>NC_136699.1:3700645-4300645 GCF_947650265.1 Symphodus melops | reverse complement strand
TCTCAGCTGTCTGCGGCTCTCGGGGGGCTGAGCGGGGTGCCAGAGCTGGAGATGGAGGCGCTGACACCGATCAACCTCCTGCAGGAGAGGAGCCTGCTGCCACCCAGACCCCTCGAAGCCCCCGAACCCAACCTCAGCCCTGACCTCAAGAAGGTCAACTGCAGTCCACAGTAAGTGCAGTCAGACGTTATTCACGCTACTTTACTGGCTCACGTCTTTCATTTTTCTAAGATATGAAGAGATGGGGAAAAAGTGGAGAGAGTAGGACAGATGACGGCCCTGATTGTCTCACGCTGTCTCGGTCTTCTTTGTCCTCTCCCTCTTCTCGTGTTTCATCAGGACATTCAGGTGCACCCTGAGCAGCATCCCACAGACCCAGACTCTACTCAACAAGGCCAGGCTCCCTCTGGGACTCCTCCTGCACCCCTTCAGAGACCTGCAGGTATGATCTGATCAATGTCAACCACTGACTGTATATTCATATTAAAAAACACACTTCCGGGGTCGCCGGTGGCGCAGCGGCAGTGCGCGCGACCCCACGTATTGAGGCACAGTCCTCGCGCGGGCGGCCCGGGTTCGGGTTCGCGTCCGGCCTGTGGCCCTTTCCCGCATGTCTCTCCCCACTCTCTCTCCCCCTTTCCGACTCTATCCACTGTCCTCCCTCTACAATAAAGGCAAAAAGGCCAAAAACAAAACTTAAAAAAAAAAAAAAAAAAAAACACACTTCCATCTCCCCGCTGTACAACATTACGATGCAGTCCACAGCAGAGCAGCATTCGTTAACAGAGCTGTCAATCATGAAGCTCCATCCACTCTAAATTAATACTACATAATACAGCATGATGCCAATTATCACTGACTCTCTGATACATTTCTATTTGACTTGTCTCGACACTTTCCTGTTTGGACAACGTCCCACCTTTAAGCATGGAGGAGGCGGGGTTTATGACCTTTACTGCAGTCAGTCAACAGGGGGAGCTAGGCTGCTGTCCATCTTAACATCAAGTCTATGAGGTCATGCAGCGATGTGTGGAGAAACAAACCTTTTTATTCCTTGTTTCCCTAGTGAGGAGTTTTTTTTTCTTTCCAGATCCGTTAGCTTTCAGGATTTGAGTTCTTGTTTTTTGTTATTATGAATTATTTTCTATCAGTTTCGACACTCTGTGATAAAACAGCACTTTAAATCCTCCCTCTTTGTTTGGCCTTCTCCAAACAAACCTGTGGAGGTGATGATGTGTAAAAATACATCAACCCCCCCCCCCCCCCCCCCCAGGATCCGTCTTTAACGTCAGATTTTGTTCTTCTCATCAGTGCTTTCACTTGTAACATAGTGAAACAGTTGTGAGTCTGTTGTTGTCAGCTCCCTGTGACGAACAGCTCAAGTGATTAAAGGACTGTCAAGAGGAGGAGAGTCCTTGTGAGTGTATTTATAAAAGTGTTAGCTGATGTGGTGTCAGAGGTGAGAAGAGAGGCCACATACATGGAGTCATAATAATGATAATGATACGTGTTCTTTAAGTGTTTCTCAGCTGTACCTGAACCTCCCCGCTTCTCTGTCTGTAATACCTACCGTCAGCTTGATGGAGCTGAACTCACACAAAAAAAAAAAAAAATTCAACATGGTCACATAATCATGGCTGCAGCGACAGAAACTTTTAACCCCCTTCAAATGTGAGTCTGTTGCTTTACATCACAGCAAGACAATGAAAGCGTCTCGCTCAGCTGTCGCAGCACGGAGGGAAAGAGAGGAACACAAGTTAATCAAGCTTTACTTGTATACTGCTAATTTATAACCGTGTCTATCTTAAGACACTCTGCAAAGAGCAGCTAAACACTTCACTGCTCTTTGCTGTTTTACAGAGACGTTACTCCATCATGAGCGCAGCACATGGTGCAGCAGAAGAAGGCCTTGAGTCATAGAAACAATGACAGAAAACTGGGTCAAACAAAGACTTGAGTTTCAAGATGTGTTCCCTCGCATTCCCTGAGAGGCAGAAACAAAGCCGCTCTTCAGTAATGAGTTGAGGAATGTTTCGAAAAAGGTCACATTTGGAAAAACGGAGGCCTGTCGCCTTGAGATGTTTGAAAATACAGCTCAGCGTGCGATTTTCTTCTTTCTCTCAAAAACTCAATTTCTCTCTCTCTCTCTCCTTTTTCTCCTGCTCTCTCTGCAGCAGCTACCGGTGATCACGTCGAACACGATAGTGCGCTGTCGCTCATGTCGAACCTACATCAACCCGTTTGTCACCTTCCTGGATCAGCGCAGATGGAAGTGCAACCTCTGCTACCGAGTCAATGATGGTAAGAGTCAGACAGTTTCCGGTTGGAAGAAGGGGATGTGCTTATTCATGTTTCCACATGTCACACTTCTTCAAGGTTCAAGGCTAATGTATTTAATGGGTTTTGCAAAAATTGCCAGCACAGGTAAATGAATCCATCTTATTGAATGAATATGTGAATGTCCAGCTCGAATAATACGAGAAGAAATTAGATGCAATGAGGCAAATTCATAAAAATGTGGACGCCGTAAACTAGGATTCAGAACATGTCAAGATCTATGGGAGTTTAAAAGCCTGCTGTCTTTTTCCTCTTCCTTGTTCAGTTCCAGATGAGTTCATGTACAACCCGGTCACCAGGTCATACGGCGAGCCCCACAAGAGGCCCGAGGTCCAAAACGCCACAGTGGAGTTTATCGCCTCCTCGGATTATATGGTAAACTTTCTCCTCCGCTCCCTCCTTCTCTGCTGGCTGATTGTTTGTCCACCAGAGGGCGCTCTCATCTTGAGAAATGAATATACAGCAGGGTGATATAAAAACTGAAACATTGTATGAAGGTGCAATAATCGATTCCTCTCTCTCGAGTCTGCACTAATACTTGGAGTTAGTCTGTGTGTTTTGGTGTAAAAAGATGATCACAAAAGTAGATAAAGTAAAAAAAGATTCAACAGCAGTTTAGACTATTAGATTATGTATAAGAGAATAAAATACATAAAAACATGTTCGATGATATCTGACTCAAAAGGTGCCGTGAAGGAGCTGCACAGTTGAAGGCAGAGTCAGCGCTTTCCTCAATGTTGACTTATTTATTTGGATCTTCATCAGCGAGGATGAAAGAGCTGTTGGATAAAATGCTGTGCTAAAGAGTCTGAGGCAGAGAGAACAATGAAACAATCTGTCGAGCTTTCTGTCAGACCTTTAGTACGTTTTTTTGTATCCACTTGACGTCGTCTTCACTCATCTTGTGTGTGTTCTCTCTCTCTCTCGCTCTCGCTCTCTCTCTCTCTCTCTCTGGTGTGTGTAGTTGCGGCCCCCTCAGCCAGCAGCCTACCTGTTTGTTCTCGATGTGTCTCACAACGCTGTGGAATCGGGGTACCTGAAGTACTTCTGTGACTCTTTGCTGGAAAACCTGGATAAGTGAGTGTTTGTTGAAAAGCACCTCAAACACGTGGCGGGTTCACACGTTTGTGTCTTTAATGAACAGAAATCAGAAGTGTTTGACGTCTTTTAAGTCATAGTTAGTTAGATTATTTTTTCTTCTGTTTTCTTCTCCACCTGAATATGTCGTGACAAAGACTTGTGTGTTTTCAGGTTGCCTGGAGATTCACGTACGAGGGTGGGCTTCGTCACCTTCGACAACACGATCCACTTCTACAACCTGCAGGAGGGTCTGTCCCAGCCGCAGATGCTGGTGGTGTCGGACATAGACGGTTCGTTCATCGATTTCATGCAGGCTTTAGTTCGATCATCACGGGGGGGTGAAACGTTGAATTTACTGAGACAACAAAGCAAAAAGCATGTTTCAGGATGTACTCCTCTTCAGAGGATTTGTTGTTTTTTTCTGTAGTTTAATGTGAACAACGTTAACATCTATATAACAACACTTTTATTCCACAGGATGAGCAGATGTGCTTTAACGTCTGCAGGTCCAAACCTGATTTCAGCTTCTTTTTGCGTGTTTTAAATATTCTGCAAGTGTTATAAAAATGTGTCTAACTCTTCCTGCTCTTACCCAGATGTCTATTATTTGTATTTTTCAGACGTGTTCATACCGTCTCACGACAGTCTGATGGTGAACCTGAAGGAAAGCAGAGAGGTAAACACTATGTTTCGCTCCTCTCTCCCATCACGTACGTCTCCACTGTTTTGTTTTTTTTTTTTTATTTCCTCAAATCACCGTTTCTCTGAATGTCCCGCTCAGCTGGTGAAGGATCTGCTGACGTCGCTGCCGGCCATGTTCAGCCAGAGCAGAGAGACTCACAGCGCCCTCGGCCCGGCCTTACAAGCTGCGTTCAAGCTCATGTCGCCAACAGGGGGCCGCGTCACCGTCTTTCAGACCCAGCTGCCCACGCTGGGTGCCGGAGCGCTGCAGTCGAGGGAAGACCCCAACCAGCGCTCAAGCAATAAGGTGAGAATAACACCTCAGTGTTTTGGAGGCTTTTTAAAGGTGATGGAGACGTTTAAGTGCTTTATTTTAGATTCTCTTCTTACATTTTTTTTATCAACTTTTGCCAGCTTTTCTTTCTTTTTTTATAAGGAGTAAGGATATTTTAGGCTGAGATGTCAGGGATTTATGAAGCCTTAACAAACCATACGATGGATGACGTACAGGCAGAGAATGACTCGAACACAGCCCAGTATGAAGAGGATTATAGCATCCTTTATATGACATCCATGATCTTTCTAAAGCAGTGTTCATGTCATCTCAAATCAATGATTTATTGATTTTGATCATCTGTGGTCTATTTTTGAACTGTCCAAAAAAAACAAAAAAAAACATTAAACATCAACCAGATGTTTTCTTCTCAGGGAGCATGCTTTTATGTGTGTTGGCTTCTGAGCTTTTTGGGCTGAAAAATAAAAGAGCATAAACTTCTGACAGAGCCAACAATGGATCTTTCCTTTCACAGCCAGCTTACAGAGCGTGCTCTCAGTCTGCATCTTCACCATATCATCAATCAGTAAAACAGTCATATTCTCTAAACCTGTCTGATTTTGTTTTTGTCTCTCAGGGAGTTCAACACCTCGGCCCGGCCACAGACTTCTATAAGAAACTTGCACTGGACTGTTCGGGTCAACAGATCGGGGTGGATCTCTTCCTGCTCAGCTCTCAGTACACTGACCTCGCCTCTGTATGTAAGTACCTCTCACTTTGACACCTCTCCTGTCCACATTTTTATTCATTGTTCTGATGTCCGTGATTTTATGGGTTTTATTGATTTCTCCTGTTTCCTGTGCCTTGACCTTGTGTGTCTCATCGTGTTTGTGTGAACATCTTTCCGATGTTTTAAAAAGTCTTCTGTGTCTCGGTCCTTCACTGGGTTATTATCACCTTTGTCAGTGAGAGAAAAAAAAAACCTGGAGCAAAAAAGAAATTTAAAGATTCATCTGGAAAATGTTGCGCTTTCTCATCCAAATAGGATGACAGTCTGACACAGCAAACATTCAACAGCTTTAAGCTCTCCACACACAGACAGGATCTGTGGGGCCTGACGGTGTCTTTGTGATGAACTTCATCAGTGCTGCAGACGTTCCTCGTGGTTTGCTTCATCTGAAACGCAGACTGTTTTATTTCAGAGTGAAGAGAGTCTCTGTCAGGAGTGGAGATAGTTTATCAGCCTGAAAAAGATCAACTTCTACGGATGAAAACAAAGAGAACACATAAATACTTGGGCCCAGGTGTGGACTAAGTGCTGGAAACATCAGACTCCTGTTCACAGCTGTTGATCAAAGATGATATAAGCTGCTGCTCTTACAAATAACGTTCACCTCTCTCTCATGAGCTCTTGTCTTTTTAAGCCCACACAAAGTGACCATCGAGTGTTCATTTAAATTTAAGAAGACTGATTGTTGATTTGGGGTTTTACTTTGAAGGCATGACAGAAGAAGTTAATAAAACCTGAAGGAAAGTCTTTGTTGTTTGTGTAGAAACTCATGAACTCTCTCCTTCTCTCCTCTCTCCTTCTCTCCTCTCTCCTCTCTCCTTGTTCAGCGTGTATCTCCAAGTATTCAGCCGGCAGCATCTTTTATTACCCCTCCTTCCATTTCATCCACAACCCGGCTCAGTTGGAGAAGTTCCAGAGAGATCTGGATCGATACCTCTCCAGGAAGATCGGGTTTGAGGCAGTCATGAGGATACGATGCACTAAAGGTAAAAAGGCTCACTGACGTCGTACGCACAAAGAAGCCCTGTGTTCAAACTCCTGTCATTTTAAAAGCTTTTATTTATTCATTTTTTTGTCCCTCAGGTTTATCCATCCACACGTTTCACGGAAACTTCTTTGTGAGATCTACTGACCTGCTGTCCCTGGCCAATGTGAACCCAGACTCTGCCTTCGCTGTCCAGATGTCGATTGAAGACTCCCTGGCGGACTCGTCTCTGGCCTGCTTTCAGGCCGCTCTGCTCTACACGTCGAGTAAAGGTAGTGTGAACAGTGTCCTCTGTTCATTCACAAGATTCTTTAAAGTCAGACACTTAAAATGAGAACTAAAGGAGGCTGTGCTTTTATCGGCTTATTTTTAATGTTTGAAGTGTTTTTTCTTTGAAGCTGTTTTCCTGAAAGGATAAACTCCTTTTTTTTCAGCAGTATAAAAACATGACTGATTATGAACAACGTCAGCTGATCCAAATGTCTTCAGGCATTTTTACGGACCTGCCTTCATGGATGACTGTTTTTTTTTGTTCAATGATGCAGCCTTTTGTTGTAACCAAGGGATGGTCTCAGTGACTCATTTTCTCGTCGATTAACAGGAATTTAGTCTCAGACTATTTGACGAGTCTAAAGGGAAGAGAACAAGTCTTGTCTCTTGAGTCCTCAGTCCTTCTTCAGTCCTCCTTGCAGGTTCATGTCCTGAAAGCCGCTTTGCATCGCTCCAGTCGAGTGGTCGTTTGTCAGTTAACCCGTGCTACTCCGTCGACATCAGTCCACTGTGCTGGTTCACATTCAGGCAGCAGAGCGGTGGCCGGCTAACCTGAGCGACAGACCCGTCCAGCGGCAGTGTGTGTGTCACAGCGAGACACAACTTTTAACCTGTACGGGGCGCTGATGGCCGAGTGTGGAGTCCTGGGTTCAGCTCTACATGCAGCTCCTTTCCTGCTTTTCATCCTTTTCCTTCTTGGTTACTTACTCTATCCACTGTCTAAATAAAGGACAAAGCTGCTGCAGACATTTCACCGTTTAGTCAACTAATTGTGCTCATTACAAGCGTCCAGCTTCTTAGATAATAGTTTAACTTTTTGTTTTTGTTTTATTTCTTGATACGTTTTTATTCGTATCTTTTCATTTCCATTGTTCTCCGTCTATCCGAGCAGGAAAAAGGAGAATCCGGGTCCACACTCTGTGTCTACCTGTGGTCAACCAGCTCAGTGACGTGTACGCTGGAGCTGATGTTCAGGCCATCACCTGTCTGCTAGCAAACATGGGTGAGTCGCTGGATCATCAGAGCTGACACTATTTCCTCTTGACTTACTTTACATTAGTTTCACACATAATCTTTTTTTCATTCTTAATAATCTTCTGCTCCGTCTTGAACTTGTCAATTGGTTCGATTGCCCTTTGAATTATATTTGATTTATTTAAAAGCATTTTTCAAATACATTTGAGTGACACAGAAAAAAGCAGAGATGAAAATAGAGAATTAGATTAGAAAGAAGCAACAAGGGAAATTGAAACTTGTCTAATCATAAAACAGCTTCTTGTCCTTGTGAGATGCAGGACTTCACCTGAAATCGTTTCCGCCTTCATCTTTCAGCAATCGATCGGTCGATAACGTCCAGCCTGTCGGACGCTCGTGACGCGCTGGTGAACGCCGTCGTGGACTTCGTGAGCGCCTACAAGAGCAACGTGTCCAACCTGCAGCAGTCCGGCCTGGTCGTGCCCGCTTCCATGTGCCTCTTCCCCATTTACATCCTGGCCCTGCTCAAACAGGTGTGGCTCATGGACGTGAATCACACATTTCACATTAACACCCTGTAATCCTAAAATAGTTCCACATCCTTAAAGAACAGACTACATCATCATCACTCCCCCTCCCGTCCACTCCTGCTTTTTCCAATGACTGTATTCATCTGTTCAGGACTTGTTCATTCACACATTTCAGGGTGTGTCCACTTTCAGACACACACACCTTCTGTCAGATAAATACCCGTTTAGGTCCGGCCACTATTAAACACCTTGTTCTCTCATTAAATGCTTCGACTTGATCACCGGTGATGTCTGAGTAAAGCTCCTAGAACCGCTGTCTGCCAGTGCTACGTTTATAAACCTGACTCATCTTTTCTAACAGTTGAACGTGATCACTGACATTTACTCTGTCTCGGTTTGATGAACATAAAATACAATGCTTTTTCTTCCAGACATTAAAAAAGTCTCTGTCATTGTTTTAAGCCATGGGAGAAAAACTCCAAGTGGACACTAGAAACAGGATAGAGCTCTTCTTTCCTCAACAGATCCTCTGCAGGATTGCTTCACATCTCACATCTCTGCATTGAACCAGATAACTCTCATGTAGTCATTTACTTTTAATCAATATAGGATAACAAACAGAACATTGACAAACAGGTATCAATAATTCAGTTTGAGGTCCTGGACCTGTAGGAAGGTTTGGTTACAGTTATGATTCTGTATTCCCTCGCAGAAAGCACTGCGGACAGGCACGAGCACGCGGCTGGATGAGCGGGTCTTTGCCATGTGTGAGTTCAAGACCCAGCCGCTGGAGCAGCTGATGAGGATGGTTCATCCTGATCTGTACCGGCTGGACAACATGTCCGACCAGGTAAGACACCTGCTCATGGGACTAAAATAAATGGGACAAACTTCGAGTTCTCTTTTTCTCATCCGCTCAAATATCTGTGTCACCTGCAGGAGGCGCTCCATCTGAACGACTCAGTGGTTCCCCAGCCTCACCTGCTCCACCTGTCGTCTGAGAGTATAAGCAGAGACGGAGCTTACCTTCTGGACTGTGGCTACGTAAGCACTCACTTTTATCCGACACGCTCCCAGAACGGGCTTCTGTGTGCTGTGTTTGTGTTACGCTCAGGTTAACAACAGCTAGCTAGCTAAACAACACTTCCATCCTCTGGACGTTTTGTACATATGTATAATGAATTACAAGTGTAGATAATCAAAAAGCTTTGCTCTCACGCTCTCTCCTCTTGTCTTTTTAAAATGAATAAAAACTGTCAATTCAGACTGATGTTGTTTTTTTTATCTGTGCAGGTCTTTTACTTGTGGATTGGAAAATGCTGCAACGAAATGTTTATACGAGATGTTCTGGGCTGCGCCAACTTCGCCTCCATACCCCCCAACATGGTCAGCAGGGTCTTTTTGTAAAGCTCGTTTCATAAGGTGCTCCCCGAGTACACAGTAAAAGGAAATGGGGAAATGCCTGTATTGTTTTTTCCTCTAATGTAGAAACACCTACGCCCAGTTGTTTCTGAATGATGCAACGGCAGTATTGTGCATTATTTCCCCTGAAAGTGACTCACAGATCCAATAAAAACAGAGCTGCTTTTTTCTGTATTTATTAAAAAAAAACACACATACAGCAGAACAGATTTTGCTGGCGTGGCCTTTTTGTATTTTTCACAACCCCTGCAGTTACCTAGAAAGCTCTGTTGTCACCACCACAGTGTGGGCGCGATTTAGACATCCAGAACAAACAGCAGCCGTCAGCACTTGTTTATATTGCTTATTGTATTCTTCTAGAAAGGGGTCGATGCCACCTACTGTACAAACCCGACACTCCAAAACCACGCCAGGCATATTTGAGTTGACCGCAGTGTGTGTGGGCGAGATGTGGATCTGCATTATCTGGAACATACCGCTGTAAAAAAAACCCATTGTTGTTGATGTTTGTCTTCCTCTCTGTGAATCCAGAGTCACATTCCTGAGCTGGAGACTCCTCTGTCGGACAGAGTACGAGCGCTCCTCGACTGGCTGCAGGACAACCGGGCGTTCAGCTCCATGATACATGTTATCAAGTAAGCACTGCCGCACATCTGGATCCACATCTGACTTCTCCGATGTGACGCAGATGTGCTCTGACGTCCCCATGTCACACGGTTAGGGAGAGTTGAGTGATTATTTAAAGAGGGTTTAAAACTGGCGAGATGCCTCAACAGTGACCTAAAATCACCCCAACATTGAGATGAGTTTCACTTCCTCCAACGCTCACGCTAAAACATTGGGAGGGTCCAGGTCCACAAAGACCCCTTCTCTGACCCTTTTTTTTTTTTTTTTTGGTCCACTAGAAAGGAGTCCAAATGTTTGACGTTAATGTTGTCTGAAAGAGGCGACTATCAGTCCTGTTGATTAATTAAATATCAACATGCTTAACAATTGATCAACGTAGCTTTGCAACTTACAACTCATCCTTACTGGTGGGGATTTGTCAAAGACCAGACTAATCTATAATTTGATTGTCATCAAGTATTTGTCACATCTGTCAAGCTGATTCTAAAGAATATTTAATGTGGTAATAATCTCATCTGTGCTCTCCTTCGTCTGTCATTGTGTCGTGACATCTGTAAAACAGACTAATACGCCTCACCAATGAGTCACTGTGGCACGCACAGAAACAGGGCGTGGCCAGGGTCAGGTCAGGGCGGAGTCTGAGGTTTCAGTGTAAACACATAGTAAGCGCTGAGGTCATTGATTGACAGCGGTGCTAAAGACTTCCACAGGGAGCTCATTGTTTCTGCTTCCTGTCTCCCCTCGTCGGCGGCGCTGCATTGTTACTCCAGCGCCGCGTGTTTACATCAGCGCTGTCGTGGAGGTTCAGCTGATGTCAGTGCAGATGGACGGAGAGGCAGCTGAATGGACCATTTGAATGACTGACAGATGAGAAATGGCCGTGTTATGTTGAAATAGATTTCCGCTGGCAGTCGTGCAAAAAGTGTCAAATGTAACCTTAAAAGTGAGTCAGGAGTTTTGTCATTCAGAGCTGCACAACAATGAGGTTACTAAAGGTCAGCAATGGACAATATGTTTTGTTAGAGAAATAATAATGATCGACTAATGAGATCAAAACGACTTGGAGTAAATGTAGCTTCAAACCAGAAGTCCTAAAAAAAAAAGGTTTAGCTTTAGTTGTTGTCAGACATTCAGAGTTCCAGCTAGCATTAGCTCCTTTAGCTTGACCTGCTGAAATCAGCGACTTTTAGCTTCACTTACTAAGAAACGTCTCCTGTTGACTTCAAGTCACCGAATGTTTCCTACCTGGTACGTCCAAACTGATAGCAGACAACACGTCCCTGTATCTAAACATCTGCGGTGGAGTGAACACTTGGGAACTGTCACAGTTTGCCTTGTTTGAGGCTTTGAACCTACTTTATAAGATTTAGAAAGATGATCATACTTCAGAAAGTAAATCAGAAGAAGTTTGGATTCAAAGCCTGCTCTCCTGACTGACAGATCAACAAATACAAATGTGGCTTTTTAAGAACCTCCATACTCGACTCTATGAGGAGATGACATGGTTGGAGTTTTTGTGTCCACTTTTCAGAGTTTATACCAATCAAACAAATAGTTAAAATTATTAGTAAGTGCTTGTGTTAACTTAACTTTCAATAAGGAATCTCTTCATGTCAGTGTGAAGGTTGCTTACTCTTTAATTCAGTCAGAGAAAGTGTCGTCTTGTGTTGTTCACATCATGTCCTAACAAGCAGGTCTTTGTCTCCCTCTGACCTTCCTCTCTTCTCTTCCTTTTTCTCCTCGAAGGGACGACGCTTCGTCTAAAGCCACTTTCTTTCAGCACATGGTGGAGGATCGATCCGAGTCGGCGTCTTCTTACCATGAATTCCTGCAGCAAGTTCAGCAGCAGATGTCCAAGTAGGCTGTGATCACGCAGAGACAAACGTCGAGTCTTCAAACCAGAGCGAGAAAAAGGACTTCAGTTTCATAGAGTCAAAACTAGAGTTAGCTGATGGACATCAAAACATCGCTCCTGTCAGTCTGGTGTTATCGAGGAGGGTTTCCTCCTCACTGTGACAAATCCACTCATCGCTCAGCCGGGATTAGAGCATCAGAAGGATCAGATGTAGAAAAGAATTATAGAAATACATAAATGAAGAATGAAGCTGCTCCAGTGTCTCGTTGCATCATCGCTCCGGAGAAAACTAGGAGGGGAGAAAGTCGAGCCAAGAAGATGCCACTTCAGCACGTGTTAGTTTTTTTTTTTTTTTTTTTTTCGTGAGCCTCACATGTAGCTAGTGCCGTCATTTTTTTTTATTATTATTGTTATTTTCTAATTTATTCCCTTCTTTATGCTCCTTCACTTTCCTTTTGAAGGCTCTTTTGAATACACTGGAGAACAGAAACAAGCATTCCTGATGTTGTTTTTCGGCATGTGCTTTGAAGTCGCATGCCACTTGTTTTGTTTGCCACAAGTCTGAGGGAAGATGAAAACCACCGAACCAGTCTGTGTAACGGGATCCTAACTCGACAGTGTTTGGATGTTTTAAACCCCGCCCCCCCCCCTCTTTTCTCCTCTGCGTCGTCAACTTCCCCCTTCGCTCCCAAACTGTCTTCTTGTCATTTGTTTTCTTTTTCTCCAGGCGCTAACTGAAGTTGCTTTCTACTTTGTAACTATTGAAAAGAATCTTTTATGTGCGATAATTTATGAACCAGCTTATTAAATAAAAACAAAAAAACCATCTCTGCTTGTTTTATGTCATGGAGCGTTCAGTGACGTTGATGATAACCCTGATTGATGTAACATCCCCTGCTCTCCTTACACACAAGACATCAATGGAGCTTATGATGCCTACATGCATTTTATTCAATACAATACAGAGTGAATTGAAGTAGCACTATACATTAGTTTAAATGTTGCTGAAAAGAGGCCCCCAGTTTGGCCCCCAGGTTGATGTTAGCTCATAGTGGGAGATCACATCCATCCATTACTTCTATACCACTTGTTCCATTTGGCAGTAGGGGGGCCAGAGTTGATTCCAGCTTTCATGAGAAGCGGCGGTACACTGGACTTGTTGCTGGTCAATCAAAGGGCTGACCGACAGAAAGAGAAACCTATAGTCTCTACCTCACAAGAATGACTTTGGACCTGAGGGACCAGTCCCACAGGGATATTCACCAGGATCCTTCTGCATACAGTTAATGAGAACATTTTTTTTAATGATGTAATGTTGGCTGTTTTTAGCAACATGTAAGTAAAAGCAAAGGGATCCTTATAACTGGCCTGTGTAACCATATTTACAAAAAGGAGATTTCATTTTCTCAAGACATCCCAATGAGATTATACACTTATATATTATATTATATTATATTATACTCTTCTACAAGGGAGACCTGGCCAACAGCCGTACAAAATCACAGCCCCTCCACCCTTCTGTTATCGGATTGGTCAGACAGGTGTTCCTGTGTGTTTGTTCGGACGAGGAAAAAAAACCTGAGCAGTTTGACTTCCACCTTATTAAACACTGATGGTTCAAAACCATTCCAATTGTCCAAAATGCAAACTTATCAAACTATTTTCTGACCAACATCAGAAATAAAACTGACTATAGAACTCTTTCCTTCTTCGTAACAAGAGATTTGTCACAACAACTCTACTACAGTCTGTTAAATACATTTTTAGCACCAGCACTCTGGTCTATATATTCCAGCAGGGAAATGGGAATCATGTGTTTTGGCTGCAGCCTGAGCAGACAGATTATATCTCGATCTGTTTGGAAATGGTTCAGTCTGAAGTCACAGTAATATTTTATGTGTCACATAGTTGGTTGATGTGACTGATTTTTCCAGATCATCTCCAGTTCTTTTTTTTTTTAAACTTTTGAAGATCAGTGATGGATGTGAAACAAAACTTGATCCCATGAGAAACTACAAATATGCATTGAAGCTGAAGTTGCACCATTTTATAAATGGGAAAAAGCTGCAAGCACTGTGACTCTTTAATTGATGTAATTGGAGATCTTTCACATGCTTTTCTTTACCGTCTACACTGACCCGTGGATGTGACCTTTGAGTGGAGTGGCTTTAATATAGTCTGAAGCTAATCGCCTGTGTAGTAAACACAGAAACAACAAGTGAACTGCTCTCTGCTCCATTTGCAAACATATCTGGCTCACATGTGTTCTGACTGCTGTTCTCATGGAAAACTACACCCTCAAATATTTTCACCCAGTCACGCTTTCGACGCCAGCTCTACAGAAGGAAAAATGTCTCGCATTCCCAGTTTTCGTTTTTAAAAAACATGCTGCATTTTTAAAATATAAAGTATGCACGTTTGGAAGTGATTGAATCCAACTAGAAAGTCATTTCAGGGACTTCAGAGCTGCAGTAAGTTACACTATTTACTCTTTTCCTACTAACCTCCAAGCAATTAGGCTAGTGATACCAGATGTTGGTCACACACACACACACACACACACACACACACACACACACACTAGCACACACACACACGTGCTGAGACTGCAACAAATAAAGCTCAGAGGTTTCCCTTTCATTTCACTTTGACACTGCGGCAGCTCTCTTTCATCTCTCTCTCTCTCTCTCTCTTTCTCTCTCTCTCTCTCTCTCTCTCTCTCTCTCTCTCTCTCTCTCTCTCTCTCTCTCTCTTACCCAACAAACAACAAGTGGGTGCTGTTCTGTTCTGTCAGCTATATTTAAACTACACTGTGACTGGTCCAACCCTACACCCCCTTTAACCCCCCCTACTCACCTCTGTTCCAGCTTTCCCTCTCACTACAGACCTCCTTTGACAGATTCAATAACATGAAGTTCCAGCTCCTTTTACTCTGCTATGATTTCAAATTTGGATTTTACTTCTTTTTTTTTCTATTCAAAAAATATTTCCTGAAAAGATAAGTAACCATACAAGTTAAAAACCTTTGAAGACCTCCCTTCAAGAAAGAATTACTTAAACCTCTAAGAAGCAAGAGAGCCCAAGAAGATCATCAAGGCAAATTTGAAGAAATTCACTCAAGATGTTGCTGAAATAAAACCTTCACATGAACAGGATGGAAGAGCGATCCAAGACGGTTCCAGGATGGTCCCAGCTACAAAAGCACCTCTAAAAAGCAAAAATATATAGTGTTTACAAGGAGGTGTTGTATTAACCTGCACTAATAAACATCTATTCATTCATAAACTAATGTCTTATTGTGCCTTAAGTAGGCTCTCAGTCTCGCTCGGGAACAATTCTCCATATTTAGAAAGGTTTCATCGTCAGAAAGCATAACAAACAAATGATCATTTTTAATCATTTTATCTACACTGACTCATGCACACAGTGTTCAGTTCTGATTTGACACAGCCATCAGATGGTATGCATCCCTCCTCCCTTCCACGTCTTCCTTTCCCCTCTTATCCTAAATAAGATTTTCAGACACACATATGCAAGCTCCGGTCTCGTGCACTCTGAGGTTATCTTCCAGTGATACGCAGCTGGGCGGTCTGTGGGAGTCTCTAAGAGAGTCTGTTCTTGGCTTCACTCAAAAGCACTTTCTGCGTTCACTCTGTAAGCAAACAATGGGGTATTGTTGCACCGGATATACTTGAGATAGTGTCCGCCAGCAGTCACAATAAAGAGAGAACTTCTTTTAGTAGTTGTTGAGGGGAAATATTTGAGTCTGGGGCCAAATAAGGAGCTTGTGTGCCGTATTTTTTATCCCTGTGGTTCAGCAAAACCTTTTTTTTCTGAAGTTTTATTTTTAAGTAAAAGAAGCAGAAGGAGGTTGTTTCCAGAAGAGTCAATAACTGGTAGTTTGATCATGACTATGACAATAGCAATGTTTTATAACCCCCATCTGTCACAGTGTGTGATCAATGTATTCAGCTCTCATCGAGACCTTTTATCAGCGAGCAGCTTTGGGGACAAACAAACACTTCTGTTTGTTCAGCTTGACGCAGCAACATGCAAACTCCCTCTGCTTCATGATCGAGCCTTTCAACTGTCAGAAGGAAGAAACGGAACAAGTCCAGCTGGGTTTGTTTTGATGAGTCCTCGGCTTGAACCACATGCAGAACGACTTCAGAGGAAGGGATGGTGCTGAGGCCTGAAAACAACCCAGACTCCAACAGTCTGTAAAAATGTCCTGAAAAAACATTGTTTTCCAGTCATGTAAGGCTTGAGTTAGCTTTGCATTACAACCTTTTCGGTTGTGTTGCATCAATGATTTTAATGGGATATAAATACATTTTTATTTTTTTTTTAAGATTTGTTTTTGGCTTTTCATGCCTTTATTATAGATGGAGGAAGGTGGATAGAGTCGGAAGGGGGGAGAGACATGCGGGAGATGGGCCACAGGCCGGACGCGAACCCGGGCCGCCCGCGCGCGCGCGAGGACTGAGCCTCGATACGTGGGGTCGCGCGCACTGCCGCTGCGCTACCGGCGACCCCAATACATTTTTAAGTAACTAATTTATACTACTTTCAGTTTACCCTGAGAAGAAAATGTGTTGTAATGACAGTCCATCAAGTAATTCAGTAGATATAAAAAGTTGTAAAAAAAAAATACAATTTTGATTTTTTTTTTCTGTGAGTCAGTTTCAGTCCAGAAAGTGAATCAGGAACTGGTTTTTGAACGCTTGTTTTGGCAAATATTTAAATCAATGGCCGCTGAAACTTTCTGCTCTGGATATGCTCCATATGTTCTTATGTTTCCAATAATCCACTCAAACAATGGTCCAAATAAGAAAATCAAACCAAAATCAATGTTCTGACAGACCAACCACACCAAGGCTTCACATCTCTCCAACAAACATTCAAGCATGAATAAAATGCAGGCTTTACGAAAACAACACTGTTTTAACCGTTTGTTTCTAGAGTTTAAATTCCTTCATAAAAGAGATGGCAGTTTTATCTCTTTTGTACTGGACTGTTGTGTTTGGCCATCAGAACCAGTGACTCTCTGACTCAAGCCCTTCCCCAGAGAAGTCAGTAACTTTCTGAGGTCCCCCCATGTTTGACATGGAAAATATAAATCCACCCAGTTACGTAAGAGATCCTGTCTTTATGCTGCCCAAAGCACAGCCCCTCTGAAGCTGTGTGCTGGTTGGATCTCTACACCGACTCAGGAAGTTGTTTCCTGCCGTTCAGCCTTGGCTTCCCTTTCTGCCTTCTTGAAACGTCTTTAGCACTTCCTCTAAGAAGGCCAGCCTGAGACTCAAAGAAAAACAACTTGAAAAACCTCCACAAAGACGTCTTTCTAGCCTTGTTCCCACTCCTGAAAAGTTCCTCAGGCTTTCGAGGGTGAACTGCATGTATAAATGCAAACAGCCACATTTTTCCCCTAAGTCTTTATTCTGAGTTTCTGCTGGTTGCCAAGAAGAATATCACGTGAAGTCTGAATTAAAACACAGCAGGCTATGATCAGGAGAATACAGAGTGAGAAACTGTGGTGACATTCATTGCCTATGATTGGTAACCGATAATGGACTGTGTGCGTGTGAGCAGTGCAATCTCTGTGCAACTAATAAAACTTCAGCATTCTGTTTTTCTGTTCCCTCTTCTCAGCTTTTTAGTTTATATTGTGTATGTGTTGAATTACACAGCATTAATGTACAGGCAGATATTCTCCTTATAGCGTCATATAGTGGACTTTTCTGCTTCCTTGGTTTCATCTTTTCTTTGCATCATGGTCCCCCTGCCCACCTCTCATTCTACAGGGATTGTCTCCCGCTTTGAAGCATGAACACAAGATAAGGATGATTCAGGGCCAGTCTGCTTACAATTTTCTAGAAGTATTTTGGAATGTATATATAAACCTTCATGGCTTTAACATGGCTCTTCTACTTTCACTGTGAAGATTTCCCATCCCAACAGGGAAACCATGCTAAAAATAAGTCCACACATGGTGTTGTAATCTTGTGTGGGTTAAAAAAAAACACATCAGATTGGTTGTACAAACATTAAGCTACTGTGGAGAAACATGACCCCTGAAGAGCCCATAACACAAATATACTACCTGTGTTTTTTAATTCTGTCCCTCCTGTCTGAAAGGCTTCAAGGTGTGTTAATAAACAGAATATATTTATGTTTCTGAGGTTGCTGGATCTTCTTGTAGAAAGTAGCCAGATGAGTTCAATGAGGCGTCTAATTTCACACTGTAAGAAATGTCCAGCTTTAAGAGAACCCCAATGCAGAGCCAGCGCATACTGGAGCAAACACAAATCCCACTTGGATTGGGAATGCAACAGGGTTGTTAGTTGAGATAAATGTTAAAGTTAAAGCTTTGAATGTCCTTCTCCAGTAAACTGGCTTAATGTAGACTTCATTCTGACTAATGTGCAGAAAATGACCATGGCTACCATTCCAATGGTTTTTCTCTCTATTGAAAGTACAAAAACATCCTTTTCAATACATGCATGCCATTGTTGGTGTTGGTGTATAATGGCCTTTTGATCTTTGGTTTGTGTATGTTGCCCTGCACTTCACTTCTCCTGTCAAGGAACAATAAACATGTGACGCATTCCTCCAACCGTTGGATTTTAACCCCACCTTGAAGTTTGATTGTTACAACAATTTGAGCAGTAAGAACTTATCATTGAGTCAAAAAAAACCCCTCATGAGTAATACAGTCGTTGTTCCTTGTATCAGTTACAACTGTGCCATGTTGAGGCCCCTGATAAGCTTTTACACATTTCCTGTCCTAGTTTTTTCTCCAGCACAAACGGATGGCTGAATCTGAAATACTCAAACGTTTTTCACCACAGACTGCACAAGCATTCCCAGCTCCCCTTTTCCGGATGTTTCTGTCATGATATGATATTTCTCCCAGAAGTGCTCCTATGATGAAGGTCTGCGATGAAAATAAATGTTGCTTTTGGCTAAATTTTATGCGCTTCAGATTATTATCTAATGTCATTTACTTGTTTTTAGTCTTTTTGGTTTTGGTTTCTCCTGGTTCTGAATCCCAGTATTTAAATCTGAAAAGCAAAAGTTTTAGTCCTATTTTCTTAGATTTCATTCATCCACAGGAGTATTTGCCGCCAATATCCTCCAGACTGCACATGTCAGTGTCTTTCAGCGGTCTATTGTAGGTCCTTAATAAAGCAGCAGCCTTGTTTCCGCCTCTCCCAGGCCAATGTGAATTAGAATCTTTATTGCCAGATGTTTTTGTTTGAAGAAGGAGTGGGTGGGCAGCTGGGAGCTCAGCCTTATGTAACGGCCATGTGCCGACCTCGAACCCCGGCCAGTAATGAATTCTGTCTTCCAGGCGTTTGTATCTGACTCGCTGCCTCTCTTTAATGAAAACAAGCCTCTGTGAATTACGAGGGTTAAACGGTTAAAATGGAGGACGTGGCCGGTGAGACGACCAGAAATGTGTTTTCTCAGTTTCCCACAGGAGCCACAGTTTTATTAATAGTAACCTCCTGTGCGTATCTGATTCTCCATGGATTGACTGTCTCATGAGGAGGATCAGGCTCCTTTTCTGAACACTGAACCTCAGTGTTTGTCTTGGATTTCCTCTCCTTACAGTGGTTAGGACGTAGCTTAAACCTCCCCCTGTACTCTGTGGCCTTATTTTGTCAAAGAGAACAATTCAGATGATTAACTGTGCAGATATTTTGCCAAAACAGATTTTCAAAACTTTAACAATGAAACACTTTTACCCCCTCAAAATATTCTCAGCACGGTTGCATTTATTATAAAGCAAAGTGGCACGAACATGGCTTTCCTGCTCTCCTGAAGTAATTATCATTAATGTTTTGTTTTGTTTGTTTCATTATTTCACATTAAATTAAACAAGTGCTAACGTCAATAAGTTAAAATCAGAGACGTCTGGTTGTTTCAGTGTAATATTACTCTGTCTTTATTTGTGTTTAAAGTTATTTTGTCTTTGTTTTTCTGGTGAGTTGTATACTTGTTTATAGGTCGATCTACACTAACGTGTTGCTTAAATTGTGTTCACACATCATCTCCCCCTGATTTGACATGAGGGGATGATGATGAGGCTTGTAAAAAAAAAAACCCTGGGTAAAGTTTAGGAACAAAAATCCTCTGTGCACCCTCAAAAATGCAGCTTTCAAATGATGTACAGATGAAGCATTAGTGAAAACAATCATTGGCTGTGATAAGTTTAACCTCAAATATATGAATGTGAATGTTGAAAGAAATACAGTTCTGTGTAGCTTTATGAACTTTCAGGCAAACATGCATGTGGATTGGTGTTTCTACAGAGCTCAGAGAAAAGTAAGACAAGACCTTATCTTGTAGGATCATACACATGTACATGTTCTTGACTTTAGCTGATGAACTTACAGCATGAGTGTACTTACATCATGATCTCAGCGTGTGACTCAGCAGTCACAGCTGGATAAGTGACTGAGCTTCTGCACTCATGTCGCTCTGTGAGAAGTCACAGGAGCTTGAGACGTGAGAAGCGTTCGTGACGAGACTTTGACACTTGTACCTGTAATTATGTGTAAAAACAACACTTCGCTACATGCTCGTATGGTGCAATAATCCCACCTCTGGTGCAGCCGTGTGAGGAGGTGATCCCGTGTCTCGCTGCAGGAACGACACATCATGAGTCAGACTCTATCACGAGCGTGATTACCTCAGGGTGGTTTTGTCTTCCCGACAGATTCACATCCTGAGGGGCTGCTTTGATTTAGATCACCACACTCACAGTCAGGTCTTTTATGTTTTTATACAAGGTGGCTAATGTTGGTCTTATGAGCGCATGAACGGGACAGTGTCCCATCGCTATTTTTATAAAAAGCACTAAACAATTTTTCTTCTTCATGTAATCCAATCTACACTATATAGATAAAGTCAACGTTGGAAAAACAACGTTTTTTAGGCAACATTTCAGTTTTTGGAATGATGAAAATGAAGGTTTCTTGTATTTTGAATGAATTCTGTTTTTAAAAAAACGTTACAGAAACAAGTAATATGTTGTTAAAAAATCAAGTAGCAAGAATAAACAAACAGAACAGGTCAGATAAAGCACCAGGAATGAATAAAAATTCCTTTGTGATGTGTGCTCACATTTCGTCCCACATCATAAAAGTTTTTTTTGTACTTTCTGTAGATGTTTTACCATCAACATTTTATTTACAGTTTTCTGACACGTGAACAGCACCTTGATTTCCTTAATGAGTTTAATTTAATTTTTTAAGAAGACGTCATAGTGAAAACTGCCAGACTGCCTTCTGTTCTGTCCCTGTTACTGTCACTGTCATTTCCCACACGTCGACTATCTTTACTCACTTCACTTGTTATGACAAAACATGTACTGAATAGGTGGGACACAGCTGATGTCTCCAATGAACAGAAAATAGAGGCGACGTGAGGAGAAGAAATCTCTTATTACCCCTCAGAGTCAGAGGAGTCAAGTGTAGAAAAGTGTAGAGTTGTAGTTGAGAAAGATGCAGATAAAAAAGAATAAAACACACTCAAACTACCAAGTGTTTCTTATCTTCAGCAGAGTGAGTGGAGATGGACTGGAGTAAAAACAGTACTGAGGGTTTCATTCTTATCTGGACACTTTGTGAATGACAGTTCTTGCTCTGAACTCGTCAGGCAGAAAGAGATTTTGTTGAAAAGATTCACAGAGACACTGTAATGTTTCATACGTTTATTTATTATGTAATTGTATTATTCCATTGCTGTCAATAATTTCCCCACCTCTTGTTATCCATTAAAGTAGCTATATATATATATATATATATACATAACCCTAACCCTATATATATGTGTGTAAAGGAAAGGTTTAAAAGTGTTTCTGCCACGTCTTTAATTAATTTATTAATGAAACTGTTTTGTTTTTTTAATTTAGAAAATTATAAATTGTAAGCTTTTGGTAATTTTTCAGTAAATTTAATAGGTTTCTTTTTCTCTCCTTGTTACATCTGTTTTGTAATCTATGTGTCATAATTGATGTCGGTCTTGTTGGCTGCAAATAAATCTACTACGGGTACGAATAAACTCCCCGAAATCCAACTGTATTATTGGCTATTTGGCTAATGAGAGGCGGGACTGAAGATTATATCAACTGTTCTGGTTGATTTGAACAGACGTAAAAATAACTAATTTTAAGTATTTTAAATTGTGGATTTGCAAATAAATGTTTTCAAGTCCCTGAAGAATCATGCTGAGAAGATTTATATTTTTATTCAAGATAAATTATCATTAGTTTGGATAGAGAAGGTAAAGGGTAAATACTTGGATTAACTTGCTTGTATGTCCTCAAACTCCATGCCTTCCCTACAAACGTCCGTACCATGTGGGCCTCAAATAAAAGTCTAAACACAGCCTTGGCTCTGATTAAAACATGACTTGCTGGAGTTGAAATGTAACATTCAGAATCCCAACATTAAGATAGCTTATCTCACTCGTCAGCATGTTTTTCCACTGGCGTACGTGTCGCAGGTCTTTGTAATGACTTCATGTTGAAGCATAATTACAGCCTGACACATGCAGAGAAGCGCGACTCATGAAATGCTCTGATAAATTCACGGATGTTTCTCGAACATATCTCGAGGTTGTTGACCGTCAGCACGGAGAAACATGGCTCCAAGCTGATAATACTATCATGTCCTGCAGTGGATGGAAACACAGGGTCGTGACCTGGGATATTCTCGCTCTCATATCCAGACCCGTTGTCAGACCTTAGTCTTAGGGGGGGCATATGAAATGCATGGGGGGGGCACAATTATTAATAATAATTATTTTAATAATCCTATACTGTAATATAGCAATATGAATAAATGATTCTGTAGTCATGTACACTTAACTTAATGTACCTGATAAAATGTATTCAGTATAAATGCCTCCTTGATTTTGTGGCTATCTATCTATCTATCTATCTATCTATCTATCTATCTATCTATCTATCTATCTATCTATCTATCTATCTATCTATCTATCTATCTATCTATCTATCTATCAATATTCTTAAATAGGTACAATATAAACATTAAGACTTAAAGAGATAAAGACAACCTAAGCTTAGAGCGATGAATTATTATAAATTAATATAACTGATGTGCTTAAGTGAAGCCTATTGTAACAGTCCTCCCTACGTGTTTAATATACATAGTTTGATAGTCAGCCAACATTCATTCAATAGTGAGTGATTCAGGTGGTTAGTTGTTCTTTGATTTATTCACCAGATTGAATAAGGAGCGAAAACTACAAGACAAAAGAAAATGCACAGATTACTGTCATAAAAAAAGGTTGATATAAAAAATATTAGAGGTGGGACTTGATTAAAAAAAAATGTAACTAATTAACTCAGGGATTTCTAATTAATTAATCGAAATGAATCGCATTTTAAGTGCATCACAATATTTGCCCTAAAAAGCATTTATGCGGGCGGGCCCGGCCCCCTATGGCCCGCCAATAGCGTGTGCTCATATCCAACATGGACTCTCAGACACTCAGTGTTATCTGTCTCTCTATTTCAGGCTCTTTTTAGATCTGTTATTCCCACCTGCAGAACAAGGACCTGTTCCCTGAGTCAGCAGTATATCAGATAACTGTTTATTTATCACAACATTCAGAGTTTTTGCACAAAACATGAACCCTCTGTAGCTGGAGGAGGCTGAGCCATGGACATATAAACCTCTCCTGATTGGTTTAAAGGGCTAAAATTCTTGTTTTTCTTATTTTTGGTTTAAGAGAAAGTGATGGAATATGTACACGAACAAAGCAGCTTTTCTAAGCTTGTTTTTGCAAATCCAAATGTATTTTTAAAATGATTTATTGTACAAGTACTCCACATGATTGTTAAATAATAAGACTGAAACATATCCAACTGTAGCTTTCGGGAAAAAAAAAAAACCTTTGTACAGTTAAATGAATTAGTTATATCTTACTTGGTATTTTATTGATATTTAATTTCTTCATTTAAAATTAAACCAATAAAATAATGGTCATAAAATCAGGGAGAGAGAGAGGAGAAAGGAGAAAGAGGTTGGATTTGAACCCTGTCCTGTGTTTAGATGTTTAAGCAGTGGCGGTTGAAGAGTGTGGTGGGGCCGAGGTAAAAATCAATTGGGCGCCCCTTCAACCGGCGTACATCACCAACATGTCTGTCAGTGGTTCGACGCATACTCTTTTTTTCCCTCCTATAGACGGATCATTCCTCGTCATTTTTCTTTGTTCCCATCATGAACACTTTTTTGTTTTTCACAGCAATGATGCATGCAACGCTGAGCGGGACAGTGAGAGTGAGTGTTGTCAGATGGTGCACCCTTTAGGGAGCTTTCCTGCGTCGTTACTGCTTTGGTTTAAGTTCGTGAGCATGAAGGGGCCCCCTATACTGGTCTGGGGCCCCAACCAGTCGCCTGCCATGCCAGCACTTAATTTTTAAGTTTAGTTTCTTATATTCCAGCTTTTAGCTGAAATAGAATCACATTTAATCTTTTTCAGTATTATGTTTTTAAACATGCACCGTAAAAAAGCAGCTTTCTGTGCAGTGTAATTCTAGTACTTGATACAGCAGGCAGTACAGACTAGTGTGATCTGCTCAGACTGCACTTTGGATCTCTCAGATAGGATTTACCTTTCTTATCATTACAGCATAACCTAAAGGATCTGCAGCATCCAATCAGCTGTGGCAGCTGCAGTCGTGTAATATATAGGATGTTTTACAGTGTGCTCCTCTGAACTGTTAAACGTTTGTTAGTCATAAACCGACAGCTTGTTATCAACAAAGGCAGCAGATGTTTTTTTATGGTCCTCTGCTTTTAAAAACTGCTAACACACGTCTGTGAAGCTAAATGCTTGATGGAACCTTTCCGAACCACAATGCAATCAATCGATTTGTTTCTGAGGTTAAACCAGAAGTGGTGGTTGGAAAAGCATCAGCTGGTATCATCTGTGTCAATTTTTAGGTGCACCTTAAGAATACATTTAAGTCAGTGTTAAAAGTCCAACATCTCATGCACCTTCTTGCTACAACACAGCTTTTGTTTATGTATTAAAAATACGAGCGATACATACAGATCGATAATCAGGCATGAGGACTGTGGCATGCTAGTTTTCTCTTCCTGTTGTATTTGTACCTTGTTTGTATTTTTGGAAACAGACACTTGAGGTTTATTTTGTCAGAAATATGAATGTAAAAACCGACTGATCTTTGTGGAGCAATTAGTTAAACTTGGTGCATTTAACAAAGAAAAAGTTGTCTGACATTGTGTATGTTCCACTTTCTGCCAAACATCGCATCACAAAAATGTTTGGAATTTTTTAGCTCCCTAAAACATGACTTCATATGTCGTTATTGTTAACTTTTCATTTTTTTTCTAAGCACTGTGTTTGTTAACATACGTCTCACTGAACTCAGTCAATTCAGCTCAGCTCTCTTCTTCTGTGGTGTCCACTCTATTTGGTTTGTCTGGAAGTTCTCGGACTGGAGGTCTGTTATCAGATAGCAACATCCGTCTTTTATTTTTACCCACAACACTTTGTATTTTGGGGTCATTTCCTCAAGTTGGCTCGAGTTACGTTTTCGCTGCAAATGAAAAAACGCCGCCATCCTGTTGAGAGGAGCATTTTTGCTAATTCTTAAGGGATTTCTTTCATGTGAAGTCAAGAAAAATTAAAGGGAAAACTGCTGAGTATAGAGCAGATATTTGTAAAAGTCAGAGCTTGCATGTCAAAGCTCACATCCTGAACAATACTGAAAATATGACTGCATAAAAGATTAATAAAACATCAGAAAAGGGTTGTCTTGTTCGGACTAGTTTAAGCTTAGAGATTTCTGTGGGGATTTGTGTAGGCGTGACATTATTTGCCACCAAAATCCAGGCAAGAGGAAATCGCCAAGAAAGCTTTGCAGGCGATTAAGTTGAACTTTGAGTGAGAGTGCCACATAATTACAGTATGGGTCTAATCACAACCTAAAGATAGCATCAAAAGGAGCTCAGAGAAGAAGCCATGGCAGCATTCATCAGTCTGTATTTACTGTGAAATCCAACAAAGCTTGGTCAGGGTGTTTCCATTAGTGCAGAGTCACCACCACATTCGGATCCTATCTGATCAAAGTGTAGGAGTACTGTAAATAATCCACTCACTACTGCACGGCGCAAATTGCATAATGGCGTTCAGCCAGGAGAAAAGCATTTCAAGGGTGGAGTGTGTATGAACAGGTGCCTATAGCTTTGTGCTCTCCATTAGTCAGTCAGTTATTCAGAAATGATTAAAGAACATAAAGAGAGGCAGATTAGGGTCGGTGTAAGACTTTTCTTTCTTTCAGTCCTGGAGACATTAAGGTAGATCTGATCATCCTGATCTGTCACAACAAGACCATCTGTGCAATCTAAAATATCAGCTCTATAAATTGTACTTTTACAAAGCTTTTTATTGACATGGCCAGAAAGGTGATGATCCTGCTTTATAGTTAGTATTTATGGTTAGTGGGATGATTTTGATCGCAATGATTTTGTGGTCGCCCACCTGAGACGAGACAAACGAAGACAATAAAGGACTGCTGTTAATTGCTCACTACAACTTATGTTCACATTTACGATGGTTAAACTGAAAAACTCCAGGCTAAAATGATAAAGTTTGCAGTCCCGGTTCACCCTGTATATTTTATGTTCAACTCGTACACAACTACAAGAGTTTCCATCAAGTGATGCAACCAGCCAGCAGGAGGTGCTCCAAGTATTTTAGCTTCACTTCTATAAGCAGCCGTCTCTCTGTCCATCATTGTAATGTAGTTGAAATTTAATGATTCATCCAGAATACACTGTGTGGATTATCTGAGGTCATTAACACCGTTTGATGGGTCGCATCCATTTAAATACACTTTCCTTCGAAATATAAAACAACAAAAAGATAAAAATCAAATTGTATCCACAAAGTCAATAAAACACTTGACACTCCAAGGTAGCAGTAAAAAATAAAACTATAGCTGTTCAGTTTTATTTTTTGTCTAGAGATTTTTTGTATTTTTTATTGACTGTAAAGTTGGCCCATGATGTCTCTTGTACGTGTATGCTTTGTATATCACTACAAGCAGATTTGTTCCAGAGTGTTTTCTTGATGTGCCATGATGATCACCCTTTAATTCCCACATTGTGCCTTTTAGGGGGGCGTGTTTGGAGGAGGGGTTTACTGATGGGAACGGCCTCGTGACGTTTCCTCTGTTGACAGTAGTAAAAGCTCCACACGCAAACACACACATCATCTACTTTGTTCACACGCTCCCTCCGAGCTGCCAGAGAGTCTCCACCTCCCGCTCTGCGCTTCTCCATCACCGCGTCTCTGCTCCGCGCGTCCGCCGCCTGTGCGCACTTCCACCCCTGCCCGATCCGGACCTGAATTTGAACTGAAGCAACCATTTGGACTTGACACAAGGATAAAGTACGACATGTCTTGTAAAAGCATGGAGAGTATGAAGCTGTCGGACGATCAGGTCCAAGTACTGGAGGAGAGTTTTAAAGTCCAAAGGTATCCGGACGGGACATCGCTCATGTTGATCGCTGCGGAGTGCGGACTGACAGAGGAGGAAACACTAGTGAGTAATGTCAAAGAAATGTCTTTAAATGTCTCTGTGGGAGAAGAAACTGACCCTTATTCTCTTTAGTTTTGCTTAATATTGTGTTGTAATAACTTTGCAGCCTGTTCAGAAATAATGACATATATATATCATCCATATGTCCCTGAGATATTATTACATTTGTTTGGTAACTGATAGTTACATGTAATGTAATTTTGTAGTGAACTGTGATTTCCAATGGAAATTTTTTGGGGCCATTTAAGAACTCAAAGTGGTTATTATTTTAGTTGATATTTGAGGATTATTTTTTTGCTCCTAAGGAATTGAACATAAAGGATCCTTTTTCTATTTATTCTGTGTGCCATCTGTGCTTCATTAAGCACACGCCCATTTGATAAATGACATATTCCCTATCAATCATGACCCTAAAATAGTTAGAATAGTCCTTAGAATTAAAGACATGCCTGTCAATGTGTTAAATCATTGATTAATAGGACATCTGAAAAGTGCATTTTCATCTTTAATGGAGAATACTGCTCTGAGCTCTGGCTATAAGAGCCAAAAGTGTTTTGAACTGCTATTCTCAAGCACATTTACTTGATAAATGAGGACACTAAACGTGGAGACTTTATCACACAAGTCATCAAAGGAATTGACAAATCATCATTGATGTTTGACTTCTTCTGGGACATAAATATGTAAATGTTCACTCAGGTCTGCAGGAGAAGGGGATTCTAAAACCAAAACAAGACTTTAAATCTGTCAATCCTGGTCCTCCTCCACTGCCAGTGAAAAGACTCAAACGAGCCCGGCTCTGGAGTGATCCTGCACAATCGATCAATCTTTTAAATTGTCACAGTGTGATGAAATAATCCTCATTAAAGTGTAAACTCTGACCGCAGAGGAGTCACATTGATCGTGACTGGAGCAGGTCCTGGACGGTTTGTCACTTTAACAGTGAGGGTGTTGTCTCTACTGCTGCTTGTGTCCTCTTGAACGTGGTTGGATGTGTTTTACCTGACGGAGTGCCACAAACTCAACGTCATCGCTTGACTTGTTATTGTTTTGATTGAGAGCCCGCTATCGGCGGATTTATGTAGGCTACTGTGTTTAAAAAAAACATTGCTTTTCCTATCTGTTCACTTTTTTTCTTTAAACTATCTCAGCATGAACATAATCTGCCATGTTTAATTGAAATCACTTCAGAGTTTCAAGAAAACAAAACACAAAATAATTGATGAGTTATTTATTTATTTATGGCAATAAAAGACGAAGAACCGAACATCAGGGGTCATAATTTATTATTTTCTCAACTAACTCCACAACTAAAATACCTGATAGACATGTCATTGGTGACTACATTGCATCTCCAATTAAGTTTGAGAGAAGTCAGAAATCAAAAATATGTGTTCACACAAAAAGCGGCAGATTTTACCGAGCTTTACACTGTTGGATGTTTCCCTCCAAAAATAACTAAACAATTAGAGATTCATGCACATTCTCTCTCTCTATTAACTAATTTGATGGTTGCAGCTATAGAGCTCCTGAATGAACATATCGTTGTTCAAACCAGAAACTCAACTTGTGCTCCAGCAGGAAAGAGCCAGCAGGCAGCGGTTGTGTATCAAAGCCTAGTTAAGCCCGTGGATATAGTGGTGAAGTGAAGCAGAAAAACTGCCAATTACATGAAACATCACATTAGTACTTAGGTATTTAATCTCTAGCAGCCCCCTCTCCCACATGTAAACACTCCCACCATGCCGCTATCTGAGGAATGTCTTCGTCTTACTGTAAGGTCTGAGCATCCGTCACATCAGGAGCCAGATGTGGAGCTTCAGAGCAACGATAATAACCGGCATGTTGAGAGCGCTCTGAAGTTCTGCGGGCATCTCTGGAAGCATAAATCTTTATAAAAGCACTCAGCCTACATCCATAATGACACCAAATGTCAGTTGGCATTCCTCTTCAGGATATGGCAGGCGAACAACAAACCTATTTGCTCAGCTGTACACACAAGAAGGTAAAACCCTACATGTAAATTCTGCCCTTGAGTTGACGTAACATCAGGTTCCTCGCATAGGCAAATTTCTGCTCCCGTTTGTGCTCATGGGGCGGACACGTTGGAGGGGAGAAAGAGTTCTCACGTGGCGTGGAAAATGTGTGTCCTTTTCATAATTAGCTCAACGTTTCAGCAGTTATCAAGCCATGAATGTCACGCACAAACTTGTCGCTGGTTTTTCCACTTCTTGGACTCCACAAACCAGTTACTCTGGATTTTTCAGAGCTGAAGTAACACGGGCATAAAACAAACGTGCACATCCTCAGGTGTGAACAGGTTCCATAAACAGAGTACTTGGTGTATTTTTAAGTGGAGGTGAGGCTTCTATTGACGCCTTGATGACGCCAGTTGTCTAGCAAGATGGTTTGGTGGTGCGGCAGCGCTCACGGTTCAAAACAATCACTGTTGTCACGCATGTTGGAGGAAAATAGTTGAAAACTAAAAAACATACTTTGTGTTGCAGACACTTGCATAACGACTGAGTGAAACACAAGCTGCTCTGTGTACTCAGATGTTCTGATTTCAAGAAGAATTTTACAACACAGACATGATTTCACATTTTTTTTAACAGTTAAATAAGTGAACAGTCAAAGGAGTTTCTGATTTCTCTGAAAGATTGCTTTGACTTTGAAACAGACTTTAAGAGCCGTGCTTTAGGGCAGATGTTTTCAATTAAAGCATCTCCAGTTAAAAACATTTTTCACAGACATGCTCACATTGATATTTTTACTACATCAGGGATAGACTTTTAGTCAAGATAAGATGCTATTTTTCAAAACCACCAGACTCTGTTCACAAAGTCATTTTACCTTGCATTACACAGACGTTTCTGACCTACAGCAGCCTAGATTTGATATTTACTGTATTAGTGTTCTGCGACGGCAGTGTTTAAAAAGCAAGCTCGGATTAAACCCAACACTTTAACACAAAGAAAGTAAATGTGTGAACACAGGATTAACAAGGTAGGATTCGTTGCGAGGGAACAAATTATTATGAAAAATCTGAAAAAGACCAGCAGACCAGCGTGACGACCTGAACTGATTATTACTTTGATCTCTTAAAATATCTGTTACCCTTCCAAAATGCCTCAAACCCTCACGAGTGTTCATCCATGTGCAACCTCCCCCAGAAAAAACTTGTTTAGTTTTGAAGCTTTAATGTACAATAAGCACCTTTCAGAGTAGTCTTTAGCATCAGTCTCTAAAACCAAAACAAAGCTGTCCCTTCAGCGCACCACCTTTTCTCCACCCTCACTGCTCCCTCTGAGTGCAGCCATTCAGTATTCAAATGCTTTTACAGATGCTGTAGTTTTCATCATGACATTGGATATCTATGTGCAATATTTCGAGTGTATAAAGGACTAAAAAAATAAAAACCCGCTAAACCTGCGACTCACATTCCCAGTGTACGCCTCATGGGCGCCTTCATGAAAGAACAGGCTCTGCTTAGACTAAACACACATTGTTCCTGTGTTTCTTCCAGATGAAAAACCTACATTTAACTTTCCGGATGGATCCCACCGCTGTGGTTCCTTTTTGAAAACGTGTGAATGTAATACAAGACGAGACTTTTAAAGATACTTTTGATTTCGTTAGCTATCACTTCCATAAAGCCCCGTAAGCAGCTTCACTGAAAAAGCAAATGTGCTTCATTATTTTGCTCCATAAATTTTTTGCGTCCAGAGAGGCGATGAAAACCTCCTAACTCCTCTTGCAGCATTAGTGACTGTTTCCATTCATTGTATACAAAAGGCGGGAGAAGCCGATCCAGGGTGAGGTAAAGGTCTGGCCGACAATCAAAAGACCTGACTTCATTTCCAACTGATGTGGATTTTCTTCCTGCTACTCCTCCTTTCAAGCGTGTTGCTTTTCTTAACAAAGCTCTCATTGGAGGAGGTGTCACCACTCCCCGTTTCACATTAACAACATTTACAATGTGCTCCGGCCTCTGCGTACGCGGCATGTTTGAGCTCCTTTCATTGACTGTTTTATTTGTTTTCAAGGCTGCAAAGTCACTGGCAGAAAGGTAAAGTCAAGTTTCAAAGACCTCGTTATGTAATCCGGTGCTGGTCAAAGGGAACAAATGACACAAGCCCCATTGTACGGGTCAGCAGGATTATAAATCTTAACACTTCTGCTCTGAAGTGGCATGTGTGCAATGCTTAAGAGATATTCAAACAAATGTTAGACTCTGAAAAAGAACCAGGAACAAGAACAAGTAAAACAAGTATAAGACTACTCCTTCCATTCAAAACCTCAGAGAGAGAAAAAACATTTTTAAGACTAGACGTTTACAATCTTTTTCAGCTGAGAAATATCTGACTTTTCCCCTGTTTTTTGTCCCAAATCCCAAAACACAGTGCGTCACGAGCAGCCAATTCTTGATTTGATTAGGTCTCTGCAATTTTTTTTTTTGTTCAAACCCAGACGACTCCAAATGGAAATCTCATGTGTTTCCAGTATAAAATGTTGAAACCATCCGGGCGTATGTCTTGTTTTTTAAGGCCAGTGTTCCCTCTCTCTCATCAGCGTTATCGAGATGATGTCAGCATTGTTGTGAAACCCATGACAACATAAAAACAGCAGTGCGACGGGTCACGGGTGTGTGTCAGGGCGCTCAGCGCGCAGTCGTCATCTGGTCAGAGTTTCAGCAGCATAGTTGTTGGTGTGGCGTTCACGGTGCAGAGAACCGGATCGAGAGAAAAAAAAAAAAGACCAATTTCGGGTCTGCACTCTCTGTTATAATTGGATGGAAACATTCTTCTTCTGCGGTTTCTTTAATACAACGTAGCCTCAGGGTCACTGCGGTGTCTGTGTGAGTCAGTGACCACATTTACATGCACTGAGAAATGACCGTAATGTGATTATAAAAGTCAGGAAGGACCAAAGTCTCTCTTTGGATCATAGATTTCATGTTTGGGACTTTTTTTGACGACAGTTACAGAAAGAAACTTCAGAACAAAATTTAAACAGCTGGTATGAAGATTTGTACAAGATCTGTATCAACCCATCCATCAAATATGTTGTAAGTTGAAAGCTTTGGTCAGTCGTTGCTCTTTAGGCGATATTAGAGGAGCAGCCAGCTGTCGTCAAAAAAAACCACAAACTATTCAAAGTGTCTCAAAAGTAATCAATCAAACATCATTAAGAACTTGACAGGATGCTCCACGCTCCTCGTTCGGACACACAGGTGGCGGGCTGCTCTTCAGGCAACACTCTCCAAAATAACACAAAGGAAAAACACATTCAAAAATGATGACTTTATCTTCCTACAACTTTATGTGTATATGTTCAACATCCTCAAAGCTTATAACAGACAATCACTGCTGTTCTGTATGTCAATGCAGACTTGTATTTATTTTGTTATGTTAAATGTATGCTTTAAGTTCCTGCAGGAGACGCTGTTATGAAAAGAGATTTCTGAAAACAAGCGAGCCAATTAGTGACGTTAAAATGCTCAAATCACAGCAAAGTAAACTCTTTATACTGCTCACAGGTGTTTAAGTTGCACAGTCTAGTACCACTGATAGTTCTTTTCATGTATTGGGTGTTTTGCCCGCATAATCACATAAACCCGACACAGCAGTACGAGGTTAGTTCGCAGTGTGGAGACAATTGTTGTGTAGGTAAATATGACCAGTGCCCTGAGGATGAGGAAAGACTGACAAAGAATCTGGAGAGCTGAGTTATTTGTACAAATCATTCTTGACGATACAAAAACTCCACCTGTGTATCTCCTCAGGATTATTCATGTCAGCCAGACGCATCACGTCACCGCTCTCCTGTTTCACTCTCTGGATCCCATTGTGCCAGCTGTTCTTCTTAATTCCAAACGAGAAAAAACTGCTGCTCATTTTTAACACCTCCCTCTGTTTTTCTCCCCCATCCTCAGAAATGGTTTAAGCTGCGAAACGCCCTGTGGAGGCAGGCGGAGGGTCTGCCAGCCGACCTGGGGAAGGTGTTCGACTGAAGAATCTGCTGGATCCCTCCTGACGCTCTGCCCTCACGTCGCTTTCTCTCTTGGACAAGCTGCCCCTTCCTCATCTGTCTTTTTGTATCTATAAAGCTATTTTAACTTACTGTACGTAATGTGAAGGTGTTTGTGTGTTGTTGCCAATATAACCGCCATGTTTACAGAAATAAAGATATAATTATTATGAGTTGAGTGACCTTGAGTCTTCTTTAAAGGTAAGGTAAGGTAAGAATTTCAGGCGGCTGAATTCAGTGAGGGAGCAGAGTTAGCCAATGGTTGTTGAAGTGTAACAGGGCTGGGTGGGTGTTCTGGTGGGGGTTTGGGGACAGTGTGCTTTTGTTTTCAGGCTTTGTTTACATGTGTGTCAGTCAGCAGGGAGCAGAGAGCTGGACGCCCGAGCTGCTCGCGGGACATAAAAGATGTCAGGAAGCGTCGAGAGTACAATAGATGCTCCTGGAATCAGCTGAGGCTGTTCACGGACAAATCTGGAACATTTCCACGGCACAGGGTGGAGGGAGAGAGGGAGGGGGAGGGGGGGGGGTCGGACATGTGAGCCGGCTGAGCTGAATGGCATCATGGGCTAAACAAATGACAGGTGATGTCATGTCATTGTCCCATGTTGACCCTAAATGTGAAGAGGATGTGATCTCAGCCGGTTCAAAAAGGCTCTGTTTTTTTTTCTTTACCATTCAATAAAGACATAAACATTGATTAACTGACCTCACAAGCAGGTGTCGCTTTTTATTTTATCCATCATTTTACATGGATGCGTTCAAAAACTAATCAATCCCATCCATACAGTCCTGCCTCCTCATATAGTCCATAAAACAAGAGACACGAAAGAGAACAGAAAGTGCCAGTCTCATTTTACAGGACAGAATAGAAATCCTGACCCCTCTGTTTGTGTTTGAGACTGAAGGAGGAGAGAGAGAGAGAGAGAGAGAGAGAGAGAGAGAGGATGAGGTTTCCTGCCAAACAGCAGGGAGTGAAAACGCTCTGATTGTGGGAACCGTCTGCACAACGAGCTCAACAGAAACCGACACCTACCCAACTCAGGTAGTTCAAGCGCTCATAAAACACACGGCTGCTTTTTACAGGCTGCAGGGACATACTGTTTACACTGGCATCACACACACACACACACACACACACACACACACACACACACACACACACACACACACACACACCATACACATACACTTTCAAGTTTACCTCTGAATCCTGAATCTGAATGTAATTATACTTCAAATCTTCACTATGGAGAAGGAAATTTGTCTAATGGATTATTCAGAAAAACAAATCCACATTAATAACAAAAAAACAGAATACGCACAAACACACACGTACACACATACACGCACACACAAGCACACGCACACACATACACGCACACACAAGCACACGCACACACTGTGGTGTCTGTTTCCTGAGCCCGGGGGTGTTTTCCCATGTTCGGCTTAAAAAACAGGCGTATTTGTTTATAGTGTGCACACACAGCACACACTGTCTGTCAAGCTGAAAACACACATTATATACCAGACCCTGCTCATAAATCACCACTTTATCTCACATGTTGGTTCATTTTTCTTTAACTGCCATATCACAGTGTAGAAGACAAATACAACTAACTAAACTATTGAAATATTTATTTGTTGTGTATCATTTCAGCTACCCAGGATTGAAGTTTCTCATGCAGTTCAGGTTTGGTTACAAAACAAAAAACCTACGTAACTGAAAATCAGAGTCAAAAAGAAATACATAAATTTGATTGAATCTGTTGAGCCTAAAACACCAAGCAGTCTTCTTTGTAAATACTATTGTTTGGTATTGTAATAAACGTACATGGTCCACTGTTTGTCTGCTTTCCAGACCTTAAAGCTCCTGTGATGAAGTTTTAAGTGGTTATGAAACAGACAGAAATTATCACTGCCATTTTATGAGCTGCAAAAGTAAACAAGACCACCAGCAAAAGCACCGAATATTTATATATCCTAACATGAATGCCTGTAGGCCGTGCTGCCACAGGGTAGCCGTCAGATGTACAAGTAAAAAGTAAGTGCTCTTTAAGTATTTAGAAAAGTGCTATATAAAACTAATGAATTATTATTATTATTATTATTATTATTAACATGCTGAATTTTTCAATGCAGTAATTTATCGTCAGTGGTAGTTTAGTTTAAAGATTTTGGTTTTCAGAAAACACTACTTACACAAACATAGATGGAAACTCTTGCGCTTCAGCCCTACGGTTCAATGGACACCTTGACACAGGCAGAATCCAAGAACAAAACTGGAGCACACATCAGGTCTGGCAATTAATTAGGGTGCAAAGGACTAACATTTTGAGGTACTGATTTGAGAAAGGTAAATACCCTCCTTCTCAGAGAGCCATCACGTAACCCACTAATAAAACCACCATCAGGTTTATTAGTTAACTGTTTGCTCAGCTTCCAATTTTTAGCAAACAGTGACAATGTGTTATCTGCTGCAGCTTCTCTCACAGAGAACTAAAGGAACATTTGCAGACGTGGCTGCTGATCACCGTCATACGCAAACAGGTACGAACAATACCTGTAATATGGCAAATAGATCCACAATGCACTCTGGCCAATGCAAACATTGTGCGTCAACTGAAGAAGACTGATAGGAGGGTATTTAACTTTTTCAGATCTGAGGATGATAGATATAAAACAAGGAAACAGACTGTTACCTAAATATTTGTATTGACGTAATATTTGGCTAAATAAGTTTGAGATTTTTAGCTGATGACTTGAACTGAAGGGGAAGAAACTTCAACTGACTGCTTGAAAGCAGCACTCACAAACATGGAGCTGAAAGATCAGAGGTAATAAAAACAAAATCTATATTTATAATATCGGGTTAGTTCTTGGTCATGAAGCCCTGATGGTGATGAATTGATCCTGCTCTTCTGAACTGATCAGCAGAAAAGTGCCTCGTCTGGCCTTTTGTCCTCAAGTCACTCCAGTAAAAGGAAGATCAGCGTGTCCGATGCTTTGTTTTTAGAGTGTGTGCAGAATTTGAATGGAGGCTGGTTTTGTTTGTTGCTAAGAGGACTCTGCAGAGCTCAGAGGAATCTGCCATTTAAAAAGCTGCCAGACTCCGTCTGCGTCACTTTCTGCACCCTGACTTCGTGTTCCCCTGAAAGTGTCAACGATCGAACCGTATCATCACCAATCGTTCACCACGAGTTCTTGTAGTTCCTCACACACAGTCATTCATCCTTGATTTGTTCATGTATTTCTTTCAAACATTATTCCCACTCATGATCATACATACACAAAACACAGAGTCTATCACGCTCCTCCCGAGGCGAGCCTTTCTGCACCTCATTGCTCTTTACTTGAAGCAACACTTCGGACAAACTCTGACATACAGGTGGTCCTCTAAGGTGCTTTTAACAGAAATGTTAATCCCTTTAAGAAACCTTTGGATACACTCTGACATCCTGGCTATCCACTCAGCATCTTTCCATCCCTTCAGACTAATTGACCCTTTTAAGATTCTCATTTTTCACATTTCTTTTGTTTCAGACCTTTTACTCAGAGCGAACCAACCTGAGTAAAACCATATGGATGGTTCTGGTTTTACCTCAGTCCACACAGCACAAATGGTGGTGAATTACTTTGAGTTTTCTCTGTGCAGTCCAGTAGATGTATCACTCCAACTGGTTCTGGCTCAAAACCACAGCCACCGCAGCAGCAGACGGAGAGCCACTGTTGCCAGCTTCTCACAGCTAGAAGAGTATTTACCAGAGAGATTTCCTGTAACTCCACCCTAACACGGTTGTTTGCAAAGTAAAAGAGTCAATACGGATAAATGAATGTGAGTTTCAGTCAAATACAAAGCAAGGTGTCAAAAAAGGACAGCTCTTTAAATATACCTGCCTGCATCGTGCTAAATATAATAAACAAAGGCAGAAGATTTGAATGTGAAGGGAGGGAGCCTGGTAAGAGATTGTCTTGTTTTAACCACTTCCTGTGTTTAGCAGAAGGTGTGGGCTGAATGTACACAACATCCTGAGTGATTGCTTGTGGTTGACACACGCCATGTGACACACCGGTGTAAACCCAGACAGCAGGGAGGTGTGGAACTTGACTGCTGAGTGCAAACAAAGTGACAAGACCTGAAAGTGACAGAGCTTCTTTACTTGTTTGTGTAATTAACGATCTACAAATGGGAAACGATGCCCTTTTAATGACCTTCAAAATCAAACAAGACCAACAGAACAAGACTGGTTGTTTCTATATTGTCATTTTTAAAACAAATGTAATCACAGATGCAGCTACAGCACGCTCTAGAAACTGTACACATCAATTATTCTCACTAATTAATAAATTTCAACCGCTAACAGACAGCATGGTGAGCTGTTTTTGGTTACAAAACTGCCAATGCATGTACAAGGCAACATCAGCTAAGAAATAGAAGCACTGATTTGTTGACAGGGGGCGCCAAAATCAACACAAACCAAAGATTCCTTACAGGAGCTTTCTGAATGTTTACTGACCCGGAGGAAGAGGTTTCATGTTTCAAAAAATATGTATACAGTTATAATCAATCATCTTCCTGTACGCTTTTACAGTTTAAATAGAGGCATCAGTATTCATTTTAGCCTGTTTCATAACAACCTAACAACCAACCTGACATGCAACAGCAAGGGGCCAAGGTTGGATTCAAACCTAAGGCTGCTGCGTCAAGGACGATAGCCTCTGTACGTGTGGCAACATAACTGCTAGGCTATCCGGTACTAACATGCGATGAAATTCCACATAAGGGTTTCTCTTTTTTGGCCACAAATTGGGATGTAGAGCAATGTTTAATAAATTTGTTATAATTTGTGCTCACACTTTTTCTTTGACAAACTGTTTTGACTCGATATTTCTATCTTCAGAGAAATTTGTCTGTCCTCACCTTTCCCTCTTTACCTTTAGGTCTCATGTCATGCTCCCAGCCGGCTAATCCCAGATTAGCCTCCCAGCAGGGTGTAGGTTCAATCTTCTTTGATGTCTGGTCGAGTTGAGCCAAAAACCTTCACCAGGACGCTGCCCGCAGTGCTTTTAGTGCTTTAAATCAAATTACAGTAGAGGACCAACCACTTCTAAACACATCAACAGAGTAGAGAGTCTTTCGTGTGAAATTTCAGCCCCGACAGAGTCAGTGGGATTTCAGTGGATTTCACCCAGCAGCCTCTGTAAACTCAACTGTGGTCAGATTGTGGTCATGACCTCTGGAAAGTGAAAAGGGGAGCTTCTGAGAGGTTTCTGCTAAAAAGTCTCAGACTGCACATGTGCTCAAACAATAGCCCTTACATTACACTGTTTAAATATCCAGGCTGAGAAAATCTGTCAAGAGGCGAGGAACGACACATGCACATTTCCAGCTCAGAGGAAAATCCTTTAATGTTTAAAAAACTTACCAGATAGAAATCAGTGATCTGATGCTGTGTTTGTGTGTGTGTGTGTGTGTGTGTGTGTGTGTGTGTGAGTGTGTGAGTGTGTGTGAGAGAGAGGGACGAGTCATACACACATGGTTGCGATAAATGCAGAATCCAGCTCAAATGGAAAAACCATGTGGATGACCGTGTCAAACCGAGGCTCAGACACAGGCGGCAGATCTGATAACCAAGATGTTTTTTTTTATTCCAAACATTCTTCTTCTTAGATTTATAATCTTTTACAGACTCAAACATCACTATCCAAAAGTTTTATTTTAGGATTTATGTTCATGGTATTAACAGGCATCTGAACTGCAGGCCCTTCTTCACTCACCTTAAACCTTAAACAAGTCTTAAACTGTGTTTGAAAAGTAAAGTATTTCACACTTATATAATCACGCAGCCTGGTTTTCTACTATGTCATTTTAAAAGTTATTCAGATACACTTTTATATTAGTGTTTTGCAACTCAAAATCAGTTTTGATCTCCAAACCACTCGGCCTCTTCTCGGAATCAAAAGCATTTTTCCTCGGCCTTGTCTCCGACTCAGACTGGGTGGATTCCAGATTTTAAATGAAGACCAGTAAAGACCACCACCGACAGGCTAGTTTTCTACATCATCACTGGGATTAGAATGAAAACTTCCTTTTCTAAAAGAACAAATAACTTCAGTTAATTTGAATTGATATCCCCTTGTTACGTCTGCAACCTTCCCGCTGTTACGGTCTAAGTGAGTGACACGCCGTCTGCACACAAGAGGATGTTTTTTTTAGAGACATTAATGGTCTTGGTCTCGCCCTGTGTTGGTGTTTGTCTTGACTCGATTTCTAAATGTCTTGGTCTCTGAGCTTTCTGGTCTCGGGTATGTCTTGGTTACTGTGGTCAACAGTACAATTCTTTTTATCATGTAGATCCCATATATTGTCTTTCTTCATCTAGAAAAATCTTCATTTTAAGGCTGTTTATCTTAAGACACAGTAGAAACACTAAGTGTAGAGCATCTATTTTAATGAGTTCAGGGTGTTTTTTTTCCTGTATAGCGAATAATGTATGTTTAAACTCTGAAGCAAACAAATGTATTTATTGTGACTGTTGGCTCTCCATGCAGCTACAAAAAGGTACTGACAAGGTCAACACGGACTTGATAATAATGTTGAGGGATGAAGCTCAGGCGGAAAGGAGGCTTTTTGGTCTCCACACAGGTTCTCGTGGAGCGATGTAGTCTTTGGAAAGTTGTTTTGGTGTCGCCAGAGCCTCAACATGAGCACTTGCTGTGGCTTTCTTGGCTGCCCTTGATACCTGGTTTCAGATGAAAAGTTAGCGATAACATAGGCTTCAACAAGAAAACTCAAACTGATGACCCAAGAACTCAAAATGTTAAAAATGTGCTGCTGTTTCAGTATGTGTTTTTCATGATAACAATCGGTATTTGTCCATCCCAGTGTTGATTGTTTTTGAATAAATACAAAATGCTTGTATCCCAAAGAGAGCTCGTGTAATCTGCTGAGTAATGTCAAACGTTTAGCCGGGCTTTTTTTAAGACATCCGTTTTTATCAAAGACAGTTTTTTCCTTCACATTGAAATAGTGCGTGATGTCAGTCGGTGCTCTTACAGTCCAGATAGATTCCTCGGGGCGTCGGAGCTCTCTGCAGATGTTGCTCTCCTTCAGTTGGGGCAGTGAAAGCTGAGCGAGCCTCTGAGAGATATCAGCAGTCTTAGAAGCGAATGAAACCGTGGATTGAACACTCTGAAACACAAACAGAGACATAGTCAGACTGTACAAACCTTTGTTGTTTTCATCTTCAAGTACAGACAGATTTAAAATGGTCTGAGAAAGATGTAGAAAACCACATTTCATTATTGGAAGGGATTATTAACCTGAACATAAAGTGATGTATGAAGTTCAATAAAACACACCGATGTATGAAAGTTATGATTCTAAAGAAATTGCCAAAGATAAGTTTGGCTAACGTGAACAAAGTCATGCCATCTTTTCCTGCACTCAGACATGTTGTCTTGTGTTTCTCATGTTTACCCTGCAGACAGGCTCTCCATTTAGGAATATCTTCTACTTAAACTGAGTCTAGTTGATTGAGGAAATACCATTTAAATACCAAGCAACAGTGTTGTCCTTTTTGTTTTGTTTTTCCTGCAAATTCTGCTTGAATTGGCTTTTTAATGGTGTTGTCAGGGTATAAGATATATGCACTTTAGAATAATTCCAATACCTGTGTTGATACTGCAGCAATTAAAAGAAGTCCTGTAAGAGTTGAATATTGGGTAGTTTCTAGTTATTCATTTCCAAAAAAATGCAGAAAACTCCTTTACACATGTCTAAATTGCACATTGGCAACATAACTTTAGACTTTACTTTCTCTCACTTGCAGCAACTTTCGGTCAAATTATTTGAATGATTCTGAATGAACTTGCATTACCAGGGACGTGAGCCTTTGTGGAGGTTTCCGTGAGCATAAGAGACTTGGATCTGACCTCTCTGTTGCTTTGGAAGTCTGGATGGTTCAGTTTGGGGTTCGAGAGCTGCAGCAGTCGCAGTGTGATCCCAGCCGTTTTCACTCTGGGCTCAATGTGCCAAATAGGACAGCTCTCCTCACAGTGAGGTGTGTGAGGAGGCCTGGGAAGGGTAAAAAACACACCTCTTAATATACTACTATAATCATCTGTGTGAAAGAGAAGGGGTTACTTCTTTAGCTTTTTGTCCTCTGACCAAATTTTGAATGACAGTGTTTCTTTATAATCACTATCTTTAATGTCTACTTTCTCATCCTTCAGCTTTTAACCATTTCCCACAATCAAGAGTAAGAAGCTTTGCTGTATATAATCAAACTAACTTGTAATACAATTGAGGGTTGTCAAGTAATTAAATAAATAAAGGAAAAGGACATATGGACAGCACATACTGTATGTGTTACAGAGATTTAGATAAACCTTAAAGCTGAGGTTTTCATAGGATGCTTTTGAGATAATATTTGATACAAGAGGTAACACCTTTCCAAGATGTCATTTCAATAAATACTCAGACGATATAACAAATATCAGGTCAAACATTTTGTTCTTTAGGTCAGCTGCTGACCCAGGATGTGACTGTCTTTTGTGTTTATTATTTTACTAACACACACATTATTCCCAATAAGGAGGACACCACTCGTGTAGTGATCATAATTTTTGCAGTATTTCACTCCAGCCCTCGTTTTTATTTTTTATCAGAGTAGACACTGTTATCTGTGATTTGTTATTCCCAGAGGGCACGCGTCTTATTTTGAAGGGGAAAGTGTTTGATTTGAATCTGCCACAAACATCTTGTGGAGCCTCGTGCTCCTTCTGGTTTATTTATCTTTCAGGATGAGAGGATTAAGATTCAACAAATGGTGATTATTTTTGTCTGTGAAGGGTATTAAAAGAGCAATCAGTGTAATATGTTGTGCTTTAATCACAGAAACAAATATTCATTTTGTATATTGACTTCGGTAATCCCCATATGAATCTGTCTTGTAGCCTCATTTCATGTTGTTCTGCTGTGTTCAGGATATATAAAAAGACTTCCGCGGCTGCCTGCGAGCGTCCCAGGGGTCCCGAACTGAGGACAATAAGCTCTATTGTCTCCGCTGCTCGCTCTCCCACAGTCTGACACTGAAATAACAGATGTCCAAACGCTGTCTTCCTCACACAGCGTGGAGACGTTAGTGTTGGACCGAAGCCTCCTCTCTGCCTTCTCAGAGTTACAGTAACTCTATCATATGTAAGATTCAAATTTAATCCTAGACTTTGGTTGTATGTGGAAACCCCCCCCTGAGGACAATAAAAGCTATGAATGTCTGAGTCACAAATCTGCCAAAAAGCAGGGACTTTGAGACTGACTGGAGAGCTGGATCAGGCAATCATTTCTTAAACAGAAATGTTAAGGGTCTCATGATGCTGCTGTGCATACTCATGTACACATGTTTTAATATTCAGGACAAGATATATATCATAGACAGGAAGTTCAATATGTTCAAGATGGCTCCAAACTGTAAATAAATCACAATGACAAAAACTAAAAAAGAAACATATTCAGAAACAGTTAGTTTAAGATTGTCTTCTAGATCAGTTTCTGAATCAGACGGGTTTATCTTCTGCAGTGGCAGTGATTGTGTTCTGTTTCTGCCATCAGAGATAAGCGACACTGTAATGGGCCTCTAAGACACCATAAACATCAAAACAGTCATTCGACCTGCAAATGTTTGGTTCAGTGCCACTTGTCCTCACTGTTCTCTCTGTGTTTGATGTCTAATGGGGCTTTCGCACCGTGCTTCCTGGGTCCTGCAGCTCCTGGTTTTGGGCGTTGACAAGTGCACAATGTGCTCGTACTGGGATGCCCTGGAGGAAGGACGCCGAGTCTTCCTGAAGAAGCTCGCCTCCTCCTCCTTCCTGCTGGAAAATGGAAGCCATTAACATCCATTATATGTTGTGTTGTGTGTCCTGGACAAAAGAATGTCTTGAGCCAGAAGGAAGGAGGAGGAGGGGGAGGAGGGGGGAAAGGGGTGAGAGCAAAACAATGGATTAAGTGTCAGTGAACAGATGAGGGCAGAGTTACAAGTGGAATATCATCTGAAACCACAAAAACATTTGAATTCTTCAGCACTTAGTCAAGCTGGTGGGATAACCATCGCCTGGTTTTAAGAAGTGGACTGTAAACATTGGGCTTTAGACGTGAAGCTGAACTTCCTTTGTATACTTTCTCATGGTCAGCAGAAGAGAAGTGTTTCTGTTGTCAATCACAAGTTTCAAGTTTTCCTCAATACGGCATGAAGTTCATTTAGTACATTTTGGATCTTTCTTCTGTTTGTGCTCTTAAAGAGGCATATTTGTAGTTTAAGTAAGCGATCAAGTTGTAAAAGATCGGGCTGGTAATGTTTTTCGGTTATATTTCATCGCGCACAGTGAAAAGACAAAGATCGACTATCACATGATAATGCTTGAATAATGGTTTCATTGACTTTATTGAAATAGTCTACTTACTCTTCTTTAACAAATCTGGGTGTTAAACTACAGTGTGTAGCAATCACTGCTTTTCCTATGCCTGTCTCTATGACCTTGATTCCTTGATATTTGATTTTGTGCTCAGAAATGAGTGGATCAGGAGCCGACAGTCAGACAATCAGATCATGAGATTACTCTTTAACGAAGTGGACCAGACTTCTGAACTGCACGCTGAGGCGACAAGACGTGGAGCACACGTGTGATCATCAGGCGTTATAAAGCATTTCTACAAACTCCATTAAATATTCAACTATCAATGAAAAAACAACAAGATACTAGTTTCACATTATATGAGCACAGCAGACTGTACTTACAGCTCGGTTTTATTTGCGGATGCGACGCTATGAAGCTAACCAGGAGGTGATTACTGTCATCTTTACTTACAGTAAATGAACATTATTTGTTCTGGGAGCTGCACTTCCTGTGTGGGATTTTGATTGAATTACACTACATATTACTGCGCTTTTAATGGGGCAGCCCAGGAAGAGAAACAACAAACAATACCAAAATAAAAGACTGTGGAGCTGTAACTCCACTCGCAGCTTCTCCCTCACTAATTGAGCCTGGCAGCTCTCAGGGATGGCCACCTCTGATCAGGAAGCACCTGGCATCAGTCCTGAACATCACTTTGCACTCTGTATTTCCTGAATCAACCCTGTGACTGAGCACAAAGTCATTTCCCTACAGCTTTGCAAAAAATAAAAAATAAATGTCTCGAATATGTGGATGCAGCAAAACATGAAAAGCTTGTGTACAGTTCTCTGGAGACAAACAACAACCCTCCCTCTCATGCTTTTTTGATAGAGTCATCAATAATGTTCAGAGTGCAGTTACCTCCGGTGGTCCTCCCTTGCTGAGAAGTCTCTTTTGTGCCTGGCTAGGTATTGGATTCTTGCACTTGGAGTGGCTCCGAGTGCTGCAGAGGAGATGGGCCATATTGGCTCCTGGTTGCCCCAGCTCAGCTTTTCACTGATCAATGAAAAGTTACCAATAATGAGCTGTGATGATGAAAATGTCAAATAAGCAGCCAAGTAGATATTTTTCATGAAAGGCAATTCTCAAATGAAAAGACGATACTTGTGACCATTGTTTGTTTTTTTCTTTATTCTATCCTTTGCCTACACATCCAGAGTGTTCCAGACATCTGTGTTAACTTTTGGAGTTTAGAGAAATTACATATAAGGAAGGAAGCACTGACCACAGGCTCCTGAATTCTTGGAGTAAATGTCACACCAGATCAATGAACAACCATGCAATTTCAAATGACGTTACAGCTGGAACAGAGCTGTGATATTTCTTGTGGTATCTTGTGTTTGTCTGCTAGAATCCGATTTTAATCAAAAGGATAAACTTAGTTTGACTGGGCTACTCACCAAGGAGTCGTTGCCCAAACACATTTTGAGGTTTTGTGCTGCGCCAGCTCCAAGATTCTGCCGTAAAAACACAAATCAGCATTAAATATGAGAGGAAGACGGAGACTCTAGGCCCCGGGGGAACATGCAATCATTCAATGGGTTTCCCGTTTCTGTTAAGGGATTTCATTATTTCTGGCAGAGCCTGGAAATCCAAAATCTGGTCTGACTTCAGTGAAAAAGTTGGCTTCAAACTCAAAACCTTATTGTGACCACTAATCAAACTCAAAGACACAAAATGTCGAAATGCATCACATGATTTTTTTAATGGAGGTTTTTTGTTTTGCAGACGGACTGAAAGGGAGAAAGGTTGTTTGCTTCTAGGCTTTCCACTTTGACCACTTCAGTCATGTATATGAATATAGATACCCAAAAAAGTTTACTCTTCATTTTTCAAAAACCTCAGTCATAATACTTAAAATAACAGTTGAAACGGTTAAATCCAACATTTTAACTAATTCTTCTATAAGCACATTAAACACTTCTGCTACTTTTGAATAGTTAATTTCATATGGCCACCCTTCTGCGCCTCAGTAAGGTCGAGAAGCACGTGATCCTCACTCAGCCAATCAGAAGAGATCACCCTACATCGCTGATCCTGCTATTGTGGCAATTGAACCAAATATGGTAACTTTGTCAATGTTTATTATTCTATATGAAATTAAAACAAACAAAAAAAAAAATGTTTTTTTTACAGAAGTAAAGTCCTGTTTTGTCCCCCAATAACACTTTGAGGTTGAATGTTTCAATGTCAAAGTATTTCAATGAGTGCCCTATAAAGGGTTAAAGTAGTAATATGCTCTTTGAGACAAACTCCTTCAGGTTGGTAATATCGTTTGATAAAGCAGGAAAGTTGAATAAATAAAAAAAAACACATTTATTCTATAACATTATGTCTCACATCACCTGTTTGATGGACCAAATCTGGACCCTGTAAGAATCAACACAAACAGTTAGACTGTCAGTAGAGTAAAAAGTAGCCTTGTATTTGTGCTGTGTATCAAAACCAATAAAATTACCTTGTCCTGCAGACACCATCTCTCCCCACAGCAGCAGGAGCGGCAGTCTATCGTGTCAGCCTGCTGATGGCGTCACACTTATCTCCTGCTGTTGCTATGGAGCTCGGAGTCCCTAGCAACCAACTCCACACCTGAGGACCCTTGAAACTGGAGTCTCCACACCCAACCCTTCTGCTCTGTTGTCTTAAGATCTCAAAGGCGGGATGTTAAAAGGAAAACGATACCTTGAGGTCAGCGGTAAGGCCGGCTGCTGTCGCATGTATCTCTGCAGGTGTATTTGTAGTTTAAGAGTTTGACACCTGAGTAAATGTCAGGAGCTACTGTATGTTAGGAAAAGGCCCTTTTCATCCACACGTTTGTGGTGCTGCAGGAGGTCCTAAAGGCACGGAGGCTGTCGTGGAGGTTACATTCTCTCAATTACAATTAAAGGACAACAAGGCACATACATATATCTAGTGGAAAGTCTTTATTTAAACAAACAAAAAAAAAACATTTCTCAGGATGATATCAAACAGAAAACAAACTAAGAACAAAATACTGTAGCTTGGACATGTTTTTTTGTTACACTATTCAGACATAAGAAGCAAGTAGCTGTGTGAGGACTTCTCAGTGAACAGCAAGAATTCAAACATCGAAAAGTAGATGCAAAAAATGTGCTTATGTTTCCTTTTAAGAAAACCTAAAACCCCCTTTTTGAAGATCCAGAGGTTAGTGTAAAGGTGTTTAATATAACAAGGTGTTTATTGACCTGATCCACTCTGCCTGCTTCATTCAACAACTCTTTATTTAGGACATTATATAATAGTAGTAGTGCACTAAGATATTCTATTGTTTAAGGGCAGGTTAAAGCTTTTCAACGAATCACACAATCTTTGTCGTAAAGCTGTGAAAAACAGTTGAGCCTGTTGTTGGCCTCATATGGCAGAAAGAGGTCACTGTGTGAAAACGTCAACAACCTGAAATCATGTCACGTACTTTACTGACCCGTGTGCAGGTAAGTGTCTTTACGATTCTGAGAGATCAGCTTCAGTGTGCTGCACAGAGCGGACAACTACTGAGTGAACTGAACATCTCTTTTTACCATAAAAAAAAAACAAAACAGAATTGATGGGTTAATCAAAATCGTACCCATTACAGTTCAAGGTCGTCATTTTGAGGTATACTTTTTTTTTGATAATGACACGTTTGTATGCCGACACACACACACACACACACACACACACGCACACGCTAAGCTAACAGCTGGTGTCACAGTGCTAAATGATATTTGGAGAAAGGAGGTCTGTCTTGTTTAATAACATATATTTTGTTGACTACCTGCTTTGGGGAAACAAAAATTAATCTTCGGTCAAAATAAAAGTTGGAGTCATCAAGAATTTTCACCAACTGCAATAAACCAAAAGAAGAAAAACATGTTTCTTTCATAAACAAAGAAAAGACTTGCAACCAACCTGGTGTAGTTAAACAATATGTATTTCTCATAAAAAACTAGATGACGTAACATCTACCAGTCTGTAGCAGAGTCCGGTGGGTTTTATTTGCCGTTACAGACCATCTGGAAGATGAGGTCCCGAGCATCCTGCACACCTGAGCTGAGCTCTGCGTCTCCCTTCCTGACGTGTGTGCCGATGAGAAACAACCTGCGGTCTCCAAGCTCTGACAGAGCCAGGTGCTCATGGAGGTCAGTGATGCTGGCTGCTCCTGGAAGGTCCTGGAACGAGAAGAAAACACAAGGAGGCATGTTTATAGATATGGGAAGTCAACTGTTTAGTTTTTTTATGTAAGGAAGGATTCTTGCTCGGGGGTTTTGATGTCAGATTCTGGACAGGAAAGACTCCAAACCGGCTAATTGATGCCGATTGATTTTTTTTTTTAAATCAATTTCTTACAAACCAAACTCTGCAGAGGTTTATAAATCCCCTGCCTGCTTCTGGTGTGTCTGTCTGTCACACACACATGCAACTGTCCTCCCTCTCTTCCCTGTACTAACAACTCTCTCACCTTTTAAAAGGTTTCACTTACACAGTCTTAAACAGATAAAATGTTACATTGATATTAATTGGCCTCAGCTATTTTTGAGATGTATCTTCAGTATGATTGGTCACAGCAGCTGTGAGTGAAAGCCTCATTCATGCACCTAGTTGCCACAAACTGAAGCTAATTATAGACAGATAGATTCCTTGAGTGGCTTAGTTCTTTACATAAGTACTTTTTTTTTTGTTCACAAGAGTCTGGAGTGTTTGTCTGTCATCCTCACCTGTTTGTGGGCCAGTATCATTACAGGAAGTCTTGGGTGACTTGCAAGCAGCTCGTGTAAATGCTCCTTGGCGATCGGAAAGAGCTGTGGTGTCGAGGAGTCAACCACAAAGACCAGCATGAGAGCCTTGGGCATGTACCTCTGCCAGTACTGCCTCAGGTTCTCTGTACCTCCAACTGTCGGACACACACACACACACACACACACACACACACACACACACACACACACACAGACAGACAGACAGAGAGTTAGTTACAGCACATCCTCAGAGCTCAAAGTCAACGCTCTTTGTTTTTACAGAGTTTAGACTTACTCTCTAAAAACTCAATGTGCAGGTCTTCTCTGTTAATGGAGACAGCGTTGAAGCCTTGTGTCGGCTCCATGTCCTGCTCAAGGGACCCCGATGCCAGACAGTGCAGCAGGCTGGTCTTACCGGCTCCATCCAGACCCAGAACCAGCACCTGTGTTCCCGCTGACTCCTCCGGCCTTGACTGCATCACACACACACAGACAAGAAGTGTATCATATTTTCTCCACACAAACGTCCTTCTCTAAGGATACGTTTATTTTGTCCAAATTGAATAAAACAGGTTTGTCAGCATTGAGTGTCTTAAAAGCTCATTTTAATGTTTTATCTCATTCGCTCTCGAGTTTATGTCTATATTTTTATAGTATCACCGTCTCTGTATTTTCTAATGTTCCTGTTTTACTGATTAAGAGTCTTAAAAAGGGCTTGCAAATTAGACACTTTTAGAAACCTGAATGCATGGAATCTATTATGTACATCTTGTGTCCCTGCTAAATTAATAAGTAATAAATAAATAATAGGCTACAAGTGAGATCTCTGAATCGGTCAAAACATTCAATGTAGTCTAATAATGTGGAAGTGTAAAGTTATCAAACATTCACACTTGGTGGTTTGAATGATAAATTGGATAACAAAATATATCGCAGATTAACTTCCAGTAACTCGACACTCCAATTACTACAATTCCCAGAATGCAACACTTCACGCAGAGACCCTTCTTCAACTTGTTGCCAGTGATACCAAACAGTTTGCCAACTGAGGTTTTGGTTTAAAAAAAAACACACACACACACACGATAATCATAATATCATTCAAGATAAAAACTCTAATTAAAAGTGTTTATAAATAAATAACGGGAGAATTGTGTCATCGCTTTTTTTTAACGGCTTTAACAATACCAGAAATATCTGTCTTTTATAAACACTGACAACGAATATGTTTAAAAAGAGAAATGTCTAATTTATGTTAAGTACTGTAGTTTAACTCTTTTACCTCGGATGTTTTAGGAGCTGCAGCAGCTGCGACACTTTCTTCTGCCTCCTTTAATATCTCCTCTTCTTCCTTTCCTCTCTCCTTCCTTTCATCCCCTGCTCCCCTCTCCTCTGTGATACCGAGTCCATCTTGGCTCGGCCGTGTTTCAGGCTTCTTGTTCTTCCTGGAGGCGGACGCGTAAGTCCAGATAAGATAGGCGACCCCTCCCGCCAGGGCCACGGAGACTCCGAGAACCCCGGTGTCCCTCAGGCCGACCATGGCGCTCGCTCGCTGGGTAACGTTTTCCAAACGGCTGCTGTTTGAATTTTTAAACGACCGTTTCCGCCATTGTTTGACTTATGAAGTTTGTTTGCAGCGTCCTCGTCGTTCTCTTCTCTGCAACAAGTGGATTATAAAACAGACAGGAAGCTCGAGACGGACTCCTCACAACGATGTTTCCGGGCTGTTTTTGTGTTGATGCAGTGTCAAAGTCTCACCACTAGATGGCGACTCCAGACCAAGCAATCTGATTGGACACGAGGTGTGTAGCGTACGCCAGTGCCATTTAAATAGTATTATTTTTATTTCTTAAATGTTTTCCTTGTGTTGTAAAGTTATTTGTCGTGTTTAATATAGTCGACTGTACAGGAGAACTTTATTAAATTAAATTACCCGTACTTTGGTTCAATTGTTTTGGTTTGTTTTTCATTGATTTACCAATTCTTAGTTTCACTGCATTTTAACCTAAACTTGTATAAATCTAGTCACAGATAGAATGACAAGAGATTCATTTAAATACTGCCAGAAAGCATGAACGATTGCTGTAAACAGTGGTGATGAATGTGCACTTGATGTAATCCCTGCAACTGTTTAGAGTAGTAACCTTTAAAAAAAAAAAAAAAAAAAAAAAAAAAAAAAGACTGGGAAGCCAAAACTTTTTTTTCCTTTAAAAAAAAAGGTAAATGTTTTATTAATTGAATGTCAAAGGAGTGTAGGACTTTGTGTGAAGTACATTTATTGATTACTGAATGCAACAAATTAAAGCTTCCTTTCTCCACTTGAGTCCCTGGAAGAACTATAACAATAACAGAAGTGCTATTTTATGTAGCTTTAAATTCCTCTTTCACGGTCTACAAGCAGCTAAGCGGTTGGTCCTTTTCACCGGCACCCTCTCACTTTCAGCAGGAGCACTGAGGAGCCACGCCTGGAGCCGGCTCTCATCCTTCGTCATTCCCAGATTCTTCCAGGTCCGAGCGCGCAGAGAGGGAGGCTTCCTGTGGTGCACAGCTTCTGCAGCCTCCTTGATGTGCTCGGCTCCTGAGCCTGAGGAGTCCACCGTCTCGGCCTGTCGGTGCCTCCTTGATTTAGATGCCTGCTGGAAGTTAGTGTAGCTCTTCTGCTTGATGGAGGACAGGATGCTGGCTCTGCTCTTGCCAGACTTCCCATCTACCTTCTCCTCCTCCTCATCTTCAGAGTCCATGTCTTTGTCACCCTGGGAGAAAGTCTTCTGCTGCCATTTGAGGAACTCTGACATGCAATCTTTCAGTCGTACGGTTAAGTCGCGGTGAGTCATGGTCACCTGGCTTCTGACCTCCACTGTGCCCTCCTTCAGCTTCCCATACTGGTTCTGGATGTTGGTCAACTCCTCCATGATATCTGCAGAGAGGAGATCATCTACTGCCGTTGTCCTCCCGAGAAACTCTGCACACACTGGCTCCTTTTTTGGTTTCCTCTGCTTTTGGAAGGTGAGAAAATGTGGCATAGCGGTGTAGGCAATAGCTTTGGTTTCAAAAAGTTTCCGGTATATGTAAACAACGTCAAGATGCCCAGAATCTACAGAGTTCTTCAGAAACTTTTCAACCTGAGCCCAGTCCCTCAGAGCGAGTCTAATCTGCACAGGTGGGACTGCCAGCTGTGTGTGGTAGAAAGCAAACAGCAGATACAAGCCTCCAACTCGAATCTGGTAGCTGTAAGGAGGCAGGAAGTACTTCATCGCTGTTGCTAAAGTTATCCTCGAGAATCTCTTCAGTTCACCTTCACGGCTTATACCCAGAAAGACATCGGAGAAGCACATCTCCCTCCAGATGGCTGAAAAGTCCTGATACCTGACTGAATCAGTCTGCTGGAAACGAGCGAGAAGTTCCTCCACATCTTCTGTCAGAGGAGCGTAGAAGAAATCCGAGTAGAACGGCACCACATGAGGCATCCTGACGACTGAACGAAGAGCTCTGATGCTAGACAGTGACACCTGAAAGTCTGAAAGAGCTCTGGGCAGCCTCAAAGCACATGGAGCTTTTCATTGTATTACCTAAAAGACACGCCCACAGGTGGTAGTGTTCATTTAAGGTAATTAACCAATCAGAGCAGCTGCACTGAGGAGAGCGATAGCCTGAATGTATATTGTCTGTTCGTGTTTGTGTTTTCATATAGCATCAATAAAGTAAAAACAAATGCATATATTTTCCTGTTTTTGTTTATCTGAAAGTGTTCAGAAAACGTGCCCAGAGCTGAAACGGTCCGTAAAGTGTTGTTCCGTATTGTGTGGCAAAACATTTGACTTGTGGTCTAATCTGGGACAGCACTGGTTGAGAACTGGGATACTAGTTTCTAGGCTTAGAAACACACTGATTCATTTGTCTCAAGTAAACGTGCTTACATTTCATCGTGTAGGCCTACGATGTCTTCACTGTTTATCAGGTAGACTCCAAAAATGAGTTGCATTGAACTGACACTGAAACCATGTATAATGTGAAATGCAACATAATGAACATTTTTATTTCAGGCAATGACAAAGATACTTAACACTAAGAACTCACAGGAAAGTTCCAGGTGATGTAGAAGAGTTTTGGTTGTTTGCATTCACACATGCAGCTCAACAATCCCAAAATTAGATTTTGTGCTTGTGTGAAATCGGCATGATTGTATGACTCTTGAATGACTACATTAGTAGATATTTTTGTACTGTGTTTAAACTCTCAACCTCTCGTTTGAAGTCTTCTTCAGCAAAAGTTTTTCACAAAGTTTGAGATCCAATTGTAAAAGTCAATACAAGCATCTCATGTCGGAGGGACACACAGATACGAGGCTTTGAAAAATATGTGGATGCTCAAACTGAGGAAGTGGCTATGGCCACTTTTTACTCAAATAAAACTACAACGATCAAAATACAAAGACTAACTGTCGTGCATCCAGCAGTGGATGACCTCACAGATGCAGTCTTCAAGAGTTGTACAAAAACACCTCCAGATGAAAATGTGACACAAAACACAGAGGTCTCATGTTGCTGCTGAGAGTTTTATTAAGACTTAACAAAATGGGACACCAGTTTGATCTCTTTGTCTTTTTTTTTTTCCTGACACATGCACCTGACAAATCAAAAGAATTAAAATGATTCCGCTTGAATTCACACCAACACAGGGATTTAAAAATAAATACCTCTGTAACATTGCATGTTTGCAGCTAAATTAAAGTAAGGGGACAATTTAAGAAAACGTGATGCAAAAAATGATGTCATGATACTCAGACCTAAGACATATTAAAGGACAATTCCCCCTAAAGTTGAACTCCAAGTAAGCCTGCAAAAGGAGTTGAAAGGAGTTTGTATTCTCAGATATTATTGTGGATATGTACAGATGTTTCTGAACTTCATGTTTATACCCAGATAAACTAAACATGTGTCAAATGATGATAGCACAAGTCAGCCAGGAACGTAGGTGAACAGTACAGAAAGAAAACTCATATCCATCATCCCGACCTTATATGAAGAAATATGTACTTTCTTTATCTAAACTTTGTTTTGTGTTATTTCACTGAGATCAAAACGTGAATTTAAGCGGAAGTCTCCTTTAAATATGCTCTTGTGTGTCCTTTAATAAAAACACACCACAGAAAAATGACAAAGAGGAGCAAAGGGGAGCTTTTGGTTTCACATAATTTAAACAAACGGCCAAAGTAAAAACATGAAATGAAAACTTGAAATGTGAAAAAGAGAAAAAGCTTATGATTTGCTTGTTGTCTCATCCACAGACAGTGGATCCCCCGGCCCCCCCGCCCTCTCTGACTACCAGCCTCCTTTTCCTCCCTTCTTCTTCTTCTGTGGTGCCTTCTTGCGTGTAGCCCCCGAGGCTGCAGGTTTCTGCTGTCGTGGAGGGACCACGTTGCTGGCCGGCGCTGCAGTGGAGCCGGACGCTGAACCTGGTCTCGGGGAGGTAGGAGGGCTGCTGGCTGTCTTACTTGCATCGCTGGAATAGAGATGAAAACATCATATTAGGGACAAGTCTCAAGGAAACGATTGATTCCAGAAACTTTTTGCATGGAAAGCATCTGCAATAGTCTCAAGCCAGGAGCATTAGTTTTTGTTTCCCTTTGGAAAACATGTGACTGGGATGTTCAGCACACACTGCATGTTAAAGAGAGATGACTATATAATAAATCTCTTGACTTGGCCACATTTGCAAAACATTACTCTGCACCTTTAAAGACATGTATTAGCTGGGATCAATACTGGAATAAAAGTCATAAATATGGAAATTTTCAAAAGTCAATATTTTGTTTAATGTTACTACAGATGGCTCTGCTTTCCTTCCTCTAGTTTACAAGCATTCGTGATTATACTAGCATGTTTATGTTAGACTAAATAACAAATCAGCAGCTTCTTCCACAAAGCAGAAAAACATCTGCACCCAGGAGTCATTGGCAGGACAACAGAGGGACGAGTCGAGGTATTTTGCTTCCATTAGTAGAGCTGATTAGTGCGTGTCAATGAGAGGAAATTGCACCCAGACTTCTCCACTCGCATTTGATGTGCGTTACTCACAGCTCGGCTGAAGCTCCGGCTGTCGCTCCCTGCGTGCCTTTTCCGATCTGCTCCTTCTTCTTCCCCTTCTTCTTGCCTCTGTAGTATGAACGCTCCCTCATGGGCAGCCACCTCTCCGGGTCAGGAGTCGCTTTTGGGTCGCAGTTCTTGGGCAGTTTGCCTAAACAGGAGATGAGGAGGAAACCGTTCAGGGTAGCACAGTGCAGAGTCAGAAAAGAAATCAGACTAGTGGCAAACAACTATTTCACATTAACTTGAAGATGTCAGTTATGCGTCTCTTATCACAGGAAACAACCTTCATCATATCTGTGCACTTCCTACTGCAGGCCTGTAGGGGTCAACAGTTTTCACAGACTGCTTCTGATTTTGCAGAAAACTTCTTGCTGCCACCGTTCCACAGAGGTTATTAAACCATTTCAACAAAACATCTTTTCAGTTTGTATTTGTCTATCTAAATCCTAGTAGTAGTAGAAGTGAGAGCAAGTACTTTTGTGCAGATAGCAGAAACTTTGTTTTTAAAACATCATTCTCACAAACAATATTTAAAGCATACCTTTCTTTTTCTTCTTCTTCTTCTTTAGCTCGACTTGGCTGGAGAGAAGATAAGAGAGTAATGTGAATTAAATAGTTTCAAGTATAGCTCAAATTTTTCAGCTTTGATACAATCTTACAGACAGTAATGAAAGTTTACCCGGATTCTTTGGGAAGATTTTCTCCGGTAACCTTGGCTGCCTTTTTCCTAACGTAGGTCGCCCCGTGAGAGTTCTCCAGCTCGTCCACGTCCACTTTCAAGGCCATCGTGTCTGCAGAGGGAAGGTGCTTGCTGAGGCTGGAGAGGAACGTTCAGGACAACGTGACTTTATTTTCTTCATGTTTGTATGTGAAATGTACGATGACGTGTGCACCATTAAAGGTCTCTGTAGAGTCGTGACCACACAGCCCGCTCTGGGATGTGATCTCTTTTTCTGTGGTTCAAACTTTTATTTAAACACGTTGAAGTCAATTAAAAAAAAAACAGCTAAGCTAAATCATGCTTCGTCTTCAAAAAGTGAAGAAAAAAAAAAAAAAAGGTGATGCTATTTAACATTTCCCAAAGAGCAAAGACATGTCTTCATTCTTTGGTGTTCTCTGAGCCAACGTAACAGAGTAGCTCTTTACATTGCAGGAAAAAAAAAACACATTTCACTAGTCTACTCTGAGAATTCAGGTTGTTTGTGCTGCCTAACATAAGTAACGAAGAAACACATACATTGTTAATGACTACAAAAAGATGAAGAATTTCAAGTCTGCTGTTTTCCATTTTGTTTGATTCAAGGATACGATTTGGCTTTTTCCGTGTCCACCAGAGAATACGCAGAGATGAGCTGAGCGAGTGTGTGGATGTCGTTGGTGTTCTGCCTGTTTCAAAAAAAGACAGAAAGAAAATGAAGCATTAGTGTTTTCAAAAAGAACCTGCCAAAAAGACTAACAGCATCGTTTTCAGGTTGCACACATACTCCAGTATTCTGCTCATCAAGCACATGACGTGATGTTTCTGTTGAACCAGATACACCTTTAAGCTACTTGATATGAGGCCAGCAGGACGACTGAACTCAGAGTAATCTTAAAGGCTGTGATCTCGACAGATTGGTGTTTTTTTTCACATAAATAGTCAACACATGTTGAACTCCTGAGGGTGTACGAGACCTAAAACTCACTTCCACAGCTGCTCCAGATCACTAATGGCTTCCTTTTTCCGTCCGTACTTCAGTTTGAAATTGGCAGCTTCTCGTACGAGAGCCAAGTGTGCAGCAGACCCGGGCTGCAGATGGAGGAGGACAGGTGGATTACACACAGGAAAACATAGACAAGATATCACACACTTGTAAGTTTGCACGTCTCTTATAAGGCCCCATGTTCTTTTTTGTTTGTAATGGGTGAAGGGCGTTCGCAGCAGAAAGAAGCGTCTTTTTTACAAGCTGCTCAGAGCGCTCAAATTGAAAATCTTTCAACACGTCCTGCTGTTCCTGATGTGTGACATTCTTGTATTTGCCTCCTCCTCGTACTTAAATCCTCTTTGCTCCGTGTCTGATCAGGTAAAAAAAAACGACCTCTGGTATAAAACATGGAGTGAAAAGTAACAGAGCAGTGTCGGCCATCATCAGAAGACTGTTGTCATAGAGACGGGATGGACCAGCAGCTCTTTTCTTCTCAGTGCACAGCCATTTTTTGAAACCGTGTGGTTTAAATCTTTATAATCTATCTTGAGTATTACACACTGAAGAACAGCTGTCTGTGTAAAGTGTTCATCTTGTGGTCACAGGAGGAGTCACTGTTCTGTTAGAAATGTTTGAGGGATCATTGGAAACAAACCTGCTCAGACTGGTAATGCTCTATAGCTTGTTTGAAAACGTCGATGGCACTGTCGATGTCTTCTTCGTGGGAGTACATTGTTACCAGAGCTGAAATCTGCAGGTTAAACGACACACGTTAGATAAACGGAGTGAGAGTGAATAAAAGCTCAATCTAGAGAGTGCATCATTTAGGAAACTCAAGAGTTGTGAGATTTTAACTCAGACTTACCATCCCTGACTTGTGCTTGAACTCTTCGATGGAACGTAGAACGTCACAAGCTTTCGTCACATGACCTGAGAGCCACAAGAAACGTTTTTTTTTAAATTTGAGTATTATGACACAAATGCAAGCGTTATGACAATAAAAGAGCTCGTAGTGTATGATCCAACTCATGACTGCTGTACCTTGTACTAAGTAGAGTTGTGCCATCGTCAGTTTGATGCCTGAAGCACTCTCTGGATGTTTGTCTGAGAATTGCTGGAGGACAAAACAGCAGTCAGTTCACTTAGTCAGACGTCCCAATGAGGAGACCAAAAACATCTAGTTTGATGTAAAAACACAGCAAACGCTAAGTGGCCACTGCATATGTGTGTGTTAAAACTGGTTTGTTACACTGGATAGCCTAGATTTTAATAAGACTACAGTAAAATAATCAGTGTTATAATTTTCATTTCACTGACACAACTCAGATTTCTTCTTCTGTGAATCTGGCTGCCAGCACACAGCGTTGTTCATGTGTACCTGTAGCAGCTCTATAGCCCTGCCATGCTGCTTCTCTCTGCACAGCTGAGCGACCTGGATGAGGACCGGCCGAGGGTGACCCGGATTCTGAGACTGAAGACTGGAGGACAGTTTCCTGCACTGGTCGGCCTGTTATGGGCAAACAGGAATGCATTAACAAATTGGGATGTGTGTTGGGATAACATTTTCTGGAACACCGGCATCCTCTACAACTGAATCCCGACAGCTGTACCTGGTTAGTGTACATGGCCAGCAGGGCTTTGTTGAGGTCGATGGCCTGCAGCTGCTTCTTCGCCAGCTTGTATTCGACACCCTCAGCGTTTGTCAGCTTTACCTTCTTCTTTGAATCAAACACGTTTTGGTCCTTTGGGAATAGAGACAGAGCATTTATGACAAAATAACAAGTGGCTGTAACATATGAGGTTTACTCTGAGATCACAAATATACATTTATGATTAAGTATTCCTCCTGGTTTTAAAGTCCAACACCCACCTTGTTTATAGTTATGATATTGTTGGCAGTCACAGCGAGCAGCCCGACATCTGACGGCCTGAAACATCGAGCACGTCACATGTATTGTTAAATATCTGAACTGTTCACACACAGAAAAGATAGCAGAACAACTTTAAGCCGCCGTCGCGACATCTGCACTCACTTGAGCTTGATGACCTGGTTGTAGAGCTGCAGCGCCTCGTCTGTCCGACCTTGTAACTGCATGATGTACGCCATCTGAGAGTGGATGACCGCCAGCTCGGACTCGATGTCCTCCTCTGTCACATCCTGGGGTGATGCAAGAATGTCAACGTCTTATGATGTCAATATATAAGGTATATAATTTATTTATTTATTTTTTAATGGGGGGAATTTTTGGCCTTCAATGAAGAGGAAATGTTGGTAGGAGAGAGTGGTTGACACGCAGCAGCCCTTGTGATGAAGACCATTGCCTCCTTACATGGGGAGCTCGCCATACCAGGAAACATTTCAGAGTTATCCTTTATATAGTAACCCTTTCTCTACCTTGGAAACATCTTCAGTCAAAAATAAATTTGGAAATATTCTGTTGTGACCTTTCCTGGTCACTTTTGGACAAACTCTACAAAAGGACAGGACTCAAACGGTGAGGCTTAAAAGAATCAAAACGCAGCAACACTCACCGAATCATCCGCCAAAGACACTCTGCAAAGCTCTGTGAAGGAAAAAAATCCATTTAGACACAGAACAAATAAACACCTCAGACAGGAAGTAGAACATGGTGTCAGGACTGACCCTCAGCTTGTTGGAGTTTATTCAGGGCCTCTGTTAGCTGTCCTTGGCCAATCAGAGCGCAGGCAGCGTTGTAGCACAGCTCGTATGTGGACTCAGGAAGACCAAGATCTTCCTGCAGGAGAAAATGTCACACGTTGTCTTCATAATTATACAAAATAATTAAACTCAGTTATATCAACATTAGGAAGAAAACACAAAACACAAATCTGGATGATAAAAAAAAGTCTGAAAATATTTAATGTTTAAATCAGGTAAATAGATCTCACTTAATTGACATTTATATACTATACATTTTAAGACTGACTGGACTGAATATCGTTAAACTACAGCAACGCTGAAAGGGAAACAACGTTTAAGCTTTGAGGGGCTTACCAGTGGAGCTTTCTCCCACTGACTCATAGAGGCCACCACAGCAGCAAGGTTCGTCTTCCTCTCCTCCTCGTACTCGTCCTGAGAGTTCCTGATCAAATCTGTGTAGACCGACTTGCATTCGTCGTAGCGCTCCAGTCTGTACAGCTGGACGACGAAAACAAAGACAGTTCCTGTCAGTAAAGAATAAAGATACAGCAACTCGCCACAACACATCCAAAACTTTAGTGAGTGAAAGTATGAAAGGGAAGAAAAAAAAGGAATGCTGAAGTTTGTGTGTCGAGTTGGTGTTGTTTCACAACTGTTTTCACAACTGACAAACCATTAAATGAACCCCCCCTCAAACCAGCTTAGGATCACCTAAGCTGCTCCCTCACTCTGAGTGTAAACACCAAATTTCCCTTCTAGATCAATAAAGTAAAATCTTCCTCTTCTCTTGAACGACGTCTAAAATACCTGCCAATCAAAAGACAAGCAGCTGTAATGTTTTTATGTTTTACCACACAGACTCGCTCACCACTTGACCGTAGAGCTCCTTCAGCTTGTCTGATTGTTCAGGAGCTCCTTCGATGGTTTTCAGGGCGCTCTCCACTCTGTTGAGTCTGTACTCACAGTACGCCTTCTCGAACAAGGCCTCACTGAGGAAAAACAAAGAGACAAGGAGGTCATTTAAAGTCACAAAAACTTTGACTCATTGAACATTTTATACACAAACAAACAAGCAGAGAGTGAGTGGATTACCTGCCGAGGGTCTTTGAGTGGATGTTCATGACATTCAGAGCCTCTTTGAAGCTGCCAATCTGAATGAGACAAGCGACCTTACACTGAACGGCCGTCACATCATCCCTGTTTTCGTGCAGGACTGCAACAGAAGAGAAGAGAAAAAACTCAGATTTAACCTGAGTACAACAGACCTGTCTTTATTTAACCCTTTCTGACAGCTCATCAGCTGCCACAGTGAGTTAGCTTTGAGGCTAACTAGGGACACGTCACTCATCAGGACAGGACTCAGGTTAATTGATCATTTCATTTAGACGCTGTAAAACACGCTGACTTTGAACCTGCATGACTTAAGTTAACGATTAAGATCAGACGTGCCGCATTCACCACTGAAAGAGTGTTTGTGAGTCCTGGAAAGAAGCTGTCCTCGCAGGAGTCACATGCTAACAGCTGGCCCCGAGCTTAGCTTAGCTTAGCTTGGGAGAAACGGATCGTCTGAGCGCTGTCTGACACTTTAAGCTCCGTTTGAGGCATTTAACACAAGTTATGATTTCATACTTTTAGTCAGAGCTTTCAGCGCTCTCGTATAGTCTCCATTCTGTCCGCAGCGGTTGACTTCAGTCCACAGAGAAGCCACGGACACCCCTCCGCTCGCCATCTTTGCTGAATGGGCTCGCCAAGCACCGGAAGCGCATGTTGTTTACATCCGGGTCCAATGAATTATAGTTACAAATTAATAATGATAATAAACACACAAACGCTTAATAAAGGAATGCGGCGTTATTTCAGTGTGAATTATTATTTTTTACTCTAAAGATGATTTTTTTTTTTTTTTACTTTGAGTAACGTAGCCTGGTGATGCCTTCAAAAACCCTCAGAAACCCGAGATTATCATGCTCACACTGTGATGCACATTTAAATGACTTAAGACTTAATTCTTTTTTTTTTTTACAGTTTGAGTCATTGGACTTTATCATTATAAAACACACACCGTTGTTCAAAGAAACATTAAAAACACGCTGTTTGTCACTGATCACTGTCACTTATGAATTATGATTAAAAATGCATTATACAATCCAAAACAGAAGCTTTTTCATTTAGGCTTTTCTGTAATGTAAGCAGTACAGACTAAATCATCTATAGGACAATGGTGTGAAAGAGATTACTCTATCCTGGTTTATTAACATCATCTCAAACACATATACAGGCCAGAATATTGGCTTGTGTGTACAGTTTATGACACTTCATCATTACTACATCATTACTTTACACATCATTATAATTAAAATTGTTCTGTTGAAATTTTAGGTTATTGTGAATATTTTTGTCCTTAATTGAAGAAATACAGAAATGTGCTATATCACATAATCTTGCAAGTGTAAAATGACAAAAGAAAAAGTTGAAGATTAACATATTTAAATGTACTTTAAAGACTGTATGTACATACACACGTGGACATATACACCTGTAAACAGTATGCAGTTGGTGGATAAGGAAAATCAGACACATACACAAAAACACTTCAGAGATGAAATAGCCTATAAAGTCAATGTAACTTGCATTACATCTTTTATATGCAAATCTGAGCCAATCTTAGTCCAGGAACGTTTTTGAAAAGATGATAATTGTGTGACTGTTTCAAGTAGAGCTGAAAGTGGAACAGTGGTGCATTGCATAATTATGTTATTGTAATATGTAGCAAGGTTTTCACATTGTGTCTGACAAATTAAAGAATCATACTTAACTTACAATTCAAAATGTTTGTCACTCCAAGTGTTGGTACAAAGGTGTGCATCGTTTGTGGGTATAGGCGTCATTGAAAAGGTTAAATATTACTGTACATATACAAGAGATGTACAAACATAATCAGTAAAACATTTTTTTAAAGCAGAGCATCAGTTAATATAATAGCAATAACATTATCCTAGATTAAAAAAAAATAATAGAAGTTACAGGCTATATTATAAATTAAAAAAAATACCTAAACTACAAGTAGGTGATGCCTTAAATTACAAAAACATCAGAGGGAAATAATATACATTTCTTTTTTGCAATATTTTACAAATGTGGATTATAGTGTCAACATTGTGTGAAATAGTCCTCTTATGGCTTACAATATTAAATCATAGACTAATTTACGAGATTATACAGTCTTATAGCTTTATTACTATGTAATAACAAACATATTATACCAGTTGTTCTAAACTTCACTACCTCAGGATAATTTTTTTGATAATTTCATTTTTCACAACTGTTAAATATTTCAGGGTGATCATAATTCTGACATTTCCGGCTGCATATGAACGCAGCACATGAAAGCAGGGTGGGTTGGAGGCTGGACTGGAGGAGCAGCAGCAGCAGGAGGAGGGGGGGCACTGTTGTCATCCGTCAGGGCTGTGAGTCGAGCTTTTGTCCAGAAGAAATGGCTGGGATCAAAGGTAAGACATTTCTTCTTCTCATTCCCTTCGTGAAGCCTTGTTGTTTTAAAATTGTGCCTGACTTTAATCACATCAAATATCCCGGAGAAGGATGGGCGCGATCTCCATGGTTACGTGAAGAAGCAGTTAGCGGATGGGCCAGCACAGTCTTTAGCATTAGCTGAATAGCCTTCATCCCCCTTTTTGCTGGAAGAAGCCTCGACTTAGTCAGCACAATAACATGAATATTAACCTGAGCTTGTTAACACACTGCCATAAAATGTAATGTCCGTTTATATTGATGTATTAATGTTCCGTCCTCTCAATACGCAGTCGTCACCGTTATGCCGCTCATGCTAACTGCACCTTGACTTTAGTCTTTGCACAGTCTGTGCTGGTTGAGACTGAGCTGTCTGGATTAATTGCTGCCAACGAGCAACCTCTCGGACTGTATTGCCTTTAGCATGTAGCATGCTCCGTTAAAGCCATGGTTCTGATCACTCATGTAGCTTGTTAACACGTGAAATCAGCTGATTCATCACATGAGAGCTACAGTAGAGCAGCCACGGGCCCTGCTGCTGCTGCGATGAAGAAAAAAAACCCCCACATGTTGGAGGGATTCGAACGTGCAATTTTTGTGTGTAAATCTTTGTGAAAACGTCCATGCTGATATCCTCCCCTCTGTCTGTCTTGTAGCTCTCATTAGTCTATCCTTCGGAGGGGCCATTGGCCTCATGTTCCTGATGCTAGGATGTGCCCTCCCTGTGTACGAGTAAGTATAACCATCACACACCGTGTGGGTGTGTGTGTGCGTGCGTGTGAGTGGACACTGTTCACACTTGGCACTCGGATACATGCACCTCAGGTGATCCCATCAGAGGTTAACAGCTTTAAATCCAGGTGTGAAAGCATGGCCGGATTAAATTGCTCGGAGGGAGAAATGAGCTTCATACTTACCTGCTACATCAGACTAATGTATACCTCAGTGGAGAGTTAGGTTTGGTTATGTTATACAATCAAAATGTTGTGTTTCTACAACCCTATGTCCTAAAAAACGTGGGACATTGTGTACAATTTAAATATAAACAGAAAGCAATGATTTGCAAATCAATGAAAGCGTGTGTTTGTTTGAAATCAGCACAGTGACACCACATGAACTTGTGAATACATCACTGCATGGGCTCTGGGCCACTATTAAAAAACATTTTATTCAATCATGGAGCCAGTTCAGCTGTCTTTAAGAAAAAGGAGAATGTGACAGAGGAAGAAGCAGAGTGTACATCCGTGCATATATTATTCATCACAGATTTAGAGGTACAGCGTTAAGCTGTCATGTCATCAGTGTCTCATGTTCAGCAGCAACTAATTAACTAACCCTAAAAGTAAGTAAGTAACTAACTAACTAAAGGTAACTAACCCTTTAAACTAATTAACCCTAAAAGTTACAGCTCAGACATAAATATAAATAGTTACATTTATGAATCTATCTCACACCAAATAGTTTTCTCTCTCCATTTCAATCATCAAGTTAGTCTAATACGTTTTGAACCTTACAAAGCTAGCTGAATTAGCATTACATAAAAGTAGAAGACACTAACTCTACGAATAAACGGTTTGCAGGCGACAGGCTGAAGACGCTTGCAGAGTGACATTTGCATAAAATCTAAATCTGGTAATATCACTGAACCTTGTCGGTCGACATGGTTCTCTGGCTTCTTACAACATCTTTGTCGGCCTCTGCTTCTAAACACATTGCCTTTCAATGATTTCTCACAGAGAAATACTCTCTCACAGAAAACACATGGTCGTTCACCTCTTCTTTTCCCCTTCCTCTGCAGCAAATACTGGCCTTTGTTCCTCCTTTTCTTCTACATCCTATCTCCCATCCCGTACTGCATCTCACGGAGGGTGGCTGATGACACAGACTCCGCCAGTAACGCCTGCAAAGAGCTGGCCATCTTTCTCACGACGGGCATCGTCATTTCAGCCTTTGGACTGCCCATTGTCTTCGCAAGAGCTGATGTAGTAAGTAGCAGAAGCAGTCTTTCCCTTGAAGGTTGATTACACCACATGTTTGAGAAGAGTCCACCCTCTGAAGTTAACCCTTGCTGTCACTTTCATACCTTATTATTTTGACATCAATTTTAAGAACAGTATTCTTAACCCTCGCTGTGATTAAAACTATACTAAGAACTTAATGCTTTAAGCGACCTCAGGCTGGGAACCCCGGGGTGCCTGAAGGGTGTCTGGGCCTCCAGCTGAGCTAAGCTCCTGTCAAAAGATGCCACCAGGACTTAAAACAAACTATTCTGTGCAAACGCTGTGTAACATTTTCATGAAAAGTATGTTTATTTCAAGAACTAATGAATTTATATGGCCTAAAGCTCAACACTTAGACGTCACAGTTTGGACCTGAGAGCCTCAGACGGTGTAGGGCAGGGAGGAAATGATCCTGACAGTAATGTACATTTGAATTGTTTCCCTACTTCATCAACAATCTCATACGAAGTTAAGTTATCTCATGAAACCTGTGCAAAGAGCAGATTCAGACCATACTCCTTAAAATGTTCCTTCGTGTCCCAGGCAAGCACTGGAGACATGAAAGCATGTAGGTGGAGAGGAGCTCAGTGAATTATGGGAAGCCCCCGGATAGTCTCCGCTTACAGCAGCATAACTAGAGCTGGTCGAAGCCTCGCCTGCAGCAGCTCGAGCCTTCATCTAAAAAGGAATATTTAAGTCTGTAATATAAGTAGAGAGGAATATGAACCCGGACTAGAACAAATGTTCCACAGGAAAGGATCCAAATATGACTGAAGGCTCTGCCTCCTGCACGACTTCTGAAAACTCCGGGCTTAAGCCTCCATTATGTTAGCACAATGCTGTTGTGAAGTCAAAGGGAACTATGTGCTCAGGTTTATGCCAATTATATTGTCTCAAAGCTTACATAAGGAGAAAGGGATTTGAGACATAACCAGAGCTGGATCAAGGCGGGTCCTGCTGCATTTGTAAAAGCTTTATTTAAATCGGAGGACAAACGAGAGTAGGGTAACGGGGGCCAGTACTTGAATGGTCTGCCTCCCATGATACTTTTCAACCCTCGAGGGTTAATCTTGCAGAATGTAAACGTAACGTGGTCGTAGGTCAACAGCGAACTTCATTAACTTATAATAGGAGCTGATCATTTCAGGCTCTGTAGGTGAGAAGAGGGACTTTTTTTATTTTTGTTGGGGTTCCAAGTTGCCTTTTTTATAGCCTTTTCGTATATATATATTTTTTCTGCTTCTTCCATGCATATTTTTTGTATATTTTTTCCAATGGAAGAGTGTTCTATTATTTATTCTATCTTATTCTTTATATTGTTACTTTTGTGTTACCTGCAACATTTTATTTCATTGTATATGCTGCTGGAACCTAAATTTCCTTGAAGGAGTCATCAATCATCAATCAATAAAGTTCAGTCTAAGTCTAAGATTCATAAAATAAACTGCTTTTTAAAATGACGTCTGGCTCCAGAGCGGTGACGCTAACAGCTGACTGATGCACCAGCTGCAGCCAAGGACATGAGTAGTGTTTAGCTGCTGGTTAATGTCCCATCCCGCTGTGTGCCCTGAATTTACAACTGCAGAGTGTGGAAGTGACTCTGTAAACTGTTGCCGCTGACACCCACACTTTGGTTCTGGCCTAAATATGCTGTGCAGCCTGGCAGCACGCGGCAGCATTTGTTTAACTGAATTATTCATGTGTTTGGTTTACAGATTGCCTGGGGGGCGTGTGCACTCGTGCTAACGGGTAACGTAGTGATCTTCGCAACCATCCTGGGCTTCTTCGTGGTCTTTGGATCCAACGATGACTTCAGTTGGCAGCAGTGGTAATCAGCAGGGGGAGGGGGGGGACCTTAGTCGAAACTGTTTTTATTAGCATTATGGTTATTATTATGGTATTACTGTTTGGTTCTTGTTGTTGTTATTTATATGATGACTACCCATCCATAGACTCACACCAAACCAGTGCAATACTTTATTTTTCTCTTGTTTTTTATTCTACCGCCTGCATCATACTGAACTGACACAAGTGGGATGGAAAATGCTGACTTAAAGTTGGATTTGAACTCATTTAAGTTAAGCTGTCTGACTTCTGTATTTGTGAGTTTTCTCCATGTTTGTCGCCGCTTTTATATCCAGCGTAGTGAGCTGATTCACTGCTTGGGAAAAAAATCTCCAACTGAATGTCCAAGTATGACTTAACCTGACTGAAAAGGCACGGCCAAGTGCTGAGACGTACGTAAATCAGCAGAAAACCGATGGCAGATCTGCACGAAACGAGCTCAGGTTTTACCTGACACCGGTCGTATTGATTGAACCTGTGTCTATTTTAGGTTCGTCACAGTGGCAGGTGAAAAGTCAGCTGAGGTATTGCAGATTTTCTGTTTAACACCTCCATCCATAAGCAGTGAGTCTAGAAGAATTAGCCACCAACCCTTGGGTCTTTTGAAGCCTGTTACATTCTACATCTATTTATTTTCCAGTGTCTGTTTGGGACTTTTACTTTAAATAAACTTTTATTTTAATTTCTCATTTCACAAATATTAAGAAGACACATGGAGGAAATGTCACTTTTGTCCCTGATCTTAGAGAAAACCACTCCTACAGACCTGCTCACCTTCACTACACAGATCAAATTCAAATGACTTGGGGATTTCCCAGGTGCCAACTGGATGCAGGCTGCTTGTTCGCCATGTTCTTTTGCACACGATAGCTTTTACCTCACTCTTAGTATTCGTAAGCTTTACTTTGTCAGGTCAAAAAAAAAGCATGAATAGCACATGGTAGCTGCAAGCTAGCGTAGGATTAGCTTAAGGACAGCAGACTCGTGTGAAAGTCAGCCAAGATAAGAACTGGGCCGCTTCTAATCAAGTGCTGGTCAGTCACTTATAGCCCTTAAGCTTTTAAATGTGACCCCTCCTACATCGAAGCACCCAGCTGCATTAAGGTTGTATTTCTCTCTAGAAGCACATTTTGGCGTCACATTTCCTCACACCAGCATTTTCATGATGAAAGCGCAGATCAGTTTTTTTTTTTTTTCAACTGTTTTATATTCTCTGGCCTGTGTGGAGGAAAGTCGTTCCTTTGGTTTGTTTAGTCTGTCGGCAGCTTTGGGATCAGCGCAGCCTTCAGACCGCCAGGTGGAGCTCTCCTGTTTGCTGTTTAACTGCAGCAGTGGAGGCTAAACACGCTAATTAGCATCTGCTGCCTCACCAAAGCCCTGGCGTGTCAAACTCTCTCTGCAAGATTTCAAAAAGTTTTGTAATGACACTGAAGTATTATAATAAATTAAATAATTTGCTCCCCCCATGATTCATCCTGAAGTAAATCAAAAAATATCCACTCTTCAGAAATCCCCATTGTAACTGTTTGGACCACACATACAGTCATGAAAAGAGTTTAAAGGAATTAATTCAACTACAGTCGTAGTGCAATTAGCCTAGCTTAGCATTAAGACTGTAAGCAGCTAGCCTGTAAGAGTTGAATAAACTTCCTACAAACGCGTTTTAAGCTCATTATTGAAATCAACATTGTTTTACCAAAAAAAAAGTCAGCCTACAAAAGGATTTTGTATTTTCTCTGCGTGTGTTTAACAAACAAGAAAGAAACCTCGACCCTGAGAGGTTTTGATTCGACTCAAAGCACCACAACAATGGCAGCTTTTTGCTTTCCTTAAAAAGAAATATAAGAAATAAAATATTGAATACTACTGACATGTTATTGTGTAACACCTTGTTGAATCTGATTGAATATGTTCTTTATAGTAAATTCACATCCACTGGTTGTAATGTGTAGACCAGTCTGTGGTTGGACGAGCAGGGTAACTCCATGTTGTGAACTCTCATACTTCACTTGATGCTTTTTGAGCCCAGTTTCTCAAATGTTCTTCTTTCTCTGTTCTGTGTCACACTCTGCTGTGTAGCTGTCCTCCGTCTTTTTGTTTTAACAGATGTTACGCTTTTTGTTCGTCACGCATTTGGGAGGAAGTTGTATTTATTTATTTTGATTGGACGCTTTGTGTCAATGTCCAATGACATTTTCTATCTACAAGGTTTGTGTTAACGAGGCAGAAGTCAGCATGGTGGAGTTCCTTTTTTGTTTTTTATTATTAAAAGCCATTTTTGAACATCCTCTTCTTTGATTGACTACACGTGCACCACATGAGCTCACTGATTGGATGAGACTTCACTCTGAGCCTGATGCTGCATTCATGAGGTGTCAGACACATCGGAAAGTTTCTGAGTTGTAAAATGCTCATGAACACCTGCTCAAGTCAGAACAACAACTTGGAAACTCAAAAGGACGAAGTGCCCGACTTCCCAACTTGTCGTCAGAAACGTCCTCACATGAGGGGCAAAATATGTCTTGTCAATGTTAACATACTTTTTATTAAGTCACATATCTCAAATTGACTTTTTTTAACATAGATATTTTACACGTACTCTTTACAGCATCAACACTGTTATTTTTTAATGTTACAATATTCATACTTTCAAGACTAAAATCATGTGAACACAGAAGTCAGAAGAACAACCACCTGAGTAACACATGAATGCAGCATTATACAGATCTGTGTACGGCCTCCTGACTTGACCGTGTTAGCGATTTGCACTCAGCATCTTCAGACTGTTAAAATTAAGAGATCAGATCTATCAGAAGTGTTTTTATTAACTAAATTCAGACAGAACAGAATGTTCTCCCTCGTAAAACAAAATCTGACAGATCACAGAAGTGGGCCTCACGTTTTTTTCAGGTGGAAGAAGAACATAACCCTTCAAACCATCCACTCGTTTGATCAAAGTGATAGACAAGCATCCAAAACAGGAGATGTGTGGGAGTCAAAGAAAAGAGTCACATAGTTGACCAAAGAAACAGACACAACTGCACAGTAAGCCAATGATGGTCTCTCTGAAGACACATGACCAACTAAGCAGGGAAACCTCCACCACCTTGTAAAGCCTCCCAGCCCAGCTGACTGTCTTCAGCCAATCAGCTGAGAGAGAACATCACAGGTGCAGCCAATAGGTCATGACCTTGTTTCCTCTAGGAATCTATCTATAACACCCCACGACTGAAAAAAAAAATCAATGTTTTTAAGTCTCTACAACAGCCTTAATTAAGAAGTGTAGATCTGTGATATGAAACTTCTGTTACCCCAGCAACACAACTAAAAAAATTGGGTTGAAAATACAACAATTAAAAAAAAAGATTAATAAAGTGTTGCTGTTAAGAACGAAGAGATAAGGTTGTTTTGACAGGATACTGATATATGGTGTTTTTTAATCCTTATTTTTTTTAAATCCATTAAAGATTGATTTAAGAGGACATGCTATGTCGCCCTCTGCTGGCAGAATATTTGACAGCGAGTTCATTCTGAAGAATATCACCTTTTTAAGAGAGAGGAGCGCTCAAAGTGTCATTTATTGACACACTTATGAACAATGACTTCACCGTTAGCAGTGATGATGTTTTGAACATGTTTATTCTCTTTAACAGATTATTTGTTGTTGGTTTATTAATACAAGAGCAAATTCTCTGTGCACGTTATATTGATTTATTTTCAAAATAAATCTCCTTTGATCTAACAGAAAATAAAGAAGTGTCAGGGATACATCGGGATCATCTTTAAGGAAAAGTAAAGTAGAAAATGTCATGAAAGGAAAACTTGAGTACGACACTGAAGAAAAAGTGCTGAAATACCTTCAGCAGTGGAGATGACAATCCAAAGCTTCATAAATCAGATCTCTTTCAAGTCAAAATCTCTGCATTTTTCTGCAGTTTTAGACAGAATATTCTACAAACAAGTTAACAATACAAAACTCCAACACATGCACGCAACATCACCATGCTCAGAATACATGAGTTCTTAAATGCTGACAGTATTTTTCCTAAGCAAGCAGTTATATAATCCTATAAAATGAAAGATCTAACCTCAGGCTGCTGTAGTAAAGACGCCCACCTGCTAGATGTAACATGCCCGTCTTACTGCAGCTCTCTCCTGCAGCTCTCTCCGCCTTGGGGAGGAATTTAACCAAATTTGCGTCAGATCAAACTGTTAATTTGTGCACAAAAACAAGTCATAGTTTTCCTATTGATCCTAGCACGGAGCCAGATGGCAACAAAAGACATCCGGCCTTAACACACACACACACACATCTACACACACACACACACACACACACCTACACACACACACCTGCAGCAGGCCTCGCCTCTGTGTTGTGAAAACAGCAGCTTGGTTTAATGCTTAAACTTGCCCTCAGATACAGACTGCTTCATGCACAGTATGGGAGTCAGACACTGTGGCAAAACATGCACGCCGTGTTCCTGATCGCTTGAGACGCCCTGCCGAGCCCTGAGGATCATGAGAAGTTGGGAAGGAGCTTCAGATTGAATGAAGGGAGAAGTTCACACACACACACGAGAATGAGGAGGTTTTTCCAAGCACACAGGGACGAGGACCACAGTCAGATCCAGTACCTGACGGCGAAGTGCACCCGGCTGACTCATGACAAAGGTAAGACAGGAAGGACAAGACTTTGAGCTCTGATAACACATTTACACTTTTCAGCCGTTCCGTTTGTGGAGTGTCGTTCTCTATAGTGTCTGTCATGTTGTGCATGTCTCTCCTAACTTGAAATGTTTCTAACAATGCTCAAGTCATCTCTGTATGAGTCACAGAAGCAAGTAAAAGTAAATATCCTGTGTAATATAGCACTCATCGTACTTTCGTATTATAAACCTCTTACCTTCTGTTACTTCATTATTGCCTCCCTCATACTTGTGTAGGTGTATTCATGTGAAAAGTGCTGGAAGCCACAGTCACAACACTTGTTTTCTGTTCCCATAGTGAGTCTTCAAATGGGGAAAAGGAGTTTCAAGTTGAGTGTTTCTGCGGCCAGGAATCTCTCTGATTTATGTCTGGGGAAGCTCGTCTCTTTAAGTCATTTTAAAAGTTAAAAAAATAAAATAAATAAAACTGCCACCTAATGCTATATATGGTTTGCATTAAGCTTCCCGGTCAGAAGTTGCACACTGCCCAGTGTTTGGAGGGAGGTCTGCATGCAGCCTCGTGCAGGACATGTACAGCAGCACTGAATAATCAATTGTAGCTCTGTACATGATAAATTAATTTCTGCAGTATAAAGTTTTCCATCTGACTTTGTGTCTGATGATCATTAAACCACACCGCACAGTTTCCACAGAAGTCCATAATCAAGGCCCGGTGTAATGTGTACACATGACACATGAAGGAGTGGTTTTCCATTTGTGAGGATCAGGGACAACTTTACAATGTTTGTGTTATTGTCGAGAGTTTAGATGAAAACTGAACATACCATAAATGTGTATATGATAAATACTAGATTCTATCAGAAGAGAGGGGATAAGGACATGAAAAAAGACTGCAAAGAATAGTCTTCAGCAGGAGCTTGGTCAGCTGTAAGAGACAAAAATTACTCGAGCTACATCCAGTGTGTTCATGATGCGGTGACATCTTTACGCAAGAAAAAAGAAATGTGCATCAAAAAGTATATTGAGGATGTTTTGCTCCCACAAGAGAGCAGCAGTGATGAGGTGATGTGGAGCTAAAGCTTTAAAACCTTTTGCCAGCAATGCCAGAATCCTATTTAACGTTTTATAGTTTAAAACATTGTGGATGTTTTAAACTGTGGGCAGTAAAAAACATGTTCATGACCTTTTATGAAAACACGTCGCAGAGTAGAGCTGCTGTTTTAGTGAACATCACCCACTTGTTTCTGTTTCTCTGTGGCTGCAGCGGTGCTCGAAAGGGAGTTCCTGGTGACCAAAGACAGAGAGAGGAAGCTGCAGAATGATCTGGAAGCTGCGAACGCCCGACTTCTTTACCAGGAGCAGCTGAACATGGAGCTCAGGATGAAACAGGACCAACTCTTCGGCAAGATCCACCAGCAGCAGGTGAACTGAGGGATCACAAAGACGTCAAAGTGAAACCACAGTGCGATGAAATGATTGAAGGCTTCTGTTGGAAGTTGAGTTACTGTGAGCATGAGACACTGAACCATGCAGAAAATGAGCCGATAAAACCAAACCAAAAGCCTAAGAGCTGCCAGTTTTATGCATTTTCTCATTGAATGGGTTACTTTGAGCAACTCCATTTAAACAAACACAACAACAGCATACTCAGCTTTATTTTAACATGAATGCTTTTGCACTCTTATTAGAACACACTTACCTTCTATCACTTCACCTTGCAGTGTTCAACCTCCTAAACGTTCCCATAATTTAAGAGCACATAGCCGTGACTGTAGCATTAAGCCACCGCTGCTGTAATGACCGTGATTGTCCAGGAATTCGGCTTCCAGTAAGAGCCGGTGTTAACGTACTTTCATACAGAGGGTTTGGCAGTGGTTCATGGTACATGTGGCTAAATTATGAGCTGTTAGCCATTTAAGGACATTTTAAACGTTTGACCAAACCTGCCACCATAGAGCCTATCAGCCTATTGGGGTTGACATGTAGCTATATGGGTGTGCCCCCCCTTCATTGTCCTAAAAAATGTTCACCTGAAGAAGACCTCTAGTCGAAACTTTTTTATTATTATTATTTTTTTTTTCATTTGAGCGAGTGTGTGAAGCTATCTTCTGCCACAGTCTGAGGATTTTGCATGCACTGCCCTGCACCTATGCATGATGTGTGTATAACTAACTTCTTTTTTCTCTGTTAGCAGTTTAAAACATTTCTTTCTGTCGGGCTGTTTGAATATCAAGACATTATTTGAAAAGATACTTGTATCATAAAATTCAAAGGTCAGAGGAATTTATTGTTAAAAAGTTGATTGTATGAAGAAAAAAAAAAGAAGATTTTCCCTCCACGAGCAAGGCTATTTATTTATCTACATTAAACTCCTGTTGCACACTGTGATTTCTCTTCAGCTCAATGGTATCTGTTAGAGATTTGGAAAGTGTGACTCATTCACTTCACCCACAAAGATATGATTTATCATCAAGCTTGGGCTTGTCCCAAACTGTCTGACCTATAGGTGTGTGAGATATCATCTGTGCCGTCTGTACAAGAAAATAACTCTGTGATCAGGATGTCTCTGAGGAACTCTTTCAACGTCTGAGAGAAGGAATTACTGAGAGAATGATCCATGTTTGAATCATTAAACTTCATGTTAGTATCTGAATCTGATTGGACAGCTCAAGCATGAAGGAACATTAAAAAAAACATGAAAAAAGGCCAATGAAGGTGCTTTTGGGTTTTACATAAAGTACGCATTAGTGTGGATTGCTTGCATGCAGGTACTTTAGATATATATTTAATGTGTGTCTCTCTGTGTGTCTCCGCTGGAGGACCTGGTAGACATGCTGCAGCAGCGGTTTGTCCTGCTGGCGGAGGAGAGCTTCCGGGACGCAGAGATGCTGCGTCAGGTCGGCACGGAGCTGCTGTGTCTGCAGAGCTCCGAGGTGAAGCTTCAGGGCCTGGTGGAGGAGCTGCACGCTGAGGCCCAACGCAGAGCAGTGGTTGCAGAGAGCCTCAAGATGGAGCTGCACGTCGAGGCCCAGCACAGGGCCGTGCTGACAGAGAGTCTGCAGGCGGAGCTGAGCAGGTAGGCCTAACACAAACTGTATCTCCACTGTGTAAATAAAGCCGATTTGACAGCTGCACTCCTGTAAATGAAAGAAAAGATATAGTTCCAGACATAGTCCAGAACATTTGTATTTGTCACCAACAGTAAATCAGTGGAGCTGGAGGAGCTACAAGAAAACAACAAAACTCTGAGAGAAGAGCTGCAGGATTTACGCTCCGCTCATGAGAAAGAGGTAAGAAACTGAATTGTCAGAGCAATATTATTTGTGGTATTTTCTCATAAAGTTATGAAAATACAAACCTGGACTTATTAAAGGCATCGAAACAGGATTGTTCTGTTTAGAATGTGCTGACAGAGTCAAAGAAAAACAAAAAAGTATCATAATGGTAAAAACCATCAGTGAAACTAATTTAAAAAATGCTCACATTCATTTGAAGACAGATGTGTGGATGAAATGCAGGATCAGTGTGGTAATCTGTCCAGATGGTCTTTGGACACTCCAGGTTTCATTCATCAAGTGAAGCATTGCTGAAGCTTTTGCACAAAATAAGTCTCCATCAAACTGCAACTGTCCTTCCAAGCTAATACAAGGCACATTGTAGGATTCACATAGAATTAAACTGCCTTTCTTCATATGGTGCAGTTTGTAATTTTTGATTTCATTCCCCCTCCCATGAAACCCCTTCACAAGAGAAATTAGCCATTTCCCATGCCACAGGTTGTTTTTTGTTGGGGGTGCTACTGTTAGCCATGGCTCAGACCAAAAAAAGAATCTTGCAGTTAAATGAAATGAATGTTTACTGACAATACAGAAGACAAACTATGACAAGATTGAAAACAAATTCATTCAGCAAACAGCTGTATGTGCTTTTCAAAGTCTGGGTTCACCAGAGTTTCTTGAAGCAGGAGCTAGACAAAGGCCGGGAACCTCTGCTACTAAATGTCATAATGTCATTTTACAGTGAAAAAACCTACAATGTTGCACGTTTTCCACGTATACTGCAGCTATTGAATGGTTGTAATGCCACTTCAGTCCAGCAGATGTCGTGATCGTACACCTTTTTCAACACTCATTTTGTTGTCTGTAATTAGGCAGACTGGTAAGCAGATGAATTATAATTAAGAATAACGTTTCAATATATGTGCAGCATTTGTCTTTGTCAGCAAACTCTTCCAGAAACGACGAGAACAGCATGACACAGAAAAGGGTGATAATCACTGTTCTCAGTTCAGCGTGCCCGTTTAAAAACTTCTGCTGTGAGACTGTGAATAATTAATGACATGAAACATAAAACTTCAAGGTTCAAAACTACAACCACCCCAGAGAAAACACTAACTCAAGGTTTGCTGGCATTAATGTGTTCAGTCTGGGCACGGGAGAGACATTCCTACACAATGTCAGGATTTTTTATTTACTCTGGCCCTTATTGGCCTCGGTTTCATCCAGTCCATCAGGAAGCAAACAATCCAATTCTACAATTACTATCTTGCCAAAGGGACAGCTGCACAAGTCCAACAGAGAAAACTAAATGAGAAGATTTATTTGTGGTGGATCTCTCTATGAATTACTGCGAACGTTCTGGGAGTCAGGGAATAAGTGTGATGCTATTTCCAGGGAGTTGAAGTCAGTCACGGACCAGTCTGCTCTCATTACGTCCTGCTGTCTTGTTGTTTTCAACACATTGTGCACAAATGGGGAATGAAGTGATGTGCTGTGTTGTCTCTGAGGTGAGGGAGCTGCAGCAGGAGAATCAGAGGAGTCTGGGGAAACTACAGGAGACAGCGGAGCAGTGCGAGTGGCTCTGTCAGCAGCAGAGATACTGGATGTGTTGTGTCAAGAGGTGGGTATTAATTCAAGTGCAGCTCACAAGCACTGAATGTATTAACATTGACAAAAAGTCTGCACAGCACAAGTGATGAGCTGATGTCCGTTTCTGAAGCAACAACGCTTGTGCATGTAAGTGAGGGGCGTGGCTTTTAAAGGAAGCACAGAAGGATTGCTGCTTTTAAAAATCACGCAAAAATGACCAGCCCTGCTTTTAATATTATTAATGAGAGTCAACTCAATCAACTATTCTTCATATGAAGCCTGGCCTCATACTGCTTATTTTTGTTAAGTTAGTCTATTTTATGCTCACGTTTGAAGAAAAACCTGCAGCTAATTCCTAAAAAAGATGCAGAACCATATCCATCACAACATTAGGGTGTTCATTTTCCTCAGCTGTTTTTTTTAATAGCTCTGATGGTCACTGTTTAAAACAAAAGCATTTCTACAGATTCAAACACTGCCTGATGGAGGAGAGAGAAGCTCTGCTGCGACGGGTCAGCGCGCTGGAAAAGAAGGCTGAGAAACTGATGAAGGCGGAACAAGATGAAGGTCACACACAGAGCGTCCTCTGTCCGCTGAAAGAGCCTTCATGCTGTGACAGGTGAGGAAGAATTAACAGAGAGAAAGACACGTACAGTTTACCTGTCATCATTATGAACTCAAGCCAAAAGTCATCTGTGAAGTACCTAAACCTTTCTGTCTTTGAAGCAGTATCTCATCGTGGGAGGCAGATTCAGTGGTCGACCTGGAGTCTCAGGGAGAGAAATCCAACACGCTGTATGAGGAGCTCTTTAAACAGGTATCAGTTAAAAAGGTTTCTAATCACATGCTGCACAACTGACAGAGTAACTTTTCAGAAACACTTGATTGCTCTTTGTATTTCCTATATGTCACAGTTCAGATTTAGCCCCTCCTGAAAATAAAAATAGACATTTTAGACATTAGTTGATAAAGTATTACAAGAGAATGCAGGGAGTGCCTCCTATCTGCATTCTTTTTATTGGCCAGTAGGGGGCAGCAGAAAGTGTCAAATTGTAGAAAAAAGTCAACTCTCAGTTGACTTATTTACTAATCCACCCAATAAATTCATAGAATCAATCACAACTCAACTATTGTGAATAAGCATGATCTTCAATTTGTAAATGCTGGCCTTATTTTCTGAAAAAGTGACGACATAGCAGGTTACTATTTAGGGCGTGATCATTAGCAGGGAAAATACAAATATTCACCCACAAAGAAAATAGTTGCTTTATGTTTTATAAGAATGACTTTCAAGGAAAGTTTTTGCCTCATTTGCTTTTCTTTTGGTCCCATCACATGAACCTTTTTTTTTTTTTTAAATAGCAACAACCTCAGTTTAAAAAAAAAAAAATCATTTTGGAACGAGGTAAAGGACAGATCTGATGACCTAAACAGAAGACCTCTAAAACCACAGCTCTAATATTCATCTGGGTGAGGCTGCCAGTCCTTACAGTGGTTTATGCACAGCCAGTTCTCTGAAACATTAACGCAGCTGGAGTCTCCTCTTTAGTTTTGTCTTTTAAAGGTTGTTAAAAAACCTTTATGCAATCAATGGATTACTGCAGAATCCATAAAAGAAGAAACTAATGATCAAACATGGATGCTATCGTGGCCCAAAGTGGTTAAAATGTAATTAATTCAGATCACGGAAAGAGCAGTTGAAACTCGGTCCAAACGGTTTCCAAATTTTCACCAGTACTGGACCTTTCAGCTTCTGTATCTGTAGAGAAATCTCTGAATTGAGAAGTAGTTCAGATCTTGAAGGGGAATGTCATACGTCCAAAATAAACCCCTGATATTCGTCTGGGCAAAGCTGCCAGTCTGCGGTGGGCTTGCTGTCGTGCCAGATTTTTTTTTTTTTTAAAAAGGTCTGAACTTTGAAATACTCAACAGTCTCATCAGTGTTTTTATTCGCTCCATCTGCTGTCGGTGTTTTTAAAGGACAAAGGAAAAAGTCGCTATGTCTTTGGAAGACATCACTTAAGTCATATAAACAGAGACTAAAGGGCGATATAGGAAAACTAATACCTTTAAAGGAGCAGTATATAACTCAGAAACCTAGTGTTTAAAATGGGTACTGCAGTCCAAAGTCCAAAGGAAAATGCAAAGGCTTTTAAGGTCCGGTACAATCAGTTCTCTTGCTCTCTACCATCACTGCAGCATCTGTTGGTTTGCCATGATAACTGGTCTCATGTCTGGCAAACAGCGGGCGTCAAAAATGGCCGTGCATGTGTGCCTTAAAATCACCTATCTTCTGTTTAACTGCTAGGATTTGGGGATTATTAGGTCGATACTTAATGTGCTCACTGGGGTTTTGCCTTAAATTGCTAGACCCTCAGCAACGGTTTTCAAAACCAAAGTTTTGGCCAAAGCTACAAATACAAGAAAGTTGCAAGGCTGAATAGATGAAAAGGCAGGAGAATTATCTGAATTCATGAGACGCTCCTGATTCAGCAAGTAAACAAGCTTAGAGGGTATTTTTTGGTTTCTTTAAATAATAAAAAGGGATCTTCATCAGAGAGGGATCATACTGTGTCTCTGATCTCCGAGTTTATTCTTTCATCTAAATCTAAAGAACTGAAGCTGTCTCTGGATTTGACAAAAGGTCCTTTACCTTTAGAGAGACCAGTTTAGGTCTTTTTAAACTCCTGGATCAGGGTCAAATGCAAATGTCAGGGGAGAAATAGAAATTCAAAACGGAAAGATATTCATCTGAGAACGGCTGCCAGCCCCCTGTGGACTTGCATTTCTGCCAGGACATTCATAAAACTGATACTTCATGGGCACCAGAGTCTAATCAATGTTTTATTTTTCTTTCTGTCTGTCTGCTCTTGAAAACTGAGAGAGCTTTGATTGCAAAAAGAAAAGCCATTTTGCAATCAAACAGGAACCCTACAGTGTCTCATAAAGAGCTGCTCCAGAGAGCGCTCACAAATCCTGACAGGACCTCAAATGCCTCATCCTCCAGGATTATGTTGATAGTGAAGATCCCTAAAAGGTGCTCTCTGGTCGCTTTTGGGATTTAAAAAAAAAGCTCCCACATCTTTCAGGGTGACAGGTTCAGTGTTTAAGGAATCTGTGGATAAGAGGAAGCCTGACAGACAGAACATAGGGCTGATCCTCGTGTGCTGCCAGTCCCCAGAGGAGCTGCAGCGGCAGCCAAAACCTTGAGAGATTGCTGATACTTTCTGGGCACAGGGAGTCCACATTAGGCCTTTTCCCTGTCTGTCCGTCTGTCTTTCTGTCTGCTGCAAATGGCTTCCTCCCAAGCCGTCCGGGTTCTCTTCCAAGGCAGCAGAGAGATGACTAATAAAGACTGGAGGGAGCTGATTGCCAATAGCCTCTGTGCTTCATTCCCCTCACCTCTCACAGACTCTTCTGTGCATTTCTTCAGATAATTATTCTGATTGAGTGCAGATGATGCTTTTTTCCCCCCTCTTCCCTGAAGTCTCCGCAGAGCTAAGAGAGAGAGAGAGAGGGAGGAAATGTAGCTGGAGGAGCAGGGATCGCCGGAGACAGAGGAAACAATCGACCGTGATAAAACACATAACCAGCTCAGGCAGGATTTCTACACACTGTGGACTCACAGACCAACCTTGAGTGTGATATTGCTGAAAACAGTTATAAAAGTCAAAAATTGTAACGAAAAGTAATGTTAGTGCTAAGCAAAAGATGGGAGTCAAAGTGGACAAGTTGCTGTTTTTTTCACTAATCGCAGTCAAGTTGCAAGAAACTGTCAAATAAGGGACGTTCAAAAGATTGAAAAGAATAATCCAAATATGGTAATGCACTTTTTTTGCTATCCAATGTTCGGTAATTTTGCTTTTAAAGAGAAACTGGATTTGATTAACATTATCCAGTTACATAGTAATAAGGATGACCAAATATGGATTGCCAGTTCTCTAAACTGGGCACCATAGCTTGTAATTGGATTGTTGTTACTGTTCCATATGGATATTTGATTGGTGAAACGTTTCATGGAGAAAATGCTATTTATATGTTTCATATTATTTAAATCTACTAAATCTTCTATGCCATCATCACGAGTCAGTTGTAATAAAAAATAGTGTTTTGTTCAACCTATGTAATAGTTCATTAACATTGTTGTCTTGTAATTCTGCTTTAATTTAGCACTCAGCTTGGATCAAGATAATCTTAAATTCCAACACAAACTAGAATTTTTACCGAGACAAAAACATAATTGGAGTACATAATCTTGTACACTTTTGAATCCCTTTTTCCTCTTTTCTGAACAAACAGATTTTAAAATTTAATCCAATTTGATAGCTTTCCTCTGACCCATTTAACGCCTGAATAACGAGGCCCAGAGAACCTTTGAAGTACAGCTGCCGACCACTGAGTCAATGTAGATAACTTTTTTTTTATTGTGAGCATAAGGAAATTAAATATGAAACAGCAAAAATACCTTATACCACCCTCTGCTACATGTAAAAGGAAAATCTCTCAGCTTTTTCCCATCAGCTTTGCACAGTTAACAGCATGAGATCAAATCCCAACCTGAGGTTATAAATGGGGCTGAAACAGCGTCAGCTCACTCAACAGTTATTACCTCTGATAGCATTCCTTCAGCAGATCAGTTAACGGTTTACAGATGCCAAACCGCTTCCCTCTGCGGAGAACAGAGACGCCTCCTGTACACCTGCAGGAACTATACCTTAAGAGCAAAGATGGATATCGGTCCTGCTCTGTGAGCCTCTCAGATGTTTCAACAGCCTCTTCAGAAACTCCTTAAAAGCTACATCCCAACTACAGTTTCCAAAGTGTAATACAATCCCTGATATGCAGTTGGAACAGACGTTATATGCATTACAGACAACTTAATATCTCAATGTCTTGACCTATAATTACACACTGGGACATTGTTTCCTCAAGATATTCTCCCTCTGATTTGAACACACTTCATGTTTATTGTCTCTGGTCATCTTCACTTACGGTTTATTTTTCTGACCTCAGGCAGGGAGCCCTATCAACGGACACCAGAAACCTCCTTGAGGACAGAAGCTTGGAGCCTGGACTCGTCTCCTCTTTCGCTTCCCACCTTCTGCAGACCAGAAGAGGACTACTAGATGTTTGTGTGCGAGGTCAGATTTGTGGATTACATCCCAGTCTTTGTCAAACAACACTTGGAATAACACAACCTGTGAAACCAGATATTTCAAGTTTTTCTTCCAACATTGTTCAACTGTCTGTAAAAAAAATCTTATGCTTCATGATAGATGAGTGAATTAAACACTTGTACTGCATCCTCCCTGTCCTCGTTTTACTGTCCCACATGCACATCATACGTTACCAAAGACACATCTTCCTGTAGCTGTCAATGATTTAGACCTTGTAATCAAAGCACTGCTAACAAGAGTGAAAGCACCTGAGAATGCTCTCTTGTTGTTTTGCCAGCGAGTCCACACAAAGACGCAGCAGCTGGTCCACAGAGCAAATGAGAAAAGTGGTGTTTAGACCAAAGTCCTACTGAAGGTTCCCCCGCTGAGAATCTCCACTCAGATGATCACATCTCTTCACTTATCTCTTGCCTACACTTGTCAGAAAGAGTCTCAAAAGTGTGTGTTTGAGGTTCTACTGGCTCAGATTAAAGAGGCTTCCTCATATGTGAACCATATGAAGCACACAACAGTTTACAGACAAAGCAAATGTTTGGAGAAAGACATATGAAGCACGGACTAAAGGTGGCCTCTAATCGGCCAGCTTTAATGCACATTTTCAATTTGCAGACAAAAGAAACCTTCAAGAAATGTCGATAATATCAAAATACAAACGTCTTCATGCTTTGGGGAAGGCTTGAATCACTTGTTGTCAGAGTAACAGGAAAAAACCGGACTGAAAAAGGGGCCGCATGAAGTTCTTATTAACGAAAAGCCAAATAATTACAGGAAACAGAAAATAAGCTTCTTTCAAGGAATAAACTATGAATCCAGAAGCAGATATCTCCACAAAATGAAGTTTAAATGAACAACAAAACCACCAGATTTTGGGTCAGTGGTAGAGCCGGTCATTTCCCTTGAGAGCCACAGTTGTCCTTGACCTGGTAAGACACTTAACCCCAAGTTGCTCCCACTGCTTCCTCAACAGCTTGTGGATGTGTATGAATGGGATTAGTTACTTCTGATGGACACTTTACAGAGCAGCCATCGGTGTGATTGAACGGGTAAGTGTGAGCTACTTTTTCCTTTCCTGCTCGTCCTGCTGCAGGACTTTCTCACAAACTTGAAACAGGTGAGCTCGAACATCCGCCGCATAATCAGGGAGAAGAACTTGATTAATGCTTCCTGTTATAATGAGAAGCTGACGATGCACAAGATCTTTTTGTTTTGTGCATTTTAACTCTACACCAGTTGGATGACCAAACTATTAAACATAAAGCTGTGGTGCAATTTCATCTTTCAACTGGAAGAAAACAAATGTAATTAATCCCCTTTAAAGGAGTGTCCTGAATGTTTTTTTTAAAAAATAAGAATATGCCAGTGTTTAAATCTGTGTGGACAAAAAGACAATCCAACATCTGCATACAGCAAGGTAATAGTCCTCATCGCTGTGGATTCAAATAGCCGTTTGCTACATGTCATCTCCAACCCTCTCCTCCATCCTTTTCCTGTTTTTCTTCAGCTGTCCAAAATGATCCATAAATACAACTAGAAAAAAAATGATGTAAAATGTATAAAAATAAAGTTTCTGGGGATCTTGCATAATGTGCAATGTAAGTGTAAATGTTTTCTAAAAAGACAGTCAGTGAAGGAAATGTTTGGCTGTGAAGAAAAAATCAATCCAGTGAGCTTTTCAGTTGGTGTTCATGAAAAATATCAGTTTTTCATCGCCGGTTAAATACTGAAGGGTTTCTGCTGTGTATCAAACGAAAGCTTCCCACACCACTTTGACAGCTGACTTTTCAATCATTTTAAAAATCTCATTGGCTGTTGAGAGTAGATTTCAGCACATTTCCGTCAACATACAGTAACATTGTACAAATTGTTGCTTAGCCTGCAATTGACCGCATGCTTTTATTGAACCCAGTCTTTTTATGAACATTGTCAAGTTGGGGAACGGGTTTTATTGGAATCTCTATATTGTTGAGTTTTCCAGATTCGGGCCAGAACTTGATTCCTGAGACATATTGGTAAGTTTCTGTGCGACATTTCTGCTGACCACAAATCAAACTAGATTCATTTCATGATTTTTTTTTTCATTCAAAGAGTAGAAAAAATGACATTACACAAAGTTTACCAACAACGTTTTATAAGTCTGTATAGGATCAATGCATTTTCTGAAAAGTAGCAAGTAGCGTTAAATCTTGGGCCTAGTTTGAATCTCATATTTGGAAACAGAAACGATTGTTCAGGTCTAAAGCCAACCACTACTGGTGGTCCATGTTCTGTTACCCCTGAAAGAGCATGCACATCAGTTTAAAGGCATATTTGAATACATTTGAGGGTCGTGTAACGCCTTACAGTCTTGGACTGAGGTGGAGCAGGGCGGAGAACACCGGCGAGACGATTCAGTCCCCAGTGCTTCATCTCGTCAGAAAGGCGTGGTCCCAGATTTGCTGTGGCGCCCTCCATCACAAGGGACACCGACGGCAGTGTCGGCTGCAGCCTGCCCTCTGACTGCACAGCGCCAAAACAGTCTGACCTACATGAGCTGTGAATGGCAGAGGTGTAGCCAGAGATTAACAACGTGTGGCAGCTGGAAGCTGGTAGCGTTTGCACACAATAAATACTGTTGCACCCGTCTGCGCAGAACGAGACTCAGACATTATGAGTGTTATTAATAGAACAATTATAGGTGCAGGAAGAATAGCATGTTTATGTCCAGCCAGCGTCACAGCCAGAGAAAACAGGTTACAGATATTTAACACCAGGATATTCCTATTAAAAAAAAGTGAGACTTGTTAAAAAGTGAGACTGGGGGATGTGTATTTCCTCGTGTGATGTTTTTTTTTTTTTTTGTCCATGCACTTGCTTGTAGAACCAGATTATGTGGTAACTATGCACTATAAAGATTTCAAATAGCTCCACATGGCTTTGATTATTTTGAATAGAAAGCAATTATTAAACTGAGAGCTGTGGTCTGTGCAGAGAATATTTCTCTTTCCGTGCTCGCAAAACAAACTTGTAGATGTTTCAGCACATATTTGTTTGTGGTTCAGAGCTTAAATAAAAAGACAACGTGTCCATGAAACATGGAGTCACGTTTTATTTGAGATGAGACTCCAACCCGGTGGAATTAAAAGTTGTCTACTTGTTTGTCCTCTGTGTGTACTGCTGTTTGGTTTCTTCAGATTGATTACTATGGATGTTTTGGGACTCACAAACTGCTAGGGTGCATGCTAATGTAAAACAGAGCGGCATGATGCAGTTTTTCCCTCTGACACTGTTTGGATGAGTATGTAAATGTTTGAACAGTGGCGCGGGTAAACGCATATGAGGGTTAGATGTTGGGATTTCAGGAGAGGCTGGTTTGGTGGCAGACGGTCTTAGCTGTTGACATCCATGATGCTAGCACAATGAGCATCATGTAAACATAAAGTTATTAAAGCACTGACTCCTCCACCACAGAAACAACATGAGCTTAGTATAAAAAAAATGCAAACCTGGCAATTTGCTACAGAGCCAGTTCCTTTAATCTTTTTCACCAGACATGAAGCACAACTAACATAACATAAATGTTTTAGTTTTTTAAAATAGTTTTAACACTGGCAGCATCCCCACACCATACAAGGAAATCATGAAACTGGTAACAAAAATGCAGATTTATTGTGAAATATCTCTAAGCCAAGTGAAATACACAAAAGACAGAAAACAAACAACCGGAATCATTAATTCGTGCTCACACAACTTGTGGTAATGGTGGAGGAATTTGTTTTATTTGTCCTACTGCAGAGTGCATGGTTTTAGTCACGATATTTGTTGTTGTGTTGAGTGATCCAATTGTTAAATCATGATGCAAGACCTTGGGACACTAAATCTGGCAAAGCTCTCAAGTTGGCTTTGTACTGGAAGCCTGTTGTTTATTGGCTTTTAACTTTGGCAGTTTTTTAAGTCAAAGTTAAATTCCTTTGGCGTTTTAATGCACCTTTAAAACCAAGTTAGAATGTGAGCCAGCTGCTCCCTCAGCATCTTCTGACACAAGAACTCAAAAAAACAAATTTGCCCTGCTGCCATTTTTCTTTTTAAATGACTAATTGTGAAATAAGTTCCTAATGCTCACCAATTCATAGGCTTTATATGGAAATGTGGATGAGCCCCAAGCTAAACGTGGAGGAGTGTTGTGGCTTCAGAAGCTTTTCAGATGCCCCTGCTGCAGAAGGGGTTACTCAAACTGGAAAACAGATTCCAAAACCTCGCACCCTGATGCTCCTGCAGGCTTGGATGCTGGCTTGGCTCCAGTTTAGGAACAGTGTGACCCCTCAAGTAAGCAAATCTGTTGGTGTTTTTTTTTATTTATTTCCCTTCCTCTTGTTTTATGCTCATCATGCCCCCCCCCCCCCCCCCCCCCCCCCACACACACACACACACACACACACACACACACACACACACGCATACGGACAAATACCTCACACTTAAAGATGGGGAGCAGCTGTCCCAGTCCACGTGCCATGACATGACCTTATCACAGCATGCTTGGACAATGACACAAGACGTCAAAAAATGTACTCTAGAGGTAGTGTAATGTTGAAAAAAACACCAATCTCCATCCTAGCACTCACTTACACACTCCAGGTGGAGATAAGTTAGGTAAGGTATGTATATACAGTATGTACCTGTAGGAAGTAACAATAGCCTGTAGACTTTTCATTTCAGTCTACATTCAAGTGTCTTGTTGGCGTGGTTGATGTTTTCTACTGCTGTCTCCAAAAACTAATTTCCAACTAATTGAAATAAGAAAGTTGACCCTGAACCTTTTGCCTCTCTACAGATAATTCCTCTCAAACATCGTGACCCTGAGCCACAAAAAATAAAGATGGTCATTGTCAAAATGCCAAACTTGAACAGAAGAAGACAAATGAATGGGTGACATTATAGTGGTGGTGTGTGTTCTTTTTAACAAGACAATTAAGACTGGAGTGAGAAACATTGGATGGTCTCAGCTGTGTGTCAGCTGATATGTTAGATGAAGGTAAGAAGGAGGCCAAAATGTTCATACAAACACTCAAGCTGAGCTTTTATGAGAACTTCTTTGAGGCCCTATTTCTCCAAAAGTGTCACATTGAATATGCATACCCACCTGTTACCTCCTGGCTCGTAGCCTCTTGTTTTACTTTTATATGGATTCAATAGGCTCTCTGCAGACTAAATATGATTAATGGATGCACCATGTGAGTTTGTGTGTGTTCTTGTTTGGCTGTTCAAATGAGAGTCGGCGTGAGTTTTCATTCTTCAGTGAGGTTCATTTGGCCGGTTTTTCGTTTCTATGAGGAGCGTTTATGGGTTTGGACTTTCGTTTAAGGTAAAACTTGCGGTTAAGTACGTAGAGCTGGAAGGAAAGCGGTTTGAGGTTTTGGAGTGAATGTGGATGATAAAGATTCTGCCGGCTGTCATGTGTGTATAGCTGCAGTGTGTTTTTCTGTTTGACAGTGGCAACATGTTGACACAGCAGTGACCCCTGGTTGGCATGTGGTGGTGGCTTATTTTACAGCTTGTGGGGTGACTGCAGGGTGAATGTGTGTGTGGCGACAGCGATGAGCCCCAGACACAGCCTCAGCTGCCTGGACCGTCGAGCGCACAGGTGAAGCACAGCGACGAGGTCGTTCCAGCAACAAACCAGCTGTGAAAAAAAAGCCTCCCTTTGCTTTCGTCCGAAGCAGACGGTCTGGACGACAGATGTGTTTTATGTTGAGAAATATATTTTTGACTCTATGAAGTGTTTACACTGGCTTGACTTTGTGACTGACATTATGGTGGCCATTTCTCATTGTTATGAGATTGTCAATATTGCCAGTGTTTTTTTCTCAATTTTGATAAATGGCTGTTGAGGAGAATGACCAGATGGACAGAGGTGAAAAAGCTGTTGCCTAAATTTTATTTTTGACTATTAAATCCACTACTCATGATCTCACTCATGACAATGTGACACAAAGTTTTTCTCGCAAACTAGAGATGAATAAATGATGAAAGGTGGGTGAAAGTTGAACATTACAGCACTTATACATTTGAGATATACACTTTTTCTTTTTCATAAGATGGGAATTGATCATTACAAGGACTGTCATTTGAAAAGTGAACAAACAGGACCAAGTTTTACATTAAAGGGATACTTCACCCATTTGAAAACTTCCAGGCAAAGAAAAACATATTTTTCTCGTCTCAGGGCAAAATGAGGGTTGGATTCACGACCATTCAACACTACTACCATGTTTCTAATGATACACAGCTTCATGTAAATGGGTGAAGTATCCCTTTAAGTTAAGAAATACATAGAGCCAACTCAGACATCACTACCTGTAAGCTTCTGTGTCACTTTCATTTAATGTATTAATTGACAAGGACAGTGCATTTTTAATTGTTAAACATTTATGATTGTTCCAGTATGAGCCAGCTGGTTTAACATCAACCGTGTTACTCTGACAAGATGTTTTGAAACAAAGACAGAGGACAATCAAACACAGCAGCTCAACTCAAGACAGACGCCATGAAGAGCAGCAGGAAGGAGCACAACATTAGTGCAAATGGAGCAACTATAATTTAACTACAAATGACGACTCGTTACCCACAGACAACTATTGCTCTCTATGTTTAGAACAACATTCTTGTCTTAAGGTCAAAGATCATCTTTCTAGAAACAATTCATTGTAAGAAACCGTTTCTTGTATTTGCATGCTGCTAGTTGGCTGGATGGCTCCACCATTTGATAGTCTGTGTGCTGCATTTTGGGTACGACCAATACGTACTTCAAGATTCTAGCCAAGGGGCTCCAGTTGCCTTGTGGTTATTACAAGCCCCATGTATGTAAGCTAAAGTCCTCCAAGATAGCGGCCCTGGTTCAAATCCAGCCTGTGGCTCTTTTCCTGCATGGCATGTCCACTCTCTCTCTCTGTCTGCTGTCTTTCCTGTCTCTAAAAACAAAGGCAAGAAAAAAATACAACTTTTATTAAAAAATAAAACAATTCTGGCCAATCCAGTATTCATCCAGTTGTTTCATGTAGACTCAACATTACATACAGTGATTTCTAAAAGCAATACGTGCTCAATGTGACGCCATATTTAGCATTAGTTGGAGTATGCAGTTTCGTGAACAGATGGTGTAAGACTTCCACGCTGCCGACAGTTTGTCAAAAAGAGGACTACTTCTAGTTATTAAAACAGTCGTATGAATCATCAGTCAGATTTAAACTGAGTCGACAACCGTTACACATTGCTTACTGAGATCGATGCATGACACATTATGAGCTGATCTCTGTAGAGCTGATACTAATGTTCTTTACATGAAGACCATCCCTCCTTCTATCACCTTTAATGAGCCCTTATTAACACGTTTCTTAATTTTATTTCCACAAACAACTTGATTTAGTTTCCATTAAGTTTGGTCTTGATTCATTATATCTTACACACTTCAAGTAGCATTATGGTTTTCCCCTGTTTCAACTATTAATGCCAAGCTAAGCATACTAACTGTTTGCTGTAGCTTTATATCTGTCTTCTCCTCTGACTTGGAATTAGGGGAATTCACACAAGAGATAAAACATCCTCAGTCTTCATGTTGGACTTTGAACTGATTCCTCAGAGTCTGTTTGGAGACCTCGTCCCCTAATGTCACTTCTACCTATATGATTTCCTCCTACAATGAAACACCAACAAGGTATCATGCTGAGTTCAACTGCTGGCACCAATTTGGTGTACAAGGTGCACCAGGTTGTAAACATTTCCTCCTCGGATTTTGGCAGCACGCAACATCTGCAATCTATTTTCTCTCAGACCTGAAATGCCTTTTTGTGTGCCAGGACAGGACTGTTATGGAGCTCTCCACTTTTTCTTCATCTTCTTCCGCTCTCCCTTTTGTCAGACTTTTGGCACCTAAAAAAGAGACAAAAGAAGAGGCTTTTGAAGGATCCTGTTTGTCAGTAGCGAAGCAGGGATGTCTTTCTCTGTTTGGCTGTTAAAACCTCAGATAAGCAGCTGCCTGTCTCCTGTTTGGTGTTTATCATGCTGCGTGTAGGAGAGGTTCTGTCAGTGCTCTTTAAATCAGGACGCTTTTCCTCAGCATGCGTACTAAAGATGAAAGCTCTGCTACAGCCAGGCTTTAAAAACTCAGTTGGCATCATGTTACGAAACACGTCAAGAACTGGAAGAAGGAAGGAAGGGATGAATCAGTCGTGGGATTGATTTTACATATAACCTTTCTGTGACTGCTTTAAGTACATTTTGATGCTTTAATTCTCAGTTCAATCTCTCTGTGTAAAAACAGGTCAATTCATTGTACAAACAAGGCAAGGTCAGTTTATTCATTAAGCACCATTCATATGTGGAGAAATTCAAATCTGCTTTACAGAGTTAAAAACAATAGACAAAGAACATTCAGAGTACAAAGAGCAACATGACAAACAATATTAAAATAAAAGTTCAGATGAAAAGAAAGAGATTTGACATGATGTTGCCTTAACTTTTGCATGAACAGACCGTGTCATTGTTCCTCCTGTTGCCTCGTATCTCTGTCTGTCTCTCTCTCTGTCTCTCTCTCTCTCTCTCTCTCTCTCTCTCGTCAACACTATCTTTGATTTGAGGTGTTTTTTTGCCTCCGCAATATTGCACACATCATGCAAAGATTTAAAGACTGCATCATCTTTTATGACAATATTTTACCTTATGTTTTCAATAAAATATTGCTCTGGTGGTCTTCCTGTGTGTCCAGCTCACTGAGCCTGGGTTTGACACAGACAAAAATCACACATCGTGCACCTACTTCAGATTGTTGTAAACTTTCAATAACCTTTAACCATCCTAACAGACTCTTTATCACAGTGTTGCTATAAAAGTCCAGGCAGCTGCAGTGAGTAAATGTCTGACTGATTTGAGAATTCCTCTGCATCATATGTGACATTTAAGAGTATTTCATCATGACTCACCCGGCCACTGGAGGTCCCTCTTGCACCAGGATTGGCACACTGGTGAGATCCCGTTTGGCACGCAGTGAGACATCCCTCAAATGTGTCTTCAATTAGTGGACTGCAGTCAACACCAAGCTCTGAGCTGGAATGTCAGCTGAGCTGGAGATAACCTTCATAGTTTTCTTTTATCTCACCATAAAAACCTCAGAGAGGAACGGCTCTGGATGTCTTGCACACATTTGTAAAGCAGATTCAGAACAAGAAAGCCAGAAAAGCCATTCTCACATTTAGTTTTACTTCAGTTTTTATGTGACTCGTGCTGGTATAATGGAGTTACTGGCTGCTCCTTCATGTTGAGACTTTTATTTTGAATGCAGCAGGCTGGTTAGTGCTGCCGCTAACTTTGTCATGAAAGAGGAAGACAAGAGGATGAACTCGCTGTGAACACAGGTGAAGATTCTTCAGCAGCGGGGTGCAGGGATGAAACATATGCAAACGTTACGCTTTCATCAGCACTTGTTACGGATATCAGGTTTAGTTTTTCAATATCCAAACATTTGACACACTTGTTCAAGAATGAAAAGAATTCAGTCTTGACCTGGGAATTTTATGCACTCCGCTGTGAGAAAGTTTTACAAATTTAAGGCCGTCATGGGACACCAAAACTCCAGACTAACTAAACTATTTTAGTTTTTTTACACCTTTTTTATTGCAGGAAACTCACCACACCTACATATGGGGAATAGAGATTTTTAAGTTGCATTGGAAGTTAAACCTTCTGCAATGATGGTGACTTTCAAATAAAGGGGACCATTTTTCTCCAAAAAGTCTGCCTAATGGCTTATTTAAAAACGTGCAAACAGCACGGTTGCAAAGAGACACTGATTGATTTGCAGCCCATGGTTGCATTAAATCCTTTGTGACTTCACAATGTTTTTTTTGACTCACCAGTACAACAGCCATGCTGTCCTTTTTCTAATCAGACCCTGCAGCGTTTACAAAGCATCACACTGTTTGGCTGCAGCAGAGCCAATGTACACTTGAACACAACTGTCAATGGCAGAAAGGTTTAGTGATGCATGTTGTTTTCCAAATTACTTGGGTTAGGTCTAATAAGAACATTTTGGGTACCAAGTGCCAAACTCTGATGCTGAAAAAACACTGCAGTTCCTCAAATGGCCACTTGAATCTGGCTTCAAAAGCGAGTCAGGCGCCATTAGTCCACATGTTATTAATGGAATAAAGCATGTTTACAGCCTCATACAAAACATTTAGGTCTCTAAACTTCTTTCTGTGTATATTACAAATGTGCAGGGTTAGATTATCTTACAAATGTTTCAAACAAAATAAGGTTTAATGTAAAGCATATTTAGGATACACACAATACAAAACATACCCTTGCCATACATGCACTTTAAAAGATTACACTTCAATGTGTCTGGTTTTTCAGAATTGAAATCAGATTTCAATTTGTTTGTATAACTTGTATCACTTCACACATCAGCTGACATATGAGCACATGCATTAACTCTGACACATGCACATGCATACAGAGCATGCTCATGTATGCACCCACTCAATCACACATGCACATACACAAACACACACACCCATTCCCAACTATTATTGTTAGGTTTGCCACCTGTCGGCAGCTGTCAGCAGGGTCTTCTTGCTACGGATACCTCCCACCTACTGTGTCTGTAATGTTAACACACACACACACACACACACACACACACACACACACACACACACACACACACACACACACACACACACACACACACACACACACACACAGTAGTCTCCTCCCCAGCAGGAGCACAGCCCTGACCGATGACCGAGTCTTCCGTTGAAGGAATGCAGCCGGTCCTTCTTAATATGGAACGACAACAAACTTTAAAACATTCAGCAAACATTTATTGAAACTGACTTGTTGTTAAATGAATATCTCAAGATTGCAACCCACATTTTTCTCTTGAAAACAATGCGGCGTTTTTGCCAAATCTTCCTTCAATTCACTCACATAACTCTCTAAAGTATTTTTTTTATTAAGCTCGATGTGTGGAGTGAGGCATTGTCACTCCACATTGTTGATGTCATGTGAACAATATGCTTATAATTAAGTCAATATTAATGAGCTCAGGAGGTGACTCAATCAAGAACAGACCAGACTTCAGAATTGTAAATAACAACGACAAGGGAGAAACTAATTCGACTCTTCTTTTTAAGGGAACAATTTGCTGCTTGCGAAGGCCAGGACAGGTTTTCTTTACATTATTATCATGTTTTCTTTTCTTTTATGAAAGTAAATAAAAAGCATCAGGAGTGATTAAAAACAGACCTGATAGTCACTACAGAGTGAAGAGGAGGTTTCCCTCAAACAGTTTTCATGACCTAGAAACAGTTAACGCCTGTACGAAGCACAATGAACTTGAGGTCCTGAGTGACAGATCAGCTGTTTATGGACACAGGCCCTTATCTCGAGAGATTTTTTCTTTGAACTCATGTTGGTTTAACTTTTTCACTTCAAAAAGGACAGCTTTTTAAGAACACTGCAAAATGTTTTCTTTGGTTTGTACATTTGAGATATCCAGTTCAAGTTGCTGTAACATTGTGGGTCTCAGCACTGAATCCCAGATTTCTTTTTTTCTCCTGTTAAAGTGTTTCTGGATCAGCGTGTTGAGTAAAAACCGACAATGTAAATGGAAAAAATGTGTATAAAAGCTCTCTACACATACATGTCTGTGTATGTACAGTATTTGATTCTTTTTCAGAGTGTGTATCTGAACGTGTGTTTACACAGCATGTGTGTGTGTGTGAGTAAATCCTTCTCCACTTGCTCCTTTACATCTCTGCCAGCAGACGGGGTGACATGAGAATTGAACCATCTGCGTCTCCCCCCGCTGGCCCAATCGCCAACCAGCCAGTAACTCGCTCCAGCTGTCTGGGAATGGAAAAGACGATCCTGGGACGTTCCACTAGAATGACAACCGCGATACAAAAGAATGAAAGATGGAGAAAAAAGCAGAGCGATGTGAGACGGGGCAGATGGAAGACGGTTGTTTCTTTAAGCTTCTTGTCTTAACGTCTTTTCAGTGACTGACTCAGCGGCTCTGTCTGAAAGAAAACCTCACTTTTTAGCTCGAGAGGCCTCAAAAGAGCTCAGACAAGACAGGACAGCAGGTTTAAAGCTTGTTCTTATGATGCGTCCGTGTCAGGACTGTCAGGAGCTCAGCAGGATCACCAAAGCTTGAAACGTGTGAGTGAAATGAGCTGAAGGCTGTAAAATTGAAGATGCACATTTCCCAGTCACAACAGTTGTGCTTTCACTTCTTTAACTCCAGGCTCTGTGGCTTTGAGCTGGACAGCAATAATTCAGACAATGAAAAACACTTCATTCACTCTACTGTTGACTGCAAATAATGTTAAATATACTCACAACAGCAGCAAAACTACTAGGTCTATCAATGTAGAAAACTATACTGGACAATAACAGTCCATCGGTTTCAACAGGAAGTACTAACGGAAGCAGGCAAGCCATCTGGTACACAAATAGCTGTTTCTACCTGACCTGAAAAGCCTTCACATTTTTCTATAAATCTCCATGACCAGAAACATGGTAAACTAGGATTCATTTTGGAGTTGATTTTGGAAAAATGGAGAGGTTAGAGCACAGAAAGGTTTCAAGACTGATCTGTTAAATGTGGAAGCTTCCATGTCTGCTGTGTGGCAACCTGCGTGCACACTGACCCTATGGAGGAGGGGACGGGGGAGACTGTGCTCTCCAGTGTTTTGAATTTGGACTGCAGTACACATTTAAACGCTAAGTGTTAGAATTGAGTGTTAGTAATGAAAAAAACAGGGAGAAAGAATTGGCAATCATTGTTGGACTACTGTTTAATAAAAAAGTAAAAGAGAAAAAGAAAAAAGAAGACTACTGATTAAGTTATAGAGATGGCATAAACACAGACTTTTCATGTAGCATGAGTTGGATAATTTGAATATTATTAGCTTTTCTGCGGTTGTTGGACAAGATCAGCCGGAGGCAGGATGCATTGGTTTGTCCACAGCGAGTGTCAAGATGGACAAAAACAGGATTCCTTAAAGTAGTCTTAAGCAGATACAGTATATACAAAATAAACTTAAAGCAAAACTCTTTTAAATAATAGTTGCACTACACACAAATGATTATTTTTTCTTGGTGTCACTGTTTTTGGCATTATTTTTTTTGTTACTACTGATGCAAACTGAGCCTGAAGTCTGAGTTTGGAACCAAAACATCAGGAACATATTTTAATGCTATTTTCTGCACAGTGCTGCTGCTGTACATCCATTAAATTGCCTCTGAGCTGAGGTCTAAAGCACTTCTGGACCACAAGCTCCCCAAAGAAAAACAGCACATTGGAGTAAAAGAAAGAATACCTATTCATGTAAAGGCAGAGGTATATTCTTTGCGGCGTGTGCATACTTTTTTTTTTTGTCTTAAATAATCCTATATGGCCCGGTTTAAATCTTCGCTGTTTTCCATCCAGGTATTTTCATTGTCAATTAACCCGCATGGATTGGTGTCAAGGGGTGGTGGTTGACTCCTGGACCACAGACAGGTTGGAAAAAGTCTGGCTGTAAGAAAAAAAAAAAAAAAAAAAGGCGTCTAGCTGTGGAGCTGAAGGTTCTGGGTAAATGTATGCTGTATATACAGCTTGTTAAATCATGTGCAAAGCTGTGATTTTCAATCGCTATAAATAACAACTTTGCGTTGGCTCTTATATTTTTGGAGAATTAAAATAAATAAATGAACACATTAACTTTTTATTTTCCTGAAGAAAAACTCTTTTTTTTTACTCACATTGTTTTCCCAGAACAGCCATGATGGACTTGACTTTTGAGGGGGAATATTTTAAAAGTAATCAGGCATGTTGGAACCCAAAAGCCCAGTCTGTTTTAAAGAAGCTACCTGCACCTGTGTGGTGCTGCACATGCTCTCATGCTTACGGAGCAATGTTGAGACCACATAAAGATGAGCCAAGAGGTAGGACGTTGGAAACACGCAATATATGCAATAAAATATATACAATATGCTCACACCATAGCATGCTGATACATAATTGGCCCGATTATAGATTCTACATCACAGTGGGGAGTCTTTAAAAAAGAGATTTGAGTGCATTTCCCCCTTTGCGTGTGTTTGGTGAATTAAACAGTCTCTTTTTGACTCAGGTTTAGATGCAGCACAATCCTTTTGAGAATCAGGCTCTCAGAGTTTAAGATCTTAAGTTGAGAGTGGTTCTTTTCCACGAGTTCCTGAGAACTGTACTGAAACTGTAAATATTCTCCTTTGAGTAATGAACGACAATTGTACTGTACTTGGACTCTTTCCAAAACACTTCAAGGAGCATTTCTGATGAGAAAACACACCAAACAGTGGACAAATCTGATAACAAATCCTTGAGCATACAGTGTAATTTCTACAATCACATCTACAATCTGTAATCTACAGTTGTTCATCTATCAGGGAGTTCTGCTCCTTTATTTCAGCACACCATATGGTTTGCACAGTTACCAAAGAAACAAACATGTTTTTGAACAACAGACCAACCCCACTCTGGAGCCGTGGAGGTAATTATTGGGGTTTGAATAAAAGCCAACACTGAAGCATATAGCAAACTGGCGAGGGATAGAGGACACGCCTCTTTGATGTAGCGTGGATTGGAAAAGGGTTGAAGAGTGGAAGTGTTCCCAACATACAAAGTGACCTCTAAAAAGAGTCTGGTCAGTGTCTGTCTCCAATCTGCTCTGAGATCAGAGGATGGGTCATAAGCCCTCACACATACAGAAGCCAAAATGTGAGCTTAGATCACAACAGAATCTTGCTTTCAACCAGAGTAAAGTCTGGAGATCGGGCAGGACATCCAAGGCGTTTGGGATGTTTAGAGTAATAAACCAACCTGATTCTGACACAATCTCTCTCAACCAATCATCCTGCCATGGTCAAGTTTTAAAAACGGTTCTCTCTCTTCCACAGTGAGTTTGTCATTTCAGTGCGATCGCTTCGACCCTTCTCTACCCCGGTCACCTCGATTCCAGCTCAGCAGAGTTCAGATGCAGCCTCAGCAACCAAATCCTGATCCCATCCTGCATTCTTCAATCACCTCCACCAGTAGACTCCATAAGGAGGCCTCTCTACCCCTACATGAAGTCATCATGATGGAGTCTAATCCCCAAACACTTTGAGCATTTATTTCCTCAACTGCTAGATACACTTTTTGTTTCTTAAGTCTCTCCTGATTGAAATGTACAGTTAAAACTCTCAATGGCATTAATCAACCAGCAGAATGTCATGCATTTACTTACAGTAAAACAATCTAGATATAGTATTTTGGAACTTGTTCCAAATAAAATGAATCATTTATCATATTGTTCCAAAGTGGTTGTATTGTTGGACCAAAGAGATGGAAATTATGGAAAGAAATGTGGGAACAATGGTCAACACCAGTTCATGTTGCGGGAGTATGACTGATAGCAGTTGAGCGCTTTATGACATTTTCAAATAAACAGATCTGCATTTTGCTGTTCTCTATCACTGATTGCTAAAACACAATTGTGATTCAAATAGAGTCAGTTTGTGGGAGCTTTTACAAAACTTTTTTTTTTTCCCAAAACAACATTTGAATCAGCTTCTTCATGGAAAATATATTAAAGCTGACAGACATGGATGTGATTTCGAGCACCAGAGAGAGCAGAGTGAAGAAGAGAAAAAAAAAAAGACCTCATATTACTCTTCATAAACAAAAAAAAAAAGGTTATATTGTTTCTGTGCTGCTTTCTGATATTGTGACAGATTCAGTTTGATTTTTCCGACCGTTCCTGTTCAAATGCCAAAGAGCATTTCATGTGAAAGCAGTAAAATTGACCGAAGAATGAGCATATGTTTGTGTGCTGCAATAGATTTGATACTGAATGTGTATTTGTGTATTGAAGCATTGCTAGCATTTATATTCATACACTCGTGCCGGATATGACAGAATGACTGGATGTTACGGTTTCATTGTTGAGGATAATTGCTTTGAAATAAATTCCTCTAAGTGGGGAGGCTATTATTATCTCTATCATGGTACACTTAAATAAATATGCTAGTTAGCATATATAGGTCTAGCATGATATTAGCTGTATTCATGCTAGAAAAAAATCTGATGTTACTCTGGCTTTGGAAAGTTCAAGTAAGTTGTTCTAAAAATAGATCGATTTATGATTATAATGACATTTGGGAGGCTGTCCTGAAAATGTTTCCCAATGAGTTTTTGTAAAAAGAAAACAAGACCTGAGCACAGCTGTCTGAAGCAACTAGCTTGTTAACTCGCAGCCAATACATTTGCTGACTTGTTAATAAACAATACAATTTAGTTCTTGTCATAAATTGGACATTTTCTTTGCTCTCAAACAACTTCTACTTGAGATTTAGTGCTATAAAAGATAAACAAAAGTTGTTGGACTGGTTCTCCAACATGTTGAAATGTAAGACTGTAAACATGGAAGACGTTTAAAGGCTATCTATGACGCTGAACTCCAGCTCTTCCTGGGGTTCAACAAGAGTCACCTTGCATGAATTTTCAGTAAAACAATCCCTATTGTTCTTACATTCTCTGTTCAGCTTCTGTCTGAAAAGAGGGTACTTTCATGACATTTTTCATACACCAAAGCCTTCTGTAAAACTGCGCAATTCAAAAAATTCCTCATAGATGATGTTATTGCAAAATCAGTTTTATAAAAACGCGTCTCTGGACAAAGTCCGGAAACAAAGCAATGAACAGAGCCAACAGGCCTTAATGAAAAAGTAATGCTTTCCTAATCCAAAAACTAAATCAGCCGTGTTGTAAACCTGGTGCTGGGTATAATTGCTCTGAGAGTGCACATGTCTTCTTGGGTTTTTGGGCAGAAAGTGTGGACTCGTGTGTTGGATAAAAAAAGCTGAGGCATGCATTTGAGAAAAAAAAAAAAAGAGTGAGGGAATTAATAGTGAGAATTCTTCCAGGGTGGCCTTTTCTTTTTAAACTTTTCTCATCAGAGACAATGTGTGAAACCAAGAGAAAACTTTCCATATCTTTATAAGTCTTGGATCAGAGCTGGAGAACAGAGACATTTAACTGTTATTATTAACTAAATTGCAGTCTGGAAGTTTCCAACTCTTAAGATCTCGTGTGGTGCACCCCCTTACGAAAAAAAAAGAAAAGTCAAACAATACCCCTGCTTCTCAGCAGGTTTGATTCGAAAAATAGAAACAGACACTAGTGAAGCTAAAACAGATGACAGATATGGAATTCCCACTATTTTATTCTCCCTTAAACGCACGCTTTACTGCAGCACTATACACGTGATGGATGTTGCAAATTAAATTTCAGTTCTTGGGGTATCTGGCAGGCTGAAACATGTTTGATGTCTTTGTAACACCCGGAAAGGGCAAAGTGAGGTGACCCTTGAAGTGAGAACACAAAACATTTCCTGAGATTCACCCACAGCTGTAGACGTATGTTTCACTTGAACCAAAATCTGCTTCGAAATCGATGCACTTTCGCTCCACCAATGATGACTCTAAAGTTACACCGGTAACCGATGACAAGAAATGACCAAAACCAGAAACACATAGCTCAATGTATATTTTATCCCAAAAATTACAAACAGAAATCCATTAACATCTAAATGTCTACGTTAAGAAATAAAGGACAGTTTGTGTGTGTCTTGCCTCCTGTCTGAAAGGGAAAATCTCCAGGAGTGCATTTGCTAAGAAGCTTAAGTCAATCATTTCATGCAAAATGTTCAGAATCCAATTACAGATTTGGGTTGCTATAGGTACATATTATGGTTTTTGTGGGATAGATGGTTAATGTAAATGCCAGAACATTTAACCCAATAATGTGACTCAGTGATGCGTTTTAAAAAGTTATTTATAGCAACAGATCTATGGTGCAAAGAAATGGAGAAATAAGAAATCAGTCTTGCTGCACATGCAAGTCTTTAAAGAGGATTACATCTATTGTTGGCTTTAGTGCTAAAATTGGATTTTTGAGCATATGAAAACAAATCTCACCAGCTTTATTTTAGAAAAAAAACACTTTGCCAGCTGCAGTCTTTTGTACTTTTAAGGGGAAATTCACCGCTGTGAGTGAGCATCCATGATCACCAGGGTCAATGCAGCTGGAATATCATCAGAGAAAGCAACATGGTTTTAGTGCAGCGATAATGTCCAACCTCCAGATCCTGGAAAAAAGCAATCTGTGAACGCATTCATAACAGAAAAATAAACATTAACTGCTATTTTCTGAGCCTTTTCAAACATCTAACGATCTGTGAAGGTCATAATAAAACCAAACAGACAAGAAGAGTATGGAAACAATTATTGGAAGAAAACAGACAAGCTGACTTAAACACACGTCATGTTTTTAATTCTCACTGTGGAAACCACTAATAATGTGTGAACAATAGGCTTTGTCCTTGGAACTCTTGCAGCCAGAGACAATGTTTTTATAAGCAAGAAGTGCTAAAGTGATTTTTAGTACAATTCAGATTAGATTCCCTTTCCTTTTGATTTTTTTCTGCAGATATGTTATTTTTCCTTTTCATGCAAATCCCACAGAGGCAGTTCACAGCTCTGATAACATTCCCATCGACTTTCCTACTTCACTTTCTACATCGTTTGTCTATTCATCATCAAACCGCATTGGTTGATAGTTCATGACAGGACAGTGAATGCATCATGGAAAGAGAAAGAAGTCATAATGTAGGAAAATTTGAGCTATTACCCTGATTTCATACGGAGGTTTTTAAGCACCAACATCGGCTTCTTTGTCCAAAAGTCACTTCAAATGAGGCAGAACATCCATAAAAGCAGAAATTCTGGCCATTAGTTTCAGAACGCCACAATTCTCATGTTCTGAGGTTTTATTAAGGCTTGCCAATATATACCAATTTATTCTCAAATATCCAACGTGTAGTAGACTATTTTTACTCTCCTTCTCTGGGAGTGGAGACCTTCAGACCAACGTAATTAGGCCATTTTTGGCTCTTTAGAAAATATTTCGCCATCAGTCCTTCTTCTCTTTCTTAAAAAAAATAGCCTTCTTGCATTTATTTTCTTAAACTGACCCCTGTGGTTTTGAATCAAGGTTCTGTGATACCTCCATTTCTATCTGAACTTCCTGCAAAAATACACAGCACAGAGGCTCTTCCTGAAGTTCCCCTTCAGTGTGCAGAGGAAAAGTTAAACAGAAAGAAGCCGGAGTCGCCGCAAACTTGACCCAAGAGCATTCACAGAATTTACTTAAATTGCACAGCGGGACAGGTTGGACGACTGTGTGGTCCCGTCGAGTGTTTCCTCACACCTCTCTGACCAGTGACGTTTGTGTATTCTGGGCTGCAGTCCTGAGTCTAGCCGGTGTCAAAGCTTGGCCAGACAAAGCAGACGTAGCCGGTTCATCCTCTGAAGAAAAGCATGACCAAGATCAACAAACAGAGCTAAATATGCTGGAGGAAGGCAAAATAAGCACGACAGGGACAACATTTTGCAGCCTGTTGCAGGAGGGTTGAATCAGCCTTGGAGGTAATCCTTGGCAGCCGCCGAGGAAATTGATTGGCTAAGAAAAACAGGTCCCCATCGGCTGAAGCATTTGGGTGATAGTTTATCTAAGATATGGCTATAAGCCCACATTATGATAATTAGATCAGTATGTTTTTGATTATTACTATGAAACAGGACACCTAATATGTTGGCCCCACAGGCATGCGACAGCACCAGCAGAGCCTTGTCTTTTGACAGCAGACATAAAGGGGTCAATCTTCTAAAACACTTTGTTGACACGGTTTATTTTTCAAGAAATGCAAAGCAAAAATTCAAATTCCTTTCACTTTTGATGGGTTAGTCCTCATAGTGTCAAAGCAGGTCACTACATTTGTGAAAATTGAGAAAAATAAAATGCTGTTTAGAAAGAATGCTATTCACTCTGCTAGCAGTGATGGCAAAGTTGACTGGCCTGTTGGTCAACCACTAGATATTATACAGACATTTACTCACCCAAGAGCATGGATCTCTAATTACTTTTCTAAACGACCCCCCCCTTCCCTCAGAAATATAAATCTTTTGTTTTTTACTACAGCACCAAAATCAGGCCAAATTCTGATTTTTTTTTTTAAATGTCTTTTAATGCCATTGTTGGTTTGGTCAGATTTCTCTTGCAGTGGGTGCTTATTTTCAATCAAACACACTTTAGCTCCTTGTTTCTGTTACAGCGTTCTGCATGGTGGTGTGCAGCTGGTAAACTGGTCAGAAGCATAATGGATACTTTTCTGAATCAGTATGATTTTTAGTAGTTTAAGTATACTGCAGGGTTTGGCTTTGTTTTTTCATAGCTCATTACATACTCAGCATGTTGGCCTAATCAGTACGTACTGCTGGTGTAGTAGGCGATGTGTCTTTTTTTGTTCTACTGTATTTAAAGACATTTCACAAACCCTTAGATTTATCTTGTGATCCTTTGGGACTCCTGCCCTTCAGTTCTAGACTTTAATTAAATCCATTTTTAGAGCACTTATCAGTTCATTGAAACTGCACTAACTAATGCCTTTTTTAAAATATCTTACTTAAATTGTACTCTACAGACACAAAACAGGACTGTGACTATCCTCAGTGTGTAATTTTGAAGATATTTCATTCATCGACAAAGTGATAGCCAGAGGATTCAGACTCGGAAACTCTTTCTGAGAGTGCCTTTTGGTTTTCTAAATAGTTTATAGTGTGTGTGGTTTAAGCCGCTTTATGTAGCAGCAGGCCACCGAAGAGTAATCTATGTAGAAAAACAGCAAACATGACGAGGGAAGGGCTACAGAAATCATGCTTTGTGGGTTTGTAAGACATACAGCAGAGCAGCAGATCATTACGGCGTATGCTACCATGACGTCTGTCGAAACCAGCCAAAAAATGAAGTCATAACACGATTATATTTGTGGTGTTTTAAACCACAGACTGTTCATTTAACTTTCTTTTTGATCCTTTTTGTTCCTGTCTTTAACTCTCTTTGTGGCTACTAAAAGAGCTTTTCCAGCCACCACTGTTTTGTTGTCTATACACCAACAGCCACCTTTGACCGCTGCAGGAAGAGGGGCACGGTTGAGATATGGCTTTAGTAACTTGGTAGGTCCATTTCAGCGCAGTTTAACCCTAAACAAATAACTTAAGGCTCTGTATTCTTTGAACCTCACAGCTCCCCGGGTTTCCAGGGTTAACACCACTCCTGCTTTGGAGAGTGATCTATAGTTTCATGCTTTGTCGTTTTTATCGAGCCCTCTGCCCCCACGGTCACACCGGGTCACCTCACTCCTGCACATGAAACCTTCAGCAGGAACAACAGTGTCATTTCCCTTACTTAATGGTTACACACTTAATAAAAAGGATACTCAAAAAAGCTCTTTGGCCGAGGAGTAAAATCCAGAGTACAAGAGTAAAAGAATCCAGACAAACGGGAGGTCATGGTCTGGATTTCTTTAAAGTAATCTGCAGAAAAGGAGCCATCACAGGAGCTAAATGACAGGGAGTCAAAGGAGGGCAGCTGTGATATGACTCATAAATATTTAAAACATCACCATCAATCAACATAAATCAGCAGGACTTTGTTTTATGGTGAATAATGAGGATTTTGAAGTTTTGTCAGCGCTGCCAATCTAAAGAGCATCCATATGTTGCATCTGCTGAAATGTAACTTGGCGTCTTTTGTGTTCTGGCAGAAAGTTTCCTCACAAGAGTCATGAATGTGGAGATGACTCCTACCTGCACAGCCGGCTTTTTGGCCTCACTTTCCCAGAGGTCATTTATAATTTTTATTGGCCACTTTACTTTCAAAAAAAAAAAGATGGGATTCATCCAAAATACAATTCATCCATTTTAGGAAATTGTTCCCTAAGTGTGTTATTAAATATTTTCTGAATAAAAAACTAGAACTTTTGGACTTTAGAGAGACTACAATGCTCCTAAGTGGTTTCAATTCCATGCCAAAAAAATGGAAAGGAATTTATCAGTGCAAACAATTTATTGACAATTATGGTTAAAATGAAAACCCAATCCTTGGTCAGGGAATCTATACCTTTGACCTGGTAGTTTAAGCTGTGACAGGATTTTGAGTGTGTCCACTTTAGACAATATAATTGTTTGTTGGACAGAGTTTGCTCATCATGCCATCGAATTTAAGACTGGTTTCATATCTCTTTCTTACTGTTAATATTCCAAATTACATAACAGAGAATGGCCAGGAAGTATGTTCATTTATGGCTGTCCTCCCCTGATTGAACAAACAGAATGTGGATTCACAGAGATTAATAAAGAGCCATAAACTAAACATCCAACTTAGTTTTGTTTGCAGTCTCTTAAACTAACAACATATTGTGTTACATGTTACATTTAGTCAAATAGGTTCATATGAGATGTTAAAATACACTATTTACAATATTACACTCTATGATGCTTTTGAATTGCATTGTTGCTGAAATGTGTTATATAAACAAATTTGCCGTGCCTTGCCTCACAGTAGGTATCTGTAGAGCAACTATGTAATTCAAATTATTTGACAGAAAGCTCTTTTATTTTGATGTAAGTACCGGTAAACATTCTTGCATAAATGCAGATGCTTGATAAAGCTACATGTAAGAAAAGCAACAAGCATAGTCAGTAAGCACAATTAAGGAATTAAACCATAATAAATAATAAAAAAAGGCATAATTTAAAGACATACAGCAAAAATGATGTAAGAAGGTTTTTTGAATTAACGTTGACATAAGGTCACAATTTTACAATAAGATAACTAAATGCACATCACTGTAAAACATTGCTTGTAATTTATTTTTATGCAGGCCATAAAAGGGAGTTCCAAGACCAGAAATCTTAGCACTTTGCCAAACCAGTACAAATTGAACCTGGCAGGAATCTAACAATCCTTAAGGTGCTATGCAACTTCAAAAATATTTCTTTCTAATATCCAGGGAGGGAAGAAAACATTTGCATTAAATCAGTCTAATCCAAACATTATCCGCAATCTGCCCATCTTTTGCTTGTTTAATGGGAAAAGCCTTGATAGTAGTTCAGTGCAGAAGATGTGTGAGCCCTCAGATGATCATGAACTTTTCCAAACCACAGAGATACGCGAGTGTCAGCTCATAAATATAAAGGAGGAGGCCTTATTAGAGATCGGTGGAGACCCTGCTTTACCACTCTTTATCAGCACTTAAATGCAACACTTGGATTGGATTACACTGAGGATAATGTCCTTTGGCTCTTCTTGTAGGCTATGATATAAGAACGGGAGTGATTTTGGTGGGAAGCTGAGTCTAAGATTTTAAAAAATATCCCCCAAAACTTCTTTGCTTATCCGAAGTGAGAGCAGCTGTGGTCAGAGGACAGAGAAGTTTCGCCTCGGGCCTGCTGATGGTCACTCAATCTTGCCAGCGGTGGTTATGAGGATGAAACGCAGCTGCTTTCTTTACAGTTTGAGACGGTGAGGACTAACAGGATGGACATGAACTGGCTTGTGTGAGGTCCTGAGGGGCGAAAAGAGACCCAAACCACAGCTGCAGGGCAACAAGCCGAACAAGAGCCCCATCTCTTAACTTCCTCGCCCGTTTCCTGACTGAGCGGGGATTTTATGCAGCTGATAATGACACGTAAAGTAATAGCCATACAGATGATGAAAACACTTGACCTTGACCCCAGGAGGATTTACATCCGACCTCAGTAATGTGGAGGGAGAAATCGGCTGCCGAATCAGTGCCTTCCCGTCTCGTTGTGTGGCCTCAGGAAAGCGTGAAAGGAAGTCTGATTTTTGCAGCCTTGATTCAGGATGAGAAAGAGGATCTGTGGTCGCAGCTCAAATCTGTCCCATATGGGGGAGATATGAAGCTCGAGGGATGAGTCGAGTGCGGGTGTGTGTTTGTGAGTGCGTCTCCGCAGACAGGGACAGGACTGTGGCAGTCATACTACAGATGACAGAAGTATGATAAACTGAGCCCGGATAACCAAAACTATGTTCGTCTGGTTCACTTTTTAACTTTTTTAAACGACTGTCAGAATGTCTTTTTTGTCCAATAACCTGATAAGTGGGACACTGTTGTGTTTCTAATAAAGAATTACCTCACCAGCAAACTTGTCATTGCTCCTGTTTTTCTGGGGTTTATCACATATTTCAGGGCCATTCTCGCCCTCCTATTTCATTATTTATTGCTGGATACTTGTGTGATTTACACGGCCCTACAATCATATAACAAATTATCCATACACTGATCCATACTTTTGTGTCTTATTCTGAAGGTACAAAAGTTACCAGATCACACACAAACACCCACAACCCACAACCTAATTCAAAGGATGTGTGCACGTCATGGCTGCTCTCTGGGCAAGTGGAAAGAGACGAAAGTGTCTCACAAAAACAACAATTTTATGTCACATGGTATCAATGTATTCTGCAGGGCGGATTTTAACATGGGGCACGATGAAAGAAAACCTGGATTATTTGATGAACATAAGTTCTTCAACCCTCCTGTATTTGGCGAGCTAAATGTTGGCAGAGGCTAACAGCAGAATAATCAGTTTTCAACTGGCTATTCTTGTTCTTCATCAACAATTGTTCAAAGTATTTTCAAAATGAAAACTTGTAATGAATTTATTTGAACGATTTAGCAAACCGCTCAGAGGCAGGAGGAAGTGAACATAAATCAGCATAAAGTTCACAATCTATAAACAACTGAGAGCCTCACAAGTTAACTTCTCTTTAGTGTTTTAGGTTTAAACTCCAATCTGTGTTAGAGGGTGTGTCATGGGACAGGGATAGCTTTTTCGACCTTTTTGCTTTGTAACTGCACTCAGGTATTGTTCCCAAAAATAATATCCTCAGGCTATGTTTTTATGTCATCATACATTGCTGTATTAATAATGTTAACTTTAGCAAAAATGTAGACAAAAACAGATTCAGGCTGCTTCCATGTCTATGGTTAGCGATGCTTTGTACCTCCTGGCTTTAGCTTTAAACATAGAACGGACGGTGGTGCTGATGGACTTACTTTTGGAAAGAAAATTAAAACACATTTCCAAATATGTTGACCTACTTCTTTAACAAAAGTGATGAATTGTCGAAAAAGTAGCAGCATTTCTGTCTGGCTTTTCAGGCTATTCTACATGTCAACGATTGGTTTAAACAGACTTTCTTCCATTTTTCATTTCCCCATGCACCCAAATGTTATTATGGTTTCTGTAGCCAGAGGACATGTCTGGTTGAGTTTGTAGTAAACAACGGATGGTCGAAACGTGATTCAACTTGTAAAAAAAAAAGAGCACAATGAAAATGTGGAATATACAACAAGCAGCTCCATATCTGTCAGATTTTTAAAACAAAAATGAAAAATAACGAGCACTAAAATGGAAAGACAGGCGGAGTACTTCATTAATCCAAGTGGGAAATAGGGAAATACCGCTGTGGTGTATTGGCTTAGTGAATGGTCTGTAGTTTCAATCCCCGCAACAGCAAATCCATCAGCTGACATGTTGAAGTGCAAAGCTTTTAGTGAGACAATGAAATCCTTCCAGCTGACGTCTACGCAGGAACACAAGCCAAACGCCTAAAATCTGTTTATAAAATGTAAACCAAGAAGGCTGAGAAATGTGTGTACAGTAAAGTTTGGAGGATGACGTTTACTTGTGGAAAGATCATGACCTTACAGATTACTGGGGCTTACAGGTTATCCCTCGTGCCTGTTTTGTTATATGATTGGTGCTACAAGTCCCTGCAGAACAATCCGTATCGTCTTGCAGAAAATTGAGGTTGGCTGCTATTTTGCAGTTGGAATCGTCCTTTTTAATATTTTGCCAATCACTTCACGCAATGGAAATCTATTTCTCTCCGTCGGTCGATTTTTCAGTGTGCATGATCGAATATGTTAAGCAGGGATTTACTGCGACAGCTGAGCGGACTGGAAGCGGTATGTAATGAGAGTGAAATCAGCCATAATGCATTATCATCGTGAATGACTCTGTGTAATTACCTCATTCACACATGGACACTATAACATTTTTGAGAAAGGCCAGCGACTGTTAGTGGATGTGTACGAGCCTGTGTGTGTGTGTGTGTGTGTGTGTGTGTGTGTGTGTGTGTGTGTCTGTGTGTGTGTGGTTGTTTAAACATGACTTAATATCTTTGAACTTAAACACTCACTAATGTAATGAATAATCAAAATCATGTCTTCCTCTGAATCTTCAGTTCTCTGCAGCTCTGTTGAAGGCACTGAATCTATTCAATATCAAAAAGAAATCCTGCACTCCAAAGTTGGTTTAAGACCCTAATGAGGTCCCAGGATAGAGAAATAATCTACACATATGATCAAGAACAAGAAGCAGGTTTCATTCCTGACCCTTCCAATGGTTTTGATGAGATTTCTGACTCTTTGTGAAAACGGACCAGCAAACAGGACCTTCTCCAGTTTTGTGAGCTGGATGAACATGTCGAAGAATAAAAAGGTGAAGTCCTTTCTCCTTTTTGTAGAATATAATATTAGAAGCATTGTTAGACATGCTTTTAGGTACATGGACGTTTTAGGTGCAAAATGTTGGTAATATTTAGGAAGGGAGCATAGCGAGTGTTTTAAGCATTGGGCCACATGATGTGAAGGACCAAGTGCTGTTCTTATTGTCTCAATTAGAGTTTGAAACTTGTTTGCTTGTATCAAAGGTTAATGATGACTGATAGAATGAGGTCAGAAGCCAGAAAATGTGCAGGATAATGATTTTTATGTCAGAATCAAAGTTGAAACGAATGTTCAGTTTAGAAATTTACTTGATTTCTGCTATATTTACTGTATATGTGAAAAATTCTTCCTTCCTAAAGTTCCTTTATTTTAAATGTATTCATGTGCTTTTAATAAACAAGGCCGAGGGGTCAACTCAAAATTAAAGAGGAAACACTTTGCAGTCATCATGAGATATTTCATATTCCCTCAGATCCTCAGAGGACGGTTCATGACTCACTTTGTGATATCTTGTTTTAAGTAAAAAGCTAGCACCTAGTGTAGCTTGAGGCAGAAATCCCCTTCTTTAAGTCTTGGCAGAGGAATGAAGGTAAAACCTCCAGTCTGTATTCTTCTCTGACTGAGTCCCTTTTGAATATTTTACCCTCAGCACGAGCTGGCCATTACTCTGCAATTACACCCTGAAAAAAAGCCTATACTTTGCACCTTTACGTTGCACTTATGGAACAAAAGACTGAAGACATGTCGGTAATAATGTCCCTGTGCAATGATGGATGTCTCAGCGAGGTTTGAGCTCTGGCAAAGTCTGTGTTTAAGTTGGAGAGAAGCTCTGAGCACCTCTCCAGGTTTAGTTTCTACACTCTGTGCCGTCTGCTCATTTTACCTCTTTGTATGTAAGTTCAGCTATAGTTCTCTGTCTCTGCCTTTGATATTCTTACTGTATCTACAGTCACAGTTCATTGCCAGAACAATTAACCTATGTAGGGATTAAGAGCTAAAACTTGACAAATAGAGCTTGAAGGAGAAGAAGCACCGAGTTAGTGCAGATACTGAGATTTGTTACATGGGACAACTCATGGCTGGATTTTTTAAATAAAAAAATAACTATTAACTGATGATGTTTAATCTGAGACGTGACATCCAGTCCTAGTCCCTCACGTTTCAATGTGCTTTGGATAGAATTTAATTTTGTCTTCTGGAGGAAATCGCTGCCGCCATTTATCAAAACATGCAAGTCTGTTTCCAGTCGTCTACAGTAAGTATTACCTATAGGTGAACTTAAGCTTTGAACAAACAAAAAGATACTGAAACAAAATGATGTTTCATGTAATCAACATTGAAAACAGACCTTTCTTTTACATACATTTCTTCAGGGAGAGATATCTCTAAAGTGTGTTACATCCTGTACACAGATTGTGCTTAAGGAGCCCCGAAGTAACAAAGAATTCCATCAAATTAGATCAGGAGAACGTGTAAATCATTACATTGATAAGCTGCATTTTTGATTTCATTTTTTTTAAGAAAGAGTTTGATCTCCATATTGTAGTGATTTACCAGCCTCAATTTATCTATAGGAAAACGTTTAAAAGCTCTGGCTCGTGTCATGGCCACTTTTCTTTTATCTGCACTCAAAGACCGGTAATAAATGTTTGAAAATACAGAAGTGATGGACAAAGTTCCAACAACGACAGTTTGGAAAGGACTCAAAGGGTCTCAACCATTTCCTGGCGAGGTCGCTGCTCAATCCATTGGGGATAATGAAAAAAATACTCCTGAAGGTCCCGTATGTGCTAACGTTAGGCAAACTATTTTGGGTGGCACACATCCCTACCCTTTAATTTGTTAATGTTTTGTTATACTGTGAGTGATACTGTACAGGGAAAAAGCTGTTTACATCTCACGAGTCAGTTAGCTAACACATTTTGAGCAGAAAAATAATGACATTCTCATAAGCTGTGAAAAGCACTACAAGGCATCAGTGCTGAATTATTGTGTAAACATATTTTAGATTTAAAAGTAGATCCACAAATTCTGCAGTCTATGAAACTAACAGTAAAACAGTTTTACCAATTGTTATACTTTCGTGAATTGGTTAACTCACAACTTCCTGGACGTGATCAAATCTAAAAATGAGCAGTACTCACCTTTAATTTTATGGCAGTATGGCGCAATAAGGCAGAATTTAATTTGTTCAAGATTTTTATTCATGCAATTGCAGGCACTCAAATGTTTCAAGTAATATTTCAAAGCTGTCCATCATGAAGACATTTAAGGATTTAAAACTACATACATATATTAGCTCTAAAATCTTTAGTGTCCACATACATTTACATGACGCTGCGCATCAGTAGGCTTTTCACCACGTGAAGCCCCTGTGGATTTTCCCATTTCTCATGCACTTGGTTTTCATCTAGAAACCCAGAGACAGGAGACGGATCATCACTCATCCAAAACAATGTGTGCAAAAGAAACAGTAGTACAAATCAGATCAGAGGTATTAGATGTATCAGATCCACATGTGAGGCATGGATATATGCTGTCCTTGGAAAAAACACAAGAAAAAGCTTTCCGGCACTTCTTTGAGCCAAAATGTCCTTTATTTAGCCGCCAGCGCTAATCATACATGCAGCCAGATTCAGCAGGGTGTGTTCTGGCATTTTTTAACAGCAAGTCCACAGCCAGGACATATCATGCGTGATACAGTAATTCAAAGGGTCTGTTCTCCAGTACAGCACAGTCCCTCCACTGCCACAGTCAGTGCTTCAGTTATTTTGTTATTTGAAACTAAACAATGAGGTCACTCTGAATCTAACCATCCATGGTATCATTTGATTATGTGAGCTGACCTTGTAAAACTGTCATGCAGGTGCTAATTTTACTACAACATGGGGGACTTTGATTTTCCTACGTCAGACAAACGATTCAGCTTCTTCTTTTGATTTTCTTGCTGATTAAAGAACACAGGCCAACTGTAGATGGACAAAAGCTGAAAATCCCCAATCACCGATTTAAACTAGATATCCGATCTGGACTAAATTATAAATTTCAAAGTGTGACCTCAGTATCTTTCTAAATCTTAGAAAAACAACTGACATGTGAAGGTTGCTTAAAGAGAGCGCAGCGAGAAAATCAAACTCATATTCTATAGAGACGTCTAGGATAGGGGAGAATAAATGCAGATTCCTTGGACTTTATTCACATGTATGTCTTGGACTGTAGAATTCCCAGGAGTCGGGCGAGTCAAAGTGGATTAAAGCACAACTGTATATGCTCAGAGAAGTGGAAAAACAAATTGCGAGTCACAATGACATGGTTTTCCAGTTACAGGTATAATCGGTTCAGGTTACATTAGCTAAAGGCCTTCCAAGAAGTGAAACACAAGGCCTGGAGCTGCACCAAACTTTTTGGCCCGCGAGCTCAATGTTTTGCAGCATTGGCAAGTTTTGACTCCAAGAAGGAAACCCCGCCATTACAAGGCAAGTGGGCAATGAAAAATCAATTGGGGTCCCACACCTTTAGTTCAACACAGCAGCAGAGTGAAACAATCCAGGTCTCCGTGTGAAGTGTAAGACTGGCCCAAACAAAAAATCTTAACAGATGTTGAAAAAATGAGAGACACCACACATGAAGACAAACAACAATAGATTGAACACACACTAATGGATTCCATTCATGAAGAAGCTGATCGAGTCCTTACTGTAAAAACTAGAAATTTTACTGTTTAATGGACTAATTTTTCTTGAAAACTCACAAAGTGAAAAGGAAGACCTTTGGATGCAGCAGGGGAGACTGTTCGTAAGCATGGGCTGTACATGTTCTTCCTTCTTCAGTCAGCTCACTTCCAAATTAGCTAGTGTGTCTCTCGACTTGAAAATCTAAAGAATGTGCCCTGCTGTCCTTACCCCCTCACAACACAGTATTCTCATACAAGTAAAATTATTATATGAAGTCAGTGCAGCCCTGGCGTTCTTCTGAGCCAATCAGAAGGACATCCTGCAGTGTGACTCTCACACAGCTCAGGACTCTTATTTGGATTGTCAAAAGGGGAGAACTGGGCCCCCGATTATCTTCCAACTTGTACCGCCCTTTACCAACTGAAAGTGAACCATTACATTTACAACCATCTGAACTCAACACATACTGTAGCTGAAATTATACATTTCATGCGTGGTTTGCCAGAATGTGGTTCCATGTTGTCTCATTTGATAGATGTCATGGTTTTAATAGCGGGAAATAATAATAAATACAGACAATGTTGAGCTCGCAGGGTTGTCGAAGTGAACAGATTTGCTTTTGTTGAAGGATATCTTTTTTAAAGGAACAGTTGGAGTCAGAGAATATGACTTTTATCAAAAAATAATTCAGCATTTCTGACACTTGATATTAAAAAACTCAATAAGGTCTTGACAGAGTTGAAGGACACAGTGAAATTCATTCTTCTGGCAGAGTCACAATCTAATTATTTAACACAAGTGTGCCCCTACATTTCCTGCATTACCTCTCCAGGAGGGGAACATGTGGTGTTTTTACTGGACATCATATTCAATGCTTGAAACTTTATTTTACTTCTACAATATTTAATCCTTTGTTTTCTTTCGTATTTCCAGCTTATGTCTGTTATAGCCCTGTAGCAGTGGAAATGGAAATGAAATGTGCTCGATTTTGGCTCAACTTAAAAACTGTTAAAAAATACATCTTGCAGATGAAATAAAAAGCTTGCTTTAAAGTCATCACATATTTTCCAGTGTATTATTTGAATATCTATTGAATTCTATATCAGGATTTATGATCATATACATCTCAGAAATAATAAGATGAACAGTATTTCTTTACAGATATATTTTTCAGATACAGTGTCCAGTTTATTATTGGCTCCAGTTTATTATTGGCTGCGCACAACAACACACAACGAATGATTATTTCTAAAAATAAGTTCAGAGGAGATGCAACATTTTTTAAAACCACCGTTTTTTCTCTGCATGGACATAGTTTCCACTCACACCATCAAAATAGGATTTTTGTTCCTGCAACCATAAATCCCATAGCTGTGTCTTCAACACATATTTAACCATACTGGTTGTTTTGGCAGTCATACAGCGGTGATAACATCAGTTAGTACAGCTCAGTAAAAATGAAATATGAAGTAAGGGTAGTGATGAGCTCCATGCACTGATATAGATGTATTTTTTTTTATATTCCATAAATACATCAAAGTCATCATGCATCAAGTCTAAAATTACGAAGCATCATCTTGTGCTCTAATTTTTGTTGATTGAAGTCATAGTTTACGTACACCCCTGGCATGGTTTCTGTTTGCAACCACAAATATGACTTGTTTTTTCTTTTTTTTCACTTATCTGCTAAGTTTGGCACTCATGTAGAGGAAATAACATTACTTAATATGCTCAGTAGATGAATGTCAGAGTTTTTCAGATATGAAATATGGGTAGTAAGAAGCTGTGTGCAAAGAGGTATATAATTTTTGCCGGCTAGGAAACCAAAGCAATCTGTGGAGAGATAAAGTGCTTAATAGAACGAAAACTAAAAACAATTTGGCAGAAAGGAAATTGAATTATTAATTCTTTGACTTACCGTAAATTCCGGACTATAAGCCGCTACTTTTTTCTCACACTTCGAGCACTGCGGCTTCTACTCCGGTGCGGCTAATGCATGGATTTTTTATGGGGGACAATGAGCTTCTGCCGCAAAAACATTTGACTTCGTCACGTCGGATCTTAATATCAGTCATTTTGCGCTTCATGCACGCACCCTCATGGTGGAAAACACACGGAGAAATACATATGATGCAGCTTTCAAGTTAAAGGCGATCGACCTGGCTGTCAAAGAAGTAACTAGAGCTGCTGCACGTTAAGATGACACTGACAGCGACAACAGAGACTGAGGAAGTGAGTAATGAAGTCATTCTGAGGCAGTGAATGGATGGACTTTTTCTTGTGAAATATATTACGGTCATCTTTTTCATCAGCCGTGTTACAGACACCGTCGGCTAGGCTTCGTATTGTAACGGTTCATGTTGTAAAGTCAGTAGTTGAAAATGTGTTCATAATTCCGATTATGTGGAGAGTCAGTGAATGCACCAGCGAGAACGTGTTGAGTGGCTGTATGAGAGAACGCTGGGGGAGAGAGTTGGATTGTTACGGCAACTTATGTGTTGCTCTCTGCTGTAAACGGCGTGGTCACGGCCGACAATGATCGGGTTATTAAAAGTTATTATTTGAACGCTCTCGTCGTCCTTTAACGTCCGTACAGACGCTACAGTATTTGCGGATGTTACTGGTAGCCTACGTCTGTGTAAATAGCTCTTGTTATAGCGTGGACACCTGCGCCTTATAATCAAGTGCGGCTTATATATGTACAAATACATTTATTTACTTATTTTTAGCCGGTGCGGCTTATATCCAGGTGCGCTCAATAGTACGGAATTTACGGTAAATACTAACTAACATGGTGTTCACTCGTGTGTTTTCCAGTAACCATGGATTTATTTAACAATTTTATGTTCGGAAGAATGCTTTTTGACAAATGGCCAAACACCATTTTTCAATGTTGGATTTAAAAAAAGATGGCTATTGTGAAAAGTGAGCAACATTGTCATATTCGTTACAGCAGATACAGTTTTTATTGCATTGACGCATTAACCTCCACATAACACGTAGACCAAGAGCTATCTTCACACAGCCACCCTCAGTTGATCCCCACGTTACCCCCAAAGCGTTCCTGCTCTCTGTAAGCAATTAAGAATAATGTATTCTCTGAGTTGATTCAAGCCATATTGATATTTCCTCTCCCTGTCCTCCAGATGAACGTGAAGAGGAAACAACATGGTTAAAGGTTGTAAACATGAAGAGGATCTGGTTGAGAGATAATTACAGCAATTTCCATGTTTCCCTCATAGCAAAGCATGCCGATAACTTTCTTGAACTCGGCAGCATGATGACGACACTGAGGGTTACAAAGGAGAGCTGAGGTTTCAGTGAATCACAAGAGTAAAGTCCCTAAAATAAGAGGTAAACACAAATGAACCCATAAAGGAACAAAAGCAGGCCTGTACTTTTCTAACACAGCCTTCAACAGAAGCCATGATTTCACTTTTTTTTGTCCCCACAACACTTTGAAGCTCTAAACTCCAGAGTCTCTTAAGGTCACCCGCTGCTGCCACAGTTATAATGAACACAAACAGTTACTGAGATGCAGCCTGGGTTCTGATATATAAACCTAAACGTAATGAGACAGAGTCTCAGTACTGGTCCAATTCCAGGCCTCAGCTCAGCCGTTGCAGTTACTCTAACCCGAACCCAATCGTAGAGTTTGTAAATGTTGGCGTCACTGCTGTTTAAACTGCTACTTCACTAATGTTTCTACTAAATACTGCTATTATTTCAGCATCATGGCTGCCGCTGATTCTCATCTAATATTACTACTCCTCCCTGGTACTACTTTTATTTCAATTCCAATAGCTATGACCAATACTAGTGCTAACCCAACCTTTACAGGGATATGACTGCTGCTATTAAAACCATCCCTATAAACACTGCTAGTTATAATTACTGCTGCTAATATAAATAATATAAAATGTACTTAAAACATATAGGCTGCAAACATGTGGCAATAATCTGTTTTAACCAGTAATAATAATGACAATAAAAATCTCTTTATGTAGCATCATGTAAACATCATGCACACTACCCTCTGAACCTCACGTGAGCGCACACTGTCAAGTCTAATGCTAATGCCAACTGCACATTTACTCTTAGTCACATAGGGGCTGCTAAATCTTGTTTGGGGGATTATTGTATACAGAGGGGAGGGGGGACAGCGGGTGTGTATTGTAACTAATGTCTTGTGTCCTGCCTGTCTGTATACTGCTACTGGATGCCCTGAATTTCCCTTGGGATCAATAAAGTATCTATCTATCTATCTATCTATCTATCTCTCTATCTCTCTATCTCTCTCTCTCTCTCTCTCTCTCTCTCTCTATCTATCTATCTATCTAGAATGTGGATAAACACTGACTGAACATGCACTGACTAAATTCCATTGAGCTTGAAATGAGTCATTGGAAGTCGTTTAAAAGATGACACTAGAGCCTTTGTAGCTCTGTGTTTTGCCATCCAGACCTCAAGTCTCCTCCTCCTCTGAGTCGGGTCTGCTTCCAGCTATGACGGCTTTGTTCTTCCAAGGCCTCTTTTGGGCCTGCTAATGCAATCAGTGCGAAAAAGCTCAGACATAAAATATAATAGGGGGGAAAGGAGCAGGAAGAGTTATAGGGCTTGGATGAATAGTTTCCCCTTTTGAGTTGGTTCCGTTTTCGTTCAATTTATTGCTCTCAGCCAGCTCCTGACCAGAGATTGCTCTGTGTTTCAGCTCCACGCTGGAGGGGTCTAGTAAGTCTGCAGCACACTGACCTCATCTGTGTTCGCCAAACACATGTTCTGTTCTGCAGGTTCGATAGTCGATTCCCCCCCTACACTGCTGCAGGACCGTGTTCTGTGCTAACACTACTAACAAACGAGATGTGTGGCTCTTACAGAAGCAGTATTGCCAAGTCATTAAGGTGGAGGATATTTCTTATTAAATGAAAGTCTAAACAGTTCAAGGACATGAACTTCAACCACTTTATAAAAGTATCTGAATAGATGTTTTTGCAGCATCAATTTTTTGCAACAACAATTCCCACTTCGCAGTTTTTTTTTTGTGTCAGAAAATGTACTCCCCTTCATTTTTAGTGGAGAGAAACATATTGATTTGATTTTGATCGTTTTAAAGGTTTTTAAACTTTAAGTCAGCTTTTAGTGTCCCATTTAGCCCATTTGCAGCTAATTAGTGAACCATAAGTGCTGGAAAAACCAATGTTTTCTGCCATTACAGTGTCCCACTCCCAGGAAAAAGACTGGAAGCATGTTTACTGAAACCAAAAATAGCTGTTGTGTGTGGAGTGTTTTAGACTTGATTAGGTGTGAAAAACTAAGTCACCAATAAATGCTCCAAAACACTGAAAGGCGTCACTTCAACATATTAAAGAAAGGGGTGCTCCTACAACGTCAGAAGGTTGGACGGAGTTGGCGTTTAAGTTGAATGACATCAATATTGGAAACAAGACTCTGGATCTTTTTCTCAGGAATGACATTTATACTTTTTTGCCGAACAGTAACGCATGGCTGTAAAGAGATCTGAAATGGAACCACACGCATGGTTGACTTTACAGATGATTTACCTTTACTGCTAACAGTCTGACTTTCACTGATTTCTCTCCAGCAGGCCACATACTGTGAGGGGATGTATTGATCACAACGATGTGTGTCACTTTGCCCTTAACGTTGATTTAATCTAATAATGCCAGCGGCTCACAGGTCACTTTTTCCAGAGGATCTAACTGGGTTAATATAACGGCAGCCTTTTTTTTTCTTCTATGTCTTCACCACAGCAAAAGGCTTGACCTCTTATTGATCCTGACTCATACCATTTTTTAAAAATTGTACAAACCGCAATAAAAGCATCGTAAAAAAGACAAACTGTCATTTCCAAATTAAAATATATCCAGTGTTTGGTTTAACAGTGTTGGAAAAATCTTAATCATAAAGGTTGACAAACAAATTAAATACCAAAACACACCCAATGTTTCAATATTGTGTAAAAGCTATTTATTCCATTGCTGTGTACTATATGAACACATACCCAGCTAATGCAATGAAGCTATAAATTAAAATTAAATGTGCCATTATTATATGATTATTACACATCGTCAGTCTCAACCATTATTGAATAGTATACGTTGATCATTTCTATCAAAACACCTGATGATACTGATTCAAACTCTACTGCTTATGTTTAGTAATGTCAAGTTGGCACTATACACTTGTATATTGTTTTTGTTTTTTGACGTTAAGGACGTTATTATTATTATTATTATTATTATTATTATTATTAATAATGTTATTATTTATTTATTCATATATTTTCCTGCACATCTTTTATGACAGGAAGTAGTTGATTGTCAGATTCAACACATTCTTGCACACAAATTTTATTAAACATATATGTTCATAAAATATATAACAAAATGCAGAAATGTTTAAAAGTTGTACATTTGTCTTTCTGATAAAATTGTGTTGAACATCAGCTCTGGGTCATCTGAGGTGCAGCTTTAAGAACAAGCTTTTAAACTATTCTTTTAGTGAACTGAACTCTTAATCACAGAGCTACACGCTCCTCAGTGACATTACATCACGACATTTGGGACATCAGCATAAATCAGGTTGAATGCAGGATGATCTCTGCTGTCTGAAGTGATCACTGTGGTGCTACTTTTTAAGTCTGGGACTGCAGCTCTGTGTCCTCTGCTCCGACACTGCCATCCCATGAGGCCATTAATATACAGTGATTTACAAGACAGAGATTTCCCTCTTCAATTTATAATGTGCTCTCTAGACACACCAAACAAATTCAAACCTTTCAGTTGGAGAACAGGATAAATTCCTGATTGTATCTGTAACATTTGGGTTTAAGTCGTTGCTGCATGTGAGAAGTGAAGCCTGATCAATCTGAGCTGTGAAACTTCCTCTTTTCTCTCCCTTCAGTTCAGTATAATCATGTCATATGTTTTAGTCACTTGGTCTGCTTCACCTCACAAATCCGTGTCTTTCATCCGCAAGCTTTCTGTCACTCCTTCTCCTGCTCTTTTTTTTTTAATCATCCTCACATGGAGTCGTGCCTCGCTGCTTTTGGATCGCATCGTTTCGCCTGTGGACTTGTCAGACCCGAGAATTTTACCATGATGGTTTTAAAGTTCTGGCATTCCCCCCAAATGCACCAAGTTGATCGAATACTGACGCCGCTGTCACATGCTTGTTGTAAAACGCACTCACTTGAACTCACGATTGAGGCAGCGTCACCAAAGTTTATGAAGGTGAAAACAAAATTGTATTTCATAGGTAAATGTTTTGGACAATCTCAGACAGACACTTTTCAGTTTAGACTAAGCTTGCCCTCTTCATTTTTAACGATATTAATAATTTGATAAACAATGGTATCAAAAAGTGTTAAAAGCGCTACATCCAAGATTGGTGTTAAGGATAGGGATTCTCAACCTCGGGGTACCTTGGAGTTTTTACATCTACTTTACTTTGACCACATTTTGGTGGGCGAATGTATCTTTTTTCACATAATTTTGTCACAGCAGGACTTCTTGTAATGAAATACTTCAGCACTGTTGTCATGGCACTTTTACTGAAGTGAGGATTTTTTTTTATGCCAACTGCCCTAAAATCCAACTCATACAAGAGATTAGGAGCTCAAAAATCATTTTGCATTTTGGTTCCCATTGAAAGGATAATCATCATCATAAGCTCCAACTTGACAAAACAGAAGCACTTAGTTTGACACTGTTAAAGTTGAATTACATTGACTCAAGGTGTTTCCAAAATAGTTTAACAGTATTTCAGGAACAAGCTCTTTAATTAAAAGTTTTCTGGTAATGTGTTGACATTTAACTTCATCATTAGGAGAGCCACTGCGGGGGGGGGGGGGTCCTGACTCCCACCCTGAATGTTGGCTTCAGGCAGCTGAGTCAGGATACAACACTGTCTGGATTCAGATTGTGAGGGGTAAACATCTGTTTTCACCTCATCTGGGTGCGGAAAAATGAATGAATGACCTCTCACTGGAGACAGAGTCCAGACAAACAGCAGAGGGATGACAGAAGGTTTGTGGTTTTGGGAGGAGGAGGAGAAAGGGGCATCTGGTTGGTGTTCTGCACCTCCCTGGGCTAAAGACTGAGACTGCATTTGAGTTGTTGAGACATTATGCAAATTTCTGAAGCTGGTTTTAGTGGGTCTTTTCTTTAAACCGATTTAGTGTTATGGTATAAACAAACTAAAACAATACACACAAACAGAAAACAGTTCAGACCAAGTAATCTGATTGTACGAGAGGGCCACCATGAGGTCTGATAAAGGTTGGTTCTGAAAAAAACAAAACAAAAAAACCCATTTTAATTTGTTGTGAAATCACACACTGACAATGCACTAAATTGCATACGCCATTTTTCTGTGCTGCCGAAGCATTTCATGCCCTAGATGAGTCATTGCATCCCACAATGCACTGTGAAAACAAGTGCACAACCGATGGCCACAAACAAAGCATTATATGCCATCATTGATTGTGTTTCAAAGATTTCGCAAGTGGAAAGTTACGTTTGACTGCTCATCCACGGCTGACAACCTACATGAACATAGACCTCCAGTTAACGGAATCTTTTTTATGATTTAGCTGCTACAGTAGCTTGTCTTTGTTGATCATGCTGAGTGTGTGTGTGTGTATATGAGAGAATATGTTAGTGGTTATAAGTCCAATCAATTATATTTGGAGCAATAATAAAAAAAGTAGTCATCACGAGCAGCAGTTTGCATTTCCACCTGATTTTGCTTCACTCACGTCTTGTCTGAAAAGTTTCCACTATTTAAAAGTTTTTTACCCTGAACTGCATTTACCTGCATTAACGGAACAATATGTCAGAAACATACAGAATTAAAGGATAAAATCCCCTTCCTATATGATCGGACATTAAGGAAATGTGCTGTGTTGAAGTGGTGGCTTCTCTGACAGCAAAGCAGCAGCCAGTATGTCCTGAATGGTCTGTTCTTGTTTAGACCAAAGAAGGTAGGCGGTTTGAGGACACCCTCACACCACGATCGGTTTGGATGCTCCTCAGTTTACCAGAAGATTCTGTGTCTGTGGCATGACAACCTGTCTGAGCATTGACTCAAAGGAAGGAGGGGACGGGGGAGACACAAAGCTCTCGGATGTTTTGAAAATTGACTACAATACAAAACTATAAAACTATGTGTCAGAGTTACACATAGCTCCATTAAAGTAACAAAAAAAAGAGATTTGAGTAAAATGTTGTTTTTTTTAAAGTTTAGTGCTCTTTACCTGGACAGAAACATGAATGTTTTTTCAATCATTAGCAGCAGTGTGTATGCAGTCTACAAAAAGTCCAACTGGGTGGGAGGGTGTTTTCATGTCCATAAAAGAGTGACAGAAAAACACTGAATGTATGACAGCAAGAGGGAGAGTGAGGGTGTGTGTTTGTGGATGAATTCCAACGAGGCCACAACCTCTGCAGCAGATTTAGCCTCTGATTCGAGTCAGGAGCAGAAGGCTGATCTGGTGCCACATGACTGACAGACGAGGGGTTGACTGGTAGCAGGAAACTGACCTCTGAAATGTTTAGTAAACATTTTATCACGACTTACAATAATCCCGTTTGGTTTCAAACATAAATGGTGAATATTTAAGTGCAGGTCCTGCCACAAAAGACCTTTCTGTTTGTTCTTGGAGTTAAAAAGAACATTTTGTGAAGATGATGTCAAAACACGGTGGCGCCACAGATTTATAAAACTTCAGATATGTTTGCAATTATTACGCAAAGACTTGTTGGAATCACTCTTCCAGACAATGGCTGCAGTCTTCAGAGCAGAGTAAGTCATTATTCTGGTGGTCGTGGCCCTGCAAGCCTCAAATGTCAAAAGCCAGAGGCAGCGTCAGTGGTTCCCAAATTATACGAGCGAGACCAGAGGCTGTGGACGCACAGCTGTGGACAGGATTTGACACCGTGTCGCCTGGCCAGAGCAGAAAACGGAGGAAAAAAGGAGCCTGAGAGGAAGTGAAAAACCCTTAAAGTGTGTCCTCTCTGGAAGAAGTGGAGGCTCTGAGTCTGTTTTTGGCGGCCGGAGTCTGATTGACTGCAGATTTCAGTTCCTGACGGTCTATATAAGTGTTTATGATTCCACTGCATCATGCCCTCAGAGATCTGAGTGAGGACGTCTCCTCACAGCTGCGTTACGACCTTGTCGTAGGCCAAACGCTGTCTGAGAGGACTACAGTTTCTGCATGTTTGTGAGGCTTCGTATCGACCAAACAATGCCTCTGAAACTGATGGAAAACAGAATAAAAAGAAATTTAGTTGTGCATATTGGGGCGGCTGTGGCTCAGTGTTTATAGTCATTGTCTCTCAATCGGAAGGTCGAGGGTATAATCCCCAGCTCCTGCGAACAACATGTCTGATGTGTCCTTGGGCAAGACACTTAACCCCCCCCCCCCCATCCAGCCAGCTGAGAAACGCTTGCCGGGGCTGCTCCCTCACTCTGAGTGTGAACACCTAATTTCTCTTATTAGTTATGAGGAATCCATCATTTGTTTGACTTGCACACTTTCCTCTGCTGTTCACTTTGCAGCACTTTCTCAAAGAGACAACCAGACCAGAATTATTCATAGTTTTTCAAATCCTGTTCAAGATTTCCGTTGCAACTCGACGAGGGTTATCACAAACCCAGAATTTTACACTTTGAATAAATAGCAAAATAAATTGCATAACACAACAACCCATGACAGATCTATTTTTTTTCTTTTGAATGTCCAAAATTAAAGTTTCAGTTCGCAACTTTACTGTTTTTGTGCCATTGAAACAGTGCACAGGAGTTTGTCTGCAGTTTATAATGGACTTCTTCCCTTCATATGCACGTCTTTGGAAATACAGAAGATGTTGTTTTTTTTTACAGCAAAGCGAGCAAGAGACATTCTAACAACCTCACAAAAGACCACCCGTTTTAAACACACTTGAAAGACAATATCAGACACGCTCGAGGGACTGCAAATGGATACAACTTTTCTCTACATCAGCTGCTAATGATTTGGAAAAAATCTCTTTAGCTGAATTGTAAAGCCCGAGATGTGACTGGATGGAGAAAGGCAACATGAAGCGGGTAATTGGTTAAAAACGTTGTAAAGAACGGTCAAATTGTGGCTCCAATGTTTGATCTTATAGACAAATGTGTTGAGAACCAGACCTGCGTCCAGTAACTGTTAAGCATCAAATGTTTCACCAGAAGAAAGCATGACTGAAGCAGATAAATGTTCAAAATCTGTCGCCAAGGAATACCAAATCGCTGCACTAATAGTTGCGTGTGATCTAAAGGTTACAGAGTTTGTCGCTAAGCGGACCTTCACCCTGAGCTGCCATGAGCCGCTGCACAAATGGAACAGAGATTCAGAGGCCTTTATATTAACGCCATGCAATTTCACGGTGGCGGCAAATCTTTGTTATGAGCCAGATTGAAAAAGAGTGATGTAAACGTTTTATTTTGGCCTCACTTACACACAAACGACTTACTGTAAAGAGGGGAAAAAAACAACCTTAAAGGCTTTATTTATTCTGGGTTGAAAACCATCTCCAGGGCTTGAATACACATCATTTTCTAACACAACAAAGAAGCAGAAATATTTACTCTGACCGAGCCAAAGACAACAACCGTTCTCTGCAGAAACTAACACTGGCATCAGGTCAGTGAACTCCTCAAACTTTGCTTGAGTTATTTGCTTTTCCCATCAGGACGTGAAACGTGGCTGACAGTAATAAGAGCGTTGTGTGAAACCGGTGATATCACTTTCCAATCCTGGATGGAAAACGGAATTCTTTTACCTGATCACTTTGTACAATACCTCGATTGCCACATTATACTAAACCTTATATCCTAAGCAGAGTTGTACAATAACTAACGTATTTGTACCATCATTTGGTCCTCTGTATGATGTACGCTCAATAACTGCAAAAAAGGCAGAATGTACAATAATTTTCGCCATTTCAATGTTTGCTCAACCACACGTATGTGATTTCACATGAGCATGACTGAGTTGACCATACATAGGCAAAAACACGCCCTCCACTTTGCTGTTTAGCTCTACCTGCCAATCAAATCATCACCCGATGCTCTGCTCGTGCCAGGGGCTCATTATGCCAAACAGAATAATTTACACATTTAAAGTTTGTTCAGTGTGGAAAAACATTAATATGCTTTAAAAGGTGCACATGTAAAACATACACCTGAAACTAAGATGTGTGTATACAGCTACATTAAAAATACACATTTCTCGACTTTGCAAACTCAACAAGTCTCCACAAGGATCCTCCCTGAAAGCACCACATCTTTTGGTGTCATTTTATCCCTCTCTGTAAACAAACACGTGTTGCCTTGATGTCTTAACTGGCCAAATAAAAGCAGAATGTTCCAGACTTATGGCTGAGAATAATTTGTTTCTGTCTGCCTCATTACATAACTCCCCAAGTATCGACTTTGGTCAGCGGCTGACGTCAGTTATTGGTTCTGGTTGTACTCTGATAGGCTTCAATGTGACATAACGACAATTATGAAGTTATTTTGGCAAGTCCCAAAATGTTCTGCATGGGAAAAAGTCCCCGAAAACCTTCATAATGAGAGGGGCGTTGGATCGAAGGGTTCCTCGTTTCCCATCAGTCACTGCTGGTTTGTAAACAACGCTGAGGTGCGGGATAAATGTTTACGCTGAGTGCCCATGTCAGGGGTGTGGATTGAGGCCTGGAAACACCACTTTCACATGAGGAGAATCAAAAGATTTACTGTGCGTCAATCTGAGTAATTAGACTTACACATGTTGGGTTACATAGAACCCGCACTGTCTGGAAAAATGAGGTCCTCTTCCTCGTTTTTCTTTTTCGACAATACAGACTATGAAAGACGTTTTGTGAATCAGCATTTTAGCCCAGGCGACAGCGCAGGAAAGGTAGTCTGAAATTACCCCAGAAAACAGCTTCAGGAATCACATCTTTGGAAAGGAAAATGAGACAAGTGTTTCCACATTTGGCAAGAAAAGGGTGTTCAGAAAATGTGATTTTTTTTCCCCCTCTCATTTCTACTGCTTTAAAACGGCACGCAGGTAAAAACGTAGACATGTGGACTATAGATCAGATAAGTTTGTGCCGTAAAGATGTGGCCAAATCCGCACAGAGTTAGTATGTCTTCCACTCTGTCTTGGACTCTGTAATCAAGCTTCATTACAGGCGACACGACTCACACAGCTATAAAAGTCTTGTCAGAATGTTTGTTCATGAGTGTGTGTCGTTGTCAGAGCTGTCAGCATCTTCTCCACTTGTTCATTTCCTTCAAACACCATGAGCACCAAACCCAAGCACTTTCATTTCCTCTCTGTGCACAAGTCCTTTTTCCCGTAATGTTTGTGTTAATAAAGATCAAGTCAGACTCAGAATGTTGTACTATTTGCCCATCAGATAAGGGCAGCATTAAGTTATTATTACATGTATATGATGGTTTTTTCCCCCCAACATGGCAAAGACCAAATGGAGGGAAGTTCTTAAAGACCTGACCTGAGCTGACTTGCCCTTTATTCTTTTTTCTTTCTTTTTTTCTAAATAACATAGAAACCATCCAGCCATTTTATTATCTATGCGGCAACAACGAGGTTTGGAGTCAATCCCAGCGAACAGTGGGTTAGAACTTCAGACACATGCACACTCACATACACATTTAATTTGTACATGAAGTAACCTTTAGAACTGTGGTTTAACTGGTCTAGCCTCAGGGCCCATCACCAAGTCCCTAATGAGACATCACGACCCAACATTTCCGATATTTCGCAACCAGTCAGATGTATATATCAATCAATCAAGCTCTCTTCATAAAACACCTTTCACACAAATTCAGTTACAAATCGAAGTGCTTCACAAAAGTGCAGAAAATAAGTTGTTTAAAAAATCTTGAAGAGACTTATGCGCGCCTCTAAGAATTTACTAAAATAACAATAACTTGTGCTGTATGTGACCTCAGATGCGTCAGGCAGATTGTCCAAACAAGTAGAAATGTTTGATCCATATCCATTTATTATTATTATTTTTTTAGTTTACAGAGGCAAATCTTCATCAGATTCTCACTGATGGGAGATATAGGATGTCATACAGTGGGTTGCGTTGCGTTTTTTTTCCCTTCAAACACCAAAGCCTGCTAATAACTCAGTTTTATCTATGAAATTATCAAAAATTTTACATTCTGAAAAAAATAGTTTTCCCTGTCTTGGAGAAAAGATAGTTTGTCCTATGTAGAGAATATGGCAAGGTTTATGAGAATGATTTGTGATCATAGTCCTCATTATAGTTCATTCATTTTAACTTGATATATTTTGGGTTGATGTCAGACTCATTCTTTTAGTGCTATCATTGCTTTATGGAAATGTTAAAAAACCCATTTCCTGCAGCATGTGGCCTACTAAATGGGCAGACAGAACCAAGACATGAAAATGATTTTGACTGTAATTGCTTGAAATAACAGCCCACCACATGTCACTTCAAATATATATATCCTGTCCTTGTGTCAATTGCAAGCTTTATCTAACAAAGAAAGCAGTGTTTGTTTTTATTTGAACAAAACTAATGACAGCACTGCTTTTAAACATCAGTCAACCACAGCCAGAGATATAAAATGCATTACACGATTTCACTGCATGAGATGTGGTTTATTGAGCTGCTCTCAGTAGGTTCACTTTATGGTCAAAGCTGGCTGCTCCACATTGGTCTTAGTGACCACACATTTCCCCTCACTTCCTTTGAATCCTAATCAGGTCTTCCTGTTGCACTTGGAATTCAAAGATATGGCTTCTCTCCCCCCCTGCTCTGATTAGCTGAAAAAATAAAAACAAAGCTCCCTTTCCATTTTGCTTTTGAGTCCAGAATATGACTCAAAATGTAAGGATTCCTCCGCCCTCACATACGTCTGATTTTACTGACAGTTAACGCATGAAGTTCTTGTTATTCACCACTAAAGCCCGGAGGTGCAGAGAGGACTGTAACATTTGTTGTGTTTGAATACTTTTCAAATATCCGTAAACGATGAAACAATAGCAGCTGTAGACACATTGGTATGTACATGTTCTTGTTGATTTTGGACATTTCCTCAGAGAGTCAGCTTTGGAGGAATTTAGATAAGACGTGTTGCTGAGTGAGCAGAAATGTACAACACAGTGTTTATAAAACATCATCATGGCTCTTATAAAGGTTTTAAGAGTTAATAGATTTGAACAAACTTAAAGAGCGCTATTATTATTATTATTATTATTATTATTATTATTATTATTATTATTATTTCAGACCCATGACACCAGTAAATGTCTTTTTTCTCAAACAGGTATTTTCCAGAAGCAGTCCTTAGCCTGCTTGTGTGATCTCACAGTTCAGACAGGTGGCTTACAGCTGATGGAAACCTTATTCTCAGTGTCTGCCTCAAAACACCCTCCTCACCCCCTGCCCACAGACACACACACACACACACACGCGCACACGCACACACACACACACACACACACACACACACGCGCGCGCGCACACACACACACGCGCGCACACACACACGCGCGCGCGCGCACACACACACACACACACACACACACACACACACACACACACACACACACACACACACACACACACACACACACACACACACACACACACACACACACACACACACACACACACACACACACACACACACACCTCAAGCTCTTATACCTATTGCGTCAAGGTAAGAGCTGCTGAATTATGTGGAGGTGAATTCCCTGCGGGGGCAATGGGAGACGGCACCATGGGGGCAACAAGTGAGCCTCTTTGGAGGAACGTACTTTCCTTTACCAGGAACTTCAGGTGTTGAGTTTCATATCCTGTTGACAGCTCACTGTTACCATGTGAATTGTTTGATTCCCTAAACATTTTCTCCACTTTAATAATGATTTAACATCTCGTGCTTAAACATCCACGGTGAGATACTCGCAGAATTTTTCTGGAAGGAATCGCCAGCATTCGAGGATTAAGCTCTTTGTGTCGTGTATCTGCAAAGATGAGGATGGAGTAAACAGACCAGGAATGTTTTTTTGTGGTGTGACACAGACTCCTTTTTCGGCTGCAGACTGTCTCTGTCGTGCATGCGGACGTTTAAGAAGAGCATTCTGTGGTGAGCCGTAATGCAACACGTTTGGTGACAATAAAAAGGGAAAGCAATTTGATTTTTTTTTCCCTTACTACTCACGAAGAAAGTGTCTTAAAACTAAGGACAAGTGCATGAAAAAAATGTACATGATGAAAAGTGAGGCCCGTCCAACCCTGTTTAACACACAGACCCTCTCCCAACCTCTTAATCGAGTCAGCGAGATTCACGCGGAGAACATATTTGAAGTTGTTTTGACAGAAGGTCGATGTTAAAGGGAAGATTTAAGAGAACCTGCGTGCAGCCTGCAGGTATGCAGCCTTTTGCAGGCCACACACACACACACACACACACACACACACACACACACGCATACACACACTGAAATTCCTTATCACGTTTCATCCAGAGCATTAATGACAGAGAGAAAGGGGAAGGGGAGGAAAAGCAATGCAGAAATAGACTCTTTCATGATGAGACTCTTGAGTCCTTCGCTTATTTGAAGAGTTACAGTGTGTGTAGTTGAAGAGTCAATCAGCCAAACCAGCTAGTTGAACATTTTAAACTCATTTTAACCACCTCAAAGTTAGTCCAGCTAATCCACAGCTGGTCCATAAATTATTACAAAAACGAAGTGTGGAAAACATACTGTAGCAAAGATAATGAGCAGTTGATCACATGATGGAGATGAGGAGAAACAGAAAGGAGTTACACAACTGCTTTCAGCGGGACAGGTTAACAAGTGAAAACACTCAAACGGTGATCTCATTGAAAAACAGCAGCTCACACAGACTGATGCATTCAGCAGAGGCAGATTAGCAGGCCTGGAGCTCACATTTAAAGGTCAACCCTGATTGAATCCTGGATAAGAACATGCTAGAACAATTTGTAGATGCCTGAAATTCAGGAGCAGTGGTGTGGTTTCTCTCAAGACCAACGACTGGACAAAGCTGGGTCTCCTGACATGTTTAAATGGCACTTTATTAAAATGTAGACTGAAGCTGCACTGTTGTTGAAAGTATTTCTTCATCAGCTAATGTGGCCCAAAGTTTTTGGGGCATCGCATATATTGAAACTTCATTTTTGTTTTACACTTACATTGAAATCCTTAAGTCATCCAAATTCAATAAGGTGAAAAAGAGAGACATGGCCTGTTGAATTGTGGAGCTTTAAGTCTCATCACCTGGTTTTACCTGAAGGAAACATTTTTAGAAATGAGTCATCAAAATAATTCCAACATTACAAAAGGCATCAAATAACATCTTTGGAGTGTTCAACTCATCAATCTACTTTGGAGTTTGGCTTGGAATAGTACGATATAGTTTATGAAGAGTTACAGACTCATTAAGCTTCCCCATCTGTCTCGGGGAGGCTTTGGCTCTGTGGTGTAGTCGGCCATCTCTCAACCTCAAGGTTGGGGGTTCAATCCCCAGCTCCTGCAGTCACATGTCTAATGGTGAAGTACATGTGTCTCTAATTTAGATTGAAGCCAATTTTAAATCGTATTTGAATGCTTAATAGTTGTACATCTATGAACAGAATGACTTCATCTGAAGGCTACTGTGATTTTTTTTTTCCTCCCAGAAGGCAGGGTCAAAAAGAAATAAAATAATGAAAGTAATTTAGTTCTGCCTAACACAATAGAAAACATTGTTTGTCTTCTTCATTGGCTGTGTGCTTGACATAAAGGGAAACATGGAGGTGTTACTGTTTATGAGGAAGAAATCTGAATAATATAAAAGCACATTATCCCGATTTCTTCCTCATAAACAGTAACAATTACAAGGTGGCACCTTTTGTGTTCCCTTCATACCAGCCAACGACGACTAGAAACATTGTTTTCTTTTCTATTTTGTTGAACAATTTATTAAAAAATTCCTGTTGGATACTGCTTCTGGGTGGTTTGTGCCGTAATCTCAAACATGAGGTGATGTGGAGCGGCTCCAACACAAACCTCGCTCCCAGACAATAGCTCTCCTTGGTAGGTAATGTCCTGATTCCTGAATTCCACACAGTTTGCAAACACAAAAGGCAGCTTTCCCTCCCTAGAACACAATCATTTTATGAAGAATGTGTGAAAATACCGGCAATAATCTGGCACTAAATAGAATTATAAAGAAGCTGAGGGTTGTAGCTCTGCACTGTGGGGTTAAACAGAGGTCTGCTTTGCAAAAACACTTTTTGATGACTTGCCATAAGTTGCAAAAATTGAGCACTTTTGCGGTCATCCTGTTGAATGTATAGTATCCCATTATGTAGGTGAAATTACACTTAATTAATTTCAAGGGGAGGGCAGCTGGGGTTGAGGGCAGGCAACGTTCCCATGGTTTATATCAGGGTGGTGGGCTCTTTCTAATTTTACTCCCTCAGGCTGCAGGGTGAATGGAGGGGCCTGTTTTGAGCCATGATGTGTGGGCCTGATCTTTTAGCCACTCTCAGATGTGATGTAGGCCTCCACTGGACCCGGAGCACAGATCGCTCAGTCCTAATGTTGCCTGACAGCTCATGGCTGCTGCCTTTATGAACAGAGGTCTCAGCTTACGTTGGAGGCTGGCAGGAGCGGGCCGAGATGGAGCTCCAGGGTTCATCGAATCCTCCAACGGTAGCCGAGGCCTAGAGCGGCCACGCTGTGAGCTCACCAGGTCTTTCCACAGGGCCTCGGCTCTGTCTCAACAACCCAAGGACCCTGGTCGGTGTAACATTTCAACACATAATTAGATCACTAATGTAGTGTGAAATGAAATTGAGGTGGTGTTACGGCTGAAAACCAGGCATTCTGCGAGGTCATTGGTGTTTTTTTTCCGAGATGCCAACAGAGTCTATGGATTCATTCATTGGCTGGCATCACAATGGTGTCATATGTGCTGCCTTCAAGGTCCTCTGCACTTGCCAGTAAAAACAAGTGTCTTTAAATGCATCTCCGACCCCCCTCCGCTTCCTCATCACCTCCTCACTCCAAGGTTGTTTCAGAATAAAACAATTATACACAGAGCGCACACACAGGTTGTCGTTCCTGTGTGACCTCCCGAGCACTTACAATAGCTTCCAGCTGTCTCTTTGGGACTCTTAGGGAATATTTTTCAAACACAGTCACTTTGGTAACAGCCGTACAGTTGATTAGCGAGGCCACACTCTCTCCAGAGGTGAGAGATAATTGTCCCCACCTTGAGGGCCAAATAGGTTTCGTAACTTTGTTTGCAGCATGGAGTTGTCCAAACAATGAAAACTAAAACTACAAAATTGAAAAAGTTCAAGTAATGCAGAGCATGGGATAGACGGCATCATACACAACTCTGTGTAAAATAAAGAAGAAAAGGTTAAGTGAGAAGAGAAGATTGAAAGATACAACTTTTTTTTTGAGATAATCAACAATTCAACTAATCTTTAAAACATTTAGGAGGACTAAAAATGGAGGATGTATGCAATAAAAAGAGATAAAAAAAAAATAGGATAAATAAACTGAGATAAAAAAGCATGAACAGAGATAGAAACAATCCCAAATAAAACCGAAACAAAGTCATAAGGCATGATTAGTTATTTACTAGGTTTGTGCAAAACTTCAAAAAGCATCTTTTTTACATGATTGAAACAGCATGCGTGTAGAAACTAAAACTCAATACATCTGGGCTTAACAGTAAAACACCAGCTGTTGGCATACTGCTATTTAAGCCAAGCTAAGAAAATGATGATGACATTCTTTTGGGGGATTAAAAAAAAGGGAGAAGGAAGTTGTAAATAAACAGATATATTGCATTTTCAGTGCATCGGGATTAACTACTACAGACACTGAGCTGCAGAGCCCTGGAGGTTCAGGAGCGCTTGCCATCGAGGTGAGCAGTACTGAAGGGGTTTCAATGGCACATAATGTATTTTTCTTCAGGAAGGAGAGTTTGCTTAGGCTTGTATGACCCATTTCCACATCATATGTCAGCTCCAGAGAGCCCACAAAAACTACACGTCACCTTTATAAAATCTCACTCCATTCACTTCCTTTATGCATTTCCCCATCCTTCTCTTACTTTCAGCTGGGTAAAGCACTGAGAAGAGTGTATCTCCGGCCTCAAACACAGACTGGAAGTGTTGTCATCTCCGCCTCCATTAATCCAAACGAGTGTTTGGCGATAATGGCTGAGTTTCTGCTGCATGTGTGAACCATCGCACAATATTTAGGATACATAGGAGAACATCTGGGGCCAATCAGAGCCATCGGTCTTGACAACATAACTGTCAGCACACATCTCCTGCAACAAACCATCCACTGCTTTCTCCCCCTGTGCACTTTGCAAGGAGCTTGTTTGCACAGATGACTCTGTGATTGCAGGTCTCTCACAGCTGAAAATGAGGCCTCGACCCTTTAAGAGTTACAGGCAGATGTGTAGAACTGTGTTTGTGTGTGTTACAGCTTTGACTTGCAGATCTTAAGTACTTGCATTAAAACATTTTATGAGTTTGTGTTTTCCTTTTTAGCGTACACATTGCATCGTAAAATACATTTTCTGGACTGCAGAGGAAAAATCAACAAGTAAATGTGCTTTAACAGAGGCTAATTTTGTGTGTTACGCTTTGCCCATGAAAACAAAGACCGAGGAAAATCTGTGGATGATGTGATGGCTTTAAAGACTTAACTGACCTGGCCTATGCAAACATAGCCTTAAGAGGAAGAGGTGAGTTGAAAATGTTTTGAAAAAGTTTCTAAAATAAGATTGTTAAAGCGCCCTGGTGACACTGCTTTTTATAACCCAACCTAGACTTTATCATTTAGAATGGTGTGTCTCAACTGGTCTAGCCTCAGACCCCCACCTCCAAGTCACTCATTGTGACTCGAAATGTGTGCAGTTTGGGCTTTAGTTGATACGAAGCATGATAGCACAAAGAAAAGGAACAGAACAAAGTTGTTTAAAAAGCACTTCATAGACTTTTTCACACAAATTCTCTTCCAGGCTCACCTATGGGACCCCCTGAAAACTGCTTTGCCCCCGACTGTTGGGTCTTGACCCACCAGTTGAAAACCACTGATGGATGGTTGGGGGTGTCAGGTTTTTCTTTTGTGAGCCGAGACAGCCTGTAGTGGATCCATAACAGGCTGCAATAATCCCACATATCCATGTTAGGGGAGAGAAAACATCTTTTTTTTCTTTTTTTTAAATCTGAATAAAATGATCAGTTTCCAATAAGTGATGATTACATGAGTGGTAGTAGAACGTTTTCTGCATGTGGGATGAATTCCTACAGTTTTTATTTACAGTTCACAAAGTGACAGATTCAGTTTCTTTACATTCGTCGAAGAGGTTTATGTATGTTGATCTCTGCTCTTTAATTTGAGCTTATTCAGCTCGATGGTACAACAGATGGTCTGCACTTTATTGGCGTATAGAGGCTTGGCTGTGCAGAACGAGGGCTCTGTTTAGTTTTGAATCAACGTCACAAATATCATCTCCGTGTGGGCATGCTCTGAGCTCCAGTATTCATCTCTGCAAAAACATTTTCCACACAGATACCTGAGCTTAACCAAATACCACCACACTTTAAAAAACTGCAAATTAAGTATGGACAGGAAATATTGAGTGACATTTTGCAAGATTCCTGAGTTAGTGTAAAACTTGAGCTCCTTATGCGTATTAATTGGTTATTTTTGAAAAAAGTCCAAGTGTACAGCTGCACTGCATAAAGACAACAAAGAAAGCACTGCACCTGATTTTTAATGGCCAGAATATAAAGTGAACGGCAGGAAAACGGAGCTCGGAGGATATGGTCAGCCATGTGTTCAGGATCAGGCAAGTTTTGTGGTGAATAGATGACGAGCTGTCAAAGTGCGGGTCAAGAGACTGTATGGGAAACTGTGTGAGTGTGAAGGAGGTCAAGTTGGGCTCAGATGACCTTCACAACACATATCTAAAGGTAACTACCCTCACTGAGAGGGTTTGTGTCGGCCTTAAAGGAGCCTTAAAAGGAGTTGAAAGTTTCAGATTGTTTTTACTTTTTGTGGTTGGCCTTTGTTTTAAACATAGAGTTTAATGTTGGACAGTCAGATCCATCCTGCAGGTTTGATCTGTCTCTTGTAAACATGCAGACCTGCTTAGTTAAAATACACAAATAACAGTGTAAAAAACGGCTGAGTTTTGTGTGCAGGTTTTTTGTCTTTTCTTGCCCCTGTTTTTGGTTGTCATACACAGATCGATCGCTTGCTGTAGCTTCTGATTCTGAAACATGAAAACCTGTGTGCACATCGACTGCAGGGAGGAAGGAGCGTTTTAAAAGCTTGTTTCGAAGAAAAAAAAGAACATAAACAGATCTGAATCAAGCACAACATTAAGATTTGTTATTTTATTCTAAATGTTGAAGACAAACTGGTTAAATGCTGCCAGTGCGAGATTGGTCTAAAGCTTTAGTTTTACTTTTAGAGGCTTAGAGATTTTGTTGTCCAAGATTTTTGCTTCCCCCCCCCCCCCCCCCCCCAAAAAAAGCCCTATTTAAATGTTGTTCACACAGACTTCATAGTCTTTTTAATGCCTTCTTTTTGTCTGTGTAAGTTGTGCTCCTAATTTTCATGGTACCATTGCAGAATTGATTTAATCTTGTGGTTAAATGTTTTTCATTTCCTTAAAAGCATGAGATTTTGATGACCACTGCCTTTGATGATGACCTACACATGGCCACTCAATGACAACATTTAAGTTTTCAACAAACATTTGAATGTGTGTGTTCATCATCAGTCATCCTCCTTTGAGGTCTTGTTCAAGCAGTGTGGTGGTGGGAGTCACGAGGGTCAGAGGGGGTCATGACATATTTCTGAGGAAGTGGTGAACTATGGAAGTGGCGTGACCTGCAACAAACACTCACATAAAAACAATAAGATGGAGTCCATATGCATCTCATAATCCCTGACATTCTCAAAGCTCGTTCCCCTCGCAGTGATGGGCGTAGCTGTGGGTTCAGATTCCATACGTCCAACACGGAACAGATCGCACTGAGTGTTTGGCTTTCCCTCCAGACTCTCCGCTCTCTCTGTGATTTCTTTATGACTCGCCAACAGAGAGGGGCATTAAATCTGTTTGCACTGGCTGCGCTCGGAGCATGAACACATGTTTCATCTCAGCTCAGATAAATCCTCAACCTGTCACTCCCTCCAGTCCCCGGCATTCAAAGTGTCTGTCTCTGCTCTTTCATTTATATGTTTTTAAAAAGGTTTAATGTCGAAATGTGCTTCACATATGATGATGGAGAACCAAGAAGGATTACCAGAACCCCTGTTTGATGGGACTGTTGTCATTTCTAGTCTGAAAGTCAATCAAACATCCAGAAAGCGATTAAAACAGACGTGAAAAATGAACACAAAGATATGTAAATGAAAATAAAACATATCATTGAAAAAACAAAGGGATAAAAAAAGATTCATAGTAAGTCACAAAAACACACAACGAGGAGAAAACAAGTAAATAAGAGATCTGTAAAACACGCAAAATGACAAATATGCACAAAATTATAAGAGATGCAAAAGTCTCTCATCGCGACACAACGAGACAAAAAGAACCACAAATAGAAGTAAATAAACACTAAAATGCAATGCGGAAGAGATGCAAACAAACCTGCAGGAGACAAAAAGGAGACTATCGACCTCAAAATGTTGACAACTATTTAGTGACACAAAACAACCACACACAAGTCAATGATGGATCCCATCTAATCCCTGAGTTGAATCCACTCCTGGACTCACCCACACACACATGTCACCCACTGTCAAACAAAACAAAACATGAAAATCCAGGCAGAGGTCAGGGTCTCTGCAGAGCCACCCCCACACGTATGGAGACCCAGTGACGACTGAGTGGCATTACTTATGTACAAGTCTATATGTTATTTGTGAGGATAAGATACTGACTCTACCTTCAAACTATAAATACAGCTTCAGAAAAGTTGTAGTTAAATAGGCGAGTTGATAATTGCAGTTTCAACATTGTTCACAATGGATGCTGCAGGAATAACTACTCCTTCTTTATCTTACTGAATTTATCATGTGCATCCTTTTGCTTTGCTCTCTAACTGAACACATACAGTAATCTGGATTTTTTTTAAAAACAAGACAAACCCGTTTGCAGCAGACTCACAATCTGGTAAATATTATGCAACCACAGTAAAAAGTTTTCGTCTGCTTGCCGAATGCTCTGTGCTTTGAGACTGACCGTGTCTCTCTTCTACATTTTCCACTTTTCATTTTAGAAACCAGCTCCAAAGTCTGCCGCCTCCAAGAGAAGTTTTGGCTGAAATATCTGATTCCTAATCGCTTCTAATTGGCGAGTGTAACCTGGAGCGTGTGGACTGCTGATGACTTACATGACAGCTAACACAAAGCAGACTGACAGAGCTCTGCAGGTACACGACTAAAGGTAACCGGACCTCACAAATCGAGTGCAGACAGGATGATGTATTGGACCTTCAGAGAGACTTCATGGTGTCTTCTCTTGCCAATTTCTTTCCACAGAAAACAGCAGTTTTGTTGTTATCGCAGTTTGAGATGCATTCAAGAACAGTGGGATCATTGACTACTGGTTCATTGGAGGGTTCCTGATTCAGACTTTGTTAATTGGGAGTGCTGTGACTGCAGTGACAAAATGTGGGCACTGAGCGCTAAAAATGGTCAGCATTGATTTTCTATTGAAAATTGGAGCTGTCAGCACATGAAAAAACAGCATTAGTGGTCACAGTCACAAAACTTTACTTCTTCCTTCCTTCCCTGCTTATTATAACTAGATCCTTTATTCAATGATAATTCGGCTTTTTTTAAGCTGAATGTCTTGTATATGAATGGTGTGAGTGTAACTTATCTTAGCATCAACCCCAAGGCGGGAGAAATCTGTCAGACGTTCTCCCAAAATTGTTCTAGAGTCATGAAATAAAACTTTACTTTAAAATAAATGGCTCTGTCCTGAATATTGTCTCACAATGAAAGAGCAAGTTAAAGTCAACTGAGGTAAAAAATAACACTGAACCGTCAGAAAGACAGACAGACAGAGCCAGTGGTGGGAAGAAAAGGCTTCTTGTTCACATTATATGCAAATGATGTGCAAAATAAATATGCGTGATGGGCCTCAATAGAGCCTGAATGACAAATGATGCTTTTGGTTGCTTAAATGAAAAACAATAACTTTTCCATGACAGAGAATTCAAACTCTTGGATGTGCTCTGACCGCTGTCCTCGTGATGACACAGCTGAGCTTCGTTTATTGGAAAGAACGAGACCGAAGTGAACCGGCTGAACTGAAAACTGGACTTTTCCAACCACGTAGTGTAACTCATAGTGTGTCTTCACCACATGTCATGGCAGGAGGAAGATGAATTCAATAACACCTAGAAGCAATGTTTGGAAAGATTAGTCGTTTTAAACCGTAACAGTGATGAAGGAAAATAAACACTGGGTCAATAATGATCTTCATCCGTACGCCAGAGTCAGACTGTGAGGGTAAATCCTTCCTATGGTTTAGGTCTCGTCCGACTGTGGAGGCTGGTTCACCACAGAGGGCGATGTAATGAGTTCTGGAGAGCTCAGGACAACCACAGCAAGGCATTTTTTTAATCCACTACCTTTTAATGTAAATCACTGTACAGACTTTTAAAAAAGATGATTAAAAGTTAGTTTTTCTGCATCTCAGTGGATTATTCTACTACTGAGCCCCGGATTATCTTGTGTGCACAACATAATATCCTCTGTGTGTGATATTTTTTGTTACTTTTTTGAACTTCAGGGGCTCCGTGTACATTTCAAAGATTTGAATAATTCTTGAAAGCTTGCAAAGTCGACTTCCCTGGTGGTCTTCAATGAACAGACATTTCATGCTTTTACATCATGAAGGTAATTATTTTGTGTGCACATGTAATTATCTTGTGAGCACAGTCAGTGAATCTATCAGAATCTGAATAAATCTCCAACACATAAACTTAAATATCAGGCTTACACAATTACGCAGACAAAAACATCAACTCGTTCTCAAACTCATCAGCATTAAACATTCACTGTCATCTAAAAAATGACTTTGATTGTTCATGTTCTTGAGAATCCAAAAAGATAATTGGTGATATTTGTGTTTCCTGAATTTCCCCTTTTACGATGTCTCAATCTGGGTAATTTTGGTATTTTTCGGAGCTTTGTTTGCATACAAATGGCCAAATCAGTATTTACTACTGAGTTATTATGTTGTCTGAATTGTGATGATGTTTGGGATCTGATGTTGGTTGTCATGAATGCTTCCACACGTGTCGAAGCACACGCTTGTTTCCAAAAGTGTTATATAAATATAGTTGTAGATAAGGACACAGAGCTGCACATGTCATGATAAAATACAAAAATAAACATGAACTCTGAAGCCTAATGAATTGTCTTTAAACAGTTTTATTTACAGCATGTAAATATTTTATGGGTTTTGGGAAACAGGAGTGCAAAGTTTACTTAGCAGCAAAGTTGAAGAAAATAAAAATGGCTCCATATATATTTTAGCTACTTTTTATACTTAAGTGTCCTGCTGCTTTTATCAAAACAATTATATATTCATGTTTGCAGATTGCATCTCATAAACTTCATACAGCAGTGCCTCTGTGTGAACTACGACAGAGCGAACATGTTTGGAGCTGAGTTTTGAGGATGGTGTTTCCTGCTGTCATGTCTGTATGAATGAGGTGTTGAGTTTTTGTGCCCTTCTCTGTTTAAACAGTGACTCTTAAACACCGCGACACTTTCAACCAACAACTGCACACTAATCCAAACCCTCTGATTTATTTTGTGTGGTTGGATTCTTTCCTTATTGCCGAGATTAACGTGTCTCTGAGGGGGATTTATTGAAGATAAATGAGTTGAGTGGATTAAACAGATTCACAGCTGCTGGAGGGAGGCAGAGTTATTATTTCTATAAAACAACTGATACTGATTTGGTTTACAAATGTTCTTTGTCACAAAGTGGACCAGTGCAAATTAATTACTACTGCTGATTTTTATTATAATACTTTGCTCAACCTTTCTTGCTGGTACATGCTGGATCCTTCCTCAACAAAACACTGAAGAATCAGTGGTACCACATGGTGTTGACCGCAGAGCTCAAATGTACAGTTAGAGCTCATGAATGCTAACTGTGATCATCTCAACTCATGTTATGAAAGTCAGCATTTAAACTTAAATGCCTCCTCTTTTACATACAGGAACCTTCAATTTCCATTAAAAACTGACTTAAAATACAGAGTGATTGGATCAGGTCCAGTTTCCTGAAAACGGTTGTTTTTGAAGCAGCTGACACATAATGATCGTCCGCTCTGAGGCGAGCAGTGTTCAAGTTTGTCCCTCAGGATCTTCATCATCAGCGTCAGTTTGCACTCAAGAGCTAAACGTCTGAATGTACTCTTTCATGTGAGATCTAATCCTGGGATACATGTGAAGCTAAGTGGCTTCCTCTCCTTATTAACATCCCCGTAAATCAAGCCAATGAGGTGTCCCGTCGCTACCGAGGCCTCCTCGACTGCAGGGCCGATGCCAGTGAAGGATTCTGGGAGATAATGGGATCTGAGTCCAAACTGTGGAGCCCAGAGGAGAGGAGCTTTTTAACATTTTGTTTTTTGCATCCCATTTAGCCGGTTGTACGCTGCACAGTTTCAGGTCGAGTTTGACCTCGTTTTTGAATTGTTCAACTGATTTTGAACTCAACGCTTCTGATTTATTATATCATTTGGCATCTATTGGTGACAACATTGACTCATCAATGCAATTTTAAGGAAATGAATAAAGACAAACAAAAAAAGTATTGGTCTATTGGGTCTATAACACAAGTGCCAGCAGCTTATCCCTGCAATATAAACATTGTCATGTAAGATTAATTTACAAAGGTCAGTTCAACCCACACAGGCATGAACAATGTGTTGTAATCATATATTGTAATTGAGAGTTTACATGATATGCTAGTGTATTTCAAGCTTTAATGGCCTATTGGTTTGTCAAAAATGGACCCTTGAGAACCTGATTGGTTCCTCGGTACAAACCCAAAAACTAATTATTTTCCTTCCTTGAATCACAGAATGAGATGTATACACAATTATTGCTCATGTGCATAGGGAAAAAAGGCTGTCAGTATTTTATATCCATAATTAATTCAAACTATGGTTACAGCTTGATTAGGTTGTGTAATGCCTTGTCTCAGAATCCAAGCAGTGGGGGGAGAATCTGTGTATATAATGGTAGTTTGTCTGACGCAGCTACACCTTCCTCTTCTCTTTCCGGCTTTCTTCTACATATTAGTTCAACTTCAAAGCCAAGCGCAAAAACTGTGGAGCATGCTCAGAACACCTCGGCAACTTTGGGGCTGACAAAGGTTTATTCATGACGTAACCAACCGACCCTCAAGAGCATTAAGTAGGTGTGGCCGACTGTGTGTTGTGTGTATGCTTTTAGTTGGACTAATAACTTTACATGTACTTTTTTTTTTTTTTTTTTTTCAATACAAGTCCAGTTTTAGTTGGACAGTGAATCAACTTTTTGAACATCATGTTTGAGTAAACTGACTCTGCTCATCAGCCCTGTCCACACAAAGACTTCAGACTTTTGGGAAGCAGAGAAGCAATCAAACCAGGAAATAACTCACTAACTGCATTAATCACAATAAATGCCAACATCCATTCAGGGCTTTTGAAACCTTTAAAGCCTGATCGATCATCCAGCTCCCCTGATGTTTGTGAATAACCGCTCTGCCAGTCAAGAATCTGTGCTCTGTTTGTGCCTCAAAGACAGACACTTAACATCCTACTGTGCCCATGTGGTGTTTTTCAAATCATCTGGGATTCCCTCTGACCGGCTGTAAACTGAAACCATTCCTGTTGCCCTCATCTGTCAAGTGTCTCATTGTGACCTAGACATCCTCTCCTCTCACCGAGGGAGTTTTAAGCTTCGGTTCAACGAGTAGGGAAATGGTGTGAAGGGGTGAACTCAGTTGCGGCCCTTCGGCTACAACGACTTTTATAGCCCCATCTGACACCTTCACTGTTGATCAGGATGGATCGCCAAAGTCCAACACGACTACTAATGTTGACATGAGCGCAGAGGGCAGCAAGGAGGCATCCATCACATCCAATGTGTCGTTAATTTTATTGATTATCCTTGATTGCCTTAATCTTTCACACATGTTGAGCTGGTTGTACAGTGGCAGAGGATAACAGCGAACCTTAGTGTAAGCAGCTACTGTGACCTTATGCCTTTAACTCTTGGAGGACCTCTCCATTCCTGCTCCTGGCCAGCTCATACATCACCTTTCACAGAGATGCAGAGAGGTAGGAAACAGCTGCCCTTTTCACACAGTGGCTGCTTTATCCTCTCATGTTAAAACAGAGTAAAGAGGAGCTGCTGAAAGCTCTGCGGCTAGCTATAACAGGCCGTTTGTCTTCTGCTTCCTATGACAACATGGATATTGAGCTTCTGTTGCTTAAGTTTTGAACCACAATGCTCAAGAGGAAGCTACAATAAACTGTCTCAGCCTTACACAAGGTCAGAGAAAAACACAGAAGCCCAGACGGGCATCAATGCAAACAATGCAAAGACACATTTTATCAGAGACAATTTGATACTATTGAAAAAGAGAGTCAGACTACAGCCAAGCTAGCAACGTTAGCATGTTAATATGCTGATATTACATCTTGATTAATGGTTGCAATGAATGGTTACGAATGTCATTAGTTTTGTAAGTATTTGACCTGACGATGGCACTAAATGAAAGGTCTCAGGGTCACAAGTCATTCCAATTTATCTTCATGGGAGCACAAATGTCTGTGCGCAATTTCATGGCAATGCATCACAGTGGATAAGCTGGCATAACATCTCGATGCTAATGGGTTTAAAGGCTGAAACGAAATAGAAACGATCCACACAGAAAACCCTTAATCAGCATAAACAGTTCCAGGTTCTTCCTACCTGACTGTGCTGTTTCTGCACATGCTCTCCTGTACTGTGGTATGTTGTTGGAAAACGTTTATGTGAAAAAAACTATTTTACATTTAAATATTAAGATTTAGGTCATGACTCAGTCAATCTTCGTTTGTGTAGCATCAATGCATAACAGATGTTATCAGCACACTTTAAAAAGAGCAGGTCAAGACTGTCCTTTACAGACAATAATAATCCACTATGAGCAAAACATTTAGAAAGCACCAGTGACAAGAAGAAACTTCCCTTCAACCACACCTCTTGCCCACTGACAGTCGGAAGTGGAATATAGAATGGATGGATGGATAAATGAGTCTATGCTTTTTGAGTGGGTATGTTTAATTCAGTGTTACTATGAAGGCGCCTGTGTTTACACATTCCAGAGCGATGATTCAGAGAGTCTTACATCGACTATTAGAAGACAAACGGTGAGAATTTTTCAGCAGAAAACACTATTTAGACTTATACAGGACAAGAAAAGCAAAGAATAAAACGTTTGTCCACCAGTGGTACCAAAATCAACACAACTTGAAAGTTTGTCACAGAGACTTCAGATCATCCAGCTATAGTCTCCCTTTCCTTCAAGGAGGGAACAATGAGAATGATTCTTAAAAGTGACTTCCATTACAATGCAGGGGTCCAAGAATTGATTATAAATCGGCCTTCAATTACTGTAAAGTTCAAGATTCTTTTGCTCATACACTCCTTGCATGGTGAAGTATTAAGCAGCTGTGACCTCAGACAAATGGGAAAAATATATATTCTTCAAATATTTAATGGTGCATGCAGCGTTCGAGTATGTCCTCACTTTTACATCGATGTTTTTAAAGCAGCATGAGAAGCTATCTATCTGGAGTTTCCAAGGAGAAATCATGCTAAACAAACACATACAGTGTTCTGTGGCACCGCTGTTAGACAGTGTGACTACTCATGCACATTTGCACTAAAAGAAAGAACATTAAACCCCCTTATGTGGCAATTTAAACGGGCACTGAGACCCAGCTTCATGGTGGTTTGTCATCACCTCTGTTTGACGCCTTCGAAATCCCCGTTTGTGAGAGAAAAATTACAGCTTCACACCCCGTCGTAAAAGTGGGATCATATCGAGAGGACATCTCTTCCATTCGGTTTCACCCTGACATCAGCTATTAGATATTCTTATTTTATGGTTTTCTGCCGGATAAACAATACTGCTATGTGATGGAGTGTGTGCTGACTTGATGTACAGGCACTGTAGTGAAATTATTTGGAAACCTCAGGACCTCATGGCACCACGAGTCCCTGCAGGCCGGCAGCTCCAATGATTCAAGAAGACACAGCTTCAACTTCCCAGCTCTCCTGCCTCTAGCGTTTCGCCATAAATTTTAATGAGCAAAGGGTCACTTCATCCATTGTACTTACTTTAATGATTCAACAGCATCCAGTAAGCTAAACAAAATTCTTCTGTTTAACCCTTCAATCCATAGGGGAGGTGGTTTCATTAGTCGAGGGGGGTTACAGTATGTGGACAACAGCTGGTGTGACTAATCAGCCAAAACTTGCACACTCACCGTCCCCCTGCGCTCATAAACACGCTCTACAGTAATTAAATTGAAAATCATCAGGCTGTACTTCTGCATCCCGTCTCTGGGTCGTACAGTGCAGGGGGGACAAATTGAGTCCACATGTATGTAAAATTACTGTTTTATTGCAGCTCATAATCAGGCTGAATATATTGTTCCTTTGTTAGGTTTCCTCGTAAACAACAATAGTTAAAATCGAACCATTTACAAAAGTCATGACAATTATTGAGCTAAGCATCTAAATTGACACGTAATAAAAGCAAAGCGAATGCTTTTCAAATATGTGCATTTATTCAAGCATTCATTTATGGTACTTGTGCTGAAGAATTTCCATTAACAGTTGTACAAACTTTTTGTATACATTTCGGAGCCCCCCTGTGGACAAGACAATACTTCTCAACCCTTTCCTTTTTAATCCTGGATATGGGTTGGTAGAATATACTGATGAAAACTTAAAACTCTCATTATTTTTTCACTCTTTGCTGTGGAGAAAGTTGAACGAATTGCAGCGTGCTGCAGGTGGACTCATCTGACATCTACTCAGCGACAGCAGTTACGGGCATTAAGAATAACTTTGAAGAAATTATCAGTCTTGGCACTCATGGTCTTGTTTGCTTTTGTAGGTAGTACAATACAACAAAAATGAGTTTTAAGCAGCGGTTTAAAAGGAGACTACAGGGGGCGCCCAAAGGCCCAGGAGAGGCTGTAGTACTCGAAGGGGGCGGGTGGGGTTTTGGTTGAGAGGAGACATACTCTAAAAATGGAGCCACAGCCGCCCCTGAATATCATCAGTACCTCAAAGCCTATTCGATCTATTTTCATGCATTTATTATGATTGGATATTATTCTTCTTATATTTCTTTACTTTGGTCAGTTGCTTATAAATACATTTGACGTGACAAAATACAAGGCATAAATACAACAAAATGACTTACAGAGTCTAATTTTCTTGTTGAAATTAAGTCAGTCAGACACTAAAACATTTTGTCAAAATCATTTATTGGGGTGCCAACTCTGCAGCTGGCATGAGAATTAAACCTATTATCCTGAAAGTATTACTTTGAGGGAAAGACTGTCACTTTTTTGTTGTTGATGTTATTTCAGTCTGCAGTCAGACAGTCCAGGAAACCAGGACTGAACAGTTTTCTCTGCATCCCGTGTCTGTAAATGACTCCCAGGCGGCTCTCCCTCCCCGGCTACCCAGAGGAGGATTTACAACGAGATTATGGGGGTCCCCTTTGACCCCGGCAAGAGTCAACTTCTCCCTCTTTCTTAAAAATAGACTCAGTGAGAGCTCTCCCTCTCCCTACAACGAGGCATCCACGACTGCACCAAGAACAATGGCTTATTCTCCTGCGCCAGTGCTCCATTACGGGGCCTGTGGCTTGGCAGCACAGCAGGCCTCAGATTTCAACCACATGTACTGCGCTCAAATCAAAAGAGTCAGGCCTGGCAGCACGAACGCATAGCTGAGGGAGAGACAGAGAAAGAGAAAAAGTACAGGCAGAGAAGGAAGGAGAGAGTAAGAGCAAGGGGGGAGGAGCGAGAAAATAGAAGTGATGTAAGTAGTAAACAATCGAGGAGTAAGAAAGGAAAGTTCATAAGCAGAGAAAGAAAGATTAGGGCTTCAGCGCTGTGAGGTCAGCTCTCAAGGGAGCCATTTTGGGAAGCAGTGAGGGATAACCTTTCCTTAACCCACTAAGGTCGCAGTTCTCCTACAAACATTCAGAATCCAACAGACAGTAGCATTACGGTGGCGTCTGAACACGTCACCACGTCCATCCAGGCAGTTTTGTTCTAGTTCTTGTTGTTCTAAAATGTGTGCTCATACATCTGGGACAATGGGCGTTTGTTTGGTGGGGGTGGACTGACCAGGACCAAAATGGAGGAAGGGGCCTTGAATAATTATGTAGTTCTTTGTTTGTTTTGTTTCTCACTTCGTCATAACTGTCGTACTAAAGTAAAGTTGGTCGGCTAAATGAACTTGATTGGTCAGGTATTCTAAACTCTTTCAACAACAGACAGTCTTTTTTAAAAGCTCCCTTCATTTAAAACAAGAGATTGTATCATTTTAAAAATGAAGGAAGAACATGTTGTCGACCTTAACCTTAAGCTTTTATTGGGTCATTTGTGTTATGGATGTGTGGTAAAAGCAACATTGCACGGGGCTCAGAGAGCCTTGCGAGGTTAAAAAGCGATCAGAAAATGAAAACACAGGTTGTTGCCAGCGTTTTCCAAATCATTGCTCATTCGTCTGGCACAGAAACCTGCGTCTGCTTGGGCTTGTGCCGAAACATCTGTGCCTCGGAAGTTCACTGTCAAGTGCAATATGAGCGTCAGAGGCGATCGTGTCATTAATGTGACAACCCAAACTTGGATTCTTTTCCTTTCCTCGCTATAGTGTGAAAAAAAAAAAGTAAAAGAAAGATCACAAGCACATCATGATCTGTAGGGAGGTGTATGTTGATGCAGCTGATTCTTGGATGCTGCTTTGACATCAGACGTGATTTATCTTCTTTCATACCTGCTAGCAGGATGTAGATTTTATTGTTTGTATTTCATGGGAGAAATACAGAGTTCAGCTATCACTGCTGGAAAGAATAAAAGCAGCGAGCCTTCCTGTGGGAAAAGATTATCAACCTACTTAATCTAACCAAATTGAACGCACAAATTGCAGTGACACAGAAGTCGCTTTGCTATCAAGCTCCAAAGTGGGCCCAGCTCTGTGGGAAACGCAAAGAGCATTTGGGGACAGGGAAAGGTTACAGTCAGGTGGGTGTTCAGTCTTGGCCTCAGCTCTGGGTTTGTTTGTGAAACAGTGGACATTGCCTGGAGGGAGCAGAGGGGCATTTGGCAACAGTCTTGTGAAGTCAACTGCAGACCTAACAAGAGCTAAAGAAACCTGACACCACAACAGATGTTCCAAAATCTCCAGAGACCCTGTTTCCAATTTCACATTATTTACTCTCATTCCTCTGCACCGCGCTAAATCCTGAGTTCTCGTTCAAACTGGCAGAAATGTGTGGATTCCCAAGCACTGTTGTTTCCTTGCTGCTCAATCAGACTTAACAAGCTTGAATTGGGGTTGAAGGTGAAGCGCAGTATGCTCATGAATGTATAATCAGATGAAAGGATAAAGATATGCTTTCCGTCAGTGTCATCTGTTGTCAAAAGTGGCAAAACATCTCCAGCTCCGAACTCCAAAGCAAGCAGTGTCAGGTGACATTCATTTTTAAAGCAACTCGCTAATACATTACTGTTATCCCAATCCTGTAACGAGTAGTGCAAGGCATGACTGTTTGGGAGGGGTTGTCTTTCACCATCAGTGTTTGGTAAGTCGCCATCCGCAAGAAGAGATGGGACAACAATGGTGGGGTCAACAATAAGAGCAGAACATGCTGCTGCACGTGTAAAGCCGGTTGGAGATACAAACGTTTCTTTGAATTTGTTGAACGTAAGAAAAATAATTGGACTGTAAGGTGCACACTTTGCCCGTTTTGGAATACCAAAAATTCAAACTTTTGCGAAAGTTGTTGCTTTTCGGTAATGTTTTCCACACAGCATCTAGCCTACTGTATGTCTACCTTTCAATGTGTTGACTTAAAAGCCAATAATCTGTATCTCTGCAGATAAATGTTGATTTATGTTTGATGTATTTCTGATCATCAGCCTGTCTGTTTACTGTGCATTTTGTTATTAACCCTAACCCTATTTTATAATGATTTATCGCTTCATTTCAATAGTTAATTATTTTGATATTTTTTACATCTTAAGCTGAGAGTTTTTCACTTGATGTTTAATTCAAACATGCTTTAATTTTGAAATTTAGTATGAACCTTCTGGAAGATTGCAGGTTACGACAAAAACTATCTAAAACAATTGAAAAAGTCGTGTAACATCACAAGGAATAAAAGGGCAAAATCTGTGACATCAATTTTAGCTGGCTTTCAAATGAATCTCTGAAATATCCTGAAGAATCTTGTTGACCTCTGTTACCCTGTGAAACACAATCCAGTCGACTTTTCAGCTCCTAAAAAATGAAACCCTTCATACTGTCCTACTGTACCAACAGTTGGCCCGTTGATTCTGTGGAATTCACAATCTGCTGTTTATCATCCGGAGTAATATGTTTTGTCTTCAGTAAGTGGCTGGGGACAGTCCACACGGCGCTGGTTTAAGAGGGTTCGACTCTCCTCCTTACCCCTTGACTCCCCCTTATTTTTACAAGCAGGCCAAATAATTTCAGGCTGTAAAATTGGCTACAGTTTAACATGCTTGGTAAATCTCCAAGTCAGACTACTAAGCGCAGACTCCTGACAGACGCCGACCACACCTGTACTGTTCAAACAACCCCGAGTTATTTAGTGTTCTGCAGATGTTTCACACCATTGCAAAAGATTAATACAACTCAAATTCTGTAAGATGTAAAACAGTCAAAGGCTTTGACTGAAAAAGCGAACATGAACGTAAAGTTTAGAATATATTTTTACCCTGAACAAATAGTTAAATGTGTCAAACAGTCAGATGAGGGCCCACTGACAGTTTCATCTTAGGTATTTCTTTCAGAGTGGTGTAATATGTGGAGCGTTCCTGAAAATCCTCCGCCTCCTCCTGACTGATTTAATAATCTAAATTATGTCTCTGCTTCAGCCAGGAGCTAATGGCGAGCTAGCACAGCTTGAGTTCCTGTTAAAGGCACGGCCAGAGTAAAAACTAACAAGAGAGGTATTTACATTGAGCTCTCTGCTTGAGTACTTCTCCATGTGGCACAACAGGCTGACAGTAAGAGAGGCGACCTCGTGGTCAGACGGTGGCCTGTTTGAATTCATGAAGCAGCTGGTAAAACGCAGAGGAGAAAAGAAGAGATCTTAAACCTTTTTTCTTTTACCCTTTGAGTGCTCTGAAGTAAGGCACCCTCACCACTGCTCCTTTATGGATTGTGCATTAAGAGATGGAAATCTGCAAATACCCTAGAATCCCAAATAGTCATTTTGAAGTTGCACACAAGTCATTCAGGAGTGTGCTGTTTACCTCCTCGTCTGACTCCTCACAGGAGCTTTCACACTGTCCTGCTATAAAATAAAAAAATAATAAAACTGATGTGTATTCCTTGCATGTTTATTTACAGATTCCTCATCTAATCTCTGCATCTAAATTCCATTTGAGTTTCTTTCTGTGTTGAATTTACAGGCTTGGCATGTTTCCTTTCTGTCTGCGGAGGACTATTTTAAAACTCAGGTAACAGGTGAACATGCAGTTGAGTGGCTCTTGAAGGTTGGATGTCTGTGCTATAAAAACAGCAGTCAAACCCCTGAGCGGCGGTGAAACATCCAGCAGCAGACTCAAAAATGTTCTGGATATCTGCTTAACCTGTAAGTGAATTTATTATTGGGAGGCTGCACTCTTTTTCCCTTCTGCTGTCCTTAATGAGACCTTCAGATGACAAGGTATTCGCTCAGAGGCATCTACATTCAAAAGCATCTCTTTTTTTTTTCTCTATATTGACATGTACACCTGAAAACGTCAAAGATTATTTTCCCCACATGTATACTCTGTTTCATTAGGGGAGCTTAGAAAAACTTATCACACATGGCAACATGTCGACTGAGGGGGAACGACAGCAACTCCAGTTTCAAATTCCTGACCACCTGTCCTGAACACCACAGCAGAAGTCCCAAATGTACAAAGGGTGCGATGACAAAATAAATACAGCAGGAGGATAATGAGTGTATTTAGGCTATAAGGCCTGACAAAACACAAGGACATACACAAACACAGCTTTAATTGCCCCTCCACTCCCTCCCTGATGACTTGTAAGTAATGATAATAATGAAAAACTTTTCATACAGCAGGTTTTCAAACGCTGAAGACCCCTAGAGTAAATTGAAGAAAAAAAAATACAAATTCTGCAAAAAAAAAAACAAAGCTTAAAATCAATTTTATCTTTAAATCATATGAAAACCTGGCTAATGTAGCTCTCTCTGTGCGGTCATGTGTTATTTACTGTTTGTTTTCTATACGCTCGGCTGCATAAGTTGTTGCTTGTGGCTCTGCCTGATGAATAATTGCCGTTGATTGCCATTATGTTTGGTCAAAAACTGCAGAGTTAATAATAATAATAATAAAAGTCTCTAAATGGAGCTTAAGAAAAGTTACAGCTCACTTGGCACAGGCTTGGAGAACAGGGGCCACCAACACAGCTTTTTAATGGTGTTATTTTCAAATGAATGTGTATAGAATAAGTACGGGTTGTTAGAAGTTTGGACTGCCTGTTGCAGCCTGGCAGACCACAGGAAGGCCGTTTAAAAACAATGCAGGGCAATTATTTTAGGTCTGCCTATTAGAAAAGCTGTAAGATGTGTTTAATTCTAATAACCATGGGTGTGTTAGCCTTTATTTTCTCCTCATTTCTCTTAATGTATAAGGGCCAAGAGCCCCATGTTAGCATCACTGCTGTTTGCAGTAAGGACTTGCCTGCTTCTTATCCTCCTTTGTGAGATAAAATCACCAGACTGTGTTCAATTAAAATAGCTGTTTTGAACAGGAAATGCACCCTGGTTTTATTTTCCAGGACGATGTGAGTAAGCTCCTGCAGGCAGCATGGTTCATCTCAGTTGATTTTTTTTTTTTGTACTCATTTGTTTTTTGTTTCTCTAATAAAGGATCTCCTGTTTTATTCATGCATCTGTTGATTAACGGCTCTGTGTTGTTTTATGTTTTTGAGCATGGCTCTGCAAAAGCAATTGGCCAACTTTGGGAGGAATGAACAAAAAAGAACCTCTAACTATGATGAATTACCTAAGCTGACAGAAGAGTTTGTCGTTATAAATAATGCCGTAAGAAGTGGACAAAGCCACTGTCATTCACCCAATGGTTTGTCGACTTTGGTTTTGAAACATTAAGTGTGACTGGTTAATATTGAGTTATCAAACTATACAAAGCTTGTAACCAAAGGTAAATCTTGAGATTGCTAGTTATACACATACTTGCCAATATTTAGGTTCCAAACAAAGGGAGGGTAGGAGGGCTGGGGCAAAGACGTGGATAATCTTGACCCTGCACACTTAAGGCTGGTTCACACGGCAGGATTTTAAAATTGTCCGCCGATTTCCCAAACTTTAGAGAGCACACACACGGCGATAAATAATCGGAGGTTTTACAGTTTTGGTCGTACAGTGTGTGGTGTGCAGCCACATGGCAACATCAACACACCACACACGAACCGATTTCACTCGCGAACGTCCCCTGATCAGACGGGAAATCTCACAAAACCTCTCGAGATCAAACGTGATTCCAGAGTCAACAAATGGGTGAAGAGGATGTAATGGCGATTGTTTGTGCTGTGTTTTTATCTGAAAAAAAAAAGAGGCGTCAGTCAAAGGAGTGGAGACAACGGGAGCATGAGCTTTACTTGCTACATGTTGACATGGAGGTGAGTAGTTGTTGTTTTGCTACCGGTGTTTTCGCTACTCGCCGTCACCTCGCTTTCTGATTGGCTACGCGTCACAGTCAACAGGCTCGTGCTAGTTTTGGGGGGGGGGGGGAACACCACACATGATGAGAGATCAGGCCAAAACAATCCAACATGTTGAATTTCCCCGATTTGAGATCGGAGCGGTCCCGACATTCTTCCGACCAGACGAGAGCAGTCTGAACACACCACACACGGCAGGATGATCTTATAAGATTATCTTATGATGATCGGGGCGTCCTTAAGATTATCGGAAGGGGAGAATCGGGGCCAAAATCGGTGCAATTATCCTGCCGTGTGAACCAGGCTTTAGCTGAACGTAAGGGTACGGTTCAGGAGACCCGCAGTTATTAACTGAAAATGCTCCGTCCAGCTCTGTCCAAATTTGCAAGAATATTATTTTGTTGTTGCAGAACACAGTCCTGTCCTGACATCTTCACCCCTTGAGTGACATTAAGAGTTGGAAGGTCAAGGGAACAGAGAGGGTTGAAACCTTATTGTGTATGTATCGTGATTCATCGGCAACTTTGGTTGGCAACTTTGGGATCTCAATAAAAACATACAAAATGTATGGATCAGTGTATATGGATTATTTAAAATAAAGTTATGGGAGTTTTCCATGACATTTAAAAAAATGGGAGGGGGACAGGAGGTTGCTTTGACATATGGGAGAAACCCTGGAAAAACAGGAGTGTTGGCCGGTATGTAGATAGTTCATCACAGTGTTTTCTAAAGAATGATTTGTTAGCTGACTGGAGTTGTTCAAACTTAAATAGCTTAAGGAACTAGGGGATTGTAGCAAATGAGACTTGTCTTGTGTGTCTGTCATGCCTGAGGATTACAATGCTCTCTGCAGAAAAAAAGTTAAAACTGACACATACTCCCAACCTGCACAGTACTGTTAAAGTTATATAACAGTTCTATGAAATAATTCTAATTTGCATACAAAGATGGACCACAGACTCAGGGTTTATAGTTTATGTTCAGTCACTGGAGTTGCTAAGGTGACACCTGGCCATCAATCAGAGCAACCATGCAGCTAATTTGGACACAATTCTGCTGATTTTACTGATTTTTACACCACTGAAGTTGCCAATTGTAAATTAGGATCCCGCTTTATTATTAAATCAAAAATAGTTTTCATTCACAAAACAGTCTGCTTATTTTAAAACCAAACACTTATACATTTAACACAAAAGGCTGCAAACTGCTTCACTTTAACTACATTATAATTGTCATTTGACTGCAATACTAAGGATACAATTGGCTTTTAAATTGCTTTCTAAAACATGACTCAGTGTATGAACATGCTGTTATGAGTTGAGGCGTGACCGTTCTTAGCAAAGCAATTCGTCATTTACACCACTTTTCCCCTTTAATATTATAAACCCTATATTTAGGTACAGTAACATGCTTACAGACGTTTACACTGGAAACCCCCTTAAATTCTTATTCAGATGATTAGATCAGGTTGAATTTCTCGGCTCAGTTGTTGTGAAAACAGCGTCAGTTCTACGTGGATTGCTCTCAGTGAAAGATGTTTGGTCCTTAAGTGGCTGTTAAATCTCTAAATGTGTAGCTCTTTCTGTCGGGGGTGAAGTGTTTTTAGTTACACATTGGAACATTTGAAGAGAAGTTATATACTGTCAGAGCACATTAGGGGATTTCTCTTTTTATGATCATATTCAGTTTAAGGAGCAGTCTGTAACATATCTACTGAATGAAAATCAAAATGCTCTTACTATATCACCAGACATAAAGAGGAACGCCCCTCAGTTTGAAACTGCAAATCAACAGGTGCTGCAGTGATGGAGGCAGCGGGCAAGAGAACTGGTTCAGATAGAACTGATTCTACCCAAATTAAAAAGCCTCTGCATGCTTCTTCTGTGGACCGCAGAACCTATTTTAAAGAGGTGTGAGAGCTATATATCTTTTATCATTTGCATTGTAGTAACTGAGCAAACCATATGAGCTGGACATTTAAACAAAAGGAAAATACACAACAAACGTGTTTGAAATATTCGGTACTGGTACTGTACATTATCTCCACCCCAGATGTGATGTGGGCTTGACCAATAAAGTTTTGAATCCTGCACCAGCAGGGGTGTAACTAATATAGGAACATTTGAGGTGGCAAAAATGCAAAATGAATGCAGAGCTCTGTTTGCAAGGCTCAGCCTCTCAAGCACAAAAACAAAACAAAAGCTGTCAGTCCCCTCTAAACACTCTTAGTTAAAAGAATTGAACTTCTGGAACTTAGTTGTGCTCTTCAATGTTACTTCTGACCGATAAAATCAAGTGTGGGAGTCCTCAAATATAAAACATACTTAGCAATCTAAAACACTCTTAATTTCATGATGATCATAAAAGCCAAATCTAGCCCTAACTTAAATCAGTGGGTGGGTGTTAGATAGCTAAAGGAGCTATTATTTCTGTGAGCTCTTACAGAGGGAACATGCCGAACGTTACATCATTAACTTTGTTGTTGAAAATACAGAAAAGTGTAGGCAGGTAAAGAAAGTACATTATATATTATAAGTGTAGGACTTTAATACTTTGATTAAAATCAGAGCCAAAGAAAAAGAAAAGGAAAAGGTGACTTTGAAGCTGTCAGAGTTATCGTGACCTTCTGCAGCACACTGTGAGACGGAGAAGTGAAGAGAGACTGTTTGTAGCTCCTGTGCGCTAATTATTTTCACCTGAGGTGCAGTCATTTCTTTTCAGGTCGGGGCAGTAAAAGCATAAGAAAGCCTTTAAAGCGTTGAAGCATTGAGACTGTGCTGTAAAACCATGAGCCAGCTGGATTCAGCTGATTTTACAAGTCTACAACGTGCTACTAAATTAAGTGCTGTGCTGTATACTTGAAATTATTTTGTGTAAAGGTAATTGACTCGGCTGGGAAAACGCATGAATCATTGTCAGATTTGTTGAACTCTTGAGGTGAAACACAAATATTTAACAACAAAGAACCATATCTGGGTTATGAGCTGCTTTGAATGTCATAAATTGTGGCTTTAATTAGAGATGCAAGCTTTCTAACACATCTTATCTCAAGAAAAATTAGCTTAATAAAGTTACAGATGTTCTAAAGAAACGCCTTCTCAAATTTCATAAAGATCAAAAAAAAAAAAATAATAATTATGGAGAAACAAGTGTCCATACCAACACTGTCCCTATGACGTGGTTTGGTTAAAACATTCAGGAGTTTATTTGGCTCCAGCCAATATGGTTTCTGGTATTTATTTCCATCCATATGATGTCACATGTTGGATAAAGTCGGGCGTGCCGGCGGGGACAGCTCTGGATGACTAATCTGAACTCTCTGCTGCCGGGAGCCAACAGAAATAGGGGGAAATAGGTAGCAGGGCTCCCAACCAACTTGAAACACTTCTTCAATTTTCTTGGAAGACATGAGTCGTTCCCGAGGATCCCCGTTGGGCGCTTTAAATCAGTGAACTTGTCAGCAAATGTGTTTATGAGGCAGAAGGTTGGTGGAGGTTTTCCAGGTATTAGAGCAAAGTGTAGCTAAATTAACCCAGAAGTCACACCTCATGCATTTCTTCTCATGAGGTTTTTGCCCAATCAAACCTAAGGCTTTTGATTCTATAATGTGTTAAATGTATCTGAAGTTTGGGCTCTGAAACTATAAACTATAAATATTAAAGTAAACAGTTCACAGACTTCCTCAACCCAGGTGTACACTGTACAATTTCAGCCTGATTTATTCCCATTTTATGAGTTGTAAGACTACATTTGAAGCTGGGAACAATTCATCCTTATCACACATTGTGCAGTGTATTGGGTAAGGGAAGAAGGTCAATCACGGCTGTTCAAGGCCGATCAGCTGTTCCCAAATGCAAACAATTGCACAGAGCAGACGCACAAGCCAATTCTCAAACTGTCAGACAGCATCTGAAATCACCTTGGCAACAGCAGGTGTGCCTCTTTGATCTGATTTCTTAATTTTTTAAGATTTAGCTACTAGTTAGGTTGTTATTATTGGTGATGTTGAGTGTGTGTAAGAGCATGTTGCCTGTTTTTATTTTTTTCATGAGGTTGTACAGAGTGAGCACATAAATCGAGACCTTTGGTCACGCGTAAAGGATTTAGTCATACAGTGTGAGCTGATATTCTGCGAAATTTGATAACATCGAATCTAATATATAAAATATCGTGTGTGAATATATCCTCACAGAAAGCTGATCTCTTACACAAAGTTTGATCTGCTGCATTAAAGTTTGCAGAATGGATGCACGAGAGCTCATTTTTAAAGAGCGTTTTATTCAAATGAAGAATGTTTTCATGGTTGTTGATATTTTTCTGTGGTAGCAATCCATCACTGTCATTTGTAATGATTGCAGGGTCATAAAGCTGTATTTATCAGCTGGATTATTATGATTTGAATTTAGTCTTTTTTGCGGGACTGGGACTTCCCCGCTCGGCCTTTGTACTTCTAATCCATCCTCTCACTGCCTTCCAGGGAGTATAAAAACCAATCGCTTGTAAAAACCATCACTTATAAGTCGTTGCACGAGAGTAGTGGCGGGTTGGCAGAGGGAAATCATCTCATCTTTCTATAATGAGCTGAAATATTCCCGCTACAGTAAACATGAATATAAACAACATGTCGAATTTGTCAGCAGAAATTTCACAATCCTGAACTTGAACCTGCAAAGACTGAGAGCTTTACATAATCTGCAGAGTTCCCCCCTTATTTCTGTTCACTAGACGGCTGCAGTAGCTGTCTCAAAGTGTTGAATGATTTTTAAACACAAAAACATAGACAGACACACGACCACTCGATTACAACTCCTTGGATTCCCGTTACTCTCTGGATGAACCGTTTGAAGGAGACTCTTCCCGTGGTGTTTGATTTGGAACCGACTTTACATTTCTCAGGTTTTTTGACAGATTTGATTGATGAACTTCTTGTGAGATTCGATGTCTGCTTAATTAGAAGGTTGAGTTGAGCCACTGGAAAAAAAGAGTCTGTGCTGCCTTGGGTTTCCCCCTCCTGTGTTAGGAAACAAGCAGCATTCACAAGCAACATTCACACATTATTCTTTTCCCCTGTACCATCCAACTCCTGCAGCCCACCAGACATCCTGCAGTAATAAGTATGCCATACATCAAATTCACTGAAAACACAGACAAGAAATCTGTCCTCCAGGAAAAAAAAAGAGGAGAAACTTCAGAGAGATAGATGTTAACAAATATTTTAGGTTAACACAGCAAACTATATCAAGGTCCTAGGTGGATTAAAAAAACTGACATATTAAAAACCTATCATGATGAGGTGTTTAGAGCCATGCTAGCAGCTCTGTGAGGCTAAACACAGGCAGGCAGTGCTTAATGCTGACACTAGCATGCTAACAGGCACAACGTTACAGTGCTTACATGCTTATGTTTTGCAGAAAACATGTTTAAATGTACTCGGGATACTTAGGATAGGAAAGTGGAAAGAGTAGGGCATCGGAGGAGAGAGAAGAATGAAATGCAGGAAAAGAATCACAGGTCGGATTTGAACCCGGTGTAACAGTTGAAGTTGAGGAATTTACCTTTAAGACATACTGTTTTGCTAAGGGAACATTACCACCTGATGGCGCCTTGTTTTTGTTGATCCCTGAAGTTAGTTTGAGCGCTGTTCCTAGCCATGTACGGATGCCTGTCACTTAGCTCCTGTTCTTTTGCCTCTTAATTCAACAGAGGCGTGAGGGTTTGTGAGGCACTATTTTGCTCGTGTGATAAAATAGTAGCCGTACTTTGTCCAGGGCTTTGTGACGCTAATGTGTCATTTGCTATAAACAACGTGCAATGTGGAAACCAGACACGTTTGGTTCTGCACGTTTGGCTAACTTATTGTCGTCGATGTTTTCCAAACACCTTTAACCAAGATTTTTGGACCCAGGCCGTTTCACCGGACTAAAGCCTCCATACGTAAGGCAAGGCCAACCACTAGGCCATCTGCACAGCCCAAAATTAAATACATTTTTTTAGTGGATATGTCTATCATTAAATTGTAATCAACTAAAAAAAGAAATACTAGAAGTTGATATTCAAGAGAAGATTCCTAATTATACATTCATAAATTCATTCATAAATTCATATTTAATATGATTGTGTTGATCTATTTACCTTAAATTGAACTTTTTGGAGCTGCATATTGATGTATTTTTTTTTTCACATCTGCTTACAGACAATAATGGGAAAATACTCTTTGCATACTTCACTGTCACCTGTCACCACCTGGACCATGAAATCACTGATGACAGACGGCTGTAAACCGGTTGGCACCTTTCTCTCTCTCAACATGTTATTGTATTTGCAAACCTGAACCACAAAACTGAAGGATTTATGAAGTGAGGCAGACTGAGAGGAATCGGTTTGGTTTTGACCTGTACTCACATGCTGAGTTTACCACAGGAGGGTTACACAAAACTGGATTCAGTGAGACAGGGCCGATAAAAAGACAATTTGTCCACTTCTGTTGCTGTCGTGGGACCCCTGGGGTGGGTTTTAGAGTCTCTTTATGTCAATATGAGCAACAGGTAGATGTCATTAACTGAGCTACATTCATTTGTGTCTCATTAACTCCAGAGGTGTTAACAGCTCGGTGTATTTAGTGACACAGACACACCTTACCAAAGAAAACGAACTTTGTCAATTAGAGAGTGTAAATGCTGTTTGCCGTGAGCTCCAGAGAAGAAGTCATGCAGCTCCCTTTCTCCTCGAACAGCAAGAAAAAGAGCAAATACTTGAGCCATGTGTTACAAATCAAATGTAAAGTGATGGAATTAAAATGAAACAGGGAACTAAGATAGCCATTTAATTAGTTCTTGTGGTAGCGATCAGGATGAAATCCAAGAATAAAATCATGTGGTTTATTTCCTTCACCATCAAGGCTATTGCATGACTGTCTCGTTCTCTCTTTTTTTTTTTTTACCAACCTCAAGCTGGTCCTTTTGAAAACTCGGCAGCTAGGGAGTCATTTCACGCCTGTTAGAACACTAAAGCACCTGGTGCCTCAAAGCAGATCAATGTGTGGGAGCGAGGATGTGAAAATTTAGATCAGATTGGATTTTAGTGCGGCTTCCAACCCGCTCGGCTTAAGACATCAACGCCCATATGAAGAATGTCGACGAATTGAGAAAAATCTGCTTCCTTGGACTGCTCACTTCACTGATTGACTGACGTTCAGTTTTCACACCCGTCTGATTTAAAGGATGACTGTGGCAAAGCCTGTAGGAAAATAAAGAAATCTTTCAGCTCAGCCTAAACATGAGTGCACTCATAGTAGCACAAGCACATAAACAATGTGAAGTTGGAACAGTTGCACACTTTCAATCAGTCCCTCTAGCCAAAACACAAACGTAAAGTCTTCCGGGAGTCGGGGCAGGGCCTCTTAAAGCCCACTGAACTGCTGAATTCTCACTCAAATTAACAGTGTGTGTGAGCGCCTACGTGTTTGTAATCAGTGCCCAAAGTGATGACGGCACAATTAACAAGCTGGTGAGCTTCATAATGCAGCTGACACTTATCCCCTCTCATTATTTTGTCATTTCCAGCGTCCACCCTGCTAATGTGATTGCAGCGTCAAAGAGAAATTATCTGTTTCTTCGACACCAGGAAGTTCACACCCTAATCTGACAGCTTCCAGGACAAAATGTTTAGAAAAATACAGCCGGATAATGTAACCACAACATTAGCAGAACTTCAAAATATCTGGGAATGAGAAAAACTTTTGTCTGCGTTCATAATTATAGCCCCATGAGGTGTTTCCTTAGAACAACGTCGACATTGTGATAAAATACTTTAACAGTTCCTGACAGAATCCTTTTACCACTATCAAAAGGATTTTTATCAGTAGAATAAGATATCAGTGTTGTCCAAAACATGACCAGATTGACAGGGGGTGCGTGTCCAGACTTTTTGGACTGTGGTGGCCCAACCTGGGCGCTGACATGTGCAGGAGTGACCTGAAGTGTGTGTGCACACATGAATAAAAATCATTAATTTATTTACCACCTCTGTCTGCACTTATCACATTATATTTTTAGTAACACAGGATAATGGCAACATCTTCTTATCTTAATTCTTTCATGTCTCAAAGCAATATGTATGTTTAAAGCCTGAAAAGTGGACTTAAACATAACTAACAGTAAAGGATTTCGGGTTGGCCAACAAGATCTCAAGGGGGGCCCATGCCACCCCTCTGGACACGCCCCTGCAGATTGATCATACAATAAAAACAGGACTCAATAGAAACTGTACATTTAAGTTTTAGTTTTGCAGATTTCTGATTGACAGAGTCTGACCCTCTGCATAGAGACAGTTGGTTTAAAGGTTGGTTTTAAATTGGGCTGAATGACCAGTCTTCAGTTAAGCCATCATAAAACATATCGTTTAAAGCGGAGTCTTTGGTTTAACAGTTTTGAAAAGGGTAGAAATAAATTATCTTTACGGGTTCTGCATACATTTTGCAGGATTGGATTTTCAAATCTGAAGAGTGCTGGTTTGTGTTTGTAGTAAAAGTAGTATCTGCCCTAACATTTCAGCAGGAACACAATCCTCCGTAAAGCAATCCTGAAAGCCTTCAACAATCATCAAACAGAGATTTAGCTATAAATGGAAAGCTTTAATCAGATGAACTTCATGCAAATTCAGTTTATAATCCTGTTCCACAATTTAAAGTGTATTCTCACTTTACAGTCAGAAAGTAAACAAGGCAACACACGGCAAGAGACAAAACCATTTTCAGACTTTAGTCTGTTGATTCCGGGATAAGTTGTTGAGGGACACAACTGATTATAAAATATGAGAAGACCAAAAACCAGGGGGGAAAGAGAACAACAAACCAAAGATTTAAAATGAATCCCTTAACTGGAGTTTAAGACTCATTTGAATGCTCCTATGAATGTTGTGGTTATTCCATCATTTAAGTGTTCCCATAATTTACTTGTTTTGCTGCTTTAATTAAGTTTTGATATCCAGAAAAAGATGTGTCTGGTTTTTATTACCATACCTACCTCAACACAGTTCAAACTTTTGTCTCTGATGTTTCTCTCTGTCTTCTTCAGAAGCCTGCTTCACAAAATGCCTCAAATGAGCCGCACAGATATTAAAATGCTCTGGTGTTTCAGGAAAAAAAAGACCAATGTTCTTTTGTTTCTGCTGTCATCTTTGGAAAGTTGTGCCATTATACATTTATTTTTTTTAAAAACAACAACAGAAGTTTGGGCATTGGGTCCAGATGGATGTGTTGTGCTTGTGGCCTGTCTGTGAGTGCTGTTACAATGAAATGTGTGAATTTGCAGAACATCTTTTCACTCTCTATTTCAGCCCTGCTCAGAACAGGCTGTTTCTCGTGTCTGTATCTTTAAATGAAAGTGAGCTGTGCTCGAACACGTCCCTCTCTGGATGGGCTTCGATAGTTTGGGGGTTTTTGCCCAATGGTTAATGGTGAGGATGCGACTCAGAGGGCAGAACTAACAATTAGCTGGGGGAGTGTCACCCACCTGGGGGAGGGGTTACTGCCCTTTGTGATGTCATGAAGGGAACATCTCCAATTGTATTGTATTTTGGCTGTCATTGTAACACTACATCTCTTCTTTGCACTGTGCATCGAGTAACCGTTAATGTTTACCTCACAAGTTCGAGGAAGTTCATGTGTTCTCTGGCTTTGTGATGAAGGAAAGCATTCGTCTGGCAGGCGTGACTCAACAAATATGGAACTGAAATACAACACTGCACTCCTCTATGTGTTTAACATCACTTCCTCTGTTGAAAAGCTGTGTGCATACGAGGTCAGCCAGGCCTACGTTTCCTGCCATTGACTGCTGGCCTGTTGTTTTTACCTGCTCACACAATAACTTGGCACAAAAGCTTCTATCCAGGAGATGTCAACATGTGAAAATGCAAAGGCCTGTGTGTGATTACAGTCCAATTCTGCTGTTTTAGTTATATACGAACAGCAGCAGGTTATGGCCAACACCTGATTGATTACTGAAAGGGGCTCGTGAGTTCAAGCCTCTAATAAGAATCTGGACGAAAGAGATAAACCAAAGACGTTTTCCCCATTTTCAACAGCTACCGAATTTCACTTGATGCATTTCAACTTATTCCTAAAGTTTCGTGCAATTTAAAACTGTGGTTTTTCTGGGCAGAAGCAAGGTGTGAATGTGCATAATGTCAGTTGCTGGGAAAGAACCGAGCTCAGCAGTCTTTTTTCCTGCATAAACACATGGATAAACATATAGGACAGCTCTCAGCTGAGAACACATCTCCAACACTCGATGCTTCTCTGCAGCAGCATCTAGAGAAGAGTTTGTTTGTTTATCATTTCTCCTCTGGGTTTCTGAGTAAAAAGCATGTGGATGCAGTTTGGAGTGCTGGGGTGTCAGACTTTCTTATCAGCACATGAATGCACCATATTCACAATATAAACGAACAAAAAAACCCCCAAAACAATAAAAAATGTTGATAGCTGCAGTCCAGCATCTGGATCAGGAACTTAAGCCAATAACCAATCCCAAAATCCATTTATCATACACAGACCAAATGTGACAGCCCCATGATCAACAACTTTTTAAGCCTTTCCTGTCCATGCACATTCAATTAGTCAATGAGTCATTTAGAGGAAACATGTTTTATTGTACAAATCAGACATATTGTTCCAAGAATTTGACTGTAAACAAAGGCCCCTTGCTGCTCATCTGATATAAGCAAAAGGTAGGTTTGTCCTGTAAACACTTTCACTCTTTACAGCTGACTAAGTTTGTGTGTGACAGGAATGAGGAGTCACTGTTGGATTCTCAAAAGGTTTTAATTAGGAAGAAGATAGGCCTGCTCAAATGCCAAAACAAGTTTTAATTGATCTCAACGTTTCAACCAGAGGTCTTCTTCAGGTGTTTTTTAAACTCCAGGGACTTACATTAAACAATGATCTGAAGTGTCCTACATGTCCATCCATGTGTTTACGCAGAAAATGTTGAGCTCTGTTCCTTCCCAGCAACTCCCTGCTTTCATTTCATACTGTCATGATGCACATTCACACTTTGGTTTTGCCCCTTAAAAAACACAGTTTCGAATTGCACGAAACTTTAGGAATAAGTTGAAATGCATCAAGTGAAATTTGGTAATTGTTAAAAATGGGGAAAACCTCTTTGGTTTATCTCTTGCGTTGAGATTCTTTTCAGTCTTAAACTAACCCCATTCTTTCAGTAATCAAACAGCTGTTGGCTACAAATCTTTATTGTCCGAATCTATTTTCTTCGTAAGTCTGCTGATTTTGCCCGGCCCTGCACCTTTACTTGATGCTCTAACTTCCTTTTTGAAAAAGGTTTTAATGACCAAAAAAAGGAAGAAAAAGTTAGAGAATAGGCAACAAATGTTCTGGGTCCACCTTAGGCGATCACTATATGATGAAAATATGACACGTGGTGTCAAGAGCAAACAAATCACGTTTAATAACCTGAGGACAAAAACATCCTCTGTATCTGGAAACTATACAGTAATGGTTTATAGTTTGTGCATAATATCTTTAACTGTACACAAATGGGGGAAAAATATGGAATTGTGTGAATTCCAAGGTGGATGTAACCAGAGGATCAGGTGAATATTAATACAGGCTAGAAATGCACAACCTTAAACAAAAGAAACAAAGAAGTGCACACAAATATTTTCTGCAAAGTAAATATTTATTCCATCATTCATCACTTACAAGTTTGAAAGGTTCAACTTCAGCTCAATATAATGGAAAACAATCAGGATCTCTGCAGCCTAGACTTGAGTCTTTGTGTAGAATAAACAGGAAACATTATAACGTAAACTGTAAACTAAAGTTACAATAACACTTGCGTCTAAAAGTTGGCTTTCAACTCATGAAGTGTGACACTGGAGTAAATACTGTTAATTCTGGGCAGCTTTGTGACAAACACGACAACTTGCTGCAAAGATTAGAGTCGCTCGTCATGTTTTTAAGTTTTTTTTTTGTTGCTTTTCAATGTGAGCCATCTGCTGACTGCATCCAATGAGTGTCCAGATAACAGAGTGGGGAAGAGTCGGATATTTCACTTCTCTGCAACAAAGAAGTAATTTTATTTTAGTGAAAGAAAAAAACCAATAAGCATCAAAATATAATGAACACATTTCAATTTAAAGCACTGGTATGAATCTTATTTGTAATGTATGCAGGGGATAACAATTATATATGCTATAGTTTTACTTTCATGCTACAGATGCTAAAGATGATACCAAATGATGCTACTAAGACTACGTCCATGTTTTATGTAGTTTATAGGCAAAGTACTTAATATTTGTGTAAATGCACTTAATTACTGCCTGTGTAACATCAGAGTTCCTACGCAAGCCGTTAGCTTTAAGAATATTTCACCTCTGAATAAATCACACCATGACTCTGTTTGTTTTGGCACGTGATCACGCTCGTCTGTAGTGCTGCCATGTAATGTGGTAACACCTATGTAAAGTCGTGTGAAGAGTTCTGGGAGCCATATGTGGACTCTGCACAGTATCACAGCGTGGTTTAATAAAAGGTTTGACTTTCACAAAATTAATTTTCAACAAATGTGATGAATGGCTTCTTCGCCAAGTATCATTTCAGATAATAAACCATCACATCTGGGTGCTTGATTGGGCTGCTTTTGAATGCGGTCCACGTTTTTGCACGCAACTCTGTCTCTAGCAGGTGCTGCAGTGATGCACAAATGAAGGCTGGTTTATGTATCATGTTTTTGTTATTGCATTTCTGCACAGTGAGGTCAGATGTGCAGGCTTTAAGGTTAGCGAGATTGGATGGTTAAAGGTTTATGGCGAAGAACCATGAAGAAAATCTAATATGATTTTTTATTGTCAGGGATGTGGCGAAACATTAAACATGTGTTCAAAGAAATGAGAAATGAGGTGAATAACCACGAACACTGACAGAAATGAAGTATAGGTAAACTGTTTTTCATTAAAGACCCTCTTTTTGTGATCTTGACAACACAAAACAGAAGAATCGTAATCAGTCGAACCTTATAAAGTACTCACAGTGACTTTTTCACCTCTTTAAATGTCTGCAAAGGCAAAGTTATACTTTCCATAGTTGTGAGTTTGTTCATTGCGCCAACTGCTCATGTCCAAACTGTAATCACACAGTGAAAAGTAACCCCTTGCTTTGTGTTTGTTTGCTTTGACTGTAACCACAAACAGTTCAAGACGCTGTGAGGAGTGGCTGTCTGGATTTTCTTGTTGCTGTTGAGCGTGCGTGGTCACCAACAATTATATTAACAATAACTCCTCTAAACATGTCAGTGTTTCTAAGTATGCAAGAGAAATACTTGGTCCTTTCCTGTAATGCATGCATACAGGAAAATGGTTACACCATATTCACACATTTTTGACCTTCTAAAAGTTCTTCATCCGCTTTTGTCTGGAGTCTCTTTTGTCCGTGATGTTATTTCCATCTCAGTGTGTGAAATCTGCATCAGTAAACAGTCATAAGGAGTTCAACGTCCATTTCCTCTATCCACAAACAAATCATAACAAATTACTGTCATGATATGTTAAAGTTGTACTCTCTGCTAATTATATAAAACTGCACATTTTCAACCAGAATTGAAAATGTAAAGGAGCAACAGCTTTCTTGCATCAGAAAGATGGTTGGATCACGATGGCTTGTGTTTTTTGGTTATGAGTGTGTGTATGTGTGTGTGTGTGCGAGGGAGTGACACCATTGTTGTGTGGTGTGTTTGTATTAAGCAACGAGACGACTTTAATACACAGAGATCTGACTCCAACTTCTCCTGTGGGAGTTTTCAAAAGTGACTTTACTGTCGATCATCAGTTCTCGTCCTGATTTCACATGTGCAGTGTGAGCACTCACATTTGGTTTGACAATCCGACTGTGAAGTATTGTCACAGAATTGGTTCAGCAAGATTTATTTTGGGGCCTTTTTTTTATAACTCTATCCTAGAGACGGGACAGTGGACAGAGTAAGACACCAGAGAGAGAGAGTGAGTGGAGAACGACAGGCGGTAAAGGAGCCACTGATCGGATTCGAACCCATTTGAGAAGTGGCTGTGGCACAAGAGGTGACTTCTACTTTGCTACTTTTTTAATGTTTCTGAATGTTTCCAAACAGAAAATAGTTCCAAACCTTACCGGGCTTTCCATTGCCAACGATAACCATCAAACCATATCATTTCAGTGAGGGTGTTTGTTTTGTAGAAAAACAAATGAAAGGGTTCACAGTGACAGTTTTGCAATCTGTGTTTAGTGTGGTTATGTTGTCTTGGCCATATGATAGTAAAAGACATTTTGAAAATAATAAAACATATCAACAAGGAACTATCCTGTAGACCGATATTTGGTGATGACATGTAAAGTAAGGTTTAGTCATTGTAATGTAATGTAAGTGATGAAGTGGTTTGAGATGATGCATTTCTAATTATTAGCAGTCTCCATAAATGTGCATGAAATAATGCTGAATATCTCATTTATGGAAAGAGATCTATAAAGTATCAGCTTGTCTCTGAGCTGTTTGGTGCTCAAGCTGAGGCATGAGGCCAGCTGCTGCTGCTGCTGCAGAGTGATAAATGTGCAGGTTCTGTTAGTGGAAACAGCAGGAGGTAGTGAGGCAGTAATTACCTGAGCTTAACAACAATATACACTGGTGTTGGTTCACACTCTGTAAAATACCCTAATATTTACTTCATTATGCCCATCATCTCTTTTTGGAAATTATGACCCTCATTTCTCTTTCTGCCCCCCCCCAACACACACCCACACACACATAGAGGCCATGTTATTCCTGCAGCAGCTGCTTCTCTACCTTTGATTCAAATATCACCCCTGTGCGACCCTGACCTTGGACCCTAGGTAGTAAATTCCCCTCTCGCTCAGGTACCTCGGCGCCATGCACCCATGGGACCTTTGCAGCGCCTTTAATTGCTTATTCTCTTCTCTGTGCAGACATTTGTGGTACTGCAATTGGTGCACGGTATAAATTAGTGGGCCTGATGTCGGGTTGGAGGAGGACCAGTGCCAAGGAATATATGTGAGTCTCTGCTGCCTCGTTGTGTGCCTTGGACAAGAATAAAGTCATGAAGAATAGGAGTTTGATTCAGAGCTCCCTGAAAGAAAGAGGAGACTGAATAAGGGTATTTTGAGCTAGTTATGCTATTAAATATTATTTTTACAATCCGAGAAGCACAAATTGATCACATTTTTTAAACTATGGTCGGGCGAGTTCTAATGCGAAGTGTGCAGAAACAGCCTTTTTATAACACTCTCCACTGCAAAGATTCTTGATGAGTGATGCATCTGACTTTTGAAAGAAGGCAAGATGACATGTTTGTTAAATTAAAAGAGTTCACATGTTCATGAGAAATTAGTAAAAACAATAAGAGGTACTGCTTTGTCCACTGGCAGTGCCAAAATGGACTCAAACCAACACGTCCTCACATGAGCTTTAACAAAGGGCAGCAACTTCATTACAGACACTAGCTGTTGGCAGCTTACAGTAACATTTTGTACTTCATTTTAACATGCCAAGTTAATGCTTGTGATTAGCAGTTCTTTGCAGTTTGCAAATAAAGGAATGCAACATCAGGATCTCAGCTTCCTCCCTGCAGGATTATCTGAACTGAATGTCCTCAGTAGTCCTGGTCCAGGCTCCAGACCACATCCTCCTACCCTGAGAGTCCTGCTTTTGGTGAGCAGCTCCTGCATCTATTTTGGTCAATACAGCAGAGCCAAGGCCTCACTAGGGGATTTCATTGATTGATTGATTGATTCATTCAAGTTTGCTTCTCTGTCGCCAAACCAACGGAGCCGACCCTCGCAGTCAGGCCGTTACGTTAAAATAAAAACTACAAGTGGAAACAAGAGCATTGAAAGGCGACTAAGCAGCGTTTTGAAATGTTTCTCCTCATAAAGAAACTCCCCCTCCTCCTCCTTCTCTTTCTTCTCAAAGACAGGGAGGCTTAGAGACTTTGCATTCTCAGCGCTGGATGAGTACATTTTCAGGTTTCCACGCCTGCCGCTGCCGCAGCCCTGAGGCCGTCTTTTTCCACATTCAGCAGAGGTTCAGTTCCATTTTGGAAAGGGTTGATGGTGCTCCGCTTTCAGGCGTATTATCTTAATCGCTGCCAATGTGCCATAGGCTAAGAGAGGGCAGCACAGTGATTTATGCCCGGCTTAAGTGATTTAAAGATCTTTAAAATATTTTACTGCTCGGCTTCTCCTATAGGACACATGTAGGGAGGAGACGGGTACGGGCCAAAAGCACAGCTTACCATTCCTACATGGGGATACAAGGGCTACCACTCTTAGTTCATCATTGGAATTGCTAGGCTTGCAGTTTTCCCAGCTGAATCGTTGCATTTTTGCTTTTAAGGTGCTCTTTCTGCACAGATCAGTTAAGATGCAAATGCATGACAGGCAAACACTTACAAATCTGAGTCTCTCTCTATTTATTCAGGTGGGATTTGGTGGCTGAGTGCCAAGCTGCTCCTTACAATAGCTTGGCTTCTTTCTGTGGTTTATCTGACCTTGTTTAAACTCTATATTTTTCAGGAATAAGTTGACTAGAAAGACTTGTCTCGGAAGAAATGTTTTAATGTTCTGTTGACCATCTGTGATTATCGAGGACTTTGAAAAAGGTGCATTTTACAGGTAAAACACATAAATCATCTAGGTGTCGTCAGGTGGTTGATGGAAGGTTAAAACAGACCAGGATCACTAAACTGAGGGCGACTAAACTGACATTGATGAAGACTTTCAAGAAGTCATAACCACACACGTCCTGCACCCACATGCAAAGACACTAACACACTGGTTTTTAGTTATTTTTAGGTGGCGGCTGCAATTCACATTTCCACACATCTGCTTGTGCGCCCATGTTGTTCTTTAAAATGCTGTGAAATAATACATCACTCCCCTGAGGGCAATTACTCATAGATCTGCCAGACTATCTTATATGTCATTTTTTTCCTAACTTTTATAATGAAGCTACTTCTGCACTGTGCAGCTTTTCCGTGCAGAAAGCTTTTAATCACTGCAAGTCTTGATCCTATTATAGGGTGTTAGCAAAAATAAATCAGGGGTACAATGTGTAACTATATAATTCAAGTGTCAATATACAATTTAATGGACAAGGATCTAAATAGGTCAAATCTTGACACAGGCTTACACTAAATCCAACATGTTGTGTTTACTGCCTGTGCTCTCTCCTGCTCCTGGTCTTCTACTAGAAATGTTATTCCATGGATCAAATCAAATATGCCAACTTCATTGGATCTACAAACATCCTAAGGCAAAGGCAATTTAAAAAACAAAACAAAACTGTGGAGATAAAGGATGAGAAGTGAACAATGATAATTTTGACAAAAAATCTAAACTTAATCAACTATCTGGAAATCGATAATGTTTCAATCACAGACCTAATATTGTTAGAACAGAGTCCTTGCTATAATACAGTTGATCATAATGTTCTACTTGGCACATTGGGAAATTACATTGACCTCTCAGGACATACAGAATGGAAAATTCTTAGTTTAAGTCTTGCAACTTAACATCTAATGATTTTTTTTTTAGAATTCACTGGGATGCCACCGGGTTCAATATGTGGCCCACTGTTGTTTCCTAGTGATGTTCAATCTGCCGTGGGATAGTTGTTTTGTTTTGTGGGGTCTTCCTCGGTCGCTCTCTATTTCTCTTCTCAGTGCTTTTTTTTAAATGAATTAGTTCTGCTTTGAAACATGGACCATTTAGTTACATTGTTGCATAATTACCTCAAGTTTGGTCTGTGTTCACTCAGGGACATTTACAAGGCGACAACAATGTGTGATATGCAACTAAAATTCTCCCTTATTGCTCAAAATTCATTGCTGTAAAAAAAGCAAACACAAGTTGAAAATGTCATCGGTTACAAGAATCATCCGTCACCGGCACAGTGCAATTGGCAGGTATTACATACTGTACATAAGTACACTTTCCACTTGTGTTCTCATTGAATATTATAGGCTGGGAATAATGAATGGACGTTCCCAATTGACCAAATGAGATGTTATCCAAAGAGTGCAGGTGAGCCGTCAGACTTCCAACAGTTAACACATGTTCAAGAATAGAGAGGACCCCATTGCTATAGTTATTGCTTTAATCTAAAAACCACAATAGTTTGGTTGGATTGACTTTGTTTTGTTTTCTTACTACAGAGACTCACCTTTTCAAGCTATCTCAGTCTGCGTGTTGGGTCTGCACCAGGATGCCAGCTTTCACACTGATGCAAAGGAACCACACTAACTTGACAAACAGACTTTAAAAAAAAAATCTGTATCACATGGGTTAGGTGTGAAAAGATCCTGAACTTCTGCCTTTACTGTTCTCTTCTGTTTATTAGCCTAGGTCATGGTATCAAACTACACAGAGATGGGCTAACTGTTTTTGTTTTGAAGGCTGCTGTGTGAATTAGGGCCATGAAGCTGTACCCACTTATCGTGAGTCAACCCTGGCCTGTTTGCTTATCTCCCTTGGCATTAGCAGTTTGTTTGTTGAGTATTTGCACATGTGCATGTTCGGTGTGTACATGTCCAGTGTGTGCACTTTATATTTACTTGTTTTTTACATGTCCACTTCTCTAAAGCGCAATGAGTTTACATAATAATACCTTGTAATACAAAAAAAAAAAAAAAAACTGGCTTTGAAATGATTTGCATTTCAGAGGACATTTCAATGTGTTGGAGTGTCTGCCAGGAGAGCACGAGTCTGCCACTAGATGGCAGCAGCACATGCTGCTATCTCCTTCAAATATATGAAAACTGAGCTCTAACACTCAAAAGGTGTTTGCAGAAAGAAGGTGAAGCCATAAAAGTTGCACCTCATTTCAATTTGAGAGCAAAGAAGGGAAAATGAAGCTATACATCTTGGCCATTGGAGTGTGAGAAACCTGTCTGTCATTGTCACCTGTCGGCCAGACCTGTCTGTCATCACCGGGGCTGTTTTTGCAGAACACTTTTGAGTCACATCCTGACAGCAGAACGTTGTGAGTGCTAGGAATCCAGTCAAAGGAAGGAAAGAGATGAGGAAAAGGAGGAAGAGGAGGAGAAGGTTTCAGGGGCAGGGATTTTCTTCCATCTTTTTTTACGCTCAGGAGTGATGTTTGGAGTGGAAACACCCAGGAGAGATAAGGTGGGACGTCACGTCTGGATTTCATCACAGCCTTGACTCCTCAACTGAAGAATCCCCTCTGATTCCACTAAACTCCCTTTTTAAACAACACTGTAGGAATCCGAGGTCACTCGTCCAAATCAGGGTAAAACGTATAGCAAGCTAAACCCTTAAAAAAAGCTGTAATAAATCGAAACAGGGTCTAAGTAATGCAAGCAGGCAGGGAGAATAAACAGAGTGCTGCTGTTAAAATGTTTCTCACCACAACATTGAAAGTCAAAGAAAATACGCTCAATCACACGCTGTTGTTAGATGAGCGTATAGAAGAGTGTGAGGCCCAGGAGTCTGGGAAAAAATAAGAGGAATCTGGACTTTTGTTACTTGCATTTTGAGAATAAAGTTTTCACAGAGAACAGTGCAGGAGCCTTCAGCGGACATACAGTATAGCCAGCCAAAGTATTTTGCACCTTTTTCTTAGAATGAGTAATTTCAGGTTTTGTTTGTAGAAATCAAAACTGATCTATTTCATTATCCTGAGATGACAATGCTACAATTCCATTAGAAAAAATAAAAATAAAAAAAAATTCTGAGATCTGGAAAAAACAACAGAAATGTTGTTTTTGTTGTTTTCAAGGGAAAACAGAGATCTTATGGATGCACATCCTCTTAGGGCTTCAGCAGAATACAGTTGAACTTCCAACTTTTAAAATAAACAATCAGAGGAGGAATATTTTCTTAACTTGAATGTGAAATGAATGTCAAAAGTCAAGAATAGAGTTGAAAATACAAGAACAAATAGGAAAAGTCAAAGATAAAGTAAAAATGTGGAGAGCAACGGGAACCTTCCTTATCTGTGCAATGTCAAAGGATTAAAGAGGAGAAAACCGAGTATTTTTTGCATTGAGAGGAAAGAGTCAAGAATTAGTTTAAATTGTGAGAATAAAGTCAAAATGTCAATAAAGTCAAACTTTCAGTGGAGGAGAGCAACAGTAATAAGACAAAAATACTTTTTGACATGAGTCTTAAAAAGACCACTTCTGTTTTTGTATGACTGGCCTTTATTCTCCTCTCTAGTAAGAGTGTTTGCAATTCCTTCGATTTTCTCAAAAGAGGAGAGTCACACATGTTTGTTTACTTCGAGGGGGGGCTGGGATTTATATCCAAAATCTTCAAACTGATTCACCCCAAAGGCACAATTCATCCTGAGCACTTTTTATGGCTTTCAATAAAACACGCTTTAAAAGATGTTCCTTCCTTTTGTCCTCAACTCTGATTGGATCAGCAGAGCGCCGCAGAGCGAGGGGCCTTGGCCTGGTTTTCTCTTTCGAACATGATCACATCCTCCTTTAATGTTCCTCCCTCCACTTCCTCTGTGATTGAATTTGTTTTTTTAAACAACCACTTAATTACAATTGCTGTAATTTTTTAAGCTACAGCCACATGAATATCAAGCTTGAGTCATCCCACGAGAAAGATATCTCACAGCCTGCCAAAGAAGCCATTATGGAGGCTGAGATCTTTTCCTGCTGTGTCATGTTTGTGGCATCAAACGTGCGCTAATTTATAGACGCACATCCTGAAGCGGCCCTCCCTCGTCGTGTTTTCAAACGAAGGTAAACTGAGAAGCAGCCGTTTTGCTTCTCACAAGGTTTGAACATATTTCAGGCGATAGTTGACCCCTGAACTGTTAGAGCGGGTCAGACGCCGTAGATTAGGCTGAATATTTGAGGCGAGTGCCACATGGGCTCCATGAAGGGACTGTTGAAGGGTTCGTCCATTAATCACAGCTTCAGCTTTGACAGAGTCGACCTCCGGAGTCAGATTTCAGCTCTCTGAATCAAAGCTGCTAATCGTCACCTAAAGACAAATGGTCCAGATAGTCAAGAGTCTAAAAGAGGACATAAAGGTGTCCTGTTTGTTCAAATCAAATGTGAATGACTGTTAGCATATTATGAAGTCAAACTCAGTGGTAAATAGTGATAATCTTAAAACATTCACATTTAAAACCTATTTTTATAGAATGTGTGACAGTAAGCCAAACAAGAAGTCCAGAGAATCTTTTTCTTTAAAATAACTTTCATTGTCATCCATCCTGCGAGGTGAAATAATCATTGTAGAAACCTGAGAGTGTGGGTGGGAATGTGCCGATGGAGGAAAGGTTGGGGGGAGGAGCCAGGTCATGAAGAGCTCCATAGATGAAACAGAAAAAGTAAAACAGGAAGTATCCAACTTTTTCAATTTAACTGTAGTAACACGTTTTCTGTCAATACTTTATCGGGTTTGTTTTAGGAACTGTCAGTTTTTATGTTGAGCTGCCCAGAACTGTGTTTCCATTTGCAAAGTAATGTTACCATTAAACAGCACACTATAAATATATATAATATATTTAATATATATGTTATTTGTAAAGGGTGAAATTCAAGCAATGATATGCATCTCAAAGTTCATTCAGTTATTATGTTTGACTTTTGAGGTCATTTCACCTCACTCTTCTCTGAGTGGGCCGGACTGCCGCTCTTAGACCACATGCTAGCATGAGCGTTTACATAACCTAACGCATAGGGTCTCTATCCTTCTTTGCCAGATTCATATTCAGAATGTGGCATATTATGCCTTTAAATGATCACTGTTAAAACATTAAACTCTGACCTCCATGGAAACAGACATTTCAGGATCAAGTGTCTCACAAATCTGGTCATACAATGTCTGCCTCCATCATTTTTTGATCTTAAGCAGCATCTGTTTGCTCATGTTTTTCAGATCTCCATACAGCGTCCTCCAGATCAATGTCAGCTGCGCAAGCTTGTAGGTATCAGTTACAGGACCGGATGAATGGAAAGGTAGGTGTTCATATTCACTACAGGGCATACATAAAAAAAGACACACACACACACAAACACCTGTCCAGTCATCACCACTCTAACACTTCCAGCTGCACAACTGCAAAGAGTCTCAGTTTCGACATCAAGGCCTCTTTAGCGTCGACTTTAGTCTGAATATGAAGTGAATGATGTGGTGTGGACGGGGTGGGGCAGAGGGTCAACTTCTCAAAGCAAACACTTGACAGGATTTCATCCTCTGCCGTGTCCATTTGACACCCATCTAATCTGGCATTCAAAATTCACAGATCCTACATAATCTCTGGACAGTGAACGCAGCACCATGTCCTGACAGCAACCGGCTACACTTTGGTGTCCGAGAAAGACTTACATGATACAGTTTCTAAGCTGTGCTGGGTAAACACGACACTTCATGTTGTTTAAAGTCACAGGATGGTTGAGACGTTTTTGTTTTTGTACAAGTAAAATGTAAAATGTTATTTTTCTTACTTGAAATCCATTGTTCTTTTGTCAACATAGTTGGGGAAAGTGCACATCTTGTTTTAACTAACTTCATTGGAATGTCACCGAGCGAAACAGACCGCAGAATTCTTCGCTTGTACGTCATGGAAGGTCAGTGTATCCAAGCATTCAAGTCGCACTCTGTGTTTGTGCAGAAAGGCTGATTAAAGATGTAATGCTGGTCAATAACTGTCACTGTCTGCATGCACGGTGTGTTAGTAGACTTAGTTTCACAAAAACACTAAAACTATGAATGCTACAGTAAAGCTTGTTAATGAGTGCAGCATGTGGAGCATTAGGACCAGAGTCAGGAGAAGGTTGTTGTTTTTTCATGTGTAATTAGCACAACAAATAACGTCAACCACAATCATCAACATTAATACTGCAGAAGATTTAAAATCCTGCAGACCTGCATCAAACAAACAGACAGAGGTCGAGCTATTATTGGCCTTTTGTACGGATCATATTCTCCTTGCTGGATGTGTAGTCTAATTACATTATCTGCCTGCCAGGAATGGAAAAACCAGATGCAGTTTCATTGATAATGAAAGCCTCCTCTGGGATCTGTGGCTGTTTCAGTGCATCCTGGTTGGTTTGTTGGCTCATTTACAGCAGCTCTGCGATGAATGTATTCTTTTTATCTGCCTGAATGCCAAGAGTCGTGGGGTTCCACGGCTTGAGAATTTATTCATGTTTTCTGGGAGAGACTGCAGCCATGAGATGATCCATCATGCAAATTTTATCTGCAGACGGAAGAGTTTGAGGTTAAATGCGTTTTCAGTCGTATCCCTCCTGTTTTGTTTGTACATGGCAAGTAAGACGGCTGAAATACGTTAAGAAGAACTTACTTGATAACGCGGTTAGGGGGACTATCTCCCACTAATGACAATCAGAGTCATTAGTGGGAGATAGTCAAAGCCCTCTAACCAGACCCTGACGACTTCTTCACTGGGCTGGAAGCATTTTTTCTTATAAAGGAATGCCTTAATCAGATGTAATCGGATGTGGTTCACATCATAAGTGCAAATAAAATCCTGAGACATCAGCATGACGCCAAGACAACAAACTGTGAGCCAGATAGATCAGATAATCACAGGAAAAACAGAGAGTTGATTTACACTTTACTGTAAGTTCTTACCAGACATTAAGACACAACTCAGTACCGCTCCACTTCTATTAGCAGATTTGAGCTTTCTGTATATTTAGGAATGATATGATTGTGTTTTTATAGAGCACATATTTCTCCTCTAAAGAACCAAAAAGCCAAGCAATGTACAGTTAGCAGACGAAAGCTGTTACTGCGTGTAATACCCAACTGTGTTAAAGACTTGATTCTGATTGGCCGGTTACATATGACATCAGTCTGCTATCCTTTAACAGATCACAGTTGTTAAGAAGGGCTGATCATTACATTTGGAGAAAAGAAAACGGTTGTGGGACGTGGATCAAATCATAGACTCATGAGGACTACCTGTAATTATATCAATCTGCGGAAAGTAGTCCACTTAATTTGACGTCGGTCTGTTTATTAGTGTTGTAGTACTCAAAATCGGTCTTGGTCTCGTTTTTTTAAGGTCTCAGTCTCATCTAGGATTCAAAGTGGTTAGTGTGGTCTTGACTAGTTTGCATTATTAGCTTCTTTATTTGCATTGACTTTGATGTACTGTATGTGATCATGCCGTATACGTAACCTGAAAATGAAAATGGTGTCATTCTTTTTTTGTCAAGGTTTATTTGTGGGCTCTTATGCCTTTTAGGGAGCGATAGTGTCAGAAATCAGGGAGAGAGAGAGAGAGAGAGAGAGAGAGAGAGAGAGAGAGAGAGAGAGAGAGAGAGAGAGAGAGAGAGAGAGAGAGAATATGTTGTGGAACAACATGCAGGAAGGGAGCCACAGGTTGCACTCCAAGCCGGGACTACGAACTCCAAACAAGGGGCACGTCATGAACCACTACGCTAAGGGCGTCCCAATGGTCTCATTCTTTAATATCTTCATTGATAGACAGTAACAGAGTTTCACTCATGCGCAGGGTAAACACGACAACAAGAGTAATGCCACATTATTGAATCACTTGGAAACATGCAAGATAAGTGAGTTGACCTCCTTCAGTACGGTTGAGCCCCTAATTGTGTATTACCTAATGTTTGCTATGGACTACTTGCAACAAATGCTCTCATTAAAGTAATTTCCTACAGATTCAAAATGAGATCAACATTAAATTTAGGAAGAAAGAGGATCAAAGGTACAGAGTCCGAAAGATGCAGTGATGTAATGATGGATGCAAGACAATATTTGCCTTTCCCCGCTGTGATCAGCTTTGATTTCGAGTGCTGTAGAATAAGATTAATTAGACGGGATATTTTACACAAATACAAGAAAAATATACAAACATATTCAGCTCATGGACTTCAGGAGCCCAAAATATCCCAAAATTAATGACGGCATTAACCAAGGACCAGATGTCCTACTGAAGATTATCATTATTTCAAAAATAAGGATAATTAGCTTTACCCTCGGGGATATCTGATCTAATTTTGTGTTAACTGTTTATTATATCATCAAAAGCAGCTGCAAGGCCAACTCAAGTCTTTTAATAACTATTTCATTTCTGCTTTGCTCTTTCTTCTCTCCAAGACGAGTAATCCAGCAGGAGTCCTGATTAGAAACGGATGCTCGCTGACTGTTTCTCCTCATTTCTTCAAGTTGAGGTCAGCAGAAAAATGAAAAGACGTAACACGAAAGATTTCAGACTTGATTAGAGTTCACTGTCAGGCTGCGTCTGATTCCTGCGTTGGCTAATTGATCCTACCGCTGTCTTGTTGTCAGAGCCAATGCGGGTTGTGTTCGTTAGCACGCAAAAGAAAAAAAAAATCGCTGCCGCTTTAACAGTACCACGTGTGCTTGGTTTGACTGGAGCTGCAGATTGGGCTATGGGAAAATACTGTTCCCCTGAGCCGGTTTAGCTCTGCTGCTCGATGTGTCATGGTGGTTTAAGACAAGGAATGTATGATGTGTATTACATGCACATACTCTTCTGCATTGCAGAGAAGATTTCTAGCCTCAAAAGACATCTCTCTAATCATCTCTCAAAATAAATGGATCTTTATGATACATTTATACATAGTTTGCCTGAATGTTCATAACCTTAATGATACCATTTCTTTTTGTCCTTTAAATGGAGCACATACAACTTCATAGTGCAAATTATCAAAAATCGAAATAATTTTTTCGAAGATTACTTTGATGGTGAGAATGTAATTAGAGTTGACAGTGACTTTTTTTCCAGCTTTTTATCTCTTAACAGACTCAGTTTTCTCTTTACAAATTTGTTAAACCAAACCAACCACATACTACAGGCGGAGAGGGGAGGACGTCACAAACAGAATACTTTGTTATTCAACACCAGACCAAATCTCAGAGATAAAATAATGAAAGTATTAGCAGTACTCACTGTTCTCTAATGTCTGGGATGAGATTAGTTTTGGGATGCTGTTGGTTTAAAAGTACTGAAACCACGCCCACACGTGCAGTAAAGCTATCACATTCTGCCATAATGGAAACTAGCCTCCATCTGGCTGCTCTATTGGGTCAACCTTGTGATCCTTGATGATAATGTCAGTGTGTGTGTCCATGTGGCGTTGTTACATCACTGTACCATTTAAGCATCTCAATAAAATCCAAACACATGATAAAAGGAAAGTCTTTCTTCCAAGTTCCACATTAGCTTTAATTTGACCTTCTCTCTGAAGTCTGGTGCTCAGGAGTTCGTGCCTCTAAGGTGGTCTTAAAGATTCTCTAGATCTCTGTTATTCGTCATTCATTTCCCACTGACAACCTTCGCTGACATGTTGTGACAGAGATGTGGGTCGGGTAAGCGGTTCTGGCTCCTGATTTGTCAGAAACATCAGAGGATTTAAACGGAAAGCTTTTGGACAGTTGATGCCGATAATGGTGTTTTTACTTTGTCGTTAAAAGTGAATAAATTAAAATGACCCCTGATGTAGCTATCCGCCAAGTATGACATGATGATGTCATGTAACCATGGTAATAGTCCTGTTTATATGTGGACTGAAGTCATAGAAGTGCTCCTATTTAGCTTGTACATGTTCCCATTTCTTTTTAAATGAGTTAGAATAATGAAGGGTCAATCATGTCTTTTGTGCTTTACTTTTCATGTTTGGAAATATTTCTTTTTCTGTCAGTCAGTAAAATTAAAATCAAATAGTGCACACTTTATAAATATCCCCAAAAGGGAACATACTGTGGCTAGCTAGAGGTACAAAATGGGGCGCTGATGGCCCCACTGTTGTGTGGCGTAATGCAGTACTCCAGGTTCCAGTCCAACCTGAGGCTTCTTAACCAAATCATGCCCCCTCTCTCTCTCCCGATTTGCTGCTCTCTACACCGTCCAATCAAGTGAAGGCAAAAAAGTCTGTGAGTATACAGTAACTGCTCTCAGACAAACAAACAGCCCTGAAATGAGGAGGTAACACCGCGTGTATCTGCAGAGCAGATGTGAAGCTGAAGGGCTAACACTGGCACCCTATATTTGTGGTTTTTGAGCTTGTGCGACTGTCTGCACAGCCTGCCCACTTCCCCCTTTACAGTTGGTAAGTAGCTTTGATCCAGAGCAAAGCGTGTCAAATCAGCCCGCAAAACAACGGTAACACTCTCAGATAAAACAACCTGAATGTATAATGAACTTGAAAACTACAAAAGTTCAGATGGTAACATGAGATACAGCTCTTCTTGCCATGAAAGCTACGCCGCTCTCTGCTTGTGTGACCTTAATAAGCAAAAACTACCGTTGCTTAAACAAAAGGAATCAAAGCTGGAGCTTGATCTCGAGAATGGGGGCTTGTTTTTTTTGTTTCTTCCAGCAGGGAGCTAAAAGGTCACTTGTCTAGCTCACACATACTTATCTTCCCCCTTATGGTGAACAACAAATAGGAGTCTTGTCATCACTTCAAAAAATATATACAAAAATAAACAGAGACATTTACGCTTTTATTATACATTGGAGTTCCAGTATAGTTTGACGATATAATAAGGTCTGTATTGAGTGAGTGCTTGAGTGAGTGCGATTATTGGTAAAGAAAAGGACGACGAGCTGAATTGAGTGTGACGATGGAAAAGTGAGTGAGCGGCAGACTTGCTGAAAAGGCTGGTTTTTATTTTTCAGTCAGCTTTTAACTCCACGGTCGACTCCTCTGTGGATTGAACCAACCAGTAATCTGAGCGGCATAGCCTGCACATGACCCGCACACACATACACACAACAAGGCCTATCAAGAGTCAGGGTACGGGGGCCTCATCCTGTAACAAGTCCTGCCAACAAGAGAGTCGATTCATGCTGGCACCATCAAAGAGGAGTACGGCAGCAGGTGAGAGTATTAACATTCTTTGGTTAGAACATGAGGATGTGTTTATTCTCCTCTGCATGTCTAATGACAGCATCTGGGAAGTCAAAAAATCCACTGCAGGAAACTCTCTTCTTCCTATTTCTGTTCTGTCTGTTCTCACATAATTGGGATGGTAACATTTGGCAGTGCTTAAAAGAACGTAGATGCACACCTGTTTCTCCGTTATGTCATGACAGTTCACAGACACTTGTGGGTTAAAAGAGACATGCAGTCGGTTATGTGCTTGTCACTCATGAGCATAATGCCTTATTGCTCTCAAGCTACGAGTGCTACATAGCTGATAAGGATTCCCTAAATAAACAGATATACACAAAACAGTTGCATTAAACACATAGAACAGAAGCGCTTTAGTACAATTAGCAGCTAGCAGGAAACAAAAATAGAGGATGAAGAACAACTATTGTTCTCAGGTTGTTGCCACTGGTGGTCTAAAACAGTTTCGTCTGATAGAGTTTCCATTGTAAGTACATTTTAATTCAACTTAGTTTGGAGTTGTTGGCTGGCATCCTCCTTCACTGTATGTCACCACACAGCACACAGATATTCAGCATGTTCAACAAAACAATGCTGACATTTTTGCATGGTCATGCTAGGTGTGTATATATATATATATATATATATATATATATATATATATATATATATATATACCGTAAATTCCGTACTATTGAGCGCACCTGGATATAAGCCGCACCGGCTAAAAATAAGTAAATAAATGTATTTGTACATATATAAGCCGCACTTGATTATAAGCCGCAGGTGTCCACGCTATAACAAGAGCTATTTACACAGACGTAGGCTACCGGTAACATCCGCAAATACTGTAGCGTCCGTACGGACGTTAAAGGACGACGAGAGCGTTCAAATAATAACTTTTAATAACCCGATCACTGTCGGCCGTGACCACGCCGTTTACAGCAGAGAGCAACACATAACTTGCCGTAACAATCCAACTCTCTCCCCCAGCGTTCTCTCATACAGCCACTCAACACGTTCTCGCTGGTGCATTCACTGACTCTCCACATAATCGGAATTATGAACACATTATCAACTACTGACTTTACAACATGAACCGTTACAATACGAAGCCTAGCCGACGGTGTCTGTAACACGGCTGAAGAAAAAGATGACCGTAATATATTTCACAAGAAAAAGTCCATCCATTCACTGCCTCAGAATGACTTCATTACTCACTTCCTCAGTCTCTGTTGTCGCTGTCAGTGTCATCTTAACGTGCAGCAGCTCTGTTAGCTTCTTTGACAGCCAGGTCGATCGCCTTTAACTTGAAAGCTGCATCATATGTATTTCTCCGTGTGTTTTCCATCATGAGGGTGCGTGCATGAAGCGCAAAATGACTGATTATTAAGATCCGACGTGACGAAGTCAAATGTTTTTGCGGCAGAAGCTCATTGTCCCCCATAAAAAATCCATGCATTAGCCGCACCGGAGTAGAAGCCGCAGTGCTCGAAGTGTGAGAAAAAAGTAGCGGCTTATAGTCCGGAATTTACGGTATATATATACACACATAAAGAGAGAGAGACAGAGTAATAAGATGGATCTTTTTCATGGAGGACACAGCAGGTTTCTATGTACGTGCGTTGTGTTACACGTCCCACCATTTCAGATTCGGCTGTCATGTTCTGTTCAACTTGATTAACCATACATGGACACTTAAATCCCTTCATAACTTGGGGTTTTTGAGATTAGAGGACAAACTTCATTGTTCCCTGATTAAACAAACATTAATGAAACACGGTATTGATTTACACAGCTGCTGTGTTTGAAACAATATTAATCCCACTCTTAGCTGCAGACAGTTTGCCTCCAATATCCCCAGTGAGAGAAGGCTGTTGACATAATGAGTGTTTGGGAGAAACAATTTTGTCCCTTATGTGGTTTATATTGCTATTTCTGTGGGATTGACAATGTGCCAAGGTCTACAGCTAATGCTCATCTCTTTGCCCACAACATGGGTCAGCAACAACTGTTTTCATTTGCAACTCCGTTGCATATTTAAGCCATGGACGACATGTAGGAGACAAAGTTCCAGGTTCTCACGCGTCAACCCATTCTCTCTAAGCCATGTTAATCATCAAACATGTTCTGCCATCAACTAACGGAAATGATCTGATGTACATTTAACCACATTGCATGGGAACCTTAATTATAGGAAATAATATATGGGTTTTCCTGTTTATGGTTCTATCTGGGGGGCTTTATGAGTAAGAACTGACACACCCAATCTTGTAAGTGTGGCTAATTGTTCTCTGAAATGAGAGCAGTGATGAAAGAGGTATTCAGACCATTAAGTTGAGTTAAAGCAGCAACACCACAAAGAAAAAGTTCTTCACTCCAAACGTAAGTCAATAATTCATGATGAACTTGAACCTGAAGATTGTTTTGGACACTAGGGAGTGGACATAATTTGTCAACACCATATTGACTGAGCATATTCAAGAGGCTAAGATAATGTAATCAGTAGCACCTGTGTTTGAGCTTACTTGAAGCTGCGTTTGCACTTAATGTTTCTCCCTCTATTTCGATCTTTGCTTGTGTTTTGCTTTGCCTCAGATGTATGTCGACATTAAGGTGTTACATTGTAAAAGAGCGCTAATATGTAGAATACATTAATCAGGTGAAAGGATACCTGACTGTGTTTGATGAGTTCATGAAATCAAAAATGTCAACCCTCATATTCACTATAAGACCTCAGGGTTATAATGTGTCAGTATTGTGTACTCAGCTTGTTCCCTCTGTCCAGTGGTCAAATAAGGACAGTAATAGCTTAATGTACTCAAAGTTTCCTTTCACTCCAACGTCAGATACCTTAAGTGTCTTTTTGATCAGGAGTCTACAGCTGTCAGTGTAAACTACACCCTCCACTCTCTGATGTTAGTCTGAGAAGGAATCATTTTGGAAACTTTTTTTTTTTTTTTTTTGAGCAGCTGAAGTGAGGTGGATTCTGGACTCTACGATCAGGAAATAATGTTTTTCCAGGGAAAGAAACAGTTAAGACCGATTTCTGGCCTGTGTGTTGCTACTGCTTATTTGGCCAAAACATCTGTAATAGCAAGAAATGTAGGCCACAGCAGCTGGGAAACCAGCGGCCCAGAGGACGGGAGGTACAGTATTATGAGGACCTTCCATCTCAAACCAGAGCTGTGACTGATATTATCGACAAGCACCAGTAATATCCCGCTAAGTTTTCCCATGCAAGGATCCAGGACTGTGCTGGTTTCTGCAGTGCATACTACAGTGTGATGTGTCATCTGAAGGAAGAGAGCAATAAAAGTCTCAATATTTTCGATCAGCATGGTGAGAATAAGTTTTATTATCATGTATGAGCCAATATAAATAAGGCATGGGTGTGTGACCAATGCTTTTGTCTGGAGCATTGTGCTCAGATGTTTTGGGGAGGGAGAACCAAGCCGTTTGTTCTCTATGAAGAGAAACATTTAGATATCCTCAGGTAACATCTGGTGATGGGTGGGACTGAATTTCTTTTAAACTGTTGAAGATACTTGAATTATCTGTGAGGCTTCCCTGCATTACCTTTCCTCCACAAAGTCTGAAAAAATAATCTAAAATAAACCTGTAGTGCTTCAAGCATGACTCCAAAAATAAGAGCATTTAATTCAGTTGAGACTAAAGAATTAGAAGATAATGCTGTTACATTAATATAACTACAACTTTAAACCTTTAGGCATTTGCCATAAGGCAAGCGGCAAAGCTGTACAGACTGCAATGTTGGCGTAATGGTCCATCTTTTTTTAACGTGTCTTATATTGAAGGTCTCTTTTTTTTATAGGGCTGTTTAGAGGCTGTTTTAGGCTGGTGATGTTTTGGCTGACAGACTGACCACTGCCAGTCTTTCTTTGTAAGTTATCCCTTAAATAAGCCTAAAAACTATGTATTATTTCTTGGTTTTATAAATATAAATAAATATCCAGTCTATGAATCACTCTTCACTTAACAGACTGTCTGCCGATACAGGGCTGGTTTCAGCGGTTGAGCTTTTAGTAAACATACTTGTTTACATTAAAATGAGGTCCCTCAGTTTATATTCAGTTATTAAGAGGAAGGCAACACATTATTTTATTTTTATTTTTTTTTAAGGTTTATTTTTGGCCTTTTTGCCTTTATTGATAGGACAGTGGATAGAGTCGGAAACAGGGAGAGAGTGGGGAGAGACATGCGGGAAAGTGGCCACAGGCCGGACGCGAACCCGGGCCACCCGCGCGAGGAGCAAAGCCTCGCAACATGGTGCGCGCGCGCTGCCGCTGCGCTATCGGCGCCACCAAAGGCAACACATTTTGAACAACTACAGGACAGATTGCCATGGAACTTGGAGTTATTTTTGAAGCCCAGAATATGATGTGATCCACCGGCCTTTCCTGTTTTTTCCAGATGAGATGCCCACAGCCCATAAGATTCTTCAATATGACCAACAACCCTTGAGAAATAAGGCCATTCATATCTGCTGTGGCTGTTTTCTTGTCACTGTGGTTTTAACCGACACATGATGCAGTCAATCACATGTATCAGTTAGAACAGCTATTGTCAGAATACTAATTGCCGGGCTTTACTGTACCTCAGTATCTCAGAGTCCCAAGAAAATCTTGAGGCCATTCACCAGTTGTAACAACACTGTACCCATAAAGTGGTGAACTCTCTACAATGAAATACAAAAGGGTCAGAAGACAGGAGCACTTGAAGGACATTTTATAAACAAACTCTCAGTTTCTCCAGATTATCATAACCACTCCATTTAAAGCTTAAACCGAAATGTGCACCCCTGAAATGTTATGTAATGTAATATTACCACAGAGGACAGAAACAGTCAGCACATTCACACCATGTACTGTGGCTCAACATGAGCCATATTTACAGAAAATGGTTTCTACCATTTTTTCACAAGCATTTGTTTTGTCCTGTAACTAAGTTTGGTTACCCTGGAGGTTTAAACCGTGTGACCTTTTTTTTTTTTTTTTTCTTCAACCATAAGTTATAACTTCAGATCTGACTGTGCATGGTTTAAAGGCCTGACAAGAAATTAAATTGTTTAAGAGTTCTTCCCCCCTTTTCTGTGGTGCTTGAATTTCCCTCGGGATCAATAAAGTATCTATCTATCTATCTATCGTTAGCAGGTTCCCATTTTTTGCTAAGTGGAGCACCATGTACCACGTTCCACTCAGCAAGTCTTTTAACATTTTTTAAGTCCTTTAAAGCAACCTTTTTTTCTGTTCAATCAATCAGTGGAATAACTGCCCAAATACTCAATGACATCTATAATTGCTAGCTGGGGCCCCAACAATCTATCAATGCTACATCAGAGCTAAGAATCTACTCTGCCAGGATGCTACCTGGAAGAATCTGAGATGGATTTACACAAAACCAATCAAATCTGTGAACATGAGTGAAGGCGCAGAAAAGTGAAAATCTCTGAGTTAAGGTGATGAGGTACAGGATAAACTGTGACAAGGACAGAGATGTACACATCTTTGCATCATTTCTCTGAGTGGTGATGACTCATGGAAAAGAGAAAGCCTGAGACGAAGAGAACAGCCTGAAGGAAGTGATCCAATCCCTGATGACTTTGCAGAAAAGCACTTAATTAGTGAATTTGCATAATTTGAATAATGCTTCACTCACAGTTTATACGTGGGATGAGATGTGTGGCACCACCGTTTTAAGATGAGCTGGCAAGAAGCTTAACCCCCCCACCGGTTTGGAGTGATTAATTCCCAGTCATGTGTTCCTGATCATCCGAATAGTTCCACAGTACTGTAAGAAAGTATCTGAAAATGACTCAGATCTAAATGCAGCTGTGCGGCCGAACACATCAAGGACAAAAATGGGATAAAATAGCAAAGACTCAAGGAAATATATTACTTAGTCGAGACCCCATAGAGACTGTGTGGCCACAAAGTTTAATTGTCAGACCATCTACTAATGGAAAAACTAAATTTGATGTGAGTGTTGTCAGTGCCCAGATGATTAGGTCTGATTTAGTGGTGACCCCCAGGCGACTAATGAGTCAGGAGACAAGCTTATTCAGATGTATTGGTCAGCCATTTTGATGTTTAACGTGGCTTTGTGGAACACAAACAGCACCAACAAAGGAACTGTTTAACCGAGAGCTAAACTTCTATTTCATTTGTCATTATGGAAATCAATCAATGAATCTGTATTTGTATGCCGCCAATTCAAAACAAATAATCCAAGACATTTTACTTAAAGAGCAGGTTCAAACCCGACTCTATGTTTCCAATAAAATTCCTCATGTGATGTTACTTGAGTCTGTGTCAAAGTTGTATGTGAAACTATATTGAATGGATTGAGGTCAGACTTACTCCCTCTGGAGCCAACTCATTATCTCTACACTTTTCTTCCTTTTCATTAACTCGCTGTGTCCCAATTCAGGGGCCGGTTTGAAGACATATTACGTCACAGCTGCGGGTTGAAGGCCGCTCCATTCCAGAGACAACGAAGGATCCAACAAATCCCGAGAGTCAACGTGTGCCAAACAAGCTGTTAAACTCTTGCTTATATCATACAAAAGCAGGCAAAGGACCCTACAGTGGCCGAGTCCACTAACTGAGCCACTGCAACTCTTTAATCCTTTCAGCTGCCTGTCTAACAAATAGGAAAGGATTCCAATAATAAAGTGGCCAGGGCAGTAAAGTCAGACATCATAAGAATGTTCATATGATAATCTTCACTGAGGTTTGAGATTATACTGGCCTTTTTGTGGAGGACACAGCATAACGTGTGTGTGTGTATGCATTCTTGGGATAGGTAGAAAGTATTTCTTTTTCGTCAAAAAGGTTTGGGGACCACTGATTTAATCACCACTATAAACCAACTGGGACACACTTAACACACAGAGAATGCTGAGTCATTGGTTCAAAAATGTGGAATTTGTTTTAAATTGGAAAGCTGAACTGTACTACCCTACAAAGACATCTGTGCGTAGGACATGGGGCTCTAAAATACCATTATACTCAGTTAAAATATGCAGTCACTCTGTACATTTGGGAATTAGAGTCTGAAATCTTTACTCTTTGAGACTGTACATCCCTCCCTCTTCAATTAAAATTCATTTTCAAAGTGTTTCTTACGCTCGCCTCCTGCGATTGATAGCAGCTGTCCAGCAACTCGTACCATATGTGAGGAGTTTTGTGTAAATATTGTACCATGGGGAGCCTGCTTTACATTTCAATTACTACTTTTATGCAGTCAGCAAACATGATACGCAGGAAAAATGGCAGAAACCCAACAGTGCCCGCCGTCAGGGAACTTTATCAGGAATATTTTTTTCCGATGTAACAGTGTTGGAGGTCACCACACTGCATGTTACAGTGTTGGAGGTCACCACACTGCTCTGGCACGCTTCAAAAAAGATGACTGACTTTAATTCTGCACAATGTCTTGCTTTGTTTGAGTCCCTTTGTATCATGATGGGGCTGTTAAATTAGATCTTGTCAATTTGCAATGTGTGAGGCAGGAACAACTGAGGTTTTGTTCAATACTGGAGGATTTCCATTTGCACAAAGTCTGATAAATATTTTAACAAACATTGAACAAAAAAGTCATATGTTTAACTTGTGTCAGTCTTTTTTTTTAACATGCTGCATGCCCAAAAGAGCAAAAATAACAAAGAATCTTTAAAATGTTCACGCCATGCATGTGAAAAATTATGTTTTTACTTAAAATCTGTGCTGAAATGAAAAACACTAACCCATTCCCAGTGAATTACCTCTGGCACCTTAGCTGAATAAAGAAGCCAGAGCTGTCAGAAACACTAGACCACCTTCAGAGTGGTTTTGGCATTTTAACATCTCACTTTTTGGTGGGTTTTGGGGGATTACCAATGTAAAACAAGATGGATGTTGTGATTCTCTTAGTTTTGGCTCGCTTTTGCTCATCCTGCCATTTTTAAAGATGCTTTGGATTAGGGTGGCCTTTGTTTTGAAGGATTGCAGGGCAACAGTGCTAACAGGGGTGGTAAGACATGAATGACATCATCATCCGCCGCAAATAAAGTGACAAGAAAATGACAGATTGGCAGCAAAGACCTGTAAGCTAAACTGAAAATCTTTCTACTTTCAAAATCATGCTAGTGTTTGAAAATGACCAAGCTTGCCTTGACTTACCTTTCAATAAAATACCAGACAAATATAACAAGTGGGACTTTTTGGTCTAATTTTACACTCATATCCACCAAGAAAACAAACAAAATGACAGACTTTTATGGAATAACTGCATCCTCATCCAATATTGACCTAAAACATTTACACAACAACCATAGCTGCTACTGAAAGGGACATCAACCTGGACTATATAGCTAATTGTGTACCGTATGACACCCATTTCTATATTCCATACCCAACTCGATAGCCCTGTTTCCACCAAGCGGTCCAGTTCGGTTCGTCTCGGTACGGCTCACATTTTGCTTTGTTTCCATCGACTGATTCCGGGAAAGACTCTCAAATAACCGACCCATACTGTCCTTCTTTTTGGGACCCTTCTGTTGGGGTGCTAAGAACATCAAACTAACCCTAAAAGATGTAGCTAAACACTGCAGTCCGTTCATCGGTCAAAAGAATCGTCACTGTGACAGCAGTAAACAAAACCTCACCTTGATTAAACACTGTCTGTTTATTAGAATTTATTAGTTAGCGGTCCGCTGCTATCATGTGATGCTATTACATAGCTGACGCCAAATAGCACACGGGTGGCTGTGGAAACACAAACGGGATCAGGCTTTACCAATTCAAACCGTACCAAACTGTATCGATCCGTACTGGACTGCTGTGTGGAAACGGGGCTCATATGCCATCGGTGGATTTTTTTTTTCAAACGTTCTTTATTGTTTTTACACATAAACGATATTTCCATTCAGAAATACCTTGGGGTATGGGTTTTGTTTTAAGACCAAACAGTGGGACAAAAAAAAAGAGTGAATAAGTGCAACTCTAAATTACACACACAGAAGTGAAAAGTGGATCATGACGACATTTTATCTCAGTGCTACCCTCATATTTAACCTGAAAACTGTTCGATTTATGATCGCTCCTGATATGCTGTGATTACCAGAAGCATGTTATTCTAATCAGAAAATCAAAATGCACTTTCCAAATGGACTCCACGGACTCTGACGCCAAAAACGAAATCAAATGTGAAACTGATACCTGCGCAGCTTTACAGAGATTACTTCAAATTGAATTTAAAGCATTTAATATCTGATGACAACCTGTTAACAACCAAGCAGCATATGTTAAACCATTTGTTTTTGCCTCTTTGTTTTTAACAGGGGCTGATAAAGGCAGGAATGAAAGCTCAGTGTGCAGTCTCATGACAGTTTGAGCAAGAAACAAAAGGACGATACAGTGAGTCAGTCTTTCCTTTCACAGATGCAGATTGTTGGTTTGTTTACCACACACTAAACATACATGTAACTGTAACTTATGTTGATAATTTATTAGCAAGTTACTGCAAGACAGAGGCAATCAAAATACTCTCTCTAAAAAAAAACTTACAGGTACAGCAGACAGTCTCCCCTCAGATTCGGACCAGTGCAGTGAAGGGAAGCTGTGCAAACTGTGAGAAGCTCGAACATAAACTCCACACTTCATATCACTTATCAGCTCATTGGTAGAAGCAAGTTTCACCACGGGGGTCACTGCTGCTTTGTGAATGACAGACAATGCCGCCTTGTTGAATTGGGCTGTGCCCGTCAAAATGAGTGAAAGCTTTATGAGCACAATCATAATATTTTTTGAGTTGCTTTGCAGTAGGGTTTTTTTTTTTCTTTTCTTTTTTTTTGGGCCTCTTTCAACCTGTGTGGCATTGTGGGTTTTTTTCATGGGAGTGGAGCTGCTGGTTGGTACGGGTGAGGAACCTTCCACTCCCAGTGGAGGAGTCATCTCCATGGTTCACAGTAAGGTTGCTCTCCAGTCTTGGATACTTTCCTATACTTTTCCCATCCTAGACCTACCAGATAAATACTAAAAATAATCCAAACAAAAGATGTCAAAGGACGACTGACTGTTCCCTGAAATCAACATTTCAGCAACAAAACAGAGAAGGGATTGCATTATTAATATGTCTACATGCCTGCTGTGCCCATTTTAAATCATGTGTCGTACTGTGATGAGATAAACATGACTTTGGTCCTGATTCAGAAACAATCTGTTGTTGTGAACATCCCAGCAGAGGTTAGTCTGTCTGGCTTTTGGCCTTGGCTGATGCACCTGCAACTTTATGACCAGCAGACTGACACAGTTTTTAAAGTGTATCGCTATGGTTTCTTGTTATTTCCTGACAGGATAAGAAGTACAGCAAGAAAGAAGGGCCAACTGGATTTGTTCACCTTTTGTTTTTGATTGATAAGCTGTACAAACTTTGGCTTTGGTTTCCTTTCAAACACTGAATGTTAATTCTAAATAAACCCCGCTGCAACCTCTCTCTTTACTTTTACTCAAAACATAATTTAGCAAAGCTGCTATTCCCAGTCCTGATGTTTTTCTTTTTCTCACTTGAATATAAAACATCTATGCTCGATTATTTGTTGAATTTACTTCAGACTGCCTACGCCAAGACTTGTCTGTCTGATTCCAAAATGTCTTTCCTGCATAAATAAGAAGTTGGTCTGTTTCTTCATCAGCCATAAAGTGTTTTAAAGAATCAAGACTTTCTCCCGTCAGCACCGAGCTGTTGTTTTACCTTGTCCATCCTTTGTGGCATTAACAGCAGCGCCTCCTTTATCCTCCCAGTCTGTGATGGGTTTGAACCAGTATTTTAAAGGTCAGAGACCAGATGCTGGCTTCAGGACATTAAGTATTGATCCCTCTCATACCTGAAAGTCATGGTTGGGCTCATGGCTTCGTCTTTGACCAATAATGTTTGATGCATGTGCTGATGAAAGACCTTGAAGAGATTCATGCTAATGCTTTCACCAAAAGAACCAAACAAATGCCTGTTTGTTTTAAAAAGTGGCTCAGACAAGATGATAGCAGAGAGAGAGAGAGAGAGAGATAGAGAGAGAGAGAGAGAGAGAGAGAGAGAGAGGGTTCAAGCAGAGATGAAACACAAGAGAGAAAAATGTCTCAGACTCTTGCCAATGGGGGAACACATGTTCCACTAGAGTTCATAGTTTCAAGAGACGAATATCACTTGAAAGAAATGGTTGAGGTTTTTTTTTTACTTCAAAGATTTTTTAATCAAGACATTTATCACCTTTTATTTTAATAAGATTTAAAAGTTACTGAACTCTAACATTTGTGTGAGTTAGGTGAACCCTGAATGGTCTACATTTTCAGTTTTTACTATCCCATCTACAGTCTGCTGACATAACAGGATGTTTTTGCAAAATGTTCTTAAATAATACTGACAGAGTTTTTCTGATTGAATGACAATGAACAACTTGAGTTGTGCTTAAAGGGGAACCTTTTTTTGGAAGGTCCATTGTGGACCTGCTTTTCTCTGTTTGGTAGATGGGTAGTACTCTCCTTAAGGGTTAACACCCTGGCAAAGGCTATTTTTCATTCCTTTTCACTTTAACCTCTCCAACACAAGAGGGCCCATCACTTCACTACTGAGGTAAGCTGGTCCACTGATGTTGTTTTTTCTATCTTGATAAATCTGCTAATTGCATTGCTAATCACAACAGACTCACATGAGTTAGAGTCAGACTGAGGAAACAATGTGCTTTTGTTTCCTATCAGAGGAAGCATTATGAGTAACACAGTTCTAAAGTCACTTCTATCACTATACTCCACTGGTGTACTGGTGTCACTCCCAGTTTTTCCTACGTTTCTCAAAGTCAAACCCTTGAACCACATTTATGGACTTCACATATCGTCGCAGAAAAAATATTGCCAAAAAAGAACAGGAGCAGTTTATAACATCTGCAGGTTCAGATAAGGTTTTTAAAGCCAAAAGTCTGTCTCATGAGAGAAACTTGTAAAACACTTCAGCCCTCCCAGCATCCTCCAGGAGCTTGCTCAGCTCAGGGAGACGCAAGCATTGCTTGGTTGTAACTCGATCGCCCATTGAGGAGAAATTATTTTGCTGCCTTGCAAACACAGTTGACGTTGGCCACGATCAGAAACCAACTGCCCTGCTTTAAAGGTCCAAGCACAGGAAGTGTGTCTTTATTGACTCTTGACGTAGAAAACAGGCGTGCTGCTCGGCCACGAGTGGGCGGATGTTTTTCCTGAGGTGTCGCTGGAGCTTCCGAAAGCACTTCCATCTCTCTGGTTTGGTTATGCATGTGATGGATTGATCCAGCATCTGCTGCTGCTTGTGATTACAAATGCAGTCGCACAGTCTAAATTTGCACTGATGGTGGGAACTTTAAGAATCAAGATTTGTTCCTAAAAGCTGCTTTTTTCTTCAATAATTAATCAGCTGGGAGTAGTTGATGACAAGTCCCAGGGTTTTTATACACTGAGAACATGTCTAAATACAATGGTATCTTCTTACAAATGTATTTATCGGGACTGTTTTACCAACGAAAACAGAGCTGTGGTCCAATAAAAAGAGCCAATAGCTACAGAATCACACGCTGATGCTTTACAGTTACTTCATTGTGTTTTAGGTTGTTTCCATGCCGTATATTTCCTAATTGGATGTTTTAAGTGCAAATACAGGAATGACTTTATGTCTGTTTTTCTCCTCCTATACTCTCCGCTGCAGAAAACAAGACCGCTGGGGGAGAAATGTAATCGTCTGCACCTTGCTGAAAGTCAGACCTGTATATTAACAACTTACAGTCCCTGCAGGGTTTTTTTCTCTTAAATGTGCTGATATATCCACCATGTGCACATCCCAGTTCCTGAGATGGCTTTGCATAATATGGAATTTGACAGTCGGATGTGATATGAGGAAAACGAAATAGGATAAAAAAAAAAAAAATTCCATTTCAGTCCTGGACCCTGAACTTGGTTGAGCTAATTCTTCTTTTTTTTTCATCTCCAAAGTGCCAGGTGTAAATCCGTATTGGCTCAGGGACTGACAGGATACAGAGGAAGGGGATGGAGAAACCTTCACAGCTCAAAGTGAGCCCATTGAGTGGGAGTCCTGAGTCGACTTTTGATATGAAGAGTGTCAGTTATATCTCCCAGCTGCAGATGGATGAGGTCTGCTTTGATAGATGGGACTGCATTGAGCACCTGGAATACTTTTTCAAAAACTCAGGAGAAATAAAGCTCAGGAGTTTAGTACAACACACATTAAAGTCAAAACTTTCACTTCTGGCTTATGTTTTAATGTCCACCCGAATTCAACACAGCCACCAAAGAAACTTTTTCACAAAGACGGCTCTTTTAAAACGGCTTAAGCCAGGAAAGGTGAGGAGAAGCGTCCTGCTGGCTGAGAAGATTTACCAAATCATGAGCTTAGACGTTCACAGGTTTCAATCTCGATTCATGATATAGCAGTGCAGGACGTCTTTGCTGTCCCTTTTTCAAATAAAGCCTAAATATCATGCTACATTTTGAATGTGGCTACCGCTGAGGTGCATGACGGTAGCGCTCCTCTGATTTTGTAGATACAGCAACTTATTCTAACAACCAATTTCTTCTTGTGGTTGTCAGTAACAAATACGACAAACATTGAATGTTGGCAGTCGCAAAGAAAAGACAAAAGGAACTCACAGCGCACAAATAATATAGTTTAAGTAGAAACAAAGCAGTGACAGAAAGTAATGCATGTGAGTATTGCACAATGATGAGAAAAGTTGCAAATGTTACTGCACAATTTTTTTTTTTTTTGCACTTAAATAATTACGTTTAATTAAATTAGACATAGAGGTGTCTGTTTAAGAGTCCTGTGGCAGTGTAAGGATTGTCTGATTAAGGTTTCTTCTGCAGCAGTTGTCTCATGTTTTTTAATCTAAATATCTCTGCTGTGGTCACAGTCAGCAGGCCACAGCTCTGATGGCCAATGCAGGATGACGACGCCCACAAATTGACCATCATATTTGTATTTGTCTTGAGACACAAGGGAAAAACACCAAGCATGTGCTCCAGGTATCAGCATACAGTTTGTTATTGTTACAGTTCAACAAATTGGACTTAAATCTGGTTTAAAGTTGGATTAGTATGACAAAATGGACGACACTGACATGTGTGTTTGTAGAAACTTTCAAGCAACATCATGTAACTGTGAGAAGAATGGGATTAGAGCAGAATTAGAGTAAAGCTGATTTCTCTTCCTGCTGAGTCCTGATATAATATGACTCCTGCAATCTGATTTAACAGGCATACCGTAAAATACAAATATCCCAAATGTAAATGCTAAGAAAACTCAAACATGTATTCTTCTTCTCTAGGACTGATCTGATTATATTAACTTCATGTTTGTAGTATAAGACACGTTTGTCTTTGCAGATCTCCCAAGATTCATTGCTTTGGGGTTTGTGTGATGGTATCAAGACCGACGATATCAGATGGCGGTTGCTGGATTGCTTCCAAATGGGCGTGGGGATTTTCCAGCCTTATCCCTCTTTTTTTCCATACTTGTTTGACTCTTTTTCTTTTTTTTTCCGTAAAGGAGGGAAAACCAAACACTGATTTGTAAAGCCAGTTGAGGTCATGAGATAACAGGAGTTCCTCTCTTTCTGGTCGACTTGTTCATTATCCTCCGGGTGTTATAGCTGCAGTATGGTCTCTGTGTGAGCTCACAGAGTTCAGCTGAGAACTTGAGGCTGGGCTTGAAAGCAGGGCAGGAGTCTGCTAACAATATCAAACAGCCACACAGTCTGCTAAAGGAGCTTTTTGTTCCAGGCTCGGGTGTGACTGTGTTGGCCTGCTCTCCAATCACTGCCCTATACCAGAATGGAAACTTTTCATAGATAGCCAAAGCCTTGTGAGGGTCCATGCAGGGGATCTGGCATACGGGTGACATCATCAAAGCTGTGCGTGCATTTTTGTTCCTCTCTGAAAATAAATGTTACCTGCAGGCTTGTTACTCTACAGCTGAGCTCCTGGTTGTTCTGTTTTGGGTGGTGCTCGGATTGCCTGCCAGTCGTATCTGCATGCTTAAAGAAAATATTCTGACAAAAATGAGGCCAAATCGGGCAGCCTAAGGCCCTACTGCTTAATAACCAGAACCAAATGTTTATTAAATTTCTGTGTCTTTGACAAGATTCCACTCAAGCATGTCTCCATGATCATCTGATGAGGCATTTGTCAAAGGGTATAGGGCAAAATAAACACCTGCTTTTGTTGAAATATATGAACTCATTGCAGAACATCTGTGAAGCATTGTGTTCATGACGTGCTTACCGTCCCCACGTCGTGATGAATAACTGCCACAAAACTGTTCATAAGGAGTGAAACGCTACAAAGTAATCTATCAGTCTCTGAATAATTACTCAGCCATGGCAGTAAATACAGAAATATTTAACAATAACACATGTAACAATTGCAGTTTTGTGGGAGTGGATGTGTACATGTTTCAAAAGCAGTAAAAACATTATTCACACAAAAAGTTCCTGAAACTACTTGGAAGTGCATAAAATCTAAAGAGCAGCAGCTATGAACCCTTTTTAGTAATTGGAACTCTCCTGGCTCAACTGAAATGATATTTCATTGTACTTTCTAAGCCTAGAATTGAGAAGGAACAGCTTTAAAGAGTGGAGAAACACTTGGGAAAAATGTGGGTCAATCAGCTCTCTGAACACCGCTGTGACAATCCAGGAATCAAATCCAAAATGAACAGCACTTTGCATGAAACTGAAACTGATATACACATAGCCCTACCAATCTGTTGCAGAAAAATGCTAAAGGAAAACAGATCTGTGACCTCTCCTTTGAAATTAAACTCCAAATTTAAAACTTGATTTTGTGTCTACAGCATTCATGAAAATTGATTTGGATGGAGAAATTTCCAAACGTTCAGGTCTTTCCGCACCAGCCGTCATTCTTATTAATCAACTAAACATCTGTGTCACAGCTCTGAAACCAATATATGAACACAAGTAACGCCTTCAACAGATTCTGAGCTATACATTTCAACAATGCCTCCAAATGTAATATAAGAACTCATCAAATTATTCACATATAAGTTAGAGTCCATTGATGCTTTGTTATATCACTGAACAGCATTCAAACATATTCTTAATGATCAATCAGTCAGTGACTCAGCATGCCTTAGTCCCCCTTCTATGTGATATGTTCTCACTGAATGATGGGTTGGTAATTTTCTCCAGATACACTGACATTTTCTTTAGGTCCTAAAAGAGATTAACAATTCATGTGCTCAGAAAAATAATGATCTTTCATTTGTAAGAGTTGAAAACTCGGAAACACTTCGACCAGTGTCTGCACGTGGTACTAGTTTTATGAACCAATCACGCCTCCCTGTCTCCCTACTTATTCTCTACCCCATGCATGCACAAGCCGACACTTAAAGCCGAGGTACGCTTCTGGACCTCTAGCGTATGTAAGTGAGGGGCGTGGCTTTTGAGGGAACACAGAGGGGAGGCGGTGGGTAAATAGTTCATTTCTCCAGTAAAGAAATGCTAAGACACTAACTCTATGTAAAGCAGCAATTGCGTGATCAGCAAATCAAGGAGGCGGGCCATGACACATGTCAATTATTTCCACTAATGGCATGAATGGATGTGCTTCGGACTAAAAAAAAAAAAAAAATAAATAATTGAATTTTTGGTTGTTGTGACTATAATATGCTTAGTTGCTATTTTATGGGTCCAACTAGATTTAGGTCAATCTGTTGTAATTTGGTTGAAGAATATTGTCCTCCTTTTTTCACATACTGTATGAAAGGGGGGACTTAGCCTTGCTGGACCATTTAAACCAACCGACCTTAAGTTGAGCTTATGACAACTCGAGTCAAATTCTTGTGATTTAAATTTGACAACGGAAAATTATCTTTGACAAACGTACCAAAAAGTCATTGTTTGTGGTCAGCAACATAATCCAACCTTCAAGTTGATTGGACAAACTCCATCCACTGTTGGCATTACAGTTATTCCCTCTGGGAACTAATTCAGAATATTGTCACCACATAGAAATAGCTGTAATCACTATTTTCCATTTACAATGTGCAGTTCCGACTATGGAAAGAAAGATCTGGCCCTTAATTAAACCCAACATGAGGAAGATGTGGAGAGAAGAAGAAACTAAAGTTTTTTAATGATGTCCTTCATGGGAATGGGACGACACAGGGGTCAAGTCTTTTCTTTGACATTTCCAGCAACCACTTGTCCCCAAAACATCTGAACAATATTAAAAAATAAGATAGCATCAAAATTAAGGTATCAGTTGTCATTAGTTTTGACAGTCATTTAATCCTGTGAGGGCCCTTAATCCCTGTCATAATCTTTGTTTAATCAACTGGTCTTTAGCCATCCCCAGTCATCAGTGACAGGATTATCATTTAGGGAGACACATCTGTGGCCAATTCAAGATGCTCGCTGTTACGTGAATGACCCCGTGAGATAATACAGGAGATAAACCCGCTGCATTGAAGTCTCCCTTTGGGCGTAATCCGCTCAGATCTCAGGCTCCGAACCACTAAGACATATCGCATATCTGCTAATCATTTTCTAAATTGTTTATTGAAAATACTCCTTGTCTGGTAGATAGCCGACCTAAAGGGAGATGTTGGAGAGGTTTCTTCACACGCAGACCTGCCGTCAGGGTCATTTGGGCCAAGAGGTACACCTTTTATACTTTACAATGACTCAGGAACATGAATAGTTTTGGAAGCTTGGTAATGGGAGTACTTATTGGATCAGCTTCTTTCGGGTCAATGACACGATTGCTCCCAAGAAAACCTTATCTTGTGTCAGGTATCTCCGTGAGAGAAGCAAAGTATGCATCAAAGTCCATGAGCTCAGTCCATTTTAGTCCAAATCAAACCATGAATGGAAACATTTGGTCATCATGTAGGCATGAGGGCTCAAAAGATGGTGATTTGTTTACCCCTGAGAACACTCATTTATTTCGAATCAGCCAGACACAAGTTGATTTGTTCAGAGGTCTGAGTTATTGTTCAAACAGTTGGAAGTCAGAGGTAGAAGCAGTTCAGAAGCTGTCTTCAAGTAGTTTTAAACTGGGATTAACCTGAAAAACCTTTCAGCTGTCAACACATAGATTTATTTTGGGGTCAGCTCAAAGCTGCAACAACTAGCAGATCAACAATAAAAAGGTCAGACATGCCATTTGCAGTCTTTATTTTGCCAGCACTGATCTTGTATACTTTACACTGTGGAGCAAAGAAACTGCCAACAACCGCAGCTGCAGAAATGTATCTGGTAGACTGGTGTCATACCATCGTTGCAGTGAGGTGATTGATTTCTAGGCTTCATGCAGCTTGGACCGATCCATTATCTCCAGTATATTGAAGTTATTACAAACAGAGTGAAACAATATTTCAAAGCATGGAAATCAAAAAAGGTCAAACACCAAGCTATGACAGTTATCTCTCTCTGTGTTGGTTTTAATTTGCTGCCGTCATGCCTTAAAGCCATTACTGCTTCCTCTTGCCAAAACAGACACGGGACTCATTGCGCTCTTGTGTTGTGTTCCTCACATCGCCCACATCACAGTATCTCAAATGGTGCACGACTCTCCCCCCTGGCGACTCCTCCATCATTTCATACAACATCTGGCGCTCTGGGGTTTGCTCCAAGCGCTGGTGGAGGTCTGCGTTTGCTGCACGCGGCAACACATATTTTAGACGACCCTCCGCAAGACGGGCTGAGCTGGCAGGTCTGCATGTAAGCAGCCCGCAATATCCCTCACGTGTTAAAATCTGTCCACAACTCAGCAGGATGCAGAAGGCTCCTTTTTATATTCAAGGCTGGTGCTCTGGTTTCTGTACATGGTAAGGAATGGGTGCGCTCGTGCTTGAAGACGATGATGCACCAAAGCATGGAAAGCGTTTACTCCTGCGGTCCATGAAACGTTGTGATTCATGCTTATTTTGCACATGCTTTGGCTCAACTACTGTAACACTGAACATCTATATTGGTTTAAACTTGTATATCATTTCCTTTACTGCCTCAACCTGTTTTCATTAGTGGATAGATAAGGCTTGAAAAACATTTGGCAAAATATATTGCCAAGAAAATATCCGTGCATGAATTGTTATTCTTTGGTCTGGAATAGTCCACTTTACCCAATTCAAGGATGAGCACAACAAAATTTCTTATAAACCACAAAAAGATTTATTTTGATTGGTGACTACTGCAATGAGCATTTCCAAATACTTCTCAAAAAAACAACTTCCCAGAAGTACTCTTCCAGTTTGATTAATTACAGCAGTTCTTACCAACACATGGCAGATTGGGCGGTTTGTTCAATTAAAGCTGTATAACAAACACAAGATAATAAACAACGTATCGGATACTTGTGGATGGGGTCACTTCTTGTCCAACCGCTCTGGTGTGCTTCCTACGTAGCAGTGTGTATGTAGTCCCACTCCGACACCTCTCCACTAATGCAGCATACAGTATGTATGTGTTCACGTGTATTCCAGGCCTGTGTGTGTGAGAAGCATGTCTCTGAATAACGCAGTGTAAAACCAGAATTTCCCTCAGGGATTAATAAAGTTTTTTTTAAAAAAGGTACAATTAAAACTTCAGCAGATGAGTCCATGATTGTCGTTGCTATATTTTGGGTCACTGGCTCCACAGATTCAGAGTCAAACTGTTGCCCAAACGTTTTGATATTGCAGTAATTTTCCATTGCAGTAAATCTGTGAGATTCCTTTTTATATTTTATGTTAGTTTTAGCAATATCACACTTCTTTCTCTTCTAAATTCTATAAACCGATAATCTCTTTTGGTTACTTAGGTCATGCAATAACAGACACTTAAAGACAAGACGTCCCGGACTGTCAGCAGATTATTTTCAAAACAAAAAAGTAACTGTTGAATGCCGTTTTCATAGTAATATGCTTGAAAATAAAACCCCTTCAAATAATCGGACAGTCTGTTTACAGCACAGAGAAGTAGATATGGAAAAATAAAAACCAAAAAGCAAACATCAAGACTAGAAAGAAAAACACAAAACTCTGTGGTTTGGATGAAAATCTTCAAGTGGAGGAGGCGAGTCTACATCAGTGGCGCAGTGTAATTTCTATCTTGGCTCCATGATTTCCTCCTTGTGTTCATAGGAGCAGAAAATGAGACGAAGTCTGGTCTTGAGAGTCTCATTCTCGCTATTTCAGCAAAAGTAACTGAACATGTCTAAAAAATATGTCTTCTGCCTGAAAAACTATCCAGGATTTGATGCCGATTTCACAGTGTTGCGTCCATGGAGGCATCGGCTACTCAGAAGCTATGGCGATGAAAACTGGACCCAGATCACTGTCAAAACAATGAACATTTCAAAATGTAGGGAATTATACTTTTGACATGTTAAAACATACAAATCAGTGTCTAGTCTGGGTGGAGCTGGATATATAATAGAGACTATGTGAAGGAATTTTGTTGACATTTGTTTGAGAGTTTAATATGAAGTTTTTCTTGTGTCATACGAGTCAGGAGGGGTTTGATATGGAGTAAAAAAAAACAGTGGAAAAGTCCTTTTTACTCAGCTGTATCCTTTTCGACACTTACTAGCGCTCTTAGATTTGAATCAACAACTCAATAATGTCTCCATCTCTGGTGCAGAATGCCTGTGAAACACATTGTGGTTTAGGTTCTGAATGACTGCAGTGTGTCAAAACCAGGTTGTGCATGTTTTCATGCAAAAAGCATTCCAGTGCAGGTCGTCACTCAAAATCCTGGGCTATGCAAAGGAGCTTTATTTATTTACCAAATTCAATCATTTAAGAAGGAGTGAAGTGACATAAATTAACCCAGACACATCTTTATCACTTAAGTATCCTGACTAGTGAGCAGATATGGGAGCATATCTGAGTCTGTGTCAGCGTCTGAAATGGGAATCCGGATTTATGGCTCTTTAATGTGGTAGATGGCTCTTGAAGACCAAATCCAACAGAAGGAATTTGGACTTGCATCTTTCTCCCTCTCTGCGTCTGACAGTGGGAGCAGTGGGGTCCTGCAAGTGGAAACTTCACCTCATGCAAAGATAAGAAAGAGAAGGGAGGGAGGGAGGGAGGAATAGAGGGATGAGGGAGAAGGGAGAAGGGGGGAGGGCGTCCTGCAGCTGGAAGACATTACGAGTACCAGTCATCCTCGCTGGAAAAGAAATAGACAAGGAAGAAAAAGAAGAAACAAGAAAATAGGAGACAACCTTCAGATATCCTCAGATGTTATTTATTAGGAGAACCCTCCTTCTCCTCCTCCTCCTGCTCATTATTGGATGAACTCGCCTGGAGACCGAGCTGTGCTGGATTCAGTCCTCTTCATGATGTGCTCTGGCTCAATAAAGATTTGACAAATGCTTTCCTTCATTATCACCGTTTCATCGTGGTAATTATGTTGTGGCCGAAGGTGATCAGAGCCCGAGGATCTGGAGAACAGAGCTTCCTAAGACTCTTAACAGTTTTTAGAAACATGTAGGTTGGCTGTTTTTTTAACTTTTTTTCCTTACTCGTCTGACCTGATTTGACTCAGAATTTCTTGAATGTGTGCTCTTTTAACAAGGGTGGGTGGAGGTTTGGCTTAAGCTTTGGTGAGAACACATAACTACCAAGAAAATCTGATTGTGAAACACTTTATTTCCTGTATTCTGATGTATTTTTAGAAACCTGTTTTATTATTGTGGAGGTAAAAATAATTACTTATTTCTTTGAAGAACAAAAAATATGCCATCACTCACATAAGTCACAGTTCATAGTTCTAATATTTTTAATCATTAAAAAGCTATTAAAAAATATTACTGGTCAAATCATATTTTTAACTTACACAAACAGGGCAAGCATATTTAAGGGCAAGAGGGCCTCAGTTTTAACATTGGTTCAAAAGTCTATTCGACTGTTTAGAATTATGCTACTAAAGGGAGAATACGCTCTTGTTCTGAGAAATACACTGAAAAAGTCCCTAAGATTTTACAGTTAATATCCAGGATCTGCCTATGCCACGGTGCAAAAAAGAAAACTGAAACACAAACAAGAAAAATAAGTAAACCAAGAATGAATGGGAGAATAAGTAAAATAGTTCAGTGAAGTAACGTACAAGTTTCTCAGTTTGCAATCCATAGTACTCCTAGAAAAAAATGACCATTACACCATTAATGAACAGAGTTAATTCTTCCATGGAAGAGAGGAATGGTGGGAATTATCCATCTGAATGTCTTTATTTAAACCCCTGGAGGATTTTATTTCCCGCTGTGAGAAGTGTGACCAAAGATTAGCATCCCCGATAATCATTCATCTGAATTTGCCTGGAACTGGTCTTTTCAGCACGTCCCCCTCCATCCCCAGTCTTCTTAAAACCTCTCGTTTCCAGACTTTTCTCATCATGTGAAGCCAGTTTCTCACTGGTTATCCAGATGTACCCACAAGGCACTGGGAGAGGAAGTGTTACAGCCACGCTGTGACGATGAGGAAAGGCACATGAGTGTGACGGATCTCTGCTGTGGAACAATTTTATATCGTTTTTCACGGCCGAGACATCAGCTTTGTTTCCTCACAAGCGAGCACACACACAAGCATGCATGCACACTACTTGAAATCCAGCTCATTAGATGTGGGAAAGGACCTCATGTGAAAAGCTCACCCGGGTTTTATGTGGTGGCACATTAAAGCAGGCCTAAGACATTGCCTGCTGTTGACTGCTCATGAATTTAAAGACAAATGCAACCTTAGGAGTTTAATTCAGAAGTGTTTTCAATCCAAAACAAGAGCCAAACAAATATTTTACAAAGTAAAGAACTGAACTCTGTTTCTCTTCATCAACCCTTTTTCAGCATCATATTTCTTCTCTTCACTTGATGGTCTGGAATTTTGTCCGTCTGCTGTTTGATGCTGAAAGGCTTGTGTAGAGTGTCTTTGTATCATACATTGTTGGTTCGAAACAGCTGCCTATTGCATCTGGGAGAGTGCTGACATTGAACCAGCAAGGGTATGGGCAGTACGACCACAAAAATGTGTTCGAAGAAGAATAAGAAGCTCTGAGAAGCTGAGGGGAACTGCAGCATTTGTAATAATTGTGGGTTTGTCACTAGAAGTGGCTTTTCTCAAATGTATCATAGTTATTTGATCTATTTATATTAAAGATACTATCCATCAATGACATTGGATCCATTTAAATGATATCCCTGCAAACATCAGGACTTGTACACTTATTAATCACCATTGTCTTTGGACGTCTCATTTTGGATCAAACCCTTCACTATTGTTTCCACTGCGTGACTTAATGAATGAAATGTGTATCCCTAATTAGATGATCGCATAGAGAATAGCCGGCTTTGTCAGCACCCACTTATCTGAACCAATCAGTGTGCAGGATTTAGTGTCATTAGATCATCCGCTGGACGGATGCCATCCTTCCAGTGTGGTGTCATAAATACAGCACCGACTGTTGGAATGATGAATGGCTGTGCGAGGGTCCGCTCCACCTCTCTGCAAGCATTTATGGCAGCAAATGTAGAGGACACGTAGATAAATTCAACAACTTACACATCATAACAGTCCCATGAAGGCTGTGGTTTGTGCAGTTCCAGAGCAGATTTTAGGGTCAATGGCTGCCAATTTTTTTTTTTTTTTTTCTACCAGCATGCTATGAGGGGACAAAGACAGGGTCAACATTTTGAGAAACTCTTCTACTGCTTTGTGGCAGTAATGTTAAGAGAGTGTGAGTAGGGCTTTTTGATTTCTGATGTCATGTTGTTGGGTTATGACTGTCAAAGCTTGTGCCATTCCTCACGTCTTTTCACAAATCACACTCTTTATATGTAGAGAAAAAATAGCATTTAAATTGTTTATATCCCTGAGTAAGATGGATGGATCGATGAGTAAATGGATGGATAGAAAAAAAGAGCTGCATAATGGCTATGTTTAGGTCTGTATCATTATTGCTATTAAAAGATTCACCTTGACCTGTATACAATCTGTAATCATTTTAGAAGGGCCTCTCTGCCCAATTTCTACTTTAACTTGACCTAATACTACTGACCACATTCATCTTAAAACACAATATTTTTAATGCCAAGACACATTTTTACATTGTGATCCAGCTATTTCATCTTAAATACATAAACTCATTACTTCTGCTTAACACATGAGCCCACCCCACAGCCCTATTAACAGAATGAGCCCATTGTGTGCAATACAAAGCCATGCCATAGGGACTGTTTTGGGAGGAGGGACTATTGTTGATTAACTGTGAGATATAAAAAATGACTTTATGAACTTTTGAAAACCACATGTCGTACAGTCATAAATGCTATCTGATCTCTGTAGCTACAGTTTCACACATCAGCATAGATCAGTATTGTTACAGAGAACAAAGGCGGAAAGTGTTGCTCTGGATGCCATATATTTATCTGTGGGTGGGCTGGTGGTTTCATGCAAAATGACATACGTTCGGCTCATCAGTGATTCACTGTGAACCATAGCATGGCTTTTATAGGTTTGTAAAATCTCGCCCAAGATATAACCACTTCCTGTTGTTAGCCCCTGACAGATATATTGTGATGTTACATTACATGGTTCGCTCATATTATGTGTGAAATATTGCACAATATATCTTAAACATGCAGGTTGGGGAAAAAAAGCTATTTAGTATTAGACAGGCCTCACAAAACATAGTTTAACAGTGCCAAAAATCTAAATCGGTTAAATGTGTAGGCTTACATAAGTTCACGTTTCTTATCTCTTTCTTTGTAAAACTATAATATGGGTTACATAACACCTTTGTATTTTATGATACTTAGCCAATGGTAATGTTTGACTGCTGTGGTTCAGACTTATATATCTCAACAGCTGTTGTTTGTGTGTTATAAAGAGACTAGTGGTAGTAAAAGGAACATTCTGGTTTGTTTACAGACCAATAATAAGGATATGTGAAAAGTTAAGTTTTCAAGAAGAGGAAGAACACTCATGGGGAACCACATCATACAGTGCATGAAAAAAAACATCCATAAATCTGATATTGGGGTAGATGGAGTACCACAAGGTTCAGTGCTGGGCCCAATGTTGTTCTTATTGTATATTTATAATATTTGTGCTAAACTGAGATTTCTTTGAGGATGAATACAGAGAATAGATATTGTTCTTCATAAGGTTTGTGGTGTGTCTTTTGGTTACAGTAAAACAACTTTAAAATCATGGTTTCATTTGAAGAAGTTGACAAAATGTAGACTTTTTTAAATAATATTGGGGTTTTAATACTTATGTGTTTAAATCACACCATTCTTTTTCTCAGATTTGACACAAAATCCTAAGCACATGTTAGTGATACCTTAATGATATACTGTAGATAATATATTTCCCTTATCAGCCTGCTATTGGGTTTTCAGAGAAACATCTTGAATCCTATGAGATGAATCACTTTAAAAGGTGGTTGACGTCTTCCTAGGATGAATCATAATGATCAGGTCAAACTGTCATATGAACCAGTACGTTACCTTTTTAACCAACTATTGCAGAAATTGATATTTTCATTAGCCTTTGGGCGTCATTTGGAAATCATAGCGTAGGAAAACAAAACCCACAAAACATCACAGAGAATAATCATTGGGAGTATGTTTTTCTTGTGCTCAATATCTAGTACAAAATGCAGCCTCATAGAGCTGCTGGTGACTCTTAAAAAGGTTTATCCATATAATGGCTGTACCATTATTACAGAAGAGTTTCTTTGTTTGAATAAATAAAAATCGTTTGCAGCCTGTTCTTGGTGTACGTTCCTTATCTGCTTTGTTGTAACAATGAATAAATAATGAGTCAGTTTCTGCAACTGCCTTGTTTAAACACAAGTACAAAACAAAGAGGCATGACTACACCAAACTGAACAAGTACAGTAGGCCTGCATATTGTTACCGAGGGGCTCAACCAAGCTCACTCATCATGTCCATAAACCATTTTGTTTTTGTTTGACACGCAGTGCTGGGAAACTCAACTTCCCGTCCCTTGAAATGGGATTGCCCAACAGGATTATTTCATCTTCAATATATTACCATCTAATCCTTAGCTTTCTGTCTCAGCATGGAGCTTCCATCCAACAAACAGGCAGACAAGCGCTGACATCAAGGGGTACAGGCTCTAAATCATCTGCTCTTCGGCTGACAGGAGTCTTCCTCTGTTTTCTCATCACTGTTTAATTATACTCATTTCTCTGGTAATGAGTCTGTCATTAAAAAATTGTCTTTGAGTATTTGAATAGAATAGCTAAAGGATGCAGTCAGAGCGTGTTTGACTGTCATTTTTAAGATAGTTGTTGACAGTAACAAGGGCTACATGAAAAAGGGCCACCTATTATATAATCTAATTTCTCAGTAATCTTAAAGGGATACTTCACCCATTTAAATGAAGCTGTGTATCATTAGAAACATGGTAGTAGTGTTGAATGGTCATGAATCCAACCCTCATTTTGCCCTGAGACAAGAAAAATGTGTTTTTCTTTGCTTGAAAGTTTTATTCATGTGATGCAAAAAGCGTCAAATTGTATCAAATGAAGAAAATTTCCAGGCAAAGAAAAACATATTTTTCTCGTCTCAGGGCAAAACGAGGGTTGGATTCATGACCATTCAACACTATTACCATGTTTCTAACGATACACAGCTTCGTGTAAATGGGTGAAGTATCCCTTTAAAATTACTGAGAAATGAGATTAAACAGAGAAGATGTTTGAGCTTGTTTAAGTAGGAGGGTATGGAGGGGCAAGAGAACACGTTATTCGAAAGATCACTTGATAGTATTATGTGATCAAAACAGAGTTGGTTGCTTAGATATACACCTGTGCAGCATGGAAAATGGGCTAATTGCTAGGATTGTAGTTTTTGCAGTGAAAGGACCAGCCTCAGAGTTGCTTTTGATTCCTTCCCACTCTTTCATAAGGAACAAGATGAGTTGATAAACTGTTTGGGTATTTTCCACTGTTCTGATCTTTTAAGTACGACATTTACTTGTTGCATTAATCTGTACCATGTTCCCTTGCTTCTGTTGGTCACTTCTTTCTGGCAACCTTTACCAAGACACCTGCTCTGTTTACTGGCCTACGGTGACCACCTTCATCTAGTTAAGGCCAGTTTTCGGTTGTATAATTTTTTTTATTTTTTTTTTATGTTTCTGTACATAAAGTATTGCTGTACGACCAGTTTGAAAACCAGGAATGAAGAACTCTTCCAAAGTACATTCATGATGTGAGAAACAGAAGAACTTTTCCTTGAACCTGTCCTTTAACAGTGTTTAATTTTCAGACTCTCTGTTCTACTTGCTTTGGATGAATCTTCAAAACAGAGGTATAAGAGGAATGAGAAAACTTCCCCTGCTGTTGTGCAGTGCGCCTGCCTTGAATAACATGCACAGAGGGGTGATCCAAAGCAGTCAGGTTGATGAGCTTGTTGAGAATAGAAGCCCTCAGTTCTCATGTAGCAGACGAGCTAACAACTTGCATCTGACAGAGTCCAGACTGAGAGGGAACAACTTGGATTGCAGAAACTTCATGAGAAGTAGCCAGGCAGTAAAACCTCAGCGTATGTATGTATTGGCCAACCTTGATTTAGTCTCATGGCCATTACATACTGCTAAAGGGCTCTCTTGGGTCAAGTCAGCAGAGCAGAAGAACTCAGTGTTTGGTCAAAAAATACTAAAATGCATAAAATCAGTTGGAAGCTGAAACAATAATTTGGTTTAATTTTGCAGAGAAGCCAGTCTAAATTAATACACTGGATGAAACTCAAGTCATTGCCATCCAAGCATGAGTTATTCTTGGCGTTTTTACGAGTTTTTAAAGTGTGTTTCTATTATGTTTTTGTGTTTGTTTATTGTGTTCACGCAAATCTCCCATTAGAGATCAAGTTGGACCTGAACTTTAAATGGATCTTGAAGTTCTCTTTTCTCAGTTTACTCATTTAAGAGGCAATAAATATTAAAGCCAATAGTTGTAAACAAAAAGTCAGCATTTCGGATTTTCATTTCTCAGGCTACTTTTTAAAGTACGCATTGTTTACACATTGCGACATCTCCATTAGGACTGGACTCCATGTTTCACTTGCTTTTGAACTGTATTGGGGTTGATGGCAACCATTGCTCAATTTTCTTGCAACATGATAACATTTAGGTACAAACACAAACAGAGTGAAACAAAAGTGTGTTTGCAGGGCATACAAAGAAAATAAAACCTAATCTGAATAAAAATGAAGTGGTCTAAATGTACACTCACAGGGCAAGGAGCAGAGATTTTCCTCTTCATTGATAACTTTTTTAAACTTTTTCCACAACATTTAACAGATTTTCCACCTTTCACTTTCTTTGAGGACATCATTCATATGAGACACAGCAATGTCCACAAAAATATCCAGAGAAACCTGAGACTGCTCACATCTGCATCCCAGTATAACCCAGCATCCTCCTCAAATCCATACGGTAGCTTGTATATCAAACAGGTTTTATAGAGTCGAGCGCTGCGTGGGCGGGTTCTCCTGTACCCAGCTATTGAGTGATAAACCTCACGTTCGGTTGCAGAAACTGCCTTGCTCAGACCGACAGGCCTGTGAGACATTACTTATCACTGCTCTGGTGAGTAACAGACCCTGTGCTTTAATGTGGCTTCTGTGATCATGCCAAGCTGCACAAAGCAGCCGTTGAACCCACAGCAAAGTGTGGTTTTCAGAGGAATCCTTTTACCCCCTACTCTTAAAGCCTTCCCTCAAACCCTCTCCTTCAATCCTGGATGTTGCTTCGCCATTTTTTCGGGGTTCTGCAGATGTGGAGTTAGTAGCTGGCAAAAGTTACTGTAAACGACTTTATGGGCTGCAGAGCCTCAGTGTGGCAATCAGGGGTGCATTGGACTGGACTGCAGATACTAAGTGGGCTGCTGCCAGTGCTTTGAACTGTGAAAATAAATACTGAAAGGGCTACGTGATGCTAGCCAGTCTTTGAGTCCCATAGTCATCTGTCTTGGTGTACACACCGGTGGGAGTGTTTGCCTTGGACTTTAGCCACCGCATGTGGTAGCTGCTGGATTTTTTTCGCACTGGATCACACTTTTGGAGGGCGCTTTAATAAAGCTGGCTGATGAATATGAGGGGCAAGAATTCACTCGGTTTGCACATGTGCTCTGGCTGTTTTTGTGGATCTCTGTCTCTCTGGATGTCTGGTGAAGACGTTTGTTTCAGGGCTGAGAGAGAGATCAGAGGTGAGAGCATGTGGGCCACGCAGAGGAAGGCAGCAAATAAAGCACCTGGGACAGGTTGATGATTTGGATGTTTTGACGTTAAAGGAGAACTTGTGTAGAGGCCAAGGCTGTTTCCTCACAGAAGGAAGAAGAACTGACAGTGCTGCACAGAAGTCTTGACTGATTGAGAAGACTTTATGTCAGAATAAAACTTCCAGACACTTTTTGCAGGGTTGCACTTATAGGTCCTTCAAAGTCATGTGTTGCTTTATCTGCTGCAGCGAAAAACCACATCCAACAATCAGAAAGAAAAAAACGAATGAGCAAATGATTAACATCTGAGTCACAACAGAAAACCTGGAGCGTTTTTAACACGGTACAGGGAGGATTTATAGGTTACGTCTTGCACACTTTGCATTAAATACTCTGCTCCAAAGATGTTTTTGCAGAAACTCTGTTGCATGTCATAATAAGTGCATACCTTGAGTGTGTATGGAGATTTCGAGTTTAGGTCAGATTTGCCATGCTGTTGCTCTATCCCTCATCCCTCCTTTAGTTTTCATCCAAAAATGCATTTGCTGAGTATGCATGAAGTTTTTAATTCTACTTTATTATGCTGAAACACATTCTCAGCTGGGCGTCGGCCAGTACAACCACATTCATCTTCTGTTGGCCATTATAAAGCTTCTCTGTAGCAACTGGAGTAATCCTCAACCAAAATCCTCAGAACTTTGAATTTAAAATGCAGCTGGATGAGCTGGCAGCTTGCAAGCTGCATAAACTTCTGTACAGGAGTTTAAGTTTTGCATAGTGCCTTGTTACTTGTTCCTTAACCCCATCTTTTTTTTCAATCCTTGAGGACTTTTTAATGTGCAATGAAAGTCTCATTATGATGGCAGTGCTTCTATGTGACCCAATCTCGGCATCCATTGGCAAATTATGGTCAGCGGGTGCAGACAGATATTTCTCTGAAGCATCTTTGGTGAAACATTAGTTTTTCAGATTTTCCTAAGATGACAAACGGGCAAAGACCTCCTTTAATGATCACTGGCCATCAATCACACTCAAAAAATGATGAGTCATAAATAATATAAAGGTGTGATATATCTTTATTTTTCCCTGTTTAATCAGTTATTGTCTGATTGATGGTCCCCATGTAAAGTGCAAGGTGAATATGAAATGTTCTTGAAGTCGGTACATGTTATTAAAGAAGAAATATTGAAATATACCCTAAACAGGCTGTATATATGAAAAAAGGTCATGTTTGTTTTTTCTTGATAAAACCAAGATTTTAGCCAAGATACAATAACAAACAGTAATTAAATATTTTCTAAAACATGTATACATTTATGGATTAAAGTGTGTGCTTCAGTCTAACACAAGAATCTGTCTTCATGTGGTGTGAACCATTCCAAGTGCTCTTTGACCGTTTGTTGGAAAGTCACATCTCTCTTCCATTAACAGAATCAGTGTAGCGAGAATTCCACGGTTCAAATAGTCAGCACCCTCCAGTGCAACATGTCAGCGCCCGTTGTTGGACTTTTCTGACTTCAAATCGTTACAATGGAAGGAGAGGGGGAAGCGCTGCCCATATAAATATATAGTCTACGACCTTTTTTTTTTTTTTTTTTTTTTTTTTTTTAAAGATTTATTTTGGGCCTTTTATGCCTTTATTATAGAGGGAGGAAGGTGGATAGAGTCGGAAAGGGGGAGAAAGAGTGGGGAGAGACATGCGGGAAATGGGCCACAGGCCGGACGCGAACCCGGGCCGCCCGCGCGCGAGGACTATAGCCTCAATACATGGGATCGCGCGCCCTGCCGCTGCGCCACCGACGATCCCTAGTCTACGACCTTTTAAAACACAAACTGACAAACATCATATATGTGCACTCTGCAAACGTGTTCAAATTGTGTCCAAAGAAGTTGCATCCAAAATTAACACAACATAAAAGCCCCTCATAGCGCGTGTAGTCAGCTCTTTAAGGTCTGTTTAACTGAGTCCAGAAAACCTCATAAAGCATTGGTATTGTTCAGTGTCTTTGTTTGATTATGGAACAAGTATTTTGGAAATTCTACAGCACTCATAAAAATACTAAAAATGAAATATGAGCTATTATCCCATTTTTTGATAGCCATTGTGGTCAGACTGCTGAAAAACATTGGATTCAAAACACAATGCTATAACTAGCTGTCACGCTAACTGCTCCGATGCATGAACGCCTTTCTGTATGTGAGCCACAAACCAATTTTGGACGTGAACTTTAAACATATATTCACTTTGCATGTTTCCATCTCACAACAAATGCCTCCCGAATCTCGGATCTGTCGCTGCTACTGTGAAAGCACAAATCTTAAATGTCACATGAGGAATCTGCTTTTCTGTCATGCCAAGAGAAACCATCAACTTCAATCAGACACTGATGGAAAACAGATCAGATGCTGATTTGAGACGTTCACATGACAATCCTGGTGACATTTTTTGGTACAAAGATGCAACACTACTTTGAGAAATTTGCCTGTCGTGCTTTGGTGTGCAGATTGTGATCCAGAATTGCATTATCACAGCCAGCACCCCCTTTTCCCAGACTTTGCTTTTTCCAATCTGTCTGGAATCTATGCAAACCTGTTTTTTTTGTTTGCCATCTCCTGAAATGGATGAAAATTGAGACATGTTGGATAAAACCTTCAAGATAAGCACATTAAAGCCAGTCTATCTTTGCTACAAACAGGTGTGTCCGTAGTTTTACAGGAGGAGGATCGTAAGTGCTTCTTGTGTCCGCTATTAAAAGGAATTCATGGCAAACCATCACAAAGAGACAAAGAGCTCATATCTCTGACATGGAGGTATTATGATAGACATAAAAGGAGCAGATGTTAATAATAAATCGTCGGCCATGTTTCAGCGGGGAATAGACTGATGGTCTGCAGTTTTCCCAGAGGGACGTAGAGGGAACAAGATCATGGGAAAAGAAAAACATTTACATAGATGCTAATGCAATATGAAACTGTATCGCACAAACAATTCAACACTGAACAATACAACATTTTGAGTACTTTTTAAAAAGTCGTTAACTACTTATATCGGCTTCTTAATTGGGAATGCTTTCAAGTTTATTTATTTATGTCTATCTTTAAATTTCAGACCACATAAAGCACACTGGAGGTGCTCATCTTATATTTTAACTTTTTTGACATTTTTAACCCTACTAACTAGTCATTTGATTAAGAAAGCCATTGCCAGATTATTTGACAATGAAAATAATCCTCAGTTCAAGGCAGTTAGTGAGCGTTTATAAAATGAAATGAGAATTATGAGATGAGATTAAATTGGTCCCCAGAGGGGAAATTCAATCATTGCATCAACACAAAGACAAAAATAGGAAGTCGGTTAATACATTTACATAAGAATAAATAAGACTGGGGCGCCAGTCAGCCAGTTTTTAGTATGCACGCCCCATGTAGAGAAGCTTCAGTCCTCGAAGCGGGCCGCCTGGGTTTAAGTCCGACCTGTGGCTTTCCCACATGTCATTTCCTTTTCTCTCCTTCCTGAATTTCCAACTCTACAGTGCACTGCAGTGCAGAGAGGCATTTCTTTTTGGTGTAGGACAGTTAGTCTAAGGGTCAGTTTGTTGTCAGACAGCCCTGTCTTTTCTGGAATGGAGCGTCTATAATTGGAAGTTGCACAATACAGTTAGCTAACAGAGAGGAAGAAATTGTCCCAAATCGTCTGCATGAGACATTCAGTTTGTGACTTCTAGCATGTTGCCCCCTGTGGACAAAACAGCCACTTTCTTCTCCTGGCAGATTTTGTCCTGTACATGAGTAAGTTGCTTTTCTTCCAGGGTGGAAGCACATTAAGGGCTTTAACAGCCGAGGGAACAAAGCTCTTCAAGTGTGCCTTCTTTCAGGTCCGAGTCCTATATCTCTGACCTGATGGCAAAAAAAGAAAAGAGTTTGGAGATGGATGAGAGGGGAGTTATAATGAGTGCTCTCTGAGTCAGTTCTTTGTAGTTTACTTTGTATAGAGACAGGACTGATTTCAGTCTGTTTCATAATCAGCAAAAACTGCTTAAACTTGCAGCATTGAGTACTCTTTCGGTCTGACATCCCTCTGAACCAGGTGATCGAGTCCACTGAGGTGTTCTCCGATGAGATCTGAACATACACATCAACAATTCTGTCCTCTAAATATCCTACCTAAGAATGAGGAATAAACGAGAAGAAGAAAAGTCCAGTTTTCGTGTCCTCCTCTGCAGTGACTTGATGCAGAGATTGTGGACACAGTTAATTGAGTTTATTACAAACAGTGAAGGCTGGAAACGAAGGAAGGACTGAGAAACACGAGGCTGGCTTAACAGTAGTTTACCAAACCAACATGTTTTGTTTAGAGTTGAATCATTGAGCAGCTGTTCCCATGTTGAGTGACTCCTCGTCAGCAGACCGTGCTTGTTTTGCATGATCCTGTACAAAGTGCCAGGCAGCGTTTGGCTGAACTCACAGCTCTAACCCTCTGCCACGCACGTGTCTTTGATTCCTCTGCAAGGCTTCAACGGCAACATCTTCTGAAGATTGCAGATGTTGGTCATTAATAGCACATGTTTGTCATCTCTTTTATTCCTCATCCTGTATCCTAACAGCTCTTGAACTACCATCTTTTTTTTTATTTTTTTTATCACTTATGCTTCCTTAGATTCTGGAGGAACATCTGAGAAAGTGCCTGATGATTTAGTGCCGTGTTTAAATGAAGCTCACATGAAAAGGAGGGTATAATGTTGTCCTTGTGTGAAAGTTACACCTCGAGATGAAGACTAATGCGTATTGCACATTTTCAAATGTTGGTTGAACAATTATTTAGAAAGACAAATGACATGATGTGAGCAGGTTTTTGTGGTTTCGTGAAGCTCAACATGATTTTTGGTGTCTAACTAGTCCATTGCAATGCATTTTTTTTTTCTCTCCAAGTGTTGTTGCAAAATGAAGGACTTCTCTGGATATTTATGTAAGCTTACACTGTTGTTTAATACGAAAAGAGTTTGAAGTTTTAGTTCCTTGGCTGAGAGATACTGTATTTGTTAGTCCAAAGAGAGCTGGGGCATGTTTTTCTTATTATCATTATCCTACCGGTTGTGTTTACAAGTTTTGCATAATTGGCATGAGGTACGGTTACTTGAGACAACGGCAATCTAAGAGACTCGTACACACGCTGTCTGCTCAAGTCTCTGTCAGGGAGTCGGTGCACACGACTGTACCTAATGTAATGAAAGCAGCACCAGAGCAAATGTGGCGCATTTATTTACTCGGGTTGAAATCAGACATTTTCCAGAGGAAGAAAAGAGCGGGAGAAATCATAGCGAAAGATTTAAAACACATGCTCTGGAAGTTCTGCAGACACAGGCCTGAAACTCCTAGACAGTTGGAGTGCTTCAGAAGAATCAGATCCCTTTCGCCTGAAGGATGTGAGCAACTGGAAATGACCCGGGAAATGTAAACGCGTTCAGAAAGATGGAACAGAAGCAGAGCCAAGAAATATACCGATAAGGTGACTGAGGTTTCATTTGTTCTGCTTATCTGTCTTCTAGCTTTATTATCATTATCATTTTATTGAGATCATTTATGTTTGGTTTTGTTACATTACAATCCTGTACTTTATGTTTTTCATGCTCCATTTTGTGTTGATCTCGTAATTACACAATACTAGATTCATTTGAATCATCCTTGCACAGAGTTCATGTATAGAGACAGTGAAAGGAAACATATAGGACCTGAATTTGTATATAGCATCTGGTTCGAGGGCCTGGTTAAAAATGTTGATTCTTCAAGGCATTGCCATCATTTTTACCTAATGATCCACACCTCCATTGGGGGCACTGTGGGTTCTGTCACTCTTCCGCATACTGATCTTCACTGTTTTATTATTTGTTTATTAAAGAATAAAGCAACACCATTTTTAGATTGTTCAAAAACAGCATTGATAATGAAGACCCTATTTAACAAATAAAGGTTTTTCTGTATGTTCTATTAAATCATTATTGAAGCACATTGATGATTATCGAATTGACCTAAAGAAGACTCAAACCAACCCAACACAAAGTTTATTGAATTCATACTTATGTTGTTTTGAGAGTGCTGTGAGTGCAGTGACAAAGCATTTGTGTTCTGTAGAAAATGGGCAAAGCCAGTGCAAAGAAAACACTGTTAATGGTCAGAGTCAGAGCTTGGTTTGTGATATGCATTTTGATAGAAATAAACCATGAACTTCCACGCTGCTTTCCATCATAGATGCTATACTTTTTTACTCTGTGTAAATATTTTTGGGGACAAACTACAGAACACAGTTCCAAAGTTATCACTATTTTGCAGCTTGGATATCTAACAGAGACACAACAAAGAAATCTTAGCTCGCAGTCCTTTTATTTGCCAAACAAAGCAGCACAGTCAATCTTCCATCTGTGGAAAATGGAGTCAGTCATATTCATCACAATATTTCATCTTTCTCCTGAACCCATGTGACAGTAACAGAGAAAAGTTGGCCGAACTCTTCACCTCTATACAGTCGTATGCAGCAGTGGAACCCAAATAAGGCCGTATATCTATATCAGCACTCTGTGCGCATACTTTGAAAACTAGTGCACAAAGTCTTTTTTTCCCAGGAGCCTCAGGTTACACGTCTCGGATTCAGACATACAGGCTCAACCTCTTGACACCGTTGTTCCAAACTGCACCATTACAGGACACACAATTCCTGTTTAGATTTTCATTTCCAGGTCTGTTTGACCAGAAACCAGGTCAGTGTAGTTCAGGTCATTTTTTAGTCATTTTCTATGCAATGCTCCCCGTGCAAACTAAAAGGGAAAAAAAAGGAAAAGACTTAGGTATTTCTCTTCCTGTTTATAGAAACCTCTGTGGAAAACTTCCATTTTCCCACCAGCAAGGCTCTGTTTTCTTGCAGGCCATGGTTTTCTTCACTTCCTGTCTCTCTAAGAAGCTCAATCCTCGACTGCAGCCTGAATAGCCGCAGCAGTCACTGGATTACTATCTGTATCTCTCTGTAATTAAATTTGCTGAAAGGATCCGTCAGACAAATTAAACACGAACCAGCTGGTATTATGATGAGGACACAGGCTTCCTGCCCCTGTTGGTTTGAATGGACTTCTGCCACCAGCATCGATGGGCCGTGCTCCTGCTAATACAGCGACGAGGAGCTGTGAGAGGAAGTCAGTGAGACTCGGTCGAGAAATAAATAGAAAATATGTGTGTTCTCTAAACCTTAGGCTGTAGAAAGGGTTGTTTTTGTTGCTTAATATATTCTGTTTGACTATTTTTCTTCTCATTTAGAGCCTAACCAAGGTTTGGCTGGACCAATACTTAATAACAGACAATACTGGGCCATTACAAATACACATGACTTTGATGGGAATGCTCTTCACAATTGTAGCCAACAGTTTTCTTTTCTTGCTCCTACGATGTTAACATCCTGCCATTGTCCATTAAATTATATCGCACTGTTCTATTGTTTGGCTTAATAAATACCTATGCAGCAAAAGAAGTACCTTTAAAAAGTCATTTCCATGCAAAATGAGAGCACAACCTGATATGAATAATCTTTTATCATTCCAGATCCAAACTCCATCACTATGGGCCAATTTATCTGACCGATTTTCCCCTCCACACTTGTGATCAGTCTGGCCCACAAATGGCCTCATCTTTCGTCTCTACTGTTTTTGGATGTCTCTCTTACTGTTGTTTTGTCTCCCAAAGATTGAGCCCCAATGCTTTTCCAGCCGCTCGACATACGGCTGCTCCTCACACTCTCTGGGATGTTAGAACAACATTGGAGGAGTTAAATCTGCTGCCATGGATGAGCGCTGTGCTGTAGGTCTCCAAAGCCTGCTGATCAGGGGCTTGATCAGGTAGTTATGTGAACTTAGTTAAATGAAAAGCCAAATATACTCTCTGAGAGGGTAAACGTCTTTATCTGAAGCCCAACCAGCCGTAATCCTGTGAACTCATTATTCATGGAAACGCATGCCTGCCTGCATGCGATGCCATGTGGACGCCATGCGCCATACTTTGCTCCTTTGTGTGTGTGGTACCTCCTTGTACAAAAATAAAGCTTGGAGCAGAATAGGACTTGTGCGCTCATGCTCACCCGGGATTTCCTGTGGTCTAGTCTTCCAATATTGCGGGCCGGGATAAAACCCAGATCAGGAAGGAGGCCCTTACAATGAAACATGTGAAATCCTCGGCACGCTAGCTTGGTCTGAAAGAATTGTGTCAAAAACATATTGTTTGGCTCTGTCAGCGAGGGAAGTAAAGACAGAGAATTACACACACAACGGATCACATGCAGAGGGAAACACCTGGTGTGTGTGCGGCCTCCCTCTGGAGAGGATAAGTGAAGAGCAGTGTCAGGGTCAACAGGTGGATAGAAAAGCACTCCAGAACAGACCATGGAGGGTTTGAGTGTTAATGAGAGACAAGTGCTTTTTCTCCTCTGCGTGGCTCTCATCTTGAAACAGTCACTGCTGCTTCTCATTCCACCTGAGTATTTAACCCCTCGACGCGTGACTGCTGCACAAAGGGCCTCACACAGATTTAGTTAATGTGCTCTCTGTGTTGTTTCAGTGAAATCAATGCTTCTTTGGTTTCAAAGAGGCAGAATTATTCAGTGTTTGTATAAATCTGGAAAAGAAAAAAGATGGGGATTAACTAGTTTGCAGCAATTTTTTGTTTGCATGAAAGAGTCATTGAATTCCACATCACTGTCATCGTACATCTCTTTTATTTTGCAATATATAGAAGTGACAGTTCTGAAACACTAGTTTAAATAAATGTCAAAGACGACTCCATGTCATGAGGCATAACAGTCACATTTGTTCAACGAAGAGTCATCTGGCTGCTTGATCCTCAATTAAGTCTACTAAGAAGTCAGTGTGAGGTTTGATAACATGGCAACCATTGACATTATTTATGAAGCACCTATTTTATTAGCTTGTACTACTGGCCTCTCACTCCTATTCCATACCACTTCCAGATGTGTAGGGAACTGATTGACTTTAATACATTCGTTGTCTGTGTGTGGTTTTTGAATTGTACAAAAGTTTAAGTCTATGTTTTATTGGTTTTTCCAAAGAACACCTGTGAAATGTCCAATGTCAAAATTGACAGAGCTTGAGGACTCAATGACCAGTTTGTCTGCAACCCCTGCGTGCACCATCTTTTTACCCTATTCAATGTTGGAGCAGTTTAAGAGCAAGAGCAGGGACCTCCCTTCAGGTCATCTAACCCCCCTCACGCAGCTGTCCTTAAGTACAATTTAAACTCAATGAAGACATAATGTTGTCTTAAATGACTAAATCAATCTGGAGGTTTTGTGAACTATATTTTTGCTTGTTGAATGTTCTCAGAATAGGGTTCAACTTGGGTGCCAACTTGGAAGCTGCAGCCTGGACCATGAAGAATAGAGAAACACAGAGAGCGCATTGTGACACAGAATATTTTATAATATAGACTCCGTGCTTCTAACCATAACACCATCTTCGGATGTAGCTACTGTCTGTGACAAATATTCACTAAAACCACAAGCAAACACAACATTTGATTTAATGTGAAAGAGGAAAGGTCAGACGACATACCGCATGCATCTGTGGTTTCCCCCCAAAAACCCCATCCCCAAAGTGATATAAAACAAACCTGTTGAAACATTAACAGCACATGACTTTCTGTACACAGAGCTGCTGGAGGATCAACAGTGGGCTACTGTACTGCACAGAGGGGGGAACCCAGTGGGACCGCTGCATTGTGGGAGTTTTCAGGCCCTTCGAACTACATTTCTTCTGTGCTGGGTCAGTTGAGCGTGAGCTGATGGAGTTTTGCAGAGGGCCCTGAAGTTGTTAATCTTTGCTTTGAACTGAAAATGATGTGGAGGCAAAAAGGCACGTTTGCTTTTGTATGCCACATGTCAGACGTTTCATCACGTTCTGTACATGGAGCAGTTTGTGCATACTGAAGAGAGGCAGGAGCTCTCTTCAGTATGCACAAACTGCAACTATGTTGGTATTGTTCAGAAATTAATTCCCTTATTTGTATTTTTTTTTTGGATTTACTTTATTTGATGGGTTCGTAATAGTTTGTGTACTTTAAACAAAGATATTATTAAAGGCTTTCAAATGAACATAGTAAATCTAAAGTATGTAAATCTACATATTGGATCTAAAGATAATAGATTCCACCTCCAGGGGGCTCTCAATCAGTACAACAATAACAAAAGATGATGTTGAGGATTGCATCTCGTATTGACGGGGGTCTATACCAGACACGTCCCGTTACAACTACTTTGATAACTGTTTACATTTTTGAGGTCATGTAAGCACACAACAAAAAATGCATATACAGTAACATGAGTTTCATCAAGTTTTAATAAATGTAGATATTTGAATGTAAACATTGTCATAAAATTCTACATATTTTACGTTTAAGAGAAGCACTGATTTATGTTAGTAATTGTGCTTAACCATGCATTCAAACAGAAAGCGTCATGGCTTTCATGGTTTATGACAACCGTCACCGTCGTGGTGACGTTGGAAGGAACAGGGGCCTGCCCTGTTCCTTCCAACGTCACCACGACGGTTGCAATGATTGGTCGGTTCCCAACCTGTTATCCGTCATGTCTATCAGTCAAGTCATGGCACAAATGGCTCTGTGATGGCCTAATGTGACAGAGTGACCTTCCTAACAGACAAAAAGCTGTGCCTAATGTTGAACCTCATCAGTAAGTATGAGCCCTTTGTTTTTTTAGCTGGCTTCCAATGACATCGAACTGAACTTGCGGTTAAATCTTCACAGTCCTTGGAGCAGCCCTCCTCAGCCTGAGGATCTTCACACCCTGAAGACTTTTCCAAACTCCAAACAGCACTCCTGCACTATTATACCCCACTGAATCAATAAATTGACTTGTATTACCCCACATGACACCCACAGATCCTAAATGGAGGGGTTGCATGTCAGGAGCAGCTGGCGGTTTGCAGAGAGACACCTGTGCGGATTAAGCTCCGGTGTCCGGTTGAGTTTCCTTCTCCCAGTGGCCCCCCGAGCCGAGACTGATAAATGACGGCCAGCTCTCTGGACACATATCTTACTGACACACATCTCACACACATGCTGCTCTGATTTCACAGTGGAAGTGGCCTGGATAGACCAAGATTCAAAATAGAGCGGTTAGATCATGTTGCTGATCTAGGAAACAGGACTATCGTGGTTAAATATGGATTGTCGTAGTCTCGTGCCTTTTTAAAATAAGACTTCTGGAGGCCCCAGTTATTATTATTAAATATCTTGGCAAATGTCCACGCATGAACGTCAGTATACTCTTGTTCTTTGTTAAGTTGTAGAGGGAACAGGGACACGTGTATTTGAAAGACGCAAACAGTCTGGTAGTGCATCTTTAAATGTGCATGAATTCCAGAAATATATTTAAAGGACACAGTTATTTTGTTTTGTTTCCAAAAGTGGTCATGGAGCATGTTGGATCTTGGATAAAAAAAAAAAAAATGTAGAACAGATTTGCAAGTTATGCAGTTTAAAAAGTTAACTTGTTATTTATCATGCAAAACTTGAACAACATGATCAGCTTTCAAAATGTGAGCTTCTGCAGATTTTTAAAAATGTTTTTAAGATAATTCTAGATGATTTTTCCAGATCCACATCCTTTAACACTGGTTGTTTCTGATACCAAGTATACCATCTTTTCCTTTAAAAGATGAATAAATAAATATATCTCACAACTAAATAACAGGTGTATGAAAACAAGCCTGAGCTCGACATACATAACCTACATTACTGAAGGTTAAATTGGATAAAATGGGATTATCTCACGTATATGGTGTATGGCATGAGTTTATGTATTACTCATAGAATATGAGTAATACAATTATAAGACATATAGAGAAAATATCAGTCAGATGGGGTTGATGGTAAATATCTGTTCAACAGAGTGGAGAAACGTGATCTACTGTAGAGCAAGTTCGGTCATTTTTAACCTTCCAAAGCAAGCAGAGTCAATCAGCGATGCATTTAAAGTGATTTTCACACACTGTCCAGCTGTTATCAGGGGAAGCAGCACTGAAACACAGGCAGCGTCAGATGGATGAAGCAGTGGAGAACACAGGAAAGGACTGAGATCAGCTTTAGTTTAGCCAACTGACTGATTGATTCAAATACAGAGGGACAAATGAGAAACAACACAAGGTTAAGTTGAGGACACTCAGTAGATTGGACCGTTGGACAAATATGGAAACTTTCTATTTTTCTTTTTTTTTTACATGTCACAGTTTCATCAATTATTAAAAAAAAGGATGTGGAGTTAAAATCACAATGAAAACATTGTAAAAGAGCATTACTTTATGTTTTACATACTCCATGATTTGAACCAAGTCTTACAAGGACAGAGGAGTCTGACGATGTGAATTCCCTTTAGATATTAATTTAGTTCAAGAGTTTTTAAATAAAATAGACACTTATACTTATATTGACCCAATCAATGTCGTAATTGTCACCTCTTTTGAGCATAAGCAACTTTAAAAGACACAAGTAGCAAATGAAATGGAAACTTTCTAGTCTAATCATTATGCCTTTTTTAAGAGATAGGACAGTTGATGGATTAAGAAACCAGGACAAGAGAGAGTGAGAAATAACAATTGGGAAAGGAGCCACAGGTCGGATTTAATACCGGCCATCACATTGGAGGACAATAGCCTATGTACATTGGATGCATCCATAAACCACCTCGGCTCCAGAGCTCATCCTTTCTGACCTTTCTTTAGTTCAGTATTAACAAACAGGAAGTGAAGAAGGAGTGATTGGGGTTGACGTGCTACAACAGCCACAGACCAGACTTAAACCCAGTTCTTTATGGTTATATTGCATGTGTTTTAATATGCAGGGGCTCCAGGATGTTGCTTTTGATGGTTTCCTTGGTTGAAAACAAAAATGTTTTTCTTTGATGACTTTGTGCTGTGGCACCAATTTAGTATAATAAGCCAAGGGGGTGGCATCTTCACATACTGTAATCCGCAAAGGAAGGAAGGAAAATAATGAAGTCAAACTAAATTTGGGTTTTTTTCCCCAAAAGATATTTGTGCATTCTTGCAGAAACAGTTGGCGACATCTTTTCCAACTTTGTGATCTGAAATGATGCACGCTATGTTCAGTCCAGTGCAAAAGGGTGACTCGAACAAACCTAAAATCATTTTATGAAATACAGACCAAACCCCAAAGTGCCAATCAGCAGCCCTGGTATATACAAAAAAGTGGCATTTTTGCCATTTCATTTCAGACGAGGAATAAGTCTTGTGGACTGATGAGAGAAATTGACACATACACTAAAGATGTCCAGGGGTAACTTAAATCTTACAGCTCATACTGTACATTGCTGTTTACTGTGCATCCTTTACCCTAACTTTGTGGTCATAATAATAAGACAACAAATACACTCAAAATTGCACAAAAACCACTTTAAATTAACCAACGGGGACAAATTAAGTTTTTTGAATTTGAAAGGACAGGACAGGAGTTCATTGGCAAAAAGGAAGTTCTCAACAAAAAGTAGAAAACTGACTTTAAAGTTCAAACGTAAAGCTTTGGAATCTAATAATTGTGACTGATTCAGTCCAAAAGGTAAAGGTCACACCTAAAGTTGTTCAGTTTTGTGATCTAAAATATGTCATGCTTGTATTTTGGTAAAAGGGATTACTGATGGGATGGAGAATTTGACCTCATTTATCATTTTCTCTCCAATGAAGTCTAATTGACTTAACCCTGTAACACCCCTTGTTGTAAAATTACAACGTCACCTTTAACCATCCTAAAAAACAATCTGTTATATTTTATCTTATTTTTTACCACATTTACATAGTCATTGGGTCCTATTGTTCAGTCTCACAATGCTATTGGATCTTACATTTGTTTACAAGTCACGCCTTCTGGCCATGAACTCACACAACCTCTCAAGGTTTCCTTCGAACAACAACTATTTGTTTCATTGGACTGGATTCATCAGATTCAAGTAAGTAATATGTCTTTTATATTTTTTTTGGTTGTTATTACAATGTCTAGAGCATGTACATATGTAGTTATTGTGGAATAGATGCATCAAATTTCATTTAGAGCTTGTTATATAATTGTTGCAATTATACAACACTGGGTGAATGTGGTAGTCAAAATAGCTGGCTTGTTGCAGTGGGCTCAAACAGGTTGTATTCCCTCCACTACACCACTGCCTGAAAGAGAGTATTTTCTTTATACATGGATATTATACATTCTACCCTTCTGTTGTGTTATGGTCAAGTTTGACTGATTTAAAAGTTTTATTTCTAAAAAATGTAGTTAATTTGATCAGCCTGACCTAAAATTCCATGACTTCGTCCACAAAGAGGATATCAACAGACAATTCAGTTCTGGGGAAAGGAATGTTCCTGAATGTGGGGTGTGGATGTAAGTGGGGGTATGCATGTTTTCCTTTTAGTATGATAATTGGAGCCATTAACCCATTTACATTCACATTTACATTCACATTTACATTCAGGGTATTTAGCAGACGCTTTTGTCCAAAGCGACTTACCAGGCAGACAGTATTGTCTGCCTCGAAAACATTTCTACCCTGAACACCTAGTCCACCACCCTATTCTATTCCTTCAGGTTATGTACTACAATATATAAAACATATATATATACACATGTTAATTAATTTATATTTTATTCCATTGTTCCATTATTAGTGAAGCTCCTTGATCGGGGAATTCATTACGTGGGAACAGCCAGGCAGGTGCGCCTACCCAACTGTAACCTTGAAGACGAGAAGAGCTTGAAGAAAAAGGGGAGAGGAAGCTATGACGTCAGAGTGGAGGGGAATCACAACATCTGTGCTGTCAAATGGTATGACAGCAGGGCCGTCACACTTGTGTCATCCTTTGCTGGACCTGAACCTGTGCAGAAGATTCAACGCTGGGAAAAAGCCAACAGAACCTACGTTGAAGTTGAGAGGCCTTACATTGTTGGTGCCTACAACAAGTGCATGGGAGGTGTGGATTTGTTGGACTCATTTACAGCCAAATATAAGTTCCCCATCAAATCCCGTCGCTGGTACATGTACATCTTCTGGCACACCATCATCCTCGCTGTGGTCAATGCCTGGCTGCTCTACAAGCGGGACTGTAAAGCGCTCAAGATGTCTAGCAAAGAGAGACGATGAACAGGAGACAGTTTCAGGCACAGCTAGCATCCTCTCTCATCCTGGTAAACGCAACACTTCAAACTCCAAAGAGAGGACGGCCATCTTCAGGCAAAGGGAGCCCAGCAACACAGACAGTGACATCAGGAAGCCCTCTGAATGTTCAGAAGAGGCCATCCAAGAGATGTGCACACCTCCCATTGGATGTACGCAACGATCTAGTTGCCCATTTCCCAAGGAAGACAGGGAGAGGACGCTGCAGACACAGATACACCAACACACAATGCAGAAAGTGTGATGTTCGCCTTTGCTTTACAGACGACAGGGACTGTTTTTGGGACTTTCACCACCAATGAAAGTCTTCATGAGTCAAAAAGAGGGGGAAAAACGTTTTTAAAGAGTTTTATTTTGTTTAATATTTTTTATATTTTTATTGTTTTTAATAAATGACTTCATAAAAATATGACTAATGTGTGATTATTATTAATGTTATACTGTTAGGGGGCAAAGGAAGCAACCATGCAAATGAACCCTTAGTTGTTCTGAATTGTTCAGACAACAGAAATTCTGCTCCCAACTAAGCCCAATGTTGCAATATTACAACATTTCTCTAAAAGCGTACATAAACATTTTTTTTTTTAAAAACTCTTTAATTTCTGCATCAAATACCTCCTAAAACAACATCTGAAAGGTCAAATATTTTTTTTTTTAGGTTTTTCTATATTTGGGTCTTACAGGGTTAAAGGTACTATGCAAATGAACAAATTAACATAAACATATACAACGACTGCCTCTTTGCACATGAGCTTACACAATGTATTCAAAATTCAAAAACAACTGTTGACTGTGTGATAAGAAAAAAAAAATCAGAATTAAATTAGATGAGGAATTTGATCATGACAGTTGTTCTTGAGCACAACATAGAAGTAGGAATTATATTCATGGAAATAGTCATGTGAATAAACAATATATATACAAAAAGAGCAGATAAACACAGAGTACAAAGTTAGTAAGAGGAGAATTGTTCAACTATGATAACCTGCATCTGTAGCATACTGATGAGTTGCATGTGTTCGATTTCATTCTTGATGCTTAACGATTATTTTAAATTACATTTGTTGGAACTTGATTGTGGAAAAACTGACAACAAGTTTAAACCAGAGCAAGTATTTATTATTTATTTATTTATTTGGAGACAAAAGACAAATGTGAGGATGAAAAACAACAAACATGGTGGAACTATTTCTTATAAATGTGGCAGATGGGAAGATGTTTAAATGTATAATATGAGAGGAGGCATTAGTGAACTAGAAAGCCAGGAGAGAAGGGCAGGACAAGGGTTGGCAAGTGATGAGTGCACAGTTCATCCGTTCATGAGAATACGATTATTTTATTCTTTTTGGTTCAACAATTGTGGGTTATTTTCAGGTGTTTAAATTCCCCGTGAAACTACAGGATGAGACTCACGCATGCACGGGGAGAATATTCTAACTCCACACAGAGAGGCTCCTGTCCAACGAAGGTTCGAACCATGAACTGTCTTGCTGTGAGGCAACATCGCTAACAACTGCACCACCCACTTAAATTGGTGATAAATTAACATTTAAAACAGGAACACCAGAATACAGCTGGTACAATGTGTTTTTTGGGGGGTGTGGGTTTAACTAGTATCAGAGCTGCTTGATAGTTGGACAATGGCGGAATTACAAATAATCTATCAAGAGAGCATGATGGACATCCTGGTTTACAGCACTCATGTTTATCTGCAAACACCACAATGCACAACTTGGGTTTCAGTATTGAATTTCTGGAAATTCCCATCATGTATCGGAGGAGAACATAACTAAATGCCAGCTGTCGTTTTTGCAGAGGAAAGAAACGACAAGCTTAGCATACCGGTGCTGAATTTTACTCTTCAGTTAACCACATTTGCTTCACATGCATTAGTCTCAGCATTACTTTCAGGTTATAATAATGTTCTGTTGTCACCTTTTCTAACTCTGCCATTCAGAAGAAACTCTTTACATGATGATTATATCCCCCCAGAGCATAATCTTTATTTTCGAGCATAATGTAAATTCACAGGAAATGTGCTTGATATTTGGGTTGAAATGATTTTTATTGTGCTGACAGCCATTAAGTTTGCCTCGCAGCTATCCAGCCCAGTCAGACTACATGAAGTACGAAATGGAGAGGAGAGGGGTAGAAAGAATTTGAGAGAAGTCCCTTGACTAACTGCATTACACTGAGAGGAGTTAACCAAATAGTTAAGGATGACATATGTGTGCTATGTGAACAATTTTCTCTGCAGAAACAGTTCAAGGCTGATCCAGTGTAAAAGGAGACATGTGGGGCGGCGTGCGTCTGCAGCAGTAGCAGAAAAAGCGGAGAGACTCGAAGCATAAATCCAGTCTGTGATGATGTCATGAGATTCCTGTGAGAGTAAAAAAGCATACATGCATGAGAGGAGTCTCCAGAGTATATTCCTCGTGTAACGTCTTAATTTCATGTTTCCAATGTGAAGAGATACAGAGAAGCGTCCTCCAGGGCTCGGTCCTGCTGGATCTACTGTTCCAGGATCACATCTGTTTCACATGTAGAACTAAGACTGAAGCAAATCATGGCTCGCTAGGATTTGAAATTAGATTTATAGTTGAGCATGTGTATATGTATCGTAAATGTTAGCGATGTGGGGATAAATAAACCTAAAGTTGACCTGAATTCTAAAATAAATGATGAAAGCAGCCCTATTGTGCCTGTGAATCTTGTTCTCACACTGAATGGTGTTCATTTACTTTTGTGAAACTATATTAGTCCCACAGCATTGTCCACATTATTTCATCCGTGAAGTGTGACAGACAATCCAAGCTTGCAAACAAAGGGGGACTTCTCCAACAAAATTACAGATCTCACATATACCCTCAGTGAAACGTTTTGACTAAAAGGCAGAAACACTCAAAACAGGAACATTTCAGAGCATTTTGTCTATGCTTTAAGCGAGCAACACTAGCTTGTATTCCAGCTACAAAGTGCTGTAACTTTACCCCTGCAGCACTATATAGAGAGTTTTACTGTAGCTTATTGTTTGGATGTCCCACCTACAACCTCATGCATTGGATTCATGCTTGTTTTTCTTACTGCCTGGGTTAGGGTTAAGGGTTAGGGTTAGCCTGAGGTCTTGAAAAATGAAGATGATACGTTTCAAATAAGCCAGCTTTCACAGCAGAAATTAACATGTTTACAGCTTGGTTCCAAAAAACTAATTGGGTCTGATTAGCTCATGCCTCGATTGCCACACACTGTACGGGTGTTTGAATGTTTTAATAACTCATCCATTTTGACTTTAAGAAGGATAAGTTATCTGACTGACATGGTGTGCACATTGCACCAGTTGGTCAAAATGCTTAAAACCCACCTCCTGAATTAAAGACTGTAAGCACCAAACGTTTCTCAAACTGGCATATAGGAAATATTAACCAGCAGTTTCTCTCGTCTTTTGGTCTTCCATGGAATTGTCATCAATAAGAAAAAAACACAGATATTCCCGGACTTGTTTTTAACTTCTGTTGAGAATAAAATAAAAGCTTAATGGACAGGTGTTGCGGTAACCCACAGGTTTTTACTGCTTCCTCTTCAGGCTCGGTGCTGTCACAGCAGAGAAACAGCTGGCGCAAGTGACTAATTCCAATACGAGTCATCTTCTCCTCCTCTTTTAGTCCCAGAATCACCAATTAGGGGAAGAAAGGGCACTAAAATGCATCGTTTATAACTTCCAGTAGTGCCGACTCTAATTTTTGCCAAAGTTAACCTGTCTACTCGAGTTAGACGTCAGCGTACAGTTCAGAGGACGAGCCCAGCAGGAAATCGCCCGCCACAACAGTCTTTCCTTTGAAGGATTTGAAACAGTTCAGATGACACAGAGGGGGCAGGAAGTAGAGTAGTGATGGCAATGCTCTTTAACACAGTAATCCTATTGTCAATTTCAGGGATTAATGTTCTTTCATAACGACCATTCTGTTTGTGTGTGTATGAAAGTGTGTGTATGTGTATGAAAGCATGTGTGTGTGGTGTACAGGATAAGGGACACGTCGGCAGCAAATGATTGAAACAAAACAATAAGAGGCTCACAATTAATTACAGGTTAGACTCTTTAAACCTCTGTCAGCGCCTGTTGCTGTGTGGGACAATTTTTGATGTTTTACCAACAATACTCAATGAAAACAGGAAATAGATGAGATGCCAGAAATAGTGTGCAAGGATCAGATATGACTCTGCAGGATATTCCTGCAGGGTCCTATTTTACTTTAGTTGAGATCCAGTTAGCATAAAGGCTCTTAGAATGGTTGATTCACCTTAGTGTATAGCCCATCATTTTCTACCCCCAGACGCCTATTTATTAAACAACAGAGTTAACTTTAGAAACATGTGTAATGTGTATAGCCACACAAGCCAAGCTTATTAGTTAGAAAGCTAGTTTCATAACTGTCCTGATAGGTTACTTAGCCTGAAGTGTATCATCTATCCAATACTATCCCATCCTTTGTCATGTAAACTAGCCCTATTCGCTAACCTTTGTACATACAAAGAGTTTGTTTCCGAATGATTCAGCTGAAACTCAAACATAAAGACAACCAACTATGTTGAAACATCAATGGTTCCAGTAGTGAGCTCATTGGTTCAATAAGGTAAAATGATGAATAGGACTGAGAATAGGGCAGCCATTGTAAGATTTGAGTTGAAGCAGGTGGAATAAAAAATAAAAAAGTCAAATTAATTTCATTTTGATAAGTCTCTGGCATGAATTAGAAACAGAGTAGAGAAAAGAACAGATACTTCAATAAACTTTAATTGGAGCCATTATTTTGAGGGCCAAGTAGCCAAAATAACTTACAATTCGGCGATGAAGGGGCTGGGAAATGATTGCATTGCAGTCAACGTGCAATGATGAACATCACACAGATGAAAGAGGAGGGAACTGTTTTTGTTCTCGAAGGAACAGGTGGAAACATTAACTGCAGTTGGCAGGTTGTGCTAACAAGCTGCAGGGCTTTCTGGGATGTGTTCTTCTGCACTGTGGCTAATTAATCACAGAGTACCGACACAGTTAAAACCAGTCAAATGACTGCGCTTCTCCAGGAACACAGAAATAAATGGGTGTGAGCGCTGTAATTGATTCCTCATTTCTACAGACTTCAAAAGCAACCAAGAGTTTTAATCAGATTAAAGTTCTGGATGATTCCAAATTTATCAGCCAAATTAAAGTGTTATATTTACTTCTAGGAGGAGCGCCGATTCTTCTCTTGACAATGTCGGAAATATAACAGCCTTGTGATAATAATATCCGTAAAAAACTCGACAGATATTAGACTCCCCTCGGGGGGTTTTGGAGATGCTGTTTGGGGTTAGATTTTCTTTCATGTCTCTTGGTTTGTTTTACATTTATTCAAAGGACGCAAACTTTTAAAGAGTGAAATACTCGTAAGAATATATAAAAGAAAAAATAACTCAAAGAATAGATGAACTCATACCACTTATTGAATTCCCACTTTATTACTTAGTTTACATAAATTGAAACGTCTCCATGGCAAACATCTGACATCCATTCAAGTTATTTAGCTAACAGGGATTTGAGGCTAAACAACGAGGAGGGGATTGGATGTCAGAGTTAGTCTTGGGTGTATGAAGAACATGTCATGAGTGAGGACTTTTATTTAGAGATTTCGTATAAAGCAAAATTCTTTTTCATGATCATTATCAAGATAAAGCCTACAGTGTTTATCTGATCTTTAATACCTAAGCAGTTTGTTTGTAGCGATGGGGATTCGATTACGTCTCTTCTGCTGATGCTGGACTACAATCATCGTCCAGTTGTTCTGTTCTTTATTTGTTGGAATTCCCGCTGGGGCCCGGCCTACATGAGTCCACATTATCCTCCTTATTATACAAAAAAAAAAAAACATCTTTTTGCAGCTCGCTGGAGAAACTTTAAGGCTTCAAGGGCATGATTAATGATTAAGAGGGAAAACTTCTCATCTTTGAAGCTCTTAGAGACATCAAAGCTATTCAACTTATTGTTATACTTAGCTGTGCTTTAGGACATGAACCAACACTTCAACTGCATTAAAAGAGAGTTTTTCATTCAATATGGGGACCAAAGAAAGCTGGCAAGTGAACTGTATGCTGTCAAGAATGTATTTCTTTTCAAGCATATTTACAACACGTTTGTATATTCACTCAGGTCTTAATGGAGTACATTTTTGAATTGGCCGTGTAAATGTTTAGAACCAAATCTGCAATATTCCCCTGGATTTTCCCTTCTAGATGTTTAAAGTACATGTACATAAAGCATTATGTGTGTCGTAAAACATGATATATGTATAAACTGTTCATCAAATTGAAAAAAAGAGGGTGCAATGTTAAAAAAAAAAAGTTAAAATGTATTCTCCAAAAGTTCCTAAACTGAGAATTGTCTCAATTTCGCTGTATCCTTATAGCAACTAGGAGTTTATTTTCTGACTAAGCAAAACATTTGGTCAACAGAGATTGAGTGCATATGGGTCATGACAATAACACGATATTTCATCGAAGAAAAAATGGGAGTTGTTGAGAGGATTCAGATTTCAAACAAGCCCCACATTCGTTGCTACCAGCTGTTTGGCCATTGCTTCTGTTGTGAATAAAACACAACGTTCCCATAGTTGCACAAAAAAAATCAAAACATCCAGCGCTCACCCAAAACTGAAAATCTGCTTTACTTAAATTTGTGCACACAAAGCTTGTATCTATGACATGATTCTGCAAGAACCAGATGCTTTCTTAAACTGTTGCTCCTCTTTGTATAAATATTGTATCTTAAAGCTTGAAGTTTACCAATGTCTCTGCACCTATAAAAGAAAAAACCTGAAAAGAAGAAGCGTTACACATCACCAACTTACATTGCGTTCAACAATTCAACAACTTTCCTTGTACAAATGGCAGGCTTGAACTTTTTTCTCCTTCCTACACCATCATTCTTTGTATAAGCCAAAGTGAATGGAATAAATGCCTCTACAATGTACTGCTCAAACTGAACAAAAATAAAACAAATTCAATTAAACGTCACCTTCATCGTACAACAAAGTCGTGGCCCAACTAGAAAAGATGCAAAAAGAATCGCAACATTATGGCTCCCAAAGATAGACTTGTTTATTTGCTGTTCGCATTAAAGAACACAATGTTACGAGCCCTACTAGCCCATTTATACCAGCCGCCCCTGATTATATATCGGCAGAGTATCTCCTTCTTCAGCTTCAGATCATGAGCCTCTTGGAAACACGTTTTTATGGCTGATCTAGACTCCATGTTCACCGATGGCCTTTGGGGATAGAGAAAACCACAAACCTCCTGAACATTGGATATTCATTGTTGGTATTTCTTGTTAAGACTAAAACACAGAAAGTTGGTTGTTTCCCAAACCCACGATAACTAACAACAGGCTTCCATTAAGTGTTGCTCTTGTATTTACATGGTGCCCACAAGCATCCGCACTCATGCTGGAATGTGTTTTGAATCCAAACAAAGAGTCAAATAAGGGTCTCTGTCTGATAAAGCTGACAGTATTAATGGTTTGATGTTGGCCTGGAGGTTGGACAGTGGGTTCATACGATGTGGAATAGATAGAGGACGAAACACATCTGACCCAACTTAAGCATCATCATAGAAGTAATTCTTGACCAAGGCTCTCTGAACGATATCTTGAGCCATAATGAAAAGTCAGCAGATGTATCTTATCACTCTGGTCTGTGGTAGAATGAAACAACCACCGAGAAAAGTGCAATTTTATTACCACAGTTAAAGCACAGGCGCCTCTCAAGGATTTCTGGATCGGGATCTAAAGGTGTAGAACCCCAGAAAAAAACTGTAAACTTCTTTAAACAACTGCAGGATCAAGCAAGTCTGCTGAATCATAAAAATTTCAAAAACGTGACACTTTTTATAGGATTATTCATAGAAAAGACGATATATAGAGGACGATATATAAAGGCGTTATATAGGTAGCTATCTAAGTCGTGGCCCAAATGTTATCAACTCTATCTGTAGGTCATTGTTTTTTTTTTCCCCCACATTTAATAAATCCTGGGACTTCAGGAAACCCATTAAAATATTCACTTACTTGGTCTGAACTACAAAATGTCAAGAAAAAGGAACATTTTCTGCTGTTCTTTGTAAACCAACAAACCCATTTTAAAAGTGGAAAGGCTGATTTTTCCAGTGTATTCAATTTTGAATTCTGAACTGTGGTTTCTACAAGGAAAGAATTTTATCAGTATCCCTGATAATCAGACCAGAATGTCACCATTTGTTTCTCGTTTAGCAGTCGGACATATAGTTCGCTTAACAAGTTTTCCATCTGAAAGACAGAGGCATCTTGGCTTGTCCCACTGTAAACCATCAGAAGCTAAAAAAAAAAGCAGCTGTAAACATTTTTCACAATGATTAAAAAAATACCAAGTATTTATGATATTTTTGACCACTACCAGTGTGCGAGAAAAGGCTTCACCAACCATGTTAAAAAGTCTCCCATCTGGTATTTTGTTGATGCAATGATTGATGGGCCAACCAAACCATTTTTTGATAGGCTACAAAAAAAGAACATATGGTTTTGTTAGTCATCTGCATGAACATCAATGAGACAATAGCTTAAACTGAAGCATCAAAACAATGTTAATAAAGCAAGGTTTTTCAGATGATTTGCTTGACTAAACCATTGTGTGTAAATTAATGGGAATAGTGTAATCACACATAAACACATGAAATTACCTTTCTGGGTCTACATTTTGACCCAAACATGTTAAACTAAAGGAACAGTTTCCCCAGCACTGGAGCTAATAATAGCCCAGCTTGAGATCACTTCCACATCGTACATTAAAATGTGGCTGCTGCCCGGTTACGATCATATCTTTCCTGGTTTTCCACTATTTTATACCATCATGAACCAATCTAAACTAAGCTGGGGAATGTTCCTGGAATGACAATTAAACGAACAAAGAGAAACCCGTGCAGTGAACCGAAACAAATGGGAAGAGCGAGTTGTTGCCAAAATCTATAACTGTGCAGCAACATTTTATGTGCTGTAAATAAACATGTTTTTGTTTCATACATGATGCAGTATGACGTGAGACTGAGGAGTTCACCTGCACCCCTCCCCATAAGTCACTCACTCACAGATGTGACAACCATGCTCTTGTTTTGTCACCCATACTCCTGAGTCCTTAATGAAATAATCCAAATGGGATTAGTGCAGAGGTCTTTGAAGTACTGTTTTCCTTGCCTCTGGTAAAATATCGAGACACGGTGCTTCTTTTGATCAATGCAATCACAATCAACTGTGGAGTGGTCGCTGTGTCGGATCCAGTCCAGGAACAGAAGCTTCCGCATGGCTTCCTCTCTGCTGCAAGGACCCAGGGAATCCCTTATTTGCCACAAAATATGTTATGAGTTTATGATTATAAAGCTAATCAGCTGGTGTTGCATGTGTATGAGGTAATATGGTCTTTAATGACCGCATTTTAGTGGATTCATTTATCTGAGGCAAACTTGTTCTGGCACCAGATTGGATGTAAAACTTAGCATCCTTCCTATGAGGTTCTTTTTTTTTATTTATTTTTTTTTAACAACAACAACAACATCTCATTTTGCTCCTCTCCCAGGGTGCATCTGGGTGTGGATTTCGTCCGGACATCAGAGCTAATTAGCGCTTTCTTCCTGCACAGAGGGAGGGGAGGAGGGGGGGGTTCGGTTTCTCAATCTATAGCTCGATTCACAACATTCACCTCTGGGGCTGTCGTGTGTGAGAACCAGCGATTCAAAGTTGTTTTGAGGCGAGTTCAAAGTTATTGAGCGAAGACGGCGCTTTGTGTCGCCTGATGAGACTGAAAGGAGTGAAAAGCGTCGCCATGACGAGCTCAGTCATCTGTGAAAATAAGTGCTAGAGCTTTTTTACTACAATGAACATGTAGCCATGTGATGATGCAGGAAGGTGTTTACTTAGTCCGTGGTAACTGTCGAGACACTTTTTATTTCTCTAGTTTTATCATCATGATGAAATGACACCGTGAAAGTTTTTACAACGTACATAAAAGTTTCTGATCTCATCAGTGACGTAAATATCTTGTTGCTAGGCGATGGTTTTGATTGTATTAATGATGATAAAGATGATGGTTTTGTTCGAAAACAACGAGATTTGATGCTGAATAGAACTCTCAAGAACAGCCGTCGATGTCGTGCTTTGCCTCTGGTCACTTCCTGTCAGCACCTGTGTCCGATCAAAAGCTGCTCTTCTGCACTTACTGACCTTGTTTCCTCCTTTTCTTGATCCTTGCTTGTGTTGTACTTCCTCTTTGATGTACTTTAGTGTCTGCTTAATAAATTGTAGATACTAGTCTAACATGCTTTTAGTTCAACTTACTGTGTCTATAACTATGAATACTGTACATGATTTTGTAAGGGTTGCAAGAAGAGCTTTTACCTTATCCTTGAATCTCTTTTTTTTACTAAATATCAATTCTCATTTTGTTTTACTGTTTTTATCCTTGAGGGGATTTTAGGTGTTTACACTCTCGTGAACATGCACACAAAGGATTGATGCATTGACGAGGAGACAGTGTGACAGAGCTGGCCGGGAGGGGGATTATGTGCCTTGCTCAAGGGTGCCCCGGCAGTGCTCAGGAAGTGTCCTCTCCAACTACCAGAAACATTTCCATATTTGGTCCGCAACGGGACTCGAACTGGCGACCCTCCGGTGCCCAACCCAAGTCCCTACGGACTGAGCTACTGTCGCCCCCAAATACCTTGAATTCTTTGACAAATTGTTTTAGCTCTAATCTTTATATAGCAGTGGAGCTTATATGACAGTGGGTGAATGGAAGTGTTAATGTGCCGTAATATTGGACCTAACATGACAGGATATTCAGATTAACGCCTCAACTGTAGCTGCGTCAGACATTTGTCATTCATTTAATTTCGGTCTTTGATGAAATAGTGAGAATTCAAAGCAGATTTGGAATAAAAGTACACTGTAACACTTTTTTTTTTCTTCAATTTGTGATTTTATGGTTTGGCATAAAATGAAACAATAGTGAAATGACACAAAAGAATCTGGGCATAATGAGACGCTGAGGGCCCAATCAATTTTATACAAGCACAAGCTCGGGTTAAGTAACACACGTCACGTCAAAACGGAGTGATCACACATGGTGGAGTAACTGTGGAAGCGTTTGATGTCCTACGTTCCTTACAAGCTGACTAAACACACGGTTTAAAAGGCCTGTGAAATACTAGAGCTGTCTGTCCTCAAAGTGAGCAGCATGTGGTGTTACAGTAATTAAGTTATTAACTCTAGTGTAGTTGAAGGTCCATCCTTGATGCAAGCTGTTGGGAGGCTAAATTTATGGCTCAAATTAGATCCACAGTTTATTACAGCTTCAGTGGTATGGAGCTAATTCTTCATGGCGAGTAAGAAATCTTCCCGACAAGTGTATTTGTCCATATGGAGCTGTTTAAGGGCTGAAATGTGTTCCTTACATAGCACAGCGCTCAAGGAGTTATGAATTAGTCTGTGACATGCAAACAGGTGCAAACGGACAGAAATACAAAGCGGCTAAAGCTAATGTTTACTCTGAGTGAGTCACACCAGACGTAATGATTATCATTCCACACCCTGTCCAAGATTCCTCAAACTGTGTTAGCAACATCACCAATCACAGTTTCATGCCTAGAGTGTTGATATACAAATCGGGATGTTTGAATAGCATCAAGATGTGTTGATCTCACAGAAAGAAGAGGGGAAAGTTGATGAGGGGTCGAAAAGGGGACTGATGTCTACGAGTCTGGATGGTTCCAAAGTAAGTGGCCCCGACTGTATCCAGTTCAAAATCCTCTTCAACCACCAGGCTCTCCTCTACATTGACACCCCTTCCCGCAGCCTCCGTTCCTACATCTCCAGCTTCCCGTCTCCCCAAGATAGAACCAAGCATAGAACCTGAGGAGTCTTCTTAATATCTGCCCGCTCCATCTGGAACCATCGCTCCCCGCACATGCAGTACGCAACACTGCAAGGTCCCATCCACATTTAAATCATTTAATGAGACTCGCCTCTTCAAAAGAGCTTTCAGTGTATGATTGTGATGTGTGTTCTGTTTATCTGTGCCTGATGTGTTGTCTTCATGACCTGTGTGCGATGTTAGTTTGTCTTTACTGTGTTGACATTCTTGCAAAAAAAGAATAAGAATGACAGATGGGAAAGTGAATAACAATCGTCTGATTAGTTCAGTATTGCAATGTGATCTGTTCAGATTTCTATATTGGAATTTGAAATCAATAATTGGGTCTTTTTTTTTCTGTCACAAATGGCAGATAAAATGATCCTGTGTGGCAGAAAGCTGTTTCACCATTAGTGAGTACAAATCCTGCATTTGCACCAACTAAGTTGACCTCATCTCTGTGCAACATTGTTCTTGAGCATTGATCACTCATCAATCAATCATTGAATAATGTTTCAAATTATAATTAGTTTAAGTTTGATTAAACACAGCTGGTGCACCAGGCTGCTGCTCTCTGTCAGGTCCTTGGTTACTATTAGCATTCTCCTGTGCTGACATTATCTCACAGCATGCTGACATGCCAGCTGGGCTCCCGCCTGGCAGGCTGTCCCACTAACCCAGACCCACCCTTGGCTCAACATTAAGCTACCAGGGAGATTTACTGCAGCCAGAAACTGGCCAGAAGAAACCACAACTCCCTGATCAGTAGACAGCCAAAAAGATTGATATCAGAAAAGTTTAATTTTTCCAGTCAGATCTGTTCATATTAATATTTAGGAGTATTTAAATTCTCAGTTCATTTACATAAAAGCAGCAGAACATATGCCAAACATAATGTATGGATGCTTGAATATCTCTCTGAATATATAAAAGAAAACAAGAGAGGAACAACGCTGCCATGTGTCTTTCTATTTACTTTTGACTTTATCTGTCATGCCAACATCTTAATTCACCTCCGTGCAGCTGGGGAAGCTGTGTTTTTGCTGCTTGATACTTCGCAGATTCCCTGGAGATGTTGTCGAGTATCACTTTTTCATCTGAGGTGAGAAAAAGTGACTGAAGGATTTACTCTTAATGCACAATTACTCGCTTGTCTTCCAGCAATTTGACAAAATATGCTTCTGCTGCACAGGAATGCAAGACCCGTTCACAACTACATTGAGTAAGAGCTGCTGGCAAGCTCTGATCGTTTGGTATCACAAATTGGGATATTTAACTTCACGGGAGGAGAAAAGTGAATTATAAAAACCTGGAAAATTGAGGAAATAATGATGATTTATTGAGACATAGACTGAGGCAAAACCATTATGAGGAATGGGAGAGAAGTACTGCTTTCACTGTCAGAAACACGTCCAAGTTTAGAGCCAAAGATAAAACTGTAAAAGATCAGTTGTCTCTGCTGTGAGGCTCACAGAGGGCAGGAGGTTAATCCAGACGGTTGGATTTTAAAGATGTCTGTCTCTTTAACTGTAGTTTGCTTTTTTATCTCCTGGTACAGTATCTCGGCTTTTCGGCCTACTTTTTACCTTTCCATAGATATACTGTAAGTGGCATTTAATTATTGTTGAACAAGGTAAAGATTTACTGAGCTAACATGTTTGTTTGTTTTGTTGTCACGAAAAGGGGGTTGTCATGATACCAGAATGTTAAGCTTAGAAAAAACAAAGATTACAAAACCTGCACAGCAACAAAACTACAACCAAATATTAAAATTCTTATTCTTATTTTCAGTTATTCAAATTGGCAAAGAAACTCTTACACAGTGCCTATTGCACAAACCTGTTGGCAATGTTTCAGAGACTGAACATTCAGACGGTGACAGGTGTTTGATAGCAATTTTTGATGGACTAATTTCTCTGCTTGACACCTGTCTTAAAAAAAACAGTTTTTACTAAAGCATTGGTACTTGTTTAATGCCGTTGTTCATAAAATAATGGACAACTTGTTGAGGCATTCAAAATTCTGAGAATCTAAAATAAAAAAATGTTAACGCACCATAATTGATTAGAGCAGGAGACTTTCACAGCACAAACACAAATATAAACTCTCTGTTGCCATGACAGCCTCAGTCAGATGGATGAGCTGTGAAATTGTCGTGAAATTATAAAATACAGAGTTGTGAACTTGGACATGAATTCTGCCTTCATGTATTGCCTCTAACCCAGTAGGTGTTGAATAGCGCTAAAGTCTGCTTGGCTGTCTGTTGGGCGCAGTTGGAAGGGTCAAATAAACACAGGAACACTCACAAGGCTTGACTTGGAGACCGAATGTCCAAGTGTATGTAAGTAAACTGACCATGTTATTTAACCTGACTTAACTTCGACATTGTGCTTGATGTGTTGCATTTTAACTGAATCCAGAAGTGTCTCTGATTAAGAAGGTACTTCTCTGCCTCGGATTAGTTGAGAAAAAATAAAAAAAATGGGTTGTGTGTTCAAAAATGAGTCATCGTTTACTTCTGGTTCCACATGGAGCTCGAAAAGCAGTCTTACTCTCTGGTTTGAATATTTTCCTGCAGAAAACACAGCAGGCTGTCAGTCTGGTAATTTGTGCCACCAACACATAAAGTGGTTTAAAGGCTTTTGTGTTGCAGACACAAAGTATAATTCCATTGCCAGCCAAACACTTGTTATCAGCCTTAACTTATTCTTGTTTTATAGCTGGTGTTTTTTTTTTTTTTATATAGTCACACGTCTGTTATTGTCATTGTTACAAAAAGTCTGTTTATTCTCCTCTCTTTCTGTCTCTCGGACCTTCCCACTTTCTGGGACAGTGGGTTGTTGCAGAAGCCAATTTACAGTTCTATCACTCTGAAATCAAGTCATGTCTTGAATTTCCTTCGGGATCAATAAAGTATCTATCTATCTATCTATCTATCTATCTATCTATCTATCTATCATGTGAGCTGACATGGAGGAAAATAAACTCTCCAAAAGTCTGCCCATCTTTACCCTTTGTATGAAAGTTATTAAATCCGACAGAATGAAGAATCTTACCTCTTAAAATAACGCTCACCCAAGAAACGTGTGCTAAAATTCTAACATTAGCAAAGAGTAGACCAAGGAGCCCTGAATATTTCACTTTCTCCAGCCACAACGCACCTCTCTGCAATAGTTTACTTACTGTGCAATATTTATATTTCATATTTATTTGATAGTTTTACATCTCATTCTGTGCAAATGCTTTATATTTATGCAAAATCTATCAATGAACTGTCCATGAATCGAATCACAGAATCGATTCAGACAGTTTCTAAGAGAGATTTACACCTCTCCTAAATATAAAAAAAAGTAATGATTTGGTGCTATTGGTCAAAATGTATTGACTTTTGTATCGATAAAAGTGTGTGCTTAGTGACTTGAATTGTACGTCAGTGTAGACAAATCTTTGTTATATTTTACTGACTTTTTTGGAAGTGTTTTACAACTATTTAGCCAACATGGCTCAAAATAGCTGAATGAACAGTAACACATGTAAAGATCTTTTGGAGTGAAAGATGTTTTCTCCTGCCTGCTCTTTTAACTAAGACTAACCTTGACATTTTGGGGGAGGTTGTGAAGTTTTTCATGGACTCCTGGGGTAGAGCCACAGAGCAAAAAGCAGGGAGGACTTCTCCAAGGTGAAGGACGTGATGTGTTTTCCAGAACTGATGAACCTTAAACTGTAAAACAGGGATGCTGACATGCCAGGAGAAGGGGCCACTGCAAAGTAAATAAAGAAACTGTAAACTAACTTTGTAGTTTTCTTGTTTTTCTTCAGCACCACTACGCTTACATTGTATCTGTTGCTGTCTTTTATCTGCCCCGTGTTGTATTTTTGGTTCCTCTTCGAGTATAATCTCTGCTGTTGCTGCAGTGACCCACTTTTCCTCAGACATCATTTCAGTTTTGTCGAGACTGAACACATCTGCAGAGCTGGATGGAATAATGCTGTATAAATTCTCAAGTATGTTGGTGTCTTCTAAAGCTGACAATCTTCAACTTTTTCAACATCTATATATTTTGTAAATGGACTTGTGCTGATATGTTAATCTGACACACTGATGGCAAAGGTTGCCAGAGACTATCAGAATTAAATAATCCCATTCAAACACATTCCCACACGTATCTCTTACTGCTCAGTCAGTTATCTTTTAACTATCACATTAATAGTTAAATCCTTAGATGTCCAATTATTGGGAGAGACGCCATTCTCCCCGTTGAAAGTTATTATACTAAAAAAAGTTAAATGCTGTTGCTTTAGGAGATGTCTACGACCAACAATAGATTCCTTTTAACTCTTCACTGTGGATTACCAACACCTTGGCTAGTTTTCACAGCCAGCATTCTCACAGGAATACTTATTTATTCTCTAAGGAAATGAATTGGAACTCTCCTCTTTAGTCTCGCCTCACGACTGGCTAAGCGAGGTGGTCGTAAATGTAACAAGAACAGAGTACAAAATTGGATTTTAACACAAGTTCTAAAGCGGTTTCTAACAAATTGCTTTGGATTGGACTGAAAGGGTTGAGCCAACATTGGCAGGAGAAGATATCAGCATTTTGCAGGAAAACCACCAATACAATGGTGGTACAGATGAGATTTGACTTTACAAGATATTACTTTATTAGTTTTTCTCACCAGTTTAAAGTGGACAATGAAGCCTTGCCATGGGAAGCCTTTATCCCACCAAAAACACAAGTTTCATTAGGTTGGTTTTCAGATTTGAATAACTTTTCCATCCAGTCAATAATAAAATTGCAGCGGAAACAACGAATCCCCAGAAAGTTTATGGTACAACGTGGTCAACATGATGCTGAATTCTGGCGCGCATGCCGAGCTTTGGCAGCTTTTATGTTCAACCTTCTGTCAGTATCAGCTTTCAAGAGTTACGGGTTGAATAATTACACAGCCTGGCCCCGGAGTGTCACTTTCCTGGTGCTCCTGTCTATTTAGTTTCATTATCGTCGTTTGGATGTTGGAAAAAGAGCCGAGCAAGCTCTTAAATCGTGCTGGCTGGTGGCAGAAAAGCGTTGCTGACTGAGTTTTGCCACTAGTTCAGCTTCCATTTATAGTGTGGCAGCACTTCCTGCTATTGTGTGCCAGGAAAACCCAGGCCTCCTGGCTGCTCTCTAATGTCCTGCCTCTCTTATCCAGCCTGAAACACCACATAGACATAGAAAAATCACACACATAACACATTTACACATTGAGCTCTTTTGGTGGAGGGCCTCTTACCACCAAACCAGAGTAGTGAAGAGGGCTTCAACTCAGCTAAGAAAGTGCTTCTCAATTCGATAAAAAGCGATGTTGAACAACTCAAAGTCAAACCAGCAGCCAGCAGAGGTCCTCAACCAGGAAGGGTTTTGGATCCCTGAAGTCACTTGAGACTATAAGTGGGATTGGAAAGTTCTTCAATTTCGAAAAAAAAAACAAACCTGTCTCTGGATTTCAAAAACAGGCAGCGCTGTCGGACACACATTAGAGGAAGTGTTTTATTCCTGCATCTTGTCAATGCGCTGCACAGAGCATGGATTACTGACTAAAGACTGCAGGCTTCACTCTTTTTCAGCTTCGTTCACGTCTCATCCTTCTGAGCGAGTGGCAGCACAGACTCCTTTTGTCCCTGACGCCAAAGTCCTGGAGTCAGGAAAACCATTAGGACAGTGTAAATCATCTCGGGGCTGAGTGTCAGCCAAAGAGTCCTCAATTACTGGACCACAGCTCTATGCAGCACAGTTGTGGTTGACCTCTAGCTCTGCATGTCCTTTAACGTGCCTCTCATCTTTAAGTGGAAGGTTGGGCCCCTCAGCTCAGAAATGTGTTTGTGGAGATGATCTAATTACTCTGTTTTCTCAGACAGCTGATACTGACTGCAGAGAGATGAGACACAGAGGCTGGAAAAAAAAAACCATGGGGAAAGTTTGTTGGTGTTGCTTGACAATTAACTCACAATTCAAAAGAACTGGAAAGTACAGCTGAGATAAATTGAACAGCTGTGCTTCTTACACAGAAAAATAATTGGCAACTATGTGAGTAAATCATTAAAAGTTTTTACTACTTTTAAAAGGACATTAAAGAAACTTTTCCAGGTTCAAACTTTTTTTCTGGATGTGAATGTATAAAAAACAGTTTTTTTAAGCAAGATAATCTTCATTAATTAGTTAAATTCACACTTAGTGGTAGATTAACAAAACAGGAGATGAGTGATTTCTTTAAAAGAACATAAACATCAATAACAATGTCTGTGATTTTATTAGAGCACACTTAACTAAGTCACATCGCTTGCAGTGTCTTAAAATAAGTCCAACAAATTCTACATTTTTCATTTTTCTGAAATTTGCTTGCTTTCTGTTGTTATACTATTTACTAAATCAGCTCTTAGTGCGGCTCCTATTCGACAAGTTTAATAGTTTTTGTTTCAATGCTGCTCCTATCCTCTGCTTCACTTCTGTCTTTTGCAAGTTGCTCAACACTGCCACAATTTATGGTAATATTTGGTAATAAAAAAACCCCAGCTGTGGTCAGACAGTCTCGAGCTGTATACGAGAACAAAGTGTTATAAGAGACCACTCAATGATGGAAAAAATCTTTTTATTGTGTTTAAGTATGTTTGCACGTGTAACTGCCGGGTCAGTATCCGAAAAGTTTTGTTGTCATTAAATGTCATGTAATAGGAAAATACTGTACTTTTCAGCCAGACCTTTTGTGTCAATATATTGCAGCTAAAGTCCACAGTGAGAGTTACTGATGCAGAAAAAAAAAAACACATTTACCATTGTATCTTAAAGCCACAGGATTGCAAAGTATGTGTGCACAGTACAATACCATCAAGAGTCTAGCCTCAAGACATGTAAAGAATGTGTGGAGGAATGTTTAAAGTCAGATTTTGAATGGAAAAGCGAATATCTCCCAAACTTTTAGTTTGAACAAAGCAAAGTGTACAATAATCATCCTTAATAAAATATTACTGGTTTTCAGCTCCTTCACCAAGCCAACAAATGTAGAAGATATTTATGTGGCTGGATTTATTCAATGTTGATATAATGAGTCAATAGCACATCAAACTCAGCACAATAAAGATTGTTAAACATCGTATTAAGCTTCTGTTTCAGAAACCCCATTACAGAGAAAGGTCGACTGTTATGTAGATGAAACATGTGTGCAGCTTTAACCCCAGCACCACCATTTACTTGGTAGGCGTCCCAGACCAGTAAACAATATACACCCAGCAATATAATGTGATAATGTAGAACGTGAGATTCAAGCTGAGTATGTGGCCATCACCTTAGAGCAGGGATCTCCAACAGGTAGCTCAGGAGTTATTGGTAGCTCACAAGTGAAGCTGGAGAATTTCTGCCTGAGAGCAAAAAGCAGCACCATGCTTTCAAGATGACCACTGGAAACTCTTCTTCATGGGTCTGTTTGAGGCCGACAGGCGCAGCCAACAAAAGCATCCACAAGGCCTTCTGAGGCTACACAATGAGAATACTCAAAAGTCGGAGAGAAGGGTTAGGAACGCAGCAGCAAGACATAGGCATGTCAGCACTCTAGAAAGTGGGTGAGGGGCTGAAAGTTTAAAAATGACCTGCTTCCCTGAAAAGGTGCGTTTGATTTATGTTGCAGGTAGCACAGTAAACCATGTATGGGTAGAGCAGCCAATTTCAAAATAAGCTGAAAAGGGAGCCAAGAGAGGTCAAACAGGGAAAAGTCAATCAACGTGTTGAATTTAATCAGCAATGTTGGAAATAAATACAAATTATTGGACACATTTTGAAATTCATCAATATCTCTCCTGGTACACACAGCACTCTAAAAACAGTTAGTCATGGTGTCTTAAAATTCATTGACAGTTTTGAAGGTCGTTTCCAGCTTACAAAAATAATTAGACTGACATTATAGTTGAAAAGAAGTTAAACAGATGTACCTTATAATACAGTTTATTTTATGACAAAACATTCTGTTCTTCTGCAGAGCTCCCAGAACACGAGGACGGAGAGAGCAATGAACTACCTCTGCAGCAAGTGTTGAGTTTTTGTGTCCCAGACTTTCCTTATGAAGAGTTTGGCTGTATCGTGAAACTGTGGTTTCCTCATAATGAACATTGGAAGACTTGTTTCGGCCTTCTGTAGACAGTTAAGTTAAACAACAAGTGTTTGATGGAAAACTGAAAAACAAGATTGAAAATGGAGTCGTTTTCAACACAGGTCATGCATGCTAAGCTAAAGCCTTTGTTGGATCATTTCAGATAATGTCTGACAACATTCAGGTTCTTGTTCTGTTCTGGGGCATCCATGTCTCCAACTTTGATTACTTTAATATCCCTATGTCTCTGATGAATTATCTTGTTTTCGCCAGCAAAAGTAGCTTTTCCATACCTTTAGCCAGAGAAGACTTTGGAGGACCAGTAAAACTATCACGATCCATTACACATGCCTTTACTCAAGATAGTGCATGAAGCGCAGGAATTTACTGCTATCTTATAACCTTGGAGCCACCTCCGGTTGCTAAGTTGTAAAAGCATAAATGTAGACCATCCTGACTGTGGGACGGATGTAGATTCAGACCTGTGTGGGTGTCTGCATTAAAAGCGTCCATCAAATCCATCAAAAAATGTCTTTGCTGACGCTGTTCAGCAAAAGACAGGAACCATGTGAGGAAGCGTGGTGCCACAAGTCCTTTGATCCATCTCATAAAAATACCTGAAAAGAGGCCAGGATTGATTTGCTCAAGTGGTGGGTACAAAAGAGGCATTAATAGAGCCAATAATTGTTGCTTTGATAGACTGTATGGCTTTAAGTCTAATTCAAATCTGCTTTGACGGTCCTCAGCCTGCTGCCAATTCTCAATAAATCTATTTTCCAAATGGCTCAGCTGCTCTCTCTCTCTCTCTCTCTCTCTCTCTCTCTCTCTCTCTCTCTCTCTCTCTCTCTCTCTCTCACCTCACCATCCCTGAAGACAGTTCCTCAACCATCACTGTATATTTTATATCACAAAGAGCAGAAATCAAATAAGAGGAAGATGCATCGTCCAACGAAAGCAGATTTTGAGGGGGGAATAGGAACCAGGTGCAGAGTTTGGAGGGTCTTCACAAGACTCTCACCACTGAATTTAATAGTCTGGAAATATTCAGGGAAAGTCTTCTTATGCGACCTGCTGAACTCTCACATGCTGCCTTTACTCTCAGTGCACTCTTAAGCCTATTTGACATGCAATTTGTACAGTGGGCTATGATTATAACATTACTGTGGCTGCATATTTGTGTTGGTAATTTAAAATAAATCACTGGACACATATGTTCAGCTCCTATTTAACAATGTGCTGCATGTTGTTTTTAGATGATAATGACGTCCTATCATATGAACAGGGGCTGGAAATGGCTTCGCACACATTGGAAGGGCATTTGCAGGATACAGGCCAGTAAGCCATTTGTCAGATATTAACCTCTCTAAATCTCTTGGTACATTGATTTATTACTGATGATTAGCACACCTGCCTCTGTTGGGAATGTCTGAAGTCAAAGAGAACTCTTTTCCAACCCTTTTAGTAAGGAAGTTCAGCTCAAAGGGGAAAATCAGCTCCAGTTACTACTGTGAGCAATTACAGTATCACACACTATTTGATGCCACAAGCTCACTAAGTTGCTAACATTTTCCTCACAAACATTAGAAAGAGTCAAATATTGATGTGATACGAAAAGTCGTTGTAACGCTCTGGTGACCCCAGAAGAGAATCTGAGGAAAAACCAAAGGTTTCTCAATTCAATGAGGTTTTGTGTTTTAGGGATTCAATGCCATTTGAGTATCATCTTTGGGGAAATCTTGATCCAACTGGGCAAGTAAGCTTGTATTATTTGGAAGCATTCAACAGTAGGATCCCATTATGTGAACATGAAATTGTATTTACAGTTTGAGATTATCTCTTTGGAAGGAACCCTAAACCCTGAATATTTAGATTGTTTGTTCCAAGACTTCCTGTGCCCACAGAAAATCGAACAAAGATGCTACAAACCATCAAACACTGTCATATCATAGATGTTATGTTTCAAAAAAACAAAAAACCTGATGATTTAGGCAACAGATAATGAGACGATATGAAACAGATAAATACAATGATTAAAACATATCAAACTCCAGCTGAACAATACAGCTCTTGAAAACAATACAAAGACAATTCAAAGCTTGAATGAGTTTGACTCTTGAGGTAAGGGAATGTATTTCCTTTAATAAGTGGAATTAAACTTGGTCTATTTGAAATTACCACTTTAATGAAGGCCTTTGTAGTTTGCCAATTACTGCACATTAAATTACAACATGTCCTTCCGAGCTGGATGAAGCTGGCCTTTTTTTTCAATTTGCAAAAAAGAAGAAGCTTGTATTGGAGTACAGCACTTTTTTTTATTTGTAATAATTTTACTCCGGGGGATATGTTGGTGTGTGAACATGCGAGTCTGTGTATCACTCAAATTTCTCTGTGGTAAAGCTCACAAAACATTTCCTGTCACGTTCATAGCAAATCTTCTGAATTAAGTTCGCTCCACCATAATATCACATGCAAATTAGTGGTTCCTGGTTCTCAGAGTGAGGTCTTGGGATCCTTGACAGGGTTTGAGGGGGTCCTAAGCAAATTACTTTCACTTAAATTCGATCCAAGTATTACAATCATAAAATAGATGGCTATAATAACTTTCTATCGGGGTTGGGGATCATGGGGCACAATCCATTTAAAATTGTGATTTGTCAGCTAGGAGGTCCTCTATGTAATGAGGTTGAAGAACCACTCTAATAATGTGTAATGTAGGTTTCACTTTATTTAATTCAATTTTATTTGTATAGCACATTTCATACAAATGTAAACCAAATGTGCTTTATTGAGGACAAATACAATACAAACTCATTTAAAAAATACCCCCCCCCCCAAAAAAACAAAAGAGACAAAGATAAACTAGCAGCCAAAGGCATGTTTTAAGACCACTTTTAAAAGAACTCGTTTCTACATTTACTTTCTACAGTTTCACTTAAAAGCTCAAACATGTTACCAACATGTTGTTCCCTTGAACCTCTGCTTCTCCAGCTGTTAACTGTCTCGCCAACTGTGACTTCCCACCCTCAACAGAGCCTCACGAGAGATGGGAGGTTTGTAAGAAAACATCTCAGAGCTCATCAAACATATAAAACTCTATCTCATTCTCAGATTCTCGTTACACTCCGTCAAAAAGAGTGTGACGACACTCTGAAAGTGGACTTTTTTGGGGTGATTATATTATCTCTTCGGAAGTTGAACTTTTGATTTATAGTTTGCAGAGCTGCGGCAGATGAGAAGTTTCCAGCTGCAGGCTTTGACTTGATACCTTCTTTCAAACTGTAAAACCTTCATTATGGAGCCATGGGAAGAGAGGGAGAGGCAGGCAGGGAGGTTTTTTTTATTCTGGATGTCATTTATTGGTCTTTCCAAATGCTTTCCCCGCTCTCAGAGTTTAGAGGAGTGAGCTTTCCCAGCTGGAGATATAAAGGGGCTCAATCCAGCCGGACCTGCAGTAATTGAGCTAAAGCTGTCGTGGCAGACTGTGTGGGCTTGGAGTCGACGCTCCACAGAGGTGAGGGTATCAGCACAAAGCTTGGGTGGTACATTAGGAGAGAAGAGGAGTGCTTGTTTAGCATGAATTCCATTACTTATTGACTCTTCCCTCTCTTGAAGTATCACATGGATAGTATTATCATCTATGCAAAAATAAGAGACAGAAAGTGAACCCCAAAGAGGCATCTGCTTATATTGGCAGAGACTTGGAGACAGAGCCGAGGGGTTCAATGGCAGGTCAGCAGTGATAGGAGCTGTTTGAAAAGGGCAGAGTGAATCTCAGCAAAGAATCTGTCCCTCGTCTTTAAGGATCATTTCTTGGTAGCTGAAAGTCGAGTCATATTTGTCTTTCTCTGATTGATCAACATGGAGAGGAGGTCTCTATCAGTGGTCCTCAACTCGTCTAGGCTCAGGACCCCGGCCACAAACTCCTCTGTTAAAAATTGTGACCCACTATTTTTCAAAAATCTTTAATTGTTTACAAAGGGCTTCACAGAATTCAGCTTTTTTTCTAGTGCAAACATTCGGGACCCACAGAAAGTGGCTCCATGACCCACCTCTGGGTCCCGACCCACCAGTTGAGAATCAGTGGTCTAGATTCAGTTTGTCATATGCACACAAAGCTGACCGCCACGCACAAAAACTCCTTCTCCTTTTTTTTCATCACGAACAGAGAAGACGAATTCCTCGTTGGTTTTCTGACAAAACTGTTAACATTATATTCTAGAAATGATATGGGACATTTTTCCATGATTTACATTCTGAGTCAAGTAATTTATTGAATTTAGGCCACACAAAAAACATGGACAAAATGTTTCAGTCAAACCTTGAAGGGATATTTTAGAGGTAGATTAATTAATGATAGTTTGGCTTCATATGATGCTGGCGTTGTATTATACCAAAGAGTGTCATACTGCTGTGAGCAATAACTGTGATTGTGAATCAAAGCAGGGAAATCAAACAAACAGGGAGCTGAGGGACACTCAAACTCTCCTTAGAAAGTTGCACAGTTGATTCATAAATCTCCCTTGGTTCATCAGTGAAACATAATTACGACATAAATTATAGTCTTTGATATTTTAGTTTGGCTTGATTGATTAATTTTGATTAAAAAAAGCATACAAATGGCAAATTCAAGGGTTTAAAGTTTCTTCAGTATATGGAACAAGTATGACAAAGAATGACAAATGACTACTAATAACTTTAATGTGGATCATTTGGGAAATAAGAGAAGATATTTGATAGAAATAAAGCTGAATTACACATTGAATTATTTAATGAATATAATGACAGACGTGAGTTACTGAAACCAGACATGTTATCCATTTGCGTATTTCTTTCCTCTTGTATAATGAACTCTGAAAAGATCAGCATGAAACTTCCACAGAACATTTCAACAATTATTAAAGAAGCAGATTTTAGTCTCTATCAACCTAAATCGTTATAAATATGAGAACAGTCCAATAAAGATGCAGAATTTGTCTTCATATTGTGCAAACACAACAGACATCACCCGACACGGCCCCTATACTAATCAATAGGGACGCTTATTGGACGTCAGAGTGCTTTCCTTCTGGAACTTGGATGGAAATTACAATTGAGTCATTTTTTTTGGCATTTTAACTGCCCGATGACATCAACAGTGACCAAGGAAAACATTAGAGCTGGAGAGAAGTTATGGCTTATTATTCTAACCTTCTGAGCCTCAAACTGGCAATTATAAACTGGGAGAGGATGAATCGTAGCGTGAAATAAAAGCCAAACTAAAAACCACAAGAGAACAAAAGATGCTGAAACCTTTGGCCCGCCCTGCTCAAAGTGTGTGGGAGAGGACAGTGGAGGTTTTGAACCTCGACAAGGCAAAGCTAGATTTCGTGCTGCGTGGGAATGCCATCTTTTAACTTCATTATAGTCATATTTGACTGGGCAGACAGGTGAAACTAAAGCCAAGCAGTCAACATTTGATTCCCAGCACTAAATTCTTGGGCGTACTGAAAGATGGGTGCAGTCTTAGAGGCAACAAAGGGTTAATAAGAAAAGCTGTGGTGAGATTTTCTTTCCATTTGTGGTGATCATGGTTTGTCTGATCAAAAACAATGTTTCAGAAGACACTGTGACAGATCCTGATCCAATGTGATACTCACTGTCTGTCTTGTTTCTGTACTTTGAAAAGTGACATCATAACCCGAGCCAGACAGAGCAGACATGGACGCCATTTACGAGCGCCATCCCAGAGGATGACTGGAAACTAGTATGTGTAAAAACCTGGTCGCAGTATTTCCCTTGCTCTGTTCCTAAATATAGTAAAATTTAAACAAATACAGCTTATTAAAGTACAGACAGAAGCCCAGAGGAAACAAGCCATGGCTGAATAAATGTTAACAACTTTGAAAAGGATGCCAACATGAAGTGTCCTTATGACCATCTTTAAGAGATAAAAAGCCTAAATTAGGCCTTGTAATAAGTAAAATATCTGGGGTGAGAAGATTTTACTTGTTAAGTGTCTTCAAATGAGTTGTACTACCTAATTCAGTCACAGATATCTCATTCAGACAATTAAGTAAAATGTTCATCCAGTCAACCCGTCCAATCAGACGACATCATCAGCTAATATTGGCATCACCAGTGTCTGGATCCATGGATGGAAAGAATCTTGCTGTAGATATCTTCAGTCATCCCATCTCCCTGTAGAGTTCAAGCTCTAAAGACGCTAAATACTAAACTGCTGGCCAGAACTCACAAAGCTCAAGTCAGGGCCGAATGAAAGACCAGAAATGTCGTCTTGAAGGCTTTTATCTCCAGCTCCTCTGATTAGAAGATCAGCTTCAGGAGGTGATGGGTGAGCGTTCAGAGGTGTGTCAATGTGGAGCAGGAGGGGTGTGGCAGACCTGCGACACAGACATGGTGAGGGAGAGCAAAACTAAACGAAAATAAACCACCCCGAAGTGTCTGATTTTCTTTCACTGTAAACTTCTCCACTCCATGGCACTAAGACGACAGCTGTGAACCATTAACATCTACTGAACATGAATGGAAACCAGTATGTGTAAAACCAGTTCTGCTTACAGTGTTCACTTCACTGAAAGAGCTTTTCAAAAATCTGCAGCTTCGAACCCAGCCGAAACAACCTATGGCTAAATAAATGCCGACGTTGATGATTGTGACATCAGAGCTAACCTGAGATCTTCAGTTTGAAATGTCGCAGACGCTGAATTGACAGTTTTGTGATTTGGATCTCAAGCGATGCTGTGATTACATCAAGCACAGCTCGTTCCTGTGAGATAACATGAAATGCTCTCTAAACAAGAACACATGCGGATCCTGTGCAAAAAGCAAATATTTGTGCAGCACTTTTAATTAGCTCGGCAATTTCACTCTGAAATTAAGCATCTCCATCATAAGTCATACTGTAGAAGCCTATAAACACACACAATACTGGGGGAAATCATCCACAAAATAGAGAAGAAATGATGTATTAATAGCAACAATGTGGGAGCAATCTATGCTAATTAGGCTTTTATTTATGGTCCAATAATTGGGAGCATTTGAATTGTTGATTATGTTTTTTCTCCTTATTTTTCTCCCCTGGTGTTCCCCCTTTGCTCTCCCTCTCTCTCTCTCGCTCTATTTCTCTCTCTTTCTCTCCCTCCCTTAGTGGAGATCAAAGCGTGTGCACTAGAATAGATGTTAATGTGCTTGGCTGTCGTCTTGGTCCTGAGTGGAGTTGAGATCCCCACAGCGAAAGAAAAACAGCCAATTTGGGCTCTACGTGGACACAATTAGCACAATTTCTGTGCGCCTTTCACGACAGAACTCCCGTTTAACCTGCAAGAAGCGCTCGGCATTCATGAAGTGAATGTAATTATCTCAACCTTTCTCCTTCCTTTTGTTTTCTAAATGCATTTGAGAATTACAGATTCAACTATTTGCTGACTCACAAAAGCAACCATCCATCGTTTTGAAATCCTTTCACGGTGTCCTAACTTTATTCATTGCAGACATACATTGCTGTCAACAGGAGGACAGCACATATACAATGTGCTGTTAGAGTCTTTAGTTTCTATACCTCTTGTTTCTGACGTATTTCTGCTGTAAATCTAGAGGAATGGAGGTGGCTGGGGTGGAGGACGGGGGAGGCAATCAAACTGAAAAGCCAAAATGACAGAGAAGGAAAGGAGAGCTGATTTTTTTTTAAATTTGATAACAGCAGGATGATTGAGGGACAGGTTGCAGCATAATCTGCGTGGTAAAAATGTTAAAGAATAAATGTCCCTAATAAGCTGATCAGGAATATAGAGGGAGAGAGGCAGTGAAGTGAAAGAATGATCACTGATGAACGAATGTGTGAATCAGTTGGAATCTCTCTTCTTGAACTCATGCTGAGCTTCCTAATTTCTGGTCAAAAATATATATCATTACACTTTACATAAGCCTCAAGCCTCATCAAGTCCAGATAAACATCCGATTTCAAGATACTACGAGAATAAAAAGGCCTGAATCGTTTTTATTGAATGAAAATAACTACCAATGCAGCAAGGAAAAAGTTTTTTGAATGAGACGTAATGGCTTAACTCAACAGTTTAGTTTTTTTTTAATGAAAAAAAAAAAAAAAAAAGTTCATGTCTGTTAATGACATCAATCAGTTTCTTGTGTAAGAAAGATGCTTTTTGTCCAGTGTTGGTTCTCAATGAACTGCAGTCACAGTCTAAAATTGAAAGCAGAGCTAACTACAAGATTGCCTTCTGCTCTACAAGATGAGCTGTGTGATAAAAGTTGGCTCAGAGGACTTGTAGTTGAGAGATTTCTAACACAACAGCAATCACATGCAGTCCATCCTTCAAAGTGTCCCACAAGTCGGCCCAGCCACAGAAATTATCCGCCAAAAAACAGTGAAGCAAATCATTTCTTCCCCCCTTTTTTTTTTGGTGGCTGCTTTGCATGACCGTATAGCCTGCGGCATTGCTTTTACAGTCCTTCTCCCTCCTGAATTTGAATGAGCCAAAATGGTGCTGCCTAAGACTGAGCAGAGGAAACAAGGTGCATTATGTAGGTGGGAGGTAACCGTGCCATTGAGAGACAATTAGCATGAAGCCCAGACCTTTGGAAACAGCGCGCAGGCTGCCGAGAGCGGGCCTGACAGAATGAAAAGATTAAGACTTGAGAAAAGATAGCAGGGCATGGGAAAATCCAAAGAGAACCCCACGTCTGAAGTAGCCAATGAGCAAAGGACAAACAATGAGGCAAAAAAACGTTTTCTTCTTTTCCTTTTTTTGGGGGGTGAAAATTAATGTGATCCTGTCAGCTGCCAAGTGTGCCCACATTCCTCCATACCTAAAAAGTGCCATTTGTTTGTACGTGACTTTTGTTTCCAACTGTGCATACACGCAAAGCCGACAGGAGGGTGAAAGACGGGCAAAGCGGAGGCTTTTGCAAACTATTCAAGTTCACATTCCACCAGGTGTTAGGAGAACTGAGGATCTGTCTTTCTGATTGAAGCTTCATGCCTCTCGTTTGTGATGTGCTGGCTGCTAATGAGGTTAGCCCAAGGAGCCAGCTCCTTTAAGTTAATGAGGGGAGTCATGTGCAATATAAGGGATGAATATTTAGTATTTTTATCTGTATTTTTTAGTAATTTATGATAAATCATGCAATAAGTTTATCTCTATTTGATGAATAGAATTAGACTGTTTTTATATGCCAATGCAACTAAAAGAGCAAAAAAAAATGTGGTCCGATGAACATGTGTTAGTTGTGCTTTTTAATATGAAATGAAAAAATGCACCAAAATACAATATTTTAAAGATCATGTGTCCTCATGTTCTTTTCTCTAATTTCTTCCTGCACATGTGTAAGTATTGATGTCTAATGTTCAACTCATCATGAACATTAGGATGGGCACAACTCATGATAATGGTGTATTAATATTGTGAATTTGATTAGTCTTGTCCTTTATTTGTATTAACTCCAGGATGAATTAATGTTTCTATTGTAACAAATTAGTTTTTATCACAAAGATGATACATCAATCCCAGGGAGCCTACTTTATGTTATTTTGTTGTATTAGACAAGTCAAATCACCTGCTTAACATAATATTTTAACATCATATTAATATTATATCTGAATGAAAAGGGTTGCAGAAAAGGCAGATAACAATGTTTAAGACCGGGCCCTTGCTTTGATTTTTTTGTTTAAGGTTGTTAACCAATCACATTGTAAACATAAGTTTTTTTGTAAATATGGATCTAGTTATAATCGTTTTAAATAATGACTTCAATAAGCGATATGCATGCCAACAGACAGAGGTAATTGCTGAAAAGTGAGAGTCATAAACAGCTGAGGTAAAGCTAAAAAAGGAATGGCCAGAGGAATTCCCATCTCGAGCCATCATGTACAAAGAGAAGCTCATTTTGAGTTTAAGATTTAATGAGCCTTCTTTCAGATGTTACTGTGTTTCCTGTTACAGTTCCAGTTTTGTGACTTATAGATAAATTCCATCTGTGTAGTTCTATAGCATAAATTCGGGCACAGCGCCACGCAATCATTGCCAACTCCCAATCCGCCTTGCACAGCCAATTTTAAATTTAGGAAACAGATTTTGCACACTAGTGTTGTGGATTGTGACATTTAGCCTTTGCCATTTCCTGGAGGCATCATAACTAATAACCATCTGGGGTTAAAGCCTGGAAACACATGAGACGCAACAGGAGGGTCAAAAGGAGCAGTCACAGCTGCTTTTTTTGTGTACAGTGTGTGAGCTGTTTACTGTACGTGAATACACCTATGTGTGTGACTCAGTCTGCGTACGTGCCTCACACACATTCACACTCTGGCACCGGCACGCAGGCAGACACACAAGGGTTTCATAAACATCACAACAGGCACTCTGCACAGAAATATGTGGTAATTACATATGGAGCAGAGCAGCTGTTTCTGTGTTTCATAACGAGATGTCGCTGACACATCAGACTTATTTTTGTGTATTAGTGTGGGTTTTAATGGTCGGTATGTAAAACTAACTATAAAAGACTAAATGTGCTAAACAATTATGGAAGGTCTTTCTTTATAATTTACCAGTCGAGGGTTCAGTCCCTGTTTTTTATGTTCGTGTTTGCGTGTTGCTTTGTAATGTGACCTTGAGAGTTCTGAAAGGTGTCTTTAAATAAAATGCATTATTATTATTATTATTATTATTATTATTGTTATTATAGTAGGCAAGTAGGAAGGTTTTGTGGCACATCTCCTGACATCACATCATCATACCAGTAATTATTACTAATTGCAGTAATGATAATAGTGCCAATAATTATGATATTGTGGATGAATTTTTGTGTTTATTTCTATTCCTCAAAAGGTTAAACTTCAAAGACACGCGCACACACACACAGGTTTGATGCAAGATATTGAAAGTTATTTGTTTGCAATGACAAAAAAAAAATGCCTGTGGGTAATTTTAACAAAAAGCTGATTCCCTGCTCACTCCTGCTGCTGCTTGTTCCTGCGCTCTGATCCTCTCAGTTTCGCTCATCTCTAGTTTCCCTGTGGGGGAGATTCTCCTTGTAGCCAGATGCATAAAAGCATAACACACAAATACAAGAGGCATAATGCATTGACTCCAGAGTCATAAATTGCTTTATTCATCATCCAACAAGCAGCTTTAAAGTGAAACAAGTATTTACAATGTCCTTCTAACAAAAACAAATCCATCAAGTGGTAACAGCACCAGCCCGCAAAATAAAGTTAAGCTTATCCAACAGGGAGCTGCTATGAATACATATGTAGAGAAGATACACATTTTGTTTGTGTCATTTTGGTTTAACTGGTTTAAAGTATTTAATTTCACGTGAGGTAACCCCGCACATGTGCACAAAAAACATCAATGTTTTTCTGCTGCTGATGGATTGTGATTGTGGCTTGGACCGAACACCGAAAACCTCCCTCAGTTCATCAAGGATGTTTGTTTTGCTGAAGTAAGTCCTTGGCAGCAGAACATGCATTGTTTTCAACTGTCAGTAATTTTCTCTCTAACTCAGCACAATTAAAGAAAAATGCTACTGTCCTGACCAAATCTGTGGGTCGTGACCCTCGGTCAGGCGACGATAAACTACAACAATCCCAAAGAAATGTGTCGTGTCCGAGGTGAAAATATTTTCTGATTATTTGATCTCTTCAGCAGAGATGATGGACATCAGTCAACATGATCACTTCCATGGTAATGTGCTGGAGATAACAGTCATGTATTAATAAGCCGACAATGTAATATTGTTAATATATCATTTTAGTTGGGCCCCTGAAAGGCCCAGTGAAGGGCTCACATGGTTTGGTTTATCAATGTACAGGAGTGTAATGTGACACAAGGGAACACACAACAAACTAGCAACATGAGGGAGGAAAAGCTGGGATAATATCCACAGACAATCAGAGGGTAAAGAGACGCACAAGCTGTGAAAAAACAAAGAGCAGGATCTGAAAGACAGAGACGAGGGGAAGTACAAAATAAAACAGGAAATGACAATGATACTGATATCAATGAACAGAAGCCAAACATGACCTGAGGTAACTTGATGGGTTGTGTCAAACCCCCCTTTAAAAGGGAAGTCTGATTAAAGATCATGTTTATCATCATCAAAGGTTCAGGATTGTGATTCTAAAGAATTCAGTGTATTTTTCTTGTGATAACAGTTGATGCATATAAATTATCCACCTCATTAATGAAAGTCCGATCTTAAGTAATCAACATCATAAGATTTTATAATGCTAATCTCTTATAAAGATCATAATAAAGCTTTATGTATGATTGCAAAGCTTGGACTTTGAAATTAAGTTTTGCACAATTTTGCTGCAGCTGAGATTTTTAAAAACAAATTGGCTGTGAAGTCACAGAAACAGTAAACAATAAGTGTGTGCATGTGCGTGTCTGTATGTGTGTTGTTTTACCCTTGGGGTGAGCCCTGCCTGTGTTGGCTTTCATTTAAAGTTTTTGAACGATAGCCACATACAACGAGAGACTCTCAGCAGACCGCTCCAGAACAACATTTTCATTCATCTACAGTAAAAAAAAAAGGAAGACTCAGAGGGCAACAAACACCTAGATGTGGAAGTGTCACCCACCTGGGGGAGGGGTTACAGCCCCTTTGTGATGTCACAAGGGGAACAGTGCATTTTGCATATGTGACCTCAACTCACATTTGATTTGTTTTTGATATAAAAACACTCTAAGAGGAGCTTTAAACTTTTGCTGCAACACATTAAAATGTCATTAAATCAGATCTTGAAGTTCACCTTCCACTGATGAGAACTGTCTCCATACTAAACTTCTTGTAATCAGTGTTTTTGTCTTTAAAACGATCCCACGGTGTCTCATTTTATACCAGGCCTGTGTAAACAAGGCCAACATCTGCTGTGTCAGATTGAAAAGAAACTGTTGGGACCAGCTGGGAGAGAACTCTTTCCCCCGCGGAGAGACGGCTCAACACTCAGTAAGTTCACCAGCTCTTAAGTCAGCAGCATCTCCCCTAGAATTAGAAAACAAAACAAAACTTTGAAATCGCTGAGGCAGCAGAATGTCACGCATGGGATCAGGAACAGATGTGCTGCCTCAGCCTCTGACGGAGCGACTCCCTGACAGCACAGCGACACTCGAGCCAGGGGTCTCATGACGGAGATGTTGTCTGTTTAGCATCCATCATACACTCCCATAAATGTTCCCAAGCTGGTGGCAACCAGAGCCGCTCTTAATCCCAACCCCCTCCATGCTAGCGTGGAGAAACCACAGAGCTCTGGAGGTGAAGAGGATGAACGGCTCTACCAAAGATGGGACGGCCATCGTCTTTTTTAAATACACACGCACATCTATCTTTGTCTTTTATTTCACAGCAGCTCTGAATCTCTTGAGCTTTCATGTGTGTTGAAAGGCAGCGTCTGGCTGCAGTACACACAGCATTAAAGAACACTTATCGAAGGCGAGCCATGCAGCTTTAATGCAGATGTGAAACGGAGAGCAGCACAACGACGGGCTGATAATTTACAGAGCGTTAATGTTGTTTCACATGTAAGCCCTCAGGATGAACCGGTGATTCGTCCATCAGGCTGCACCGCCAAATGAAGACGCTGCTAATGAGGGGAAGCATATTGAGTGGTCTGCTGGGAGCTGTGGATGTAGCTATACAGGAGAAAGAAGGCAAAGGGTGTGACTATACTGTAACCTCTGACTTACAACAACCTGAGATCAGTCTTTTCATTTTTGATTGCTCAGAGCGATACAAATAATGTCTATAGGGACATTAACAATGACCTGGAGAATGGCATTGTTGAAAACACAGGTCCAAGTTGACGCTAGAAAGTCTATACAGTTACCTAGGTTACCATTTGTGTTATTTTAAGGTTGATTTGAAGAACTTTTAATGTCAAATTGAGGATTATTATATAGGAGCCTCCTGTTTATTCTAATAAATGGGGATATGATCGACACGTTCATCTGACAAGTCCAGAATAAAACCAGTTTGTTGTTGCGTTTATAAGGGTTTAGGTTTCATTCCACATACAGTGTTTCATTGCTCTCGGGGGCTCCTAAGGCTCATCTGCAGCAGCCGCAATGCTGGAAATCCTGTCTCAGCCTAACTTTCAGTCAACAACATTCTTACAGCTGAAGCTGAGGCGGGTTTTAAGCCTTCCTCATTAACGATATATCACACCCAGCTGTCAATCGTTTCAGCTACGCGCCTAACTATGGAGAACGTGTATCGTTTTCAAAATCAAAACGGTACTGTTTAAAGGAAATTCAACCCGTGTACAGTGTATGCCAGTGACGACAATAACTAATCAGACTTGTCCCGTTTTTGTATGAAGCTCTAATCATGTTTATTTATGCTGTCAAAACAGCTTTTTTGCCTGTCCTGTTTGTGACTTTCAGAGGGTTACAGGAGGCGGCCTCAAGAGGACACTTGACAAACGGCAGGATTTTCTAAGACCAAAGGTTGCCGCTTGCATTCAACACACTTGATCTGATCAAAGTTCTGGTATTGGGTTACAATAATCAAATCAGTGCTTATATCTTATATAAAAGCCTAAAAATAAATGCCTATAAAAGAGCACACGTCTTTGAAGAGAATAGCTGAATTAGCTCTATGTTTGAAGCGTATGAAGTTTTCTGAAGTTCATTCCCTCTGCCTTTGTTACACACTCTCACAGTAAAGTTAAAAGTCATCTAACATTAATTGATGACAGTAAAAGTGTTGTTGTTCCAGCATTGAATGTGTTTTTAATTATGAGTCGTTTAAGTCAAGCTTTGGGAGGCGCTGGAGCTGCATGAGGACACTGGGGCTCCAAATAATCAATCTTTATAAACAAGTCTTTTCGGATGATTTTTGAGGGAGGAGCTCTCGGTTTCATGGAAAGTCGATCGCAGCTCAGTGCCACATCCTTTTGTAAATACTGGGGAAACTGTTAAGTCAACATGGAAATCAGCTTAATGGGAGTTATGTTTTGATGACATCTGTGGATTCAAGAAAGAGGAGAGAGAGAGAAAAAAAAAAAAGGACTGTGTAGGAGCTCCATGGGAAAACGAAGGACGGCTCTTTCACACCTTGCAAAACACATTAAGGCTGGCTCGTTGGAAAGCAGTCTGCTCCCATCTGAACTCTGCAACTTCAGGATTTTATAGAGTAAACACGTGACATTAGAGAGCCACAAGTGTGCGGTTGTCCATAGTAGCATGTTTTTGGTCATTGCTAACACAAATAGGTCATTGATGAAAAAATTAGCACCCATATCAATTCAAGTTGACAAAAATTACATACAGTATGTTGTATGTCAGGGCCATGTCCTGCAACAAAACATGACACATTCAGTCAGGGAGATTCACTTACTCCTGAGGTATGAGATTAGAAGAAGTATGCAGAAGAGGCAGATAAAGCAACAATTTGCTATGTGATGCTATAATGAGAGTATTTGCCTTTAAATCAATGCTATGCGTAGTTCTACAAAAGAACATAATGGCGAACAGAAAACATGACGCAGCACTGTGCATGCACTGAGATCGCACTGGTGCGCACAGATCACAGGTTGAATCACCCCCCCACCGCACTCGCTCTCAGGGAATTTTGCTGAATTCTATCCTGCTGCGTTCACACATCAGCTCGCTCTGACTTCACATGGAAATTGTAATGGAGGCTGGCAGGAGAAAAAATTTGGCCGTTGGCGCTCATGTAGCTTTACCCTGAAAGTTTTTTCAGGAGTTTTATACTAGGATGAAAGCAACTTTCTTTATTGTATTTTTTTCTTTTACATATTTTATTAATCCCCGAGGGAAATTCTGTTTTTTACCTTCTGTGATTGAGAGGCATACAAACACACACATGCACAAACAGGACCTGATGTGGACACGTATCAGTGGAGAGATGTCAGAGTGGGGTTAATACTCACTGCTACCTTGCTCAAAGGTACCTTAGCATGCTTGGAAAGTGCCCTGGCACCTCTCCAGAAACCCCGCAAATTTCCATATTATGGTCCACTTTGGGTCTTAAACCAGTGAACATCTGGTTCCCAACCCAAGTCCCCTACGGACTGAGCAACTGCACTGCTGCCCCAACTTCTTCAAGAAGTTGAATCAGTTTTTCTGCTTCTAGCATCATTTTCACTGAAGTATCTGTGCTTCAGTTTGAGTGAAGAATGTGTGTATTTTCCACATTATTATTGTTATAACACACATCACTTGTGCTTGTTAAAAAAGCACACATCACAATTTGTGAGGGCACCATCCTTAAATCTACCATGCATGGTTTGTGCTAGACATACACTGCAATTAATCCTTACACACATCATGAGCTCCTCTGCCATTTGCTGAAGTCCAGCAGCCATCTGGACAATATCCAAAAACAGCAATTGTGGAAAAAAAGGACCCACCCCCTGCCTCCCTGCCCCCAAGAAAACCAGGAAGACAGATTCATGTCAGTCCTCATGAGTGTTTTACATCTTAGTGCAGGGCTGATAGAAGTTATTTTGAACAGGGGGTGCTGTAAAAAATCTTCTGTTCTTTTTTGGACAAAAAAAACCTATGAGCCTATAGGCCTATTTAGAATACATTCATAATATATACATTTAAATATTTTTTTACACTCTTCAGTGAACACAGCCAGGGCCACACACAGACACCATCAGTTCTCAGAGGAATATATGCACAATTACTTAAACTTCACAATAACACTTTAACAATGCAATAGGTTTGATCAGCTTGCATCAACCTGGGTCACTGCACCTACATTTATGTCACACACGACTCGATCAGCTCCTAAATCCTTAAAAATAATCTCAGACAATCTAAGCACATTATTGAACAGCTCTCCACATTCATTACGCAAAGACACGCACAAGAGCACACTTTTTTTCTCCATCTCCAACCTTTTTTACGCAAGCCACAAGGAAACAATCTCAGACCATTTACACGTTATTAAACAGTTCTCCAAATCCATTACGCACAGAACTCACGATCAAAGTAACAAAGTAATCGCCACCTCCTTGCAAAAATACTATAGTGTGACATTAAACTGCATATATGAAAGTGCGCGGCGGCACCATGATCTTACTTTGAGCTGCAGACAGGGTGCCCTGGTTACAGGTGTCCAAATGTCCAGGTGCGCTCTGGGGTCGTGGAAATAAAGTCTCTAATGAGGAGACGACTATCCAGAGAGTTCATGATGTCTGTGTTGGCATACATCAATTAATGGTTTGTGAGTCTTTTCTGGGTCATCATGGTGCTGCGTAGCCTACCCATGTCTTCAAAAGACGCAAGGCTGAGAAAGTGCGCTCAGATGAGGCCACAGAGATTGGTGGGCACAGACGTAACCCAATCAGTTTGTCTGTCTCTGAAAACGTGGCTCTTGTTTGTTACTGGAACTTAGTCCAACACGATGCTACATCTTGAACTGTGTCACTCGCAGACCGAGCATGGAGCGGGCAGGGAACCTTTTCACTTTACCCGGCGTCTGCAACCACAAGCCGGCCTTACGTCGACAACGTAACTTCCGTGAACTTGTGTTGATTATGCCTAAAAATAATTAAATCAAAATCAAGAAATGCATGTAATAGCCTACGCGAGTAAAAATCTTTTCCCATTCATAAAGGAATGGGAAAATGGAATTTATAAATTGTGCAAAAATATTTTTAATATTTTAAAAAAATAATAACAAAAAAAGCCCCCCCTCGCCACTAAGTAAGTAAGTAAGTAAAAGTTTATTTATATAGCACCTTTCAAGAGCATAAAAACGTCACAAAGTGCTTCACAATCAGAAAAATGTAAAAACACAATCACAATAAAATACAATACAGAGACAGATTAGACAAAGGCACGAGGCTGCAGCACCCCCACTTCCTGCGGCCATGTCTTCCGGTATTGTAGAACAATGTGCCCTCTGTGTATACAAGCCTCACCTATATGGGGGAGGAGGGGGGTGCTCCTGAAGCTGCCTGATTTCTTTCTGACCCTGCCATGTCACACCAGACGAGATGCTGTGCAGGTTTATTTGAATCCATCTCCTATTTACCACCCACACCTTCATTACCATTGTGAGTGTTTTTATCTCAGCGTCACAGTGGTGCCGTCTTCCCAAAGAGGCTTCGGTCAACAGGGCTCTCTGCAGGATCGAGGCCCTCTGCGAGTAATTTACCCAGATTCAGGCTGTCACTCTTCGCTGGGTTCACGGCTCCCTGCGTTTTCTCTCGTGGCCTCTCTCCCCTCGATGACTGAGAAGATAAGCATGTTGCATACTCAATCCCTGAACTATGATAAAAAAAAGGTTCTGCTCAATAAGCCAGATGTAAATAATTGTTGAAAGCAATATAAGATGCTGCGTTTCTGAGTCAGCTTGTTTTGCTTGGCTGAAATAGAGGTGGCTCAGTTTCATTGGGGTCCTGAAATCCATTTTTTTATATATATATTTTGTTCAAACTTAGTTTTATTTAAAGACTGAGCAGAGCAAGCTTCGAATCCGGAACACTTTACCATCTATATGATTTAGTGTTGGAGCTAATCTCTGCCAACATGCATCTAAATAAAAGTTTATAGGATAGTACTTCTGCCCTGTGGATACAGATTAACCCAGGTTGCCTGCTTGGAATAGTAAAGCCTCCGTACATTGGGCATGATCTAATTGATTCAGCGCCTTGGTCCCATGATTTCTACGAATTTTGTGCAGGACCAAAATAACATAGAACAGCAGTTTAAACAGTTCACATTTAATTGATGTGAATTAAAATAATACAGCCTTGAAATGTGCGATAGTAGGTAGCTAGCTGCTATCATAAACTGTTGCTGATGAGGCTACTTACTTGGAGAGTAAGAAATGGGTAATAATTTTGCAGGGTTAATAAATGAAGATAATGGATTGGAGTGACAGGCGCACTACTTGAAATCTGATACCTGGATTTTAGCAGTAAGCAGTCCTTGAAGTTGGTTTTGAACAACTCTGATCCAACCGAGTTTGATACCACTGCAGGAGAGAAACGTTTCTGAATCAGCTTTTAAATAAATACTTTTTTTTATTCTGTTATTGGCTTTTTACAAGTACAAAGCATACATCATGTTATAGTTTTATCAAAAGTGGAAAATACTGATGTTACATATGTAACAAATGTAAAAAATAAGTCTTCAATCTTACTTTCCCCGAAAGTAAGAACATACATTTCAGCATATGAAAATATCCATAAAAACACAGTTTAAGTAATTTAAGTTAATAAACAGTACAAAAATGTAGAAACCATACATGACAAAATAATGGACGAAGACACCAACAACAAATGACTCCATGATTTGTCATGAATTAAAAAAATGTACACAAGTTCAAAGTGTTTTAGTTGGGTTCCATCCTTAGTATCATCAACATCATCACCATTGTAGTTGCCCGAGAAATGCTTGGCTGGTCAGAAATTGCAATTTTGTGACAAACAACACTATTCCGCCAAAACGTACTCTACTACTGAACCCACGCCAGAAAAACAGAAGAGGAGGAAATGTCCTCCCTCGTACTGAGATCCTCAAATGTCTGTAAGGCAGGGGGACTAATCCTCACTCTTGGAGAGTTTAGCCAGTCTTCTGTGAGAAAACACACCAAAGCATAGATAGACGGAAAGAAAAGGGGATCATACCTAGGTGGGGTCTACTATGCCGTGCAAGGAAAATGGTGCCCTTACTCTCACACCGAGGGCTGTGTCCTGTCACCTACAGGTGCGTTCAGATCAAACACACATGCTTCCTTTTAAGTTAATTAAAAATTGACCCCTAAAAAGACCAGAGACCAGGAGTTTCCTTTTAGCTCCATGGCTCGTTGGAATTCTCTTCCTGTAAGTGTTAATATTATCTGCCGTCTCATCTCTCAGCTGTGAAGTTGTCAAAGTTTTGGGAAAGGAGAGGCAATATTGGTAATAAAAAGCAGAAATGTTTGATCAAGATAAAGTCAAAGGAGCTTTGCAGCCACTGAAAGGAATTCAGACATGGATTATCTTTTTTTAGATTTTTGAGCCATATGCTGTCAATGAATACGCCTTAATGAGGCCTCAGAGAGAGGAATACACAATTGTACAGTTGAAGTTGGACATGGAAAAGACTGGTAAACTATTCCAAGTTGGCTAAATATGTCATCGTACAGGTGCCATTTTTCTGCCTTACTGCATTGAAAGTCGTCATGTAATTTGAATAATGTAAAAAAACATGTAGTCCAAATGTTCTCTTCAAATATACAGGATTCCTTCTTTTTTATGAATTCGAGAACATCACCATATTCTACAACTTTATAATAAATAGTCTCATACATATTGCTCAGCTTCTCCTTCGTTAAGAATGGTCACAGAGCCATCTCCACTGTTCATTTCAATGTCTTTTGCTGCCGCATTCTCCGGAAGCAAAGCTAAGTCCTTGAACACGTCAACATAATGTCCAAAGCCAGGGCCCCAGTTCAACAGATTGTCCCAGTTGAATCCCCCCGCTTGTTGGCCCATTTTGTGGGGCAGAGTGTAGTGCTGGTCAGTAGGTGGCATCTGGGGAATACCAGGCCCACCTTCTGCCCTCCGGCTCGAGTACCTCCTCTGCTTGAGCCTTCCGCCATAATCCTCATCGTCAGCATCTGACTCGTTGACTTGGGAGAGCTTGGGAACTCTTGAGCTGTAAGATACCGGCTTCTCCCGGTCATACTCCATCTCCGAGCAGGTGAAGGAGTCATGTGAGTCACTTTCTGAAGAGGACTCTGGGGCAGGGATGCCATCTGCAGGATTGCGAACCCTGGACAGTGGCCTGCGACAGTCCTCTTCTGAGCTAGAGCGCCCGTGATCAGCGCTGCAGATACTGGGATTGCGTGGGCGTGGAGTGTTCAGTCGCTCCACTTCCTCAATGGAAAGCCCCACAGGAGGCCCCGTCTCCAGGGGGATCTGCTCAATTGGCTGCTTAAGTCGACTTCCAGGCCTTGAGGTGTGGCCGTGGCTGGCCATAGTCTGCGGACTCTTGCTGCGCCTCCCCAGCCGGGTTGCGTAGTTGAACATGGGTGGTGGCTGGCACATGTCATTGTGCAGGTCCAGTGGGCTGCCCTCACGACGAGCCAGGTTGAGTTCTCTTGTTGGAGTGTTCCTGTAAAAGGAGGAGGGTTTGGTGAATGGGGCTGGGGAGTGTCTGGAAAGAGGATTTGGGGTGGGGCAGGCGGAGTGAGAGTGGCTGAGAGGAGTGGACCTCAGTGCTTGTGTGTACTGAGGCTGGTAGGTGTAGCTTGTGGCTCCAAGGGGAAGTGGAGACTGCCTTGCGAAGCCCAGCGGGCTGTGTCTCTGTATGGAGAACTTGGGTGTGTGGCTGCGGAATTGCTTGTAGTGTTGAATGATGTCTGCATCCGAAGGGGCGATACTGCTTGCATTGTCTATGTCGTAGTGTTCAATATCTGCCTCTGGACCATTACAGGGGGCACATGGAGCACTGGGGACGGTCTCAATATTATGGGGAATGTCTGTTTCATCATAGATCAGGTATGGGTTCTCCCTCTCAATGATGTCTGGTTTGGGGTTTCCTTCTGGTTGTTTCCGTACCGTCATATCATCACCGTACGGAGGGATGTTATCAGGGTCATCAAAGGCAACATTTTCACTACCCTTCTTCTTTTTCTTCTTCTTCTTCTCCTTCGGTTTCTTCTCCTTGGGTTCTTTTGGCACTTTGGTTTTGTTGCGGTCCTTGCAGTGGTTGCACAGGATCAGACTGAGCACCACCAAGGCTAGGACAGTGGCACAGCTGCCAACAATTGCGGGTACCGCCCAGATTGGGAGGACCATTGTCTCTGCAGTGGGACTGGGGCTGCAGACATACCCACCATTGTTGGCTGTCTTACAGATAGTATCCTGAGGGCACTGGACCCCAAGACAGGCCACCAAGGTCTCACAAGTGTTTCCTGTGTAGAACTCAGAGCAGACGCAGGTGAAACCTGATCGTGGGTCTGGCACACAACTACCATGGTTCTGGCAGGGATTAGAGGCGCAATCACCGGGTGGGACACATTGGTATGTGTACCACTGGTTGACACACATCATGCCTTCCCAGCATGGGTTACTCTCACACAGGTTGGGACCCCTGCATCCGATCTTGACAGATGAACTGGTCTTTGTGAGAGTGACCAAGTTGTGTTCTCCAGTAAATGGCAGGTTATCCCCATTGTATTTCACATGGGCCACACAGCCATCGAAACCTGCGAATAAACAACAGAGAAAACATGTTCAAGTAACATGAAACTGACGTCAGCAGCAAACAAGGACACTAACAGAGGCCTTGAGGAAGATTATTTATGAAACCACCAGAATGATGGCTTTTCAGAATGTCTGCCTTGGCTGGATTGCTTCCTTGTGAATAACAGGAACTAGGACCCATAATCAGAGCTAAAAGGAATTTTGTTTGGATGGGTAATTGGTTCAATCTTAGGACAACATTAAAAAAGTCAAATTCCTTGTGGAAAGAACATCCTTAAAAAAATAGTATTTTAAAAATGGGTTGAATATAACTCTGGCCAATTTGAAGGATACATAAAATATTTTCAAACAGAGAGTCCATGGTCTGAGACATTATAGCTTCAAGACATACATCTGTGTTGGATGAATGTCTCTGTGTCTAATTCAATCTTTTGCTTCGTGTGTTGCCTAACAGCAATGCCTCGCCGACGTAAATAGGTTTTTATTGAATTTATCCCTGTGCAGATGAAATCCATTCATGTCTTTTCATTAGCTCTTCAAAAAATGGGAGTAAACTACAGAAAAGACTCCTGTGATACCATTTCAAAAAAAGAGGCAGCCTTTCACAGATCTGCACTCTCTGAATAATACGCTTGTTTTTTTTAATAAATGCTCTGGTTAAAAAAAGGTCAGCAAATCCTTCCAATTGCTCATTTTTACCATATTAGTCCATAGCATTAGGTCAGATTTCTTCCTCCCTTGAAAGTCTTTAATTTACTGCATTACCTCCCCTTGGACACCCTCTCTCTCACCTTTTTTCCAAAGCTTCCTAACTCAAACTGTGGACAGGAGTTTCTGTGATTTAAGTTTAGGCCAAGAAGAGGGGCCATGAAAATGAGAGGAAAACACCAAGAGCCCTTAGAGGCGTCTGCTCCAAGACAAAGTCAGATTATATCAATATTAGTTATCTTGTACATAAATGATACTCTGATAAAGAAACATTTATTCAACAGCAGTAAATTCATAACAGGAGAATCTCAGTAGAAACAGACTTCAGGCCAGTTTCACAGTGTCCTCTTGGATGGCCACCAAATATGGTCAGCAGTTTGCACAGCAGACTATTAATTTGATTTGGGGGGAAAAAAAGAGTTTTTCCTGGATTTATAAGAGCTCATGCTCACCAACACTGTGTGATAACACAGGACAGTATGTGCATGTGTGCACACTTATAGTATGTAGAGTTTTCCATGACATGTTGTAACTTACAGGGTAAAGAGGGGGCGAATGTCTTGGTCAATTGCCAGCTTTTGAAAACTTTAGCACATGTCTTTGACGGCACATAAATACACATACATACACATACATCTGTGTAGAAAATAGCGCACATTCAACAAAACTTGGACCAAGATAGCACACTCTTTTTTAGGGGTCTTATCCATACTGATATTTCAAGACTTTAAACATTGCAAATATCTTCTCATAATATTTATAAAGAAAACTGTGTATTCCATAAAATGTTTTCTTTGGAGGATAGAAAAATCCTTGAAGGAAGCATTTGGGTCTCAAAAATAATCAGATCATCAAAACCCAGCAGTTAGCACTTCCTGTAAAAACCTTCATTTTAAATATGTAGCTTTAAATATGTAAAAAAAAATCCACTGGGACAAAATGTAAGTTTAAAATCTGATCTAATAACTAAGTGTCTGATTCCTCCTCAACCCAAGCAAACAGTTAGGAGTCTCACCTGCTGCAGTTTTCTGCTGAGCAGGTCCAGGTGGAATCCCTCCCAGGGAAAAGGTTAAAACACTGAGTCCTCCAAAGTCCTGGGTGGCATGCTGGATGACTTTTGGGAAGCTGCTGTCCACCTGGAGCACCGTGGTTGAGCTGTTCTTGACTAGCTGCAGCGTGTGCCACTGACCGTCTGACAAAACTGCTTCTCCAATGGTCCGCTCCACCTTCCCGCCAACGCCAGCATCTGAGACGTAGTGAATGTTGCCATTCCTCAGCTAAAAGAGGAAGAAAGATGGAGGTTTATTAGGAGGGTAATGCACACTGTGCTCAGAGTGAGTCGGAAAAAAGAAAGAAAGAAAGATAGAAAAACAATTGATATCACATGTAAATATATCATAATTAATACAACTAATATCTTTGTCATGTATGAGTGTACAAACTTCCATGGCAATTTATCTAAAAGCAAAGTGAGTACAGTTCGTAAGAAGTCTCCATAATTCAACATTAATTCATCAACATTATCCAGGACACCATACATCACAAATTAGTTGACAGACTGGATAAGATCCCTGATAAATGGTACAACCCATGATAAATGATGTTGTAATTCTCAATATCAAGCTTGTGATGAATTAGCATCACTGAAGGGAGTTGCATTAACTTGGGTTAAAAATGAAGTTTTTCAGACTTACGCAGTGATTTATCATTTCAGCATCAATCATGAGCCCTGAGAGAGGAAGACTTCCCTCTGTTTTACACAAAACGACCAACACAATGATTCTTTTTTTTTTTTTTTTTTCCAATCTGAAGTTTTGGTCAGAACTTGAAAACAAGAGTGCAGCTTCAAGCTCATAAATCTTTCTCCCAGCCGGGACACGCTACAGTAAATCATGTTCTCAGGACTAGTGTTTGAGGCTTATGTTATTCAACCAGATGATGATCAGAAAGCTTGCTGACAACAAACTCAGCGAAAACACCATCACTCAAACGCCCACTTGTGAAGGATCTTTTCCAGATTAAAAGAGGACAGAGTGTGTCTTTAAAAGAAATTAATCATGCTCACTTTGGCATGGACAGCAAATTTGCGGCTTACACTGGGTATGGTAATCTCATATTTGTACTCTCCACCTCGATGGAAAAGTAATCGCGCTCCCCTCCTTTTTCAAAGACCTCAAAAGTCAGCAATGATAAGTAGCTTCCGGAAGAATTGATTTAAAAGAGGAGAAGCGGAAAGTGGCCCCAGCCAAAGAACACAGAGCGGTCTAAACCTGGAAAACCAATCATGAAGTTTATCTATTAAACATCTTGGTTTTTTTTTAATCTCAGTATATAGAGTTCTGATTCTCAACATATGTACAGCATGTATTCCCCTGCTGCTCTCCTTTTTCGCATATCGGGATACTTATAATGCTTTGTGAGACTGTGATGGTGCTTCGATGAGCACCAGGAGCTGCTCAGAGCCGGAAAACAAAATCACAGGAGAGTCGGACTGATACCAAAGAAAGAAAGGGCTGTTTGTGTTGAAGGTGGAGAGAGAGGGGTCTTAAAGGAAAAATTGAAGAGGATAGATAAACGCTCAGACTGCCATGGATCAGACAGAAGGAAAGGGTGCTGAACAGGATCAGAGGAGAACAAAGGGACTCAAGGAAGGCGGCTGAGAAAGACCCCTGTAGTTCAACTGAAAGTTTCTCATGAAGATAGTGTGTGAGTGATGAGCTTGACATTTACATTGAGACATCCATCTTTCCCTCTTTACATTCTGTCTTTAATGTACCTTAACAGTGGTGTAGTTGCTGCTCTCCTGCACATGCAGCAGGGTGCCGCTCTTGCTGCGGGTCCTGAACCTGATCTCCAAGCTGCTGGGACTGACGGGTTCAGAGACGCCCTGCAGTGACTGTTTCAGAAGGACATCACGTTTGGGGCCCTGCTTCATGGAGTAGTCCAAGCGACCGGTACCATCCAGGGACAGGGCGGTGTCTGCAGTCATATCTGTGCAGAAAGATGCCGAATATTGTCAGAACTTTCAGAATTCACATTTTTCACAGACGCCTGTTAAACTTTTATTTCCACTGGGAAACTGGCAAACACTTGACCAAATTATTTTCCTAATCCCACATCCATAACCACAAATTGGTTCTTAGTTTCTCAGTAGTTGTCACAAATACCTTAGCATTAGGAAATATGAAGCTAAGTGCCCTTCGGCAAATATCGAAGACATTCCCTTATAAACTTCAATCTCCGAGATTTTTCTAAACATCGAGTGGATATCATGAGAGCGTCTGGAAAATGACTTCCCATTTACTTTCACATACTTTGTGTAGCAACACAAATGATACATAATAATTAAAACTGACCTCTTAAGGTCTCATCTAACAGACCATTAACAGTGTCCTTCCCTCCTTAAATTTGCTCATCAGCTTCATTTCACTGAACACTGAAATAGTTCTGCTATGTTGGAGTGAACATTGATGCAACAAGGAGGCATGACTGCTAAAAGATGGAGGTTCAGGTTACAAATCTGTCTTTGAAAAAAAACAGAGAACTCCACTCAGCCATGTGAGAAGTGATTACAATGACTAAGCTTCTAGCAGAAACTATTCAGAAAGAAAGACTACAACAGAGGTGACCTTCCGTACTTTACTGCTATTGATACTGCCAAAGATACCGCACTACTTCTTTCAGGTTGTTTCTTCTCTTCATTGTTTTGTACTATATGGTATTTTCTCTTTTCTGCACATGACTCTGAGAAAGTTTTCTTTGTTTGTATTAAAAAATTCTTTTTAGTGTGTCTGCAATGAAACAATCCCGCAGCTTTCCCACAAAAATCAAACCAAATGACAGAGAACAATCCAGGGTGGCACTTCCAGACTTTTCAAGCCATGAGCTCAGTTGTTCCCAGGAACAAAGTAACAGTCTGAATAAATGTGGCAGTGGTTATTGGTAAAGTTGCTCAACATACTGGAGCACCTTTTACAGTAGCTGTTGGCCTCAAAGCTGTCTTAGTTTTCTGATGTTGAGTCTGAGAATTTATACAACGAAACACACAAACGCTTTGAAGTGAGGCTCATGATGCAGTGATGTGGCCTACATTAAGCTGCATGCTGCAGTTCGGTGACTCATGAGGGAAGAATCATAAATAGTCATGATAGAATATTCCTAAATTAGTTCATACTCAGCAATAAAAGCACACTTGAGAAACCTGAACTTACATTTCTCACAGAATTTGCCAGTGAAGCCTTCGACGCACTGGCACTGCTGCCAGGACCAGTGGTCCAAACAGGTTCCCCCGTGTCTGCAGGGGTTGGTGGTGCAGGCTCCTTCCAGTCTCGGACATCTACAGACACACAAATCAACAATCAGACGGTCAGTTTGACAAGGCAGCTGCACAGTCGGAAGCCATGCAGAGGGGGTTCTGCAAAAAGAAAAAAAGTGGGGGCTGATGAGTTGTGCTGATTTGTTCTCCTCAAACTCCAATAATAAAAAAACAAGAACCCCAAGAGAATTAACATATTAAAAGATCTGTCCACGCCTCATTATTCACAAGCACAGTGGAAAAGAAAAAAAATCCTTTTTGGAATTCTGCAATTGGTTTCCTCCATCAAAAATCTGTATTCAAAGAAAACCATCTTTTTATAGTCTCTGAGAGGGTTTGAGAAGTGTGAACAGATGTCCCACAGTGAGAGTCGAGGAGGTTAGAGAAGACGGACAGATGGGAAGAAGAAGCAGATGATGGCGAGAGGGTGAAGGCAGGAGAAATGGAGGGCAGGAGGGTTTGGGGTTGAGTTGTGCAGACCTGTCAAGGATGCCACGGGATGCCAGCGCCTGACTGGGCTCCAGCGGGCGGCCGTTGACGGCAAACTCCATGATGCAGCCGACAAAGTCGTGGGTGGCGACCTGACCGCGGCGATGAAGGACGGCTTCTATTGACCTGACGCCTCCCACTGAGAGCCTGTTGGGCTGCACGTCCAGGATCCTGCACACACACACACACACACACACAAATGAGCAGGAACGCAGGAAGTTGAATGCATGAAGAAAGAATAGTACAAATGCTTACAAATTCATTGAAGAAATAAATGGTATGCACAGACACACAGATACACACAGACACACACACATTTACTTACACAGACAGAAACTGCAGATCAACACCTTTTTTACAGAATGGTCCTAAGACCCTTACTAAATCAACTGCAGACCTACGTGGCCCTTCCTCATGTCCCAAATCTTTCCCATTCTTATTTTCTTTCTCTCTTCCACACACACACACACACACACACACACACACACACACACACACACACACACACATGCGTGCACATGCACGCAAAAAACCACATGTTTCAGCCCCACAAGGCCTGGCTCAGATCTGTCTCTGTGTAAAGTCAATGATCGCCCAGTAATTTATCGAAGGTTTACGTCATCTCATGTTAACAACAGAAGACCTCATTCTTACTTTGAGAAATGTTTGTGTTATCATTGAATAAAAATGTGTGAGAATCACAGAAACTTTGTTATAGACAGCAAAACAAAATGCTGAACTGAAATACAAAAGCTGAGACTTTCCAAGAGGCAGAGCCAGAATTGTGTTATTTATTTCTCTATAAAACAGTACCATGTCAATTTCATGTCAAGGTCTTTGATATAGCACAATTTCATTTGAGAAATGTTGGCTGTATCTGTAAAGCACACAAGGCCACAATCTGAAATCCAGCAAAACTTAAAGAGGTCAAAGAGTTGAGAGAAAGATGTACTCCGTCCAAAATATGCCAATAAAGTGAAGTATGAACAACTAGAGGGACAAAATTAAAGTTTAAAAATGTTTGGCTGACCATCATTCGGTAGACTTTTTTTAAGGGTCGTAGAAATAATAATCTGAAGAAATCTACCATTTTTAAGATGAATGTTGGGCTTTCCTGCATTTAATTTGAAAGGACAGTGGTTGGTGAAGAAAACCAGAGAGAAAAGCGGGGAATGACATGTAAGGACCCGTTTACAGGACGATAGCCTGCACACACGTGTCACACAAGCTAACCGCTTGGCCACCTGACGCCCCTGTTTTTCCTTTTTTTTTAAACAGAGATTTACGTAACTGAATGACAGGCTAAGTTGTTATTTAAAAATGAAGACAGCTTGCTCTGGCTCCTTTTTAACGTAAGATAAAACAGCAAAGCAGTCAATAAACATTAAACCCAGGCGCAGAAAATTGACTGCCTCTGTAGGATTTCCATCCATTTAACAGGGATGTATTAAGTTTCCCAAGATGTGGAACGGAAACTGTCAACACTAATTGAATGTATACAATTAGATCATAGAAAAAGAACATCTGTGGCCCTGTTTGTTTGTGTGTGTGTGTGTGTGTGTGTGTGTGATTTACTTACCAGTCGGTGTGCACTGCCACATTGCTCACAGCACAATATCCTGGTTCCTGGTCCTCACCACACAGGTCAACAGTCAGGGAAGCAGCCTACATGATGGTAGAAACACACACACGTCACGTGTTTTTGTTTGTAAGACTTACAGCTGCAAAGTCACTCAGCTTCACTCAGTTATTGTTCCTGCAGGAGACTCTGCTTTTGAATGGTAGACTGTGGTTTACATAGTTGGTCGCAAACAGGAACAAGCTGTGTCAGTCAGTCACTGCTGTTCTGAGGTCACTCATCAAACACTCAATTAATAACAGTCGGTCTGCTGCTGCCTCTTCATAATCTGTGACATGTGGAAGTGAGCGCTTCACTTGCACTGGTTCAGGATGAACGCTGCCGTTGTTGACGTCTATTCTGCATGTAGCTCAGCTTAATAAGATAAGTTGATAGGTCCAAGTTAAAAAACAATTGTATTAAAGATGTGATATATCTCAAGAACAAAACACAAAAGAATCAGTGCTGGTAGGTGGTCTTTTCAGTATGGGACAGAGCCAGGCTAACTTCTCCATATTTCCAGTCTTTGTGCTAAGCCAGGCTGGCTGCAGGAAGCTGGATAATTATCTTAACAGCATTATCATCCTCTATCTACAGCAACTCTTTGCAGATTGACAACAGCAATACAGGAGAGCTTTAAAGTGATCAGAGCACATCTTATTTGCTGTCTGATTTGTAGTCTAAATATAACACTTCTTGTGTGCATGTATTTAGGACTGTGAACATTCCTCTCATGAGTTGTAATGTAGAAAAGTCCTGTTCAGGGCTGAGCTTGAGCTTTGTCCTGCAAATGGCATACAGACCAATTATTTAACACCAATTCATCACGGTGGTTGACTGAAGAGTGGCATAAAATGCCATACATTACAGCTAATATTCCCTGTTTCCCGTTACCCGTGAAGAAGCTTTCGACCAGATGTGGTTTATCCTCTGTGCTGTGAGAGGGAACGACCCGACGAGGAAGAAAAGGAATGGGCTGGTGGGGAAACTGTTCGGAAAAGTGTGTGAAAGTGTTGAAAAACCGGGGCAATCGTGCTCCACCTCTCCTGGATCTTAAGTAAACACGGACCACACTGGCCCGGATCTCCAACACAAATCATCCAGCAGAGCACGACCCCACCAAGCGTGCGCACACACACACACACAGACACGCTTTTTTTCTCTCTCTCTTTAAGCATATTGGCGTCAGACACATGAACACACACACACACACACACACACACAACAACAACAACACACTCTCAAACACGCCAACAGGGTGACAACAGCAAGGCGAGGAACAACACTTTCGTGACTCTCTCAGGCGCCGTAAAGAACGTCAGAACCACATGAACATTTTATTAATGTCTTTTCCTGTGATCAAAGCCTCCAGTGTCTTAAATACTGTACACTGCACTTACTGTCAAGTGTCTCACACTGTGGTGGAGTAAATATCCATCTTAATGCATACCGAATGTAACACAAAAAAGATGATGGGAGTGTTTTTCGTGTTTTGGCTAACATAGAAGGAAATGTGAGGCAAGCACCGCAGGGGACCATTGTTTCCCCCATGACTAATGTAAAGACGGGATCAAGGCATCGCTCTCTGTTGTGATGCAGGAACACGGAGTAACTGTCGTTACACTTTTGTTATGTGCTTGTTTCTAAGACAAAACATTCAGCTAATAAAAAAAGAAAAAAAAGAACATCAGCTCCTACTGCCAATCAGCTTCAGTGGGTCCTGATCTGTCAAACTACATGTGGAAACCTCATGCACACGAGGCTTTTGTTGATTCTTTGGATTTAAAACCTTGAAACATGCATTACAATGGTTTGGAGGGAGGTTGAATGGAGAAAAGACCTGAAACCTGACCACCAAAAAGACCCTCAGTAACTTTGGCAAACAAAGTGATAACATCCACTTAATGCATGACCACCTTCATATACTTTACATTTAGCACTGTATGAAGATGGAACACAGTTCCAAAAGTGTGTAGTATTCATTTCCATGCAGTCATTCTGCACCATCTCAAAGCTGACGATTTAACGATTTTACCAGCTTCCTTCGAAAATCTCAGTGTACTGTGGGAAATGACAGATTTGAAGTCCAGCAGGAGAGCTACTTTATAGAAAGTTTGACAGTGGCCTTCTTGGATTTTTTCCCCCTCCCTTTTCCTTGCCACTGCATTGCTGGCAGGAAGAAGCCTCTCATTCAGCAGGAGCGCAGGAGACAGAATTTCAAACTTCATGGACATTTTGGATCCTCACATAGTAAATCACAACGAGCAATAAAATATAATTACAAACCACGAAACCATAAGCCGAGCTAGCCATGGTTTTCTGAAGCTAAATTATCATCTGATGGATCAAAATAGAATAGAAGGCCTAATTTAGACGCAGGTTTTAACACTGAAAGCACAGGATATAGATGCTATTGATAGTGCAGCAGCATTTTAAACACATACCGTGTGGAAGAGTATCTGCAAGTTTATTTATTTATGTTTTAGTCCTAAAAGAACCGTAAAAGCCAACAATTGAAACGTTTCTTATGAGTGTTTGATAAAAAGCTCATTTCCACCATAAAAAGAGTCATTCTTACCATGCCGGCTCTCCTTGCGATGACTGTGTGGAACTGCCCATCTGAAACTTTGATCATGGTCATCAGTTTATAAGTTCCACTCCCTAAGTTGAAGGAGAAGCGCATCCGTCCTTCGAAGATCTCGAGGGCCAGGAACTCTGCCTTGTCTCCGGTCTGGTTATCGTGGTTGTACATAAGAAGTGCATTGCTCTGCAGAGTGGCAAACTTGATATATATGTAGTTATTGTTGGGATCCAAAGACGGAAACTCCATGTAGGAGAGCTCCTCAAAGCCATAGCTGTTTAGTTCACAGTGTTTGCCGAAAACCCCTGAGGAAAAAAAAACAGACCAAAAGAGGACTCAGAGGAAGCTAATGAATGATTCACGCTGCAGCTCTAAAAAAAAAAAAGTCTGATAATAACTCAGATAAAACAGAATCTTAATCTAGCAGATTAACATGTTCTGTATTTAGTAATAAAGCAGTCAGTGCCGTCTAACAATGTTGTTTTTAAAAAACACAAACTTCTTATTTTTTCATCGAAAACGCACATCAGAACTACAATGTATGACAAATGGAGACACAGGATGAAAAAACAGTTTCCACATTTAAAAAAAAAAACATTAATCCACAATGGCATCACTGTCTTTTTTTAGGAGAATTGCACGCCTGTAATTTCTAAACTTTCTTTTCAAAGTACTAAGCCTCCCCTTATATCCTAAAAAGTTTCCTATTATTACTTACCAAACGGACAATGACAGTAATATCCATCCACTCGATTTTGACAGGAGCCGCCATTAAAACAAGGGTTACATTCACAGTGATTGATGATGGAATCACACGTTCTGCCTGGGTTCACAGAACAACACAAATTAAAATGGATGGGGTGGCAGACAACACAGGAAAACCCCAAAGGGGAACACAGTTCACTTTCCCCCACAGGCCAAGTCATGCAGGCCTTTCATCACCTCACAGCTGACAAATGCACTACAAAGCAAAAAAATCTGGGCTCCACCAAATCATTTAAGTGTAGTAAGCCAAAAGGATCTTATTTTCTTTGACACAATAAAATACAGCATACAAAGATTTAATTTCACCTGTATTCATTTCTTTCTTTCTTTTTTTTTTTGGAAATCAAAATCACTTGTCTAAGATGACATCATTTTATCCAAAACAACATCTTGAAACTTTCATCTGAAGAAAGACATGATCTCATTCAATTGGCCGATTCTTCCCACAAATAATGATCAGGTTTTCAAACTTATTTTATGATCAAATTATGTTTTAGTGAGGCTATTTTTTTGCAGCGCAGAAAGACAAACAGTTGCAACAACATATGTGGATCACTTTAACATACAATGATAGGTGAGTGTCCAAATGAGTTGAAATGTTTAACATAACAACAGAGTATGTACCTATATTAAAATAATGAACTGGGGAAAGACGTGTGATTCAGGCGTGGTACAAAACAAAAAGACAGACAATGAAGCTAATTTATTTAAGGCTGTAAATCCTGCGACAAGTTGCCTTAATGGAGATAGATTCTGCTGCCAAAAAACAGCCGTGGAAAACAGGAAGTCGAGAGTTCACTGTGAGGGCACGCAAACTACTGTAAGTCAATAGGTGCACTACTACAGGGGGCTCATTTATCTTGATGAAACCTAAAGATTTAGGGTCATTTTTTATCGTCAAAATAAAAAGGGACAGTAATGACTTGACTTGAAGCAAATTGCCGGCTACGGCCCACTTTGAAAATGTCTTTCAGATGCTGGAATCAGCAGCTGGACAACATGAAGTATTTAAATTACTGTTCTAAGTAATTCCACTTAAAATCGGAACCCCTTTTATCAAGGGTAATAACACAGTGTATTCATTACACTTCAAAATGAAAAGCCTGATTGGATCTTTTATAGTGTTGCTCATTTGTCTTACATCTCAAATCAGAGCCAAATGACAAATCCTTGATTAAAAAATCCTTCTGTGTACACAAATGTATCTGTGTGTGGTCAGAGCTGTGTGCACATGAAGGAAGACAAAGAAATGTGATACGGTTTGAGCTGTGTGTGGAGTCTGCTCTCAAGCCCTTACTAGGGTCAGCTTAGCATCATCCTATTTATTAAAGCAAACATGGCAGGCTGATATGGATCACAGCTGATACCCCCCAACAAGTAATAAGAAAACCAAAATGTTTTTGGCAGCAATGCTTGTATGCTATGGCTGTGACACCTCTTGGAAACATTCAGAGACAAATATTTTCCTTGGACCCTAAGCCATGTGTGTGACTGCATCATTTTGTGTGTGTCTGTAAGTTTACGTGTCCCAACATGCCTTTTTTCTCCAGCAAAACCTGAGTGACTTTGTGGTCAGACATAAAATGCAACTCCTACGTGAATAGTACCTGCAAAGCCGGATTTGCAGAGGCAGTTAAAGCCGCCGGGGAAGTTCTGGCACAGCGCTCCATTCTTGCATGGATTGGAAAGGCATTCGTTGATATCCCTCTCACAGGCCATACCGGTGAAACCCTCAGGACAGGTGCAGGAGAAACCCCCCACCAGATTGTGGCAGGTGCCGCCATTGTGGCAGGGTGATGGCTGGCACTCATCGATGTCTGTCTCACATAGAGCTCCTGTGTATCCAGGCCTGCAGCTGCATGCATAGGGCTGCAGGGGGTGGTTGGAGACGAGGATAACTGGGACACTTTCTTCTGTCTTCATATCGGGCCCGACACTGAGACGCCGCTTGCAGCTGCCCCCATTCTGGCACGGGTTACGTGTGCAAGGATCATGGTCCACTGCATCTATTTGCACCCCACTCTGTCTATATAAAATGTCTTTGATACTTTGGAAGAATGTTGCCACACCGCTGGGGTTGACATATTGTCCATGGCCCCGTTTCACAGCTGCCATTAGGAAAGTTTGATTGTTGAGTTCAAATGCTCCATATAGCAGCACCCCTGTGCCTAGTCCTGCTAGCTGAGAGTTGGCAATGCGTAGGAAACTGAGGTAGTGGTTCGTAAGGAAGCTCTTGACTCCCTGAGATTGAAGTCGGATTAGTATGCTGTTGTCTACTGTGGCATTTGTAAAACCCATGAAGAGGACTCTGGCTGTATTGCTGACAGAACCATGGACACCATCACTGCTACGGATGGTAAGTTCGAAAGTTCCATCTGTTGAGCGAGCTTTAGAGTCGAGGTTGCACGTTCCAGTTGGGACACTAAACAGATTAGAGGAAGGAGGAATAAGGGAGCAATGGAACCTGTCCTGAATGTCAGGGTCTTGTGGTTTGACATCTCCCAAAGAACCCCCAGGAAACATGTTCCCAAAGTAGTGAACAAAGATTTCTACAGACCTCGACTCAGAAGGATTGTCATTCTGATCATTTATTTTGACGTGAATTGTTCCAGTGGAGGACATTTGAGGAACACCAGAGTCTTTGATCACAACAGAGAGGTAGAAGTCACTGATCTGTTCTCTGTCAATCTCACGGCTGGTGGTCAACACTCCAGCTGGATTAAGGCTGAAGTAGCTGTGTGCAGATCCAGAACCAAGAAGGCTGAATAAGAAAGGGCCTTGGTTGGGTGGTAAATCTGGATCAGACGCTGTTAGTGTTGTAACCGCAGTTCCAGGTCTTTGATTCTCCATAACCTCAGCATAGGTGGTTTTTAATGTTGGACCATTGTCATTGATATCTTCCAGATTGACAATCACAGTGGTGCTTCCGGTGGCAGCAGGTGTACCAGTATCCACAGCTAGAACTGTTAGATTGTAAACCGGAGTTGTTTCTCTATCTAGCTCTGCAGCCACAGATATTTGGCCAGTTTTTGGGTTGATGGTGAAAATCTTTTTATCAAACTCAGGAGCAATGGTGTATGAGAATCTGCTCCAGCTTGGGACAGAATCTGAGTCCTCAGCACTCACAAAAGTGACAAGCCCACCAGGTGAGAGACCTTCACTGACCTGCACATCATACAGCTCTTGGGTGAAAACAGGAGGATCATTTGCATCAAGAATTGTGATGTTAACAAAGACCTCATCAATATCTGCTCCACGGATACTTCCGGCATTCTTTGCCAACACCTTTAATGAAATCTTTTCCTCTTTCTCACGGTCTAGAGTACCTGTGACATAAATTTGGCCAGTTTTCTCATTGATACTGAAGCCCTTCTTTCTGCTCTTCCCAAAAATTAGGTAGTAAACCACTCCATCATCTCCTTGGTCTCGATCACTGGCAAACACTTCCCCGACCACTGTGCCTTTTGGAGCAGCTTCAGAGATTTCAAAGTAGTACTGTTTGGAGACAAAGCGGGGTACGTATTCATTGGCTCCCTTAAGCTGAATGTTGACATTGGCGAAGCTGCAGCGCTCCTCGTCTGGGACATTGAAGGCCTTTACTGTTAAATGGTAGACTTGCTTAGCCTCGTAATCCAAGAAGCCCTGGGTGGTGATTGTGCCTGAGTTCGGGTCAATAACAAAGAGGTCACTGTCTGAAGACTGTATCACATAAGCCATGACTGCATTGGCGCCCGAATCACGGTCTGTGGCATTCATTTTGACCACAGTGGTGCCACTAGGTACATTCTCCTGTACAATGGGGAAGTACTCATCAGGTTCAAACACAGGAGGGTTGTCGTTCACATCAGTCACATGTATTGTCACAGAGACGTAACTTGTTTTTGCAATCCAACCTCCATCAGTTGCTGAAACTCTAAGCTCGTGTTGCTGTTTCTCTTCAAAGTCCAAGGGCTTAGCAAGGGATAAAACTCCAGTTTTTGCATTTAGTGAAAACAGACCCTTGTCATTTCCGGAAGTAATATTGTATGTGATAAGACCGTTCATTTCTTTGTCTTTGTCTCTGGCAGAGAGGGTCCTTATTGCTGTTCCCACAGCAAGGCTTTCAGGTAAAGTGGCTGAAATTTGGCTTTGTGAGAACTCAGGAGTGTGATGGTTTTCCTCTGTGACGGCAATTCGCACTGATGTTCGTGCTGACAAAGGGGGATTTCCTCTGTCAGTCGCTGTGGTGTCAATAAGGAACATTTTGTTTGTATCTAATGTAAGAGAGGAAGCAACAGTAATCCATCCACTTATTTTGTCTAGTTTAAATTTACTGGAGCTGTTTCCACCTGTTATTAGGTACTCAACCTCAGAATTAAGGCCAAAGTCTTTTTTGTCATGAGCTACGATCCTAATCAGTCTGGTGCCAACTTTGACACTTTTGGTGACAGGAGTGAAGTAGCTAGGTGAATCAAACTCAGGGGGATTATCATTGCTGTCTACAATATTCACAATGACTGTTGTCTCACTCATTAAAGGCTTCACTGCCCGGTCTGACGCCGTGACAATGAAACTGTGGCGATTTATATTAATACTGCCAGTTGAGTTCTGATATTTTAACTGCTGTTTCACAAATATCTCCCCAGAGCTGGCGTTTATTCTGAAATACTCTGATTGAGATCGAATGAAATAGAAAATTTTGCCATTGATGCCCTCATCAGGATCAGTGGCAGACACCTGCTTGACAAGGGAGCCCACTTCGGTGAGTTCCGGGTAGTCGAGATAGTAAGAGGGACGGCTAAATCTTGGGGCGTTATCATTTATATCTGTTATGAATATGGTGACATCTGTGCTTACAGTCCAACCTGAGTCATGGGCAGACACTTTCACAATGTAATGATCTGTGTCTTCTCTATTTAGAGGCCTACTTATTGTTATGTCTCCTGTGTTTGGGTTAATATTAAATGGAAGGCTGGTATCTGTAATTGAATATCTGCTAATGGCATTTGAACCTGCATCCTCATCTGTGGTGGTAACTCTGGTGACGGTGAAACCAACTGGGGCATTTTCAGCCACTGTAGCACTAAATATCTTGGAAAATCTTGGTGCATTATCATTCACATCCAGGACATTTATCAGCACTTTCACTGCAGTGTTTTTAGGTGGCAACCCCCGGTCAGTGGCTTTGACTTTCAAAGAGTACTGGGCAACTTTCTCCCGGTCTAGTGGCCTGGTGGTTCGTATTTCACCAGTTCCTCTGTTAATGCTGAAGCTGTTCTCCTTGTTGCCATCGATAATGGCGTATTCAAGTTGTCCATTCGGCCCGCTGTCCAAATCAACAGCAGAGACAATCAGCACCCTCTGAGGTGAAAGGTTCTCCAGTATCTCAGCATGGCAAGGATCCTTATCAAACACTGGGTGATTGTCATTCACGTCTAGTACTGTTACTTCAATTTTCTCATAAGAGGAATAAGGTGGGAAGCCTTGATCTCTGGCCTCAATCCAGAGGACATACTTCTGAATGTGTTCATAATCCAACGGATGTCTAATAGACAATTCTCCTGATAGCTGGTCAACATGGAAGGCATTATCCAGGTTGCCACTTGCAATGTAATAAGACAATGGTCCACCCCTCATAGAAGACCCAGTCACCGTTGTAACGATGTGATTGGTTGGTTGGCTCTCAGGGAAAGTGAATGCATGCTCCTTCAGTTTGATGACAGGGAAGTTTCCTCCGGTTACAAAGCGGACGGTCACTGTTGTCATATCGGATTTAGGGCTCGCTCCGCCATCTTTTACTCTGACTGTGAGGGTGACTTCCGAGCTTCCAGTTAGCTTCTCATTGGCGGTGATGGCGCCTCTGACGGGGTCAATCTTGAACTTTTCAGCGTTGCGTCCAATCAAGGAGTAGTGCAGCTGGGAATTGGAGCCAGAGTCCTCATCCGTTACAGTAACGGCAAAGACCAAGGACCCTATAACAGAGATTTAATTTTCTGATCAGGTTTCTGTATGTTGAATTCCTTTTACTTAAAATGTTGAAAATGCACAAACCTGCAAATGAAGATAATTTTAAGGGTACATTTTAGATAAAAATTAATATATCAATATCAATAATTTGTTTCAATCATAGATACGTATTGTGTCTTCTTTTTTTGGTTTAAACTTGTTTAAAGCCAAAGCTACACCTATTTAAAAAAAGCAGAAGGTCTGTTTGAACATTACACAGCTTACAGACACATTAACCTACTCTGTCTACCAGCACTGTGACAGTAAATAAAGGTACAAACATATTATTATTTCAGATGTATGTACTTACCTGCTGTTGTAGAGGCTGGTATATGAGTGACATAGGGGTGGTGGTGGAACCGAGGAGGGTTATCATTGATGTCAGCCACTGTCACAGACACGGTGGCAGAGCTGGACATGCCCTCAGGCTGCCCTCCATCTGTTGCTACAACCAGCAGCTGGTAAAAGGCCCTCTCTTCCCGGTCCAGCAGCGAGCTGGTGATAATCTGTCCCGTAGCTGGGTTGATGGAGAACTGGCCGTGTCCTCCAGTCAGACTGTAGCTGCAGGAAGGACAAAGAAGGTCAAGTTTCATTGAAAGCTTTGTTAAATGTTTGTGGCATAATACAAGTTTCCTGATTGAATTTGTGGTGGAAAATCACAGAAACCAATCATGTCTTTGTGGGCGTTAGAAAAAGTAAATTACACTTTTTATTGCATTAACTCCTGACTCATTAATAAGAAGAACACACACATTAAAAAATGAAGGTGTAACTCCCTTTTAGTTTTTTTCTTTTTAACAACCTTAGTAAAATTAAAATAAAACCCAAGTTAAAAGGTGATAACAAAACACTTTGTTAACTAAGATTGTTGCTAATATTTCTTATTTCTTTTGCCTCGAGTCCACCAAGCTTTTCTTTCTGAGCGCCAGCATCTTTTATCAATTATTATCAATGAGCAGAGAGCGTTCACAGCAGAAAGCGGCCGTCTGGAAAAAATGTCAAGCGCTCATGCAGGGTTTATTTCTGAGTGCTCTGCTTCTTCTGTTCAGCCACTCCAAGCGCCTGAGAGTTAAAAATCGTTCAACTTTCAAGGAGCTCTTCACGTCCCTGCGTCCCCTTCCTGTTTATGATGGGGTTGGTTTTTTTTTATCTCTGACTTAGTCCTGAACACTGTCTAACTTGCAAACAGACGTTTACATTATTGGTAAAGTTTGGTGCTGTTTTGCCAATTGAAGTTTATTTTCAACTTAAACAATGTGCGTTTTTGATGCACAAGAGGAGTTTTCTATTTTGATCATTTTATCTCCACTGTCACTGCTTTCATAAGAGCTGCTGCATGCCTAATTTTCCCCTAGAGATGAATAAAGTATTTTGTGATTACAACTCTTCTTCATGGAAATTTTTTTTCTTCATTTACATTGATATATATTTGAATGTTTTTGACGTTCCAAACAGTACAAAAGGAGTTCAATTATTCAAAATCTCCTGTATGTAGATCCTCACAATCACTGCTACTCAATGGACACATGAAGCCACTTATGTTCTGTATTATGAGCACGTCATATGTCTCATTGAGGTTAATGTGTTATTACAGATGTTTCTAATGTAAATACAGACTGCCAGGTGTGACATGAGTCATTCCCCCAAGACTGTTTCTGCAAACTGTTAGCTGCACTTCAAGTGAGGGTTTGATTCAGCACTGTCACAATGTCATCCCTAGAGGGCAATGTTTCAAGCTTCCAAAAGAGCACAACTTATAGAAAAATAAGCTCAACAATTTGTCTTCACATTGTGCTGGTGAGACGTCAAATCAGTCAGTTGGCTAATTGGGTCATGTTGCTTCTTATTCTATCAAATACAGCCACTGTTTTCTACCTCAGTGTCTACACAGAGGCCCTGTGGTTTGTGCTGAAGCTCCTGTTTCATTTAACATATTTAGTTTAATTTACTTTACTGTGGTGCATGATGTTTATAAAGGGAAAAAAATAAACCTAAATAGATATAAAAGCTCACAGAACATGAAGTCGGCACAAAAAAATAACATTGCAAAAACATAAATCTCTTCAGCACCGAGGGGCCGCCGTCTTATATCACGTTTCACTCTGTATCTCACCAGTCTCCAGCAGGACTCAGACATAAATGTAAACTGACACGTACATATACACATCAGTGCATATTTTGAAAAGGCTTCAGAAAAAGCCTCCCTCTCGAGAGATGGGACGACAAATTACAAAACAATGTGTGAAAATGCGGAGGATGCAAAGCTTATTTGGATATCGCCAACAACACAAACTGTCCACTGATGCTTGTGGCCTGCAGCACAGTCCAGGGACAACCTACGGATGAGGGAAATCAAAAACTAATGACCAAAGGTAACTGGTGCTGGACTCCATTAAGGACCTTAAACCCCCCCTGGAACCCCTGATGGGCACAACTCGTACTGTCATAGATAATTAACATCCTCATTACGGTGTTTTGGGAAACTGGAGCGCGCTGGGGTACCCCCCAATGTGCACCCAGTGGGGTTATGAGGAGAGAGGAGGGGTCGGACTTGAGTCAGGGTCCGGCATGAGAGAGACCGACCAGAAGTTCTTACAAGGTCCCCCATGGAGCAGAATGAGGAGGAGGGGGGCTGTGAGTGTGAAAAAGCTGTTGTCCAGTTTGAGAATTAGAGCCCAAACAATGACTTTGAGTGTAGACTAAAACTCGGCACTCGCTCCTAAACTTCTGTTTACAATTGCAACATCGGCCTGGAATTTCACAGAGCTGGTGATGAGGCGAAACGTTTCACTGAAGGCATGAAGAAAGCCAAAAACCAGTCCTGTATGGCTCTGACAAGGTTTCATTCACATCAGGGAATCAAAGCAAACGTAAACTGACCTGGTTACTCACAGAGCTTGAACATCATGGAGCTGCTTTGGATCGTATAAATGATTTTGTTCCTGCATTTCAAATTCTTTAACTTTGACGTTTGTATAAAATGTTATTTAATTGCAGTATAAAAAAGACAGTTCATTTCAAAAAGTTTATCTTTTGGTGTTTTTTTAGGACAAATCTGAGAAAAAATATTTAACCCTAACCCAAAATAAGGCCCCTTAACAACAAATAAGTCTCTTTGTCAAACAAGTATTTTGCTTTTAAAATAATTTCAAAAATGAGATTAGATGGCCCAGTGGTTATTAGGCATGCAGAAGCTTTGGTCCTGATGAACGGGCGCCCAGGTTGAAGTCTGACCTGCGGCTCCTTTTCCGTCTCTCTCTCTCTCTCTCTCTCTCTCTCTCTCTCTCTCTCTCTCTCCTTCTGACTCTATCCACTGTCCTGTCTCTAAAGAGATGAATTCATGAAAAGCCTAAAACAAATTAAAAAAAAAACAACATTCGAGTGAAGCTTTTTATTCTATGTTTATTCTACGTTTGGACCATCAGAGGCCAGGGTGTTATGAACAACAATGTTCCCAGTTTTCAGTGTTAAATCCTAAAGCAGGGGTAAAACGAAAGCATAGCACTAAGGCACATCCTTACCTTACAACACCATTGGCACCCACATCTGCATCTGAGCTGTTGACCAACAGAACATCTGTCCCGGTTGGAGCGTCCTCCATGATGGTGGTGTGAAAGGCGGAGGAGGTGAAAACAGGGACGTTATCGTTCACATCGTTCACCAGAACCGTGACTGTTCCTGTTCCGCTCAGCGACGGAGAACCTGCAGATCAGAGAAGACAAAGAAAAGACAAAGAGTGAGTGTCAGAAGCCGTTTGCGCCGTCTTCAGCTTGAGCTCAATACAAGATGACGACTTCTCAGCGGCAAAAGCAACTTATTCGATTTTCCATTCACACGACTCAACTCCTCCTTGTTCCACAGCGAGCTGGTGAAGGGGACACAGCAGTTATTTCTGTGTTATTTCAGTTATTGTACATGACTTGTCATTTGCTGCATATCCACACTGAACCAATGTATACTCCTGTGACAGCTCAGCCATAATATTCCCACTGCATTTGAGTCGAGCTAATTTCTCTGACCATCGGTTTGGGTTTCCATCAGACGGTGTGCTGCCACATCAACACACACACACGCACACACACACACACACACACACACACACACACACACACACACACACACACACACACACACACACACACACACACACACACACACACACACACACACACACACACACACACACACACACCAGAACACATCAAAAAGGCTCAATGTCTCTGAAACCAAATCTTTCAGGCGTCCTTCCTGGGGTCTTGGACACTCACAGATTTAATTTCCACAGCGAGGTATCTATTTTAAGATGTGCGGCACTGAGAGAGAGTTAGTCTGTGGAATTTGAGTGAGGAGAAGTGCTATTTTCAGCAAAAATCTGACCGTCTTTTCTCCTCGAGCGGGTGACGAAATGGGGCTTGCTGCGCCCCCGGGGGACAGATTTAAATCAATAGCAGATGAAAATGAGATGCAATGCAGAGAAACCTGAAGAAAGAAGAAGGTTCAGACATGAGCTGGCCTTTATAATCCTTCCTTTAACGGAGCTCTGAACTGCTTGGCTCTTTATTTCAAACATAAAAACAAGGAACTGAAAGTCACAATATGGGATCTGGGATTTTAAGATTACATTCATAGCACTTAAGGATCGATAAATGCTGAGATCTGTAGCCGTATGATGGACTTCTCCCACCTTTCACATGTATTTATACCCTCCTGTAGCTCCCTTCAGAAATCTATGTAAAAGTGTCAATAATAAGTACATACACAATCCTGAGCTTGTGTCTCCTGAGCCTGTGTATTCAGCTGTTGAAAACATCAGATGCTTGAACTTAATGCGTACCATGGGGGCCCAAGATTAATAAAGGATAATAAAAAACATTTGGATGGTGGCCACCAAAACTCTCTCTTAATGCAGAGCTGTGCAAAAATCAAAACATTGGAATCTGAGAAACGAGGGTGCTGAGGGGGCGGAGGGTCAGAAAAGAAGCCTAAGGGACGACGTGGCTCTTTTCCTGAGCCAGCGGGGATTATCTTCTAAATATGATCAAATCAGGCCAACATGCTCATTATATTTCATGCCAATTCTTCTCATTTGAAAGTAAGATGATGTGTCTTTCCCCCCAGCGGACTCTTGAGATGAAACACAAGCCCTGCTGATAAAATGACTCCTTTTTGTCACTGTGCTTTTACAACGAAGCAAAAGGCTAACTGGCTCTGGGAACATTTTGGCTTTGGGATGCATCGGCACTTGCAGTCCAGGAACTTGATATAGATACGCGCTTGTTTTTTTTTTTCAGTTTGAAATGTGTGGTTTCAAGTGAAATATCTTGAGAACTGAATGAATAACAGTGACATATGCTACAGATATTATAAAATTGTGTTCTAATTGACAAGTCCTTTGAGCGAACACAGGTGGAGAGGGTTTGGCTGTGTGTCTCTGGAGGAGACTTCAGAATAGTGGAGGTGTGGACAAACAGCAGTTAGTTTTCATTTTAGTCCACTAAATAGTAAAAAATATGAATTGCTATTCCAAGTCAAGAAGACAATAGTTTAATGATGTTGTTATCTTTTATCTTGCAAATTATTTGAGGGATCAATAGAGGGAAAAAAAAGACAAATCAAATCCGTCGTGTGGAGCTACCCGAGATTTGACAGATTGTCATGGAGAACATGAAAACACATATTCCCTTTCAGTGCTACAACTACCTTTGAGTTGTTGCCAAACTGTGACCTTGCTGAGGGCACAGAAATGTCCCTACAAAGATCAACAAACGTCAACTTGATTGTGGGGTTGAGAGACCACCGCAGCTTCTTTCAGGAGGGCAGGGAGTTCCTTACAAAATGAGATGGTTTACTGTAACATCCCTTCACTGCCTGGCTCTGTGATAATAAACAGATATTTGACCTGAGGCTTGTCATGCATCCAGCTTTTCTGGTCAGAACAGAAGTGGCTAACATTCAGAATAAACAGAGCTGAATTCCAGAAGGAAAATAAATGGTACAAACAGAGGTAACAGTAAACAACGTTTTATCCCAGAAGAGGCCCAGAGAGCATACAACACCAATCTTCACTGACTCATTACCAAAATGAGTCATGTCCTCGAAGACTTTAGCGGCTTCTTTAGAAAATTGTGTTTATAACCAAATATAGGCACTGTTGAAGATTGAGGTGATCATGTATTTCCACCTTTACAAATATTTGTCATTGAGAATACTGTTTCCAAACAAAATCCTCAAAGATTAGTGGTGATATATGCAGGGACAACTGGTGGCAAATTTGGTGTCCGATGCAAAGTCTTTACAGCAGCAGAAACGCAATCCAGCCAGAAAATGTAAATTGTGGTTTCGGGTCTACGTAGCTTGTAGTCAGTCTATAGAGTATCATCGCAGGCTCATTATGTAATCAAAGCACCATAACATGTGGCTGAGTGCCCAAACAAACACGCTCACACAGGATTACTCAATCAACATCATACTTGATTTGCGGCTTTCTAATCCCCCCCTGCGCCTGAGCTCGCTGTGTCATACGTCGACGTGAGTCACAATTCAGGGGGAGGTTGTCATGACAACAGATAAGTGCAGCTCCATCCAATCCTCTTAATTGCGGAGCGTTCCAAGCCAGCCAGGTGTCTGTATCACTGTAAGCTGCTGCGCTTGCCAGGTTAAAGCATGTTTGACAGTCAACAACTCGCTAAGACTTTTGTTTATCAAAGAAGTTCTGTGCAGGCTGATAAGTGGCTCTGGGAGGTAAGTGGCTTTGCTTACACACGCCTTTGGCTCGAAGCGAGAGACCGAGTGGTGAAGAAAATATTTAGTTTTAAAGAATCGAGCCAGTCGCTGATCTCAAACGGCCTTCTGTGTCCCAGTTGGAGCTGCAGATCTATAGTATTTTTTCCTCTGTAGAAGCGGAAGCAGGACAAGGGACAAGCCTAAACCTGTGTGTGTGTGTGTGTGTGTGTGTGTGTGTGTGTGTGTGTGTGTGTGTGTGTGTGTGTGTGTGCGTGTGTGCGTGTGTGCGTGTTGAGCACACTGCACTCCTTACTAGGCGTTTCACTTGTGCACAGGATGTGATGTCACAACCTGTTTACAGCCTCGGAAGAACCAAAAAAAGTATTCTGCCACCAATTGTTTGACCATTGACCTGCATTGCGTCCATTGTCACCATCCCAGGACACCGTTTCCCAGCTAATCCTTCGTAAGCACACAGCAAAGTCACCCCAACCCCCCCCCCACGGCGAAGAGCTAAAAGTACTCCCAAGACCCCCTGATGCTCTTGAACCTGTGCTGACCCTGCCTTCCCAGACAAGCGTGGGTTCAAACACAGCGTTTCTCACATCTTTTTTTGGTGGGTCACTTCTCACAGCTCTGTTCAAACTCTAGGACGTGCCTTCTTTTGCCTCCTGAGGCTCACTGATATCACATAACCCCTGGCAGCTGTTCCCTCCCTAAAACCTGCTGTCCAATGTGTTAATATTTCAGCTCTATCTTATTACATTGCGTGGGCTGACAGATTTAGTCATCAAGGAACACTATATCTTAGCAGGTATGCAAATGTATGTAAATGACAGTTGTTTCAAATAGTTAAGGTGAGGGTGAGACATTCTTAAGATTCATAAGGCGGCGGCTGCTTACTGAGGGGGTCAAGATCGCAGCTGAGTACGTCGTCTGCTTCCGATTCTAAAATTTCCTGTGAATACTGTAGCTACAATAGTTAGATAAGCAAACCCAGAACACGTTTTATTTTTTTTATTTTTTTTGCACAAAATAACTTCCATTACCTTCTTCTTCTTGTTTCTGGAGGGAGTGACTCAACAACAAAGGAATGCTCTCCAACAGTGCTGAGAAATGCCAGCATCTCCTCCAAACAGTCTTTGCTGGATTTTGGCAAAGCGCAGAGAAGAGTGTCAGGGTCAATGATTTAGACGACTACAGCCTCACGCTCCAGTCGAGTGGTAGTGGTGGAGGGGGGATACGGTGAGGAAATATGCCTAAATCTGGCATCGCTCAATCTGGCCTACCTCTATATGACGAATGACATCATTGTGCCATGGAAAGAGAGCTGCTGGAAATTTGCAGCGGGAAGTCAGCTGCCTACCGTTTGCTGCCATGCACTGTGGTTAGAAAAGTATTTTTTCCATTGGCAAATCCAGTCCCCAGACCCTTTATTCTTTTTCATTCTACAGCGGTTTTGTAGATCTTAAACTTTTTAAAAGGTTGCACAACGCCGGAGACTGATTAATTTGCATGTTGTATAGGCTGACATTTGCAGTTACAGGACTAATGTTTGTGGCGGTCATTTTTTTTATTGCAAATTTCACATGCAGTGTGGTCGAAAAGTTTATATTTAAAATGTAATAGCCTGTTTCAGTTTAATATCGACGGTCTTTAAGCCCAACAGAACGGCTGTTTCCCTTAAAGGTCCAAAAAGTTCCTTTAAAATATCCCAATCCACTTGACATCTTACACACGCTTTTCACCAATCAGCAAAATAAAAATAAAGTATTTCATATAAAACTGGACAACTCTTTAATCATCTGACCTGTGCAGGAAGCCCAGAAACCAAAACCTCTAAGGAGATGCTAAAGTATCTGTTTAACTCTACAAGCAATTACAAAATCCTTTGTTGGATTAAAATTCATTCTCAGTTGTTTCACAATTGAAATTGATGGCCTAAAAGATACTTTGCTTGCCTCGTGGTCACAGGCTGCTGTCTTTGAGGCAGGTTGCCCGGGCTTGAGTTTGACCCGTGGCTTCTTTCCCACAGTAACTATCAGTCTCAGTGACTAGTTTTCAATTTCATCTGCAGTCGTTTCTAAATTAATGAAAAAGGCCCAAAAATAACCGTGGAAAAAAAAGAACAAACAAATTGTGAAAAAACTGATCCTGTCACGGTTGTTTAACAATATTTAACGAATTGTTCGACACAAGCGAATGTTCATTTATAGGCAAACAATGCATTGAAAAAATCCCTGCATAAGAAACAAAACAAACCTGGGACTTTTGTGCATATTTAAAGGAAGAGTTTGACATATATGTATTTGAACTAATAGAAAGCTCACTTACTGGCAGGCTAAAGCAATCAAGGCACTACCTCACCACTGTTCAAAGTTTTTTTGCTGTGGGCGTAATCTTATTTCAAAGGGTTAACCTTCGGTCACTGAGGAAAGCAAACCGCCATGACCTGACGTAACTCTCTTTGTGATTACAACCTCACTTCATTCACATGTACTTCCCGCTGTGAGCGCATCAACATCATCCTCTGAAAATCTAAATCAACTGTTTTTGCAATTTTTCTGTGGCTAGAAAATTGTTTTGGAAGAACATGCCCCTCAGCCTTGAAGGTCCAGCGGTGTGTGTATTTGATTCATTCGGGTTATAACTGCGCATGAGGAATTTTGGATTCAGAGAAGCATGCTACCTCAAATCAGTCAAGAAAATAGTGGACATTGTGGTTCTGTGTTTCCATGAGGTGGTTTTGCCTTAGAGAGCTGAAATGGAGTCGCTGAGCTATGAAGCGGTATGAATACTGTACAGGATAAGTCCGATATAAGTCCTGGTCATATCTCTGTCTCCAAGACTCAAAGACTGAGAGTAGTCTCGATGGGATCACATCAGACTGATGGTATTCAGATAACTCTTTTTCATCCTCTGAGCAGTCATTACAATAAGGGATGAGGCAGAAAGTCGCTGGCGTCAGTGCATCTCGTTTCACACGAAGCAACTGAGTCGGTCGGGGAGCTCAAAGTGCTCGGGCCACATGAGGATTCCTCCCCCGGCTTTAATTGAATCTAGAAACTGCCATTACCACTTAATTAAACACAGCACATTCCCCTTTCAGATCTGGGAGTGACCCAGTTGGGGCAGTGACAAGCAAAACACAGCCCTGTGTTTGATATTTCACATTAATCCTGGAGAACTTAAAGTGCTTGTTAAAGCTGCGGCGGGAGTGACATTCAATTCTCTCTGCTAATATTTCATTGCAGACTCGAAGCTCAGATCTTCATTGCGGGGTTGGATACAGTTCGAAGAAAATGTGGGGAATAACTCTGAAGAAATGGTGTCCAAAATAACAAGTTTTCCGGACCTGGGGACTAAAGCAGACCTGCTGACCATCTGTTGCCCCTTCCTCCATCCTGCAGACAGTGTCCTCTATAAGCCACTCAGCCCGAAAGTATTGTCTAGCATAAACATATGGCAGGGTCTAAGCACCTTATTAGTGTACATTACCAGCAGACAAATCACATTAACCTCCAAAAAGGTGCCGCAGACGTATTTCCATGATCTTCCTGAACTGGAGTGGGAAACAAACACATGTGTTAATGCCGATTAGGTTATCTGTTGTTTGATCGTTGCAGCTGCTACGAGGGTGCACACTGCTGAGAGAGCCACGCGAGGGGTTGATTTGAAGGAACAGTAACACCCTCCTCCTGGGAAAAGGCTGCGAGTTGCCCTGAGTTTCACAGCCTAAGCTGCACTAAGAAGCCGGTTTGTGTGTCTCTGCTAGCACAAGAGATAAGCTCTCCCTTTAGTCCATATCCACTGATGTTTTATCAATATTCAGGGCAAAGAAGGACAGAGCTGGGATCTCCAAACAAGCAGGTTCATTAAAGTGTGATGTCCACGACAGGTTGATTTAGAGAAGACGGATGAATGTGTGAATTTATGAGACAGCCCATATGAAGCCTGAAGCTTAAGGCTAAATGGTTAATTACGCTTTATAGACTGTGGTTAGATTGTGCGCTTAAGGGACAGCGTAAATAAAACACATCATTACTCAGAGAGAGAGAGAGAGAATTGGCCGCCATCGAGGCAAAATTGACATTTTTCTGCCTCTGAGAACCTGTTGCTTTGCGACAAAGCTTCTTTTAATGCGACCCCGTCCAGCACCCATGAATGGTCTCGGAGGAGCCGAGTGCAGGGTGCGAGCTGTCCCTCTGCACAGTTTGCCAAACATAACAGAGTAAACACAGGTTTTCTCACAGTTAACAAGCAGGAGAGTGAAAGAGATATCTCAGCAGAAGACTCACAGGCTGCTGCAGCCAGTGCAAGGGGAAAAGAATATTCCTAATAATACTGAAAATCTTGCAGGCATTTGTCAAATTAGACCTCAAATGTTATACAGCTCGCCGGTTATTTATGGAGTGCCGTGTCTGAATGCTTTTGCATAATTTCTTCCCCATATGTTACGGATAGGGTTTGCGGTCTGCATGCAGGCAGGAAAGCATATCGACAGACACAAAGTGCTGCTTTTTCTCAAATTTTAGGGCCTGTGGTGAAATTTAATAAAGTGATTTGCCTTTTGTGTTTTTATTACAATGGTGCTTTTATTTGCTGTTGTGTTGAATATTTGGAAATCTCTATTTAGCAGTGCATCTGTGGACCATTTAGGGACTGTTTTCCATTTGATGGTGTCACAGCAGCACCAACAGATCATAACCAGAGTTAAAGTTGGAAAACACACATTGGCAGTGGAAGGTCCTAATAATACAGCTCTATAATGTTCATACACTCACTGTATTCATTATGAAATACAATTTTCACGAGTGTTCCGGAGTAGATAACTTAAATACATATGCATTATATTCAAATAGAAAATCTATGTGCGAACTGAGATTAACAGAGTGAATAAGATTTCAATGAAAGGAGGACATATTCTCTCTTTTCCATCTTTTCAAATAGTCCATGTGGTCTAAATGAAACATCTGTGCTTTGGTCAAAATATAATATGAATCAAACACCAGATGACATTTTTGACCCTGTATAAACCAGCTCTCTCAGTTATTGAGAATATATTTTAAAAAGTAAAGCCATGAACAGAAACAGCAAGTGATCAAATGTGAGAATGTTTATTTTTGCTAACCAGGGGTATCAGAGCAGATACACATTTAAAATGTGGATGATGCCAGGCTAAAGCACTAATCTTCCAACCCACACCTCCTTTTACATAAAAAAACACAACTTACCGAAGCTATTTACACAAACACTCACATCTCGCAGTTGTTAAAGTGTGCCAGGCAGAGAGTGGAAAAGGAGAAAACGGGCGATGCGAGAAAAAAACAAAAAAAAAATCCACGAGACCGCATTGTTACTGCAAAGTTTTATATGAGCTGATCCAGAATGTTACTGCTCTGTTAAAGTTCATTTGAGGAACCTGATATTTTATTTGGCTGAGTCTTGTGTTGCCACTAGACTGCATACTGGCTGAAACCTCCAAGAAATTGAGCCCATTAAAGATTTAGTGAGCAAAGTGTTGGACTGTGATCAAGCTCATCAGGTTCTAACGCCACGTTATCAGTGTTTGTCAGGACTTATTTCACTCTTTAATTTCTGTTTTTCTTTCATGCCACAAATGGACAGATTTATGCCGAGGTTAAATGTTGAGGTTTTTTTTATCTTGCTCCAAACATGCAATAGTCGGGAGATTGACAGATCCTTACTTAACCAGTCAAGTCATGGGGGGAAAACTCAAGAAGACTTTATACTCTAGATTCATGGGAGCCATTTAAGAGAATAAAAGATCCTGCTTTTAAATAGGCAGGGTCATTAAAATTCTTTATCTGTTAAGCGGTCGTTTAGCCTCCCCCCAAATCTTCTCTCTCCCCCCCAGCCAAAAGGCCATATACAAACATTGTGCAGCACTATGGAGCGATGGGCTGGAGCCATGTGAAAGACGTGGGATTTCTGTGCGGTCCGTATCTGCCATAATAGGCATGGGCCAAGGGATTTACTGTGCCTTCTCTTTAATAAATGTGACCAAACACAGTGCATGTCAATGTGCCTCGAGGAAGCTCTCACCACCACACGCAGACTCGCACAAACACGGACACACCAGTGTAATAAACAAATGCACAAACTCACACTCATGTTGACGCAGAAAAAAAACTAAGAGACGCAGACCCAAATGCAAATACAAAACCGCAAACACAGAACATGAAAGGTCGGAGCAATTTGTTTATTGACTAAACCTAAATGCTTATGTTAACGTCTTTAAACTTGGGCCTATTGGTATCTGAATAAACTGAGCACCCCTGAGGAACCACCGGTAAAAACAAGTAATACACTGATTTTATAAAAATCTGAAGTGAAAGTGCAGCTGACTATTTTTTTGAAGAGGATAATTTTGAACAAACTTTCCAGTTAGGGTGTCATCACGATTTTTGTTAATATGTGCAAATCTTGTTTTAACAACCTCAGAGCAGACAAAGCCTTGTGCACCCCCTGAGATCTTAGGCGCCCCACACAGTGGGGGCTTGACCCCAGGTTGGGAACTAATGGTACAAAGAGTTTAGAAATTGCTCCATGCTTGAAGCAGGGCTGTAAGAGCTGCAACACAATTCTTCTGGTCACATGCGCCCAACCAAAGTACGTCCACTAAGTACTTTGGAGTAAATAAACTGTGGAAATGATCTCTATGGAGAAAGATGTTTGTAAAGGTGTAAGTTTCTTTATAGGAAAAGACACACAGTGAGTATTGACTTTAAGTGTGGAAAAACCAGTGGAAAACCCCCCTCGTAATTTTAACCTTCCACAACAGGGTGTTGCTGGTCTTGACTGGTTGGTTGTTGTTTTTTGTATGGCTGATTGATTTCAGTCTTCTCAAACATGAGCTGAGATCCACCAAAAAAGGCAGTTGTAGATTAACAACGCTTACTGGGTGGCTGTGGTTAAGTGGGTAGAGTTGTCCTCTCTCAATCGTAAGGTTGAGTGTTCGAGTGTTTGTCAATGGAGTTCGGTGGCTTCCAAGAGATACACAACAGCTGCTTCTAGTTTGAAAGAAAGGTTTTCACCTTAATGATAAAAAAAAGTATTATTAGTAATTTCTGTACGGATCCTTCCTGTAAGAGACTTTTTTTTAGCAAGCCAGTGCTAAACAAATAAGCACTTTTAGTGCTAGTACTTTGGGTACATTTCCCCCAAACAACTTGTAGTTTTCTTTTTATCTAATGACCATTATTATTATCAATATGTGCAGTCCCCTTTTAATATAATTTGACTTCAGTTTAAACTTAGTGTTTAAACTGGCATCAATATTTATATTTTGAGAGTAAACTGTACAAAGACAAAATATGAAATCACTTTGTTCATATGACGCATAGTCATTTACTTTTAGAACACTGAGAATCGAAGGATTGTTCAGAGAATGGAAAGAATGCTATCAAACTTTTTGGCACATATTAAATGCTAATCAGCTGTAAAAAAACAAAACCCCACACCTGAACAGCTGCCAGATTCATAAAAAGCACATTCTTCAACCACAGATGCCCTCTTAAGCTTTTCAATAAACACCGAGTGGCAAAAGTGTTATAGTGTGGTTCTGTTGGTAATCTAATTGTTGCACATTCTTCCGTATGTGTGCACAACTTGAACATTGCTAAGCAGAGGCTTACAAATCTGATTTGCCTGCAGCTGATCCCAGATGTTGGCCCGGCATAGAGATCAGTCTCCGTCCCAGCAGCTGCCAATATCTCCTGCTATCTGCACAACTAAGGTTCACTCAGAAATGCTGAAAACAACTTTCCACATACAAAAAAAAAAGAGAAATATCCCAGGTCTGATCTGCAAGTTTTGCTCTCAACGAGACGCCTTGTAAAACACCTTTAAGCATCTTGTATGGATGCCACATTTCAAGGGGGAAAGCTGTGCTCAGATTTTTAGAATAATGGGAGCGTTTTGCCAAATTCTGCTGTTCACGAGAGCCAAGAGACATTATAGAAACCAGCAGCACCCTGTGAGCTCTTTTGTTTCCACTCATTTCATGACATATTTTAGTTAGCACAGCAGCAGAGAGGCCCCCGAAGCTCATCTCAGGCTGGGATTAAAGAGTTTACCTTCAGAGAAATAACTGAAAATGACAAGAAAAGTAAAACACAACAATCAGGCACACGGAATACAGCCTGAGTAAGAAGAAATCAGTCAATATTTCATTCTAAGAGCAGCTAGCTTGCCTCATCGTAAGTCATGTGGCACTTCAGTAAAGACACAAGCTATATCTTGTGCTCATGATGAAGTGTCTGAAGAGCACAGTGGCTTCTGCAGGACTTTAAGTTGGCTTCCATTTGTTACCAAAAGTGCAAATACAAACTTTTTTCAAAGAACAGATAGCTGAAGTCCTTGTCTGGCAGAATAATTACGTTACAGACTGAAGGCTTACATTGATGAATCCTCCTGACTTTCTTTCATTCTCTCTGTTACAGATTGGTTTGAAGAAGAGCTCCTCAAATGTGGCAGCTTGCACAAGATAAAGGCAGACTGTAACATGTTAAAGATGGATGTCTGCGGTTGCACGCGGGTCAAAGTAGACAGCAGCCTCGGAGACATGTCTGCACCATCCACCTTCACCATTTCCTGCCAGATAGCGCATTGGAGAAGCATTTCCTCCAACCGTCTCAGCCGAGGCCTCAAAAATGTGAGAAAATGCTTCTGGGTAATTTGGCCTGAACTATGATTATGGGGTTTTTGATATTTTGATATCCTCCACCAAATCCCTTCTTTCTGTCTTTCTTCAACAACGTTCTGAAACTGTCCTGTCAAAATATTTTGGAGTTGTTGTCAGTGATCTAAATACGGAGTCCTTGTGAAATGAACAAAAAAGGATTGTATCTTAATTAGTATGTTCACTTGTTGGGCAACTTTGTCCATGTGGCACCTACAGTACTTCTGAGAACTGCATGACGCAAGAAAATCAACCATAAAGAAAACGTATGCTTTTCCCTTGTCACTTACTTTAGACTTGAATTGTCAAAAACGGAGTTACCAGAAATGGTACAATCTCTCCAAGAAATATGCAAATGATTCCCTCAAATGTGTGTTTGTGTGGAAGCATCCAACATTGTCAAAAACAAGATGCAACATTCTCCCAATTCTCACCATCGCCTGTGCACAGTTTAAAATACACAGCATTATGAATGCTCACATGGTCATTGTAGGAATGAAACAGAACCACCCTCTGACCATGACGGCCGTGCCAGAGCAGCTCGAGGAAACATATACTTAGCTGGGATACCATGTGATTTGGCTGCAACGGGGATACGCATGTACTCCTTTAACTGCACATTAACTGGCCTCCATGCAATAACAAGTTAACCTTTTATCTGGCTAAAACAAGCTCTACCACCATGTCCAAATAAACAGAGGATGCTGTTCAATTGAACCCGCTGACATGACTTCTGGGGAGCAGGTCAGAAAAACACCCACTATTTTGCAAGCTAAAAACTGCCTGAATGTTTAGGTTATTGTGCCACAAAAACAGGGAACTGTGCACTCTGAGAAATCACAATGCTGTTTGTTGACATTGCTGTTGGTTTTTGAACAATATTCGTTTTGAGCTTTGTTTTGTTGGCTGATTGGGAAATATGTTTCGAGCTTTGCTGAAATTCGACAACGTCTGTGTAAGGAGAAATTTGACAGAGTTCAGCTGATAAAAAACAATCATGGATCATACAGTTCTACAACTCGGATGTGGTGTGAGGCATAAACATCTAATTTTAGAAGACTATAAATAATGCAATGCTTTCATTCATTTCATGATGTTATCAGACGCCCTCACAGTTTCCTCTGCGGTCTCACCTGAGTCGGTGGCTGTAATCAGCAGGATGTATTTCCCCCGAGCCTCACGATCAAGAGTCTGGGTCAGGCTGAGCTGACCGCTGGACGACAGGCTGAACGCGCCCTCATCGTTCCCACCACTGAGCATGTAGCTCAGCTGCCCATTGGCACCTTGGTCATCGTCTCTGGCAATAACCTGGAAAATACAATCACATGACTTGAAAGAAAAATTGGGGTCCAACTTCTTCTTATTGAAAATGTTTGTACTGTATAGAATTTACTCTTCCGCTGCAGAAAAACAGCTAGCATAGATCAATTGGATATATATTAAAGTGGGGAATGTATGGAGCTGTAATAGTTTAGCAGCTGTAGCTTAAAGTAACTAAATAAATGTTGTTTGTGATGGTTGATTTTATGCTAAATTATACTCTACTTAAATACAATTTGCTGGAAATGTACTTTTCACAAAATTTTATTTGGGCTGATTTTTATTTGTAGATAAATGATTTAAAAACATTGACGGAAAAACACAACACATTGTTTAAATAATGAATTAAACCAACTAAAATGAGTGAAAATGGCAGCCAGTTACGTTATTTCATTAATGCTGATTCGTTCATGAGGATGAGAACATGCTTCCATATATTTTATTTTTACACCGTTTTTCTGTGATAACAGGTACATTTTGGTTTGTTTTTCAAGATATCAACTTATCTAGTTATCTTTGGATAACAAAGCTTGTTTCACATGGTTGAAAGTTCATTTGTTTTTGCCTGGATAACCCTGGATATTTCAAGTTGTGTTTTTTCCCCCAAAGAATATGTTCCTTGAAAAACATGACCAAATATAGCTTTTACCAGTACAACCACCATCCTCTGAGTCTTTCCTCTGAAGCAGCTGAGGTTTAATCACCATCATGGTGCCGAGTGGCACCACGAAGGTAATTGTTGAGGGAAGGAAGATCATTACTTGTTCACTGTGTCCAATCACTTTTTCCCAGGAAATCCACTCAAGGAATATCAGAGTCAATGCGTCCTCGACTACTCCCTCAACTTTAGTGGAGATTAAAGACTAATGTTCATTTTATGGTTTCTTAACATGAAACTATCAGCCTGCCTGCTTTCCCCCTCATGCTGCAGCAATACACCTTTCCTGCCGTGCATGCCGCAGAAAGACGAGACCAGGTTAGTGTAAAGATGTGATCTTGAGTGGCACCACATCTGGACCCCTTCCCACCAGAAAACTATGCCCTGATTTCCTCACAAGGTACACAAGCTAAAGAAATTTAGCTGTCACTTAAAATAAGTCGTTCTCCTCCATTTTGCTTTATATGGGCCATTTACTCATCAGGGCGGTTTGGATGTTAATTGCCTCGTCATGCAATTTAGCTAAGTTTCACATTTCATTGGAAACCTATAAAGGCCTAATTGTGCAGAGCAAATTGCAGTCATATATCATTTCTCTATAATTTCAGTCAGCTATTTTCCATGGCATTTAGCAAAAATAAGACCACCGTGAGCAGTTTAGTTCCTTGAAACAGCTCGCGTACCTGCACTGATTAAGTTAGTACTACAAATTCAGTTAAGGCATTAGCTTATTTAAGCTCTTAGAACTGTCATTCAAAACACTGCCTTCTTTTCACTCAAGAAGTCCTGTCTGTCTGTGAATGTTAATGTTGTTCAAAGTGCTTAAATTTCATTGAACGTGTTGACAAGAGAGAAAACACACTGACCTGCAGAATGTTTTTCGGTAAGTTCTCCATGTTCTCCTGAACATTAACCGTGTAGGGAGAGAGCTCAAATACTGGTGAGCAGTCATTTACGTCCAGCAGAACAATGTTGACTGTTGCCTGGTCCACCCTTGGGCTGCTGCCTCGATCTGCAGCTTGAACCACCAGTGAGTAGGACGAACGGGCCTCACGGTCTAGCTGCTTGGCCACTGAAATCACCCCTGTAACCAAATCAATCCGGAAATCAGAGTTTGTGTTGCCTCCAGAGATGGAAAACCGAATCTGCCCGTTGGTGCCCTCATCCGCATCGCTGGCAAACACCTGGATGATATCCGTCCCAGTTAAGGTGTTCTCCTCAATCTCAATGTCATAGATGTTCTGTGAAAAGCTTGGTGTGTTGTCGTTGACATCCAGAACCATCATTGTCACATCCATCGTTGAAGACAGAGGCGGTTCACCTTTGTCTGTAGCCACGACTGTGAGAGTGTAGTTGGAAAGCTCCTCGCGGTCAAGTTCCCCAACCAGCCTGACATCTCCATCGATTGTACCGATGCTGAACTTGTTTCCAAAAGGTCCTCTGAGGGAGTACTCAACGTAGCTGTTGGGTCCACTGTCAGCGTCTGTGGCCTTGGCGTTGAATATAACGGTGTCTACTGGGGTGTTCTCCTGGATGTAGGTCATCTTCTGAGAGGTGAAGGTTGGTGGACAGTCATTAACATCCAGCAGGATGACAGACACCTGGGCAGTGCTGGTGAAACGGGTCATGGGAGGAAGTGCAAGGTCATTCACTGTTATCACCAGGTTGTAGAAGGATTGGGTTTCTCTGTCCAAGGCCTTCTTTGTTTGGAGCTGTCCTTCCTTGGTGATTACAAAGTGACCCTGGGGATCACCAGATGCAATCCTGTACAGGAGCTGGGCATTTGGGCCTGAAAGACACACCAAGAGGGAATGAGAATAACCAAATCAAGGGTTTAATTTCTTTCCAGGTGTTAAAGCCATACTGGGACATAGCTTGTGTTAGGCTCCAAATGTCAAAGAGAAAAAATGTAATTTCATTGATTGAATGTCAGGTTGAATAGTGTTAACGCAGTATTTACACAGGTAAAGTCAGTCCAAAGTGATTCGTACAAAAAGGTAATACACAACACATAACATCCAATTAGTCTCCTGTGTTAAATGTACCTTTTTTTCCCAAGAGGGAGAGGCTACAACACCTAGTTCCAAAGTTTGAGTAAGGAAAATAGTCTGATCCTGGCTGAGGTGCTGTCTTTTGTTGCATCTTCTATTTAGTTCACATGGGCTGTGGGTCAGGATATATTTTTAAATGAGTGCTAAATTGCCAAAAAGAAATAATCTGCTGTGACCTCAAATTACAAAACCACCAGATAACTTACAGACACTAAAGGTTGAATGTTAGCACCCATTGTTCAAGATGTGATTGTTACATTTTCTGTACGTGTTTGAATTGGGCATATGAGTTATCAGCATCCATTTCCACAAATTGTGCATGTGCAACAGTGAGAGCAGAGGCTGCTGCTCTTGTCCTCCAAGTTGACGATCTATTCATGCAACATGACTGATTGTTATCTAAAGAGAAACAGCACTGCAAACCACTTCCGAAACTGACAGTGCTTTGTGCAACTGTGGAAAACCCCTCAGGTTTGAAACATTTATTTAAATGAGATAAGTACAGTGTGACAGGCTGGATGGATGCAGTAAACTATCTAACCTTGAAATCTGGCCTAATCTGCAAGAAATCGGCTGGAACTGGGGGTTCAAATGAGCTTAAATTGAGCGTCTGTAATTCAACTCAACGGGGTATTCATGTGGAAAGCGCCTGCACCTTCCCACACTCCAGTGTGTATTTACAGTACACAAGTAATCCCTTATCAAAAGCTTGAGTGCTACTTCCATCCCAGTTTAGGCCAGACCGTCTCAAGACAAAGTCTTGGGGTCGGGGGTCAGGGCTTGGGAAGTGCTAACAATGGCTCTGTTTTATTTTGACAGCGGAGAGCGGCAACTTTATATCTGAGAGGATGACGCAGACAGACGATGTGGACGGTGGAGAAAGAAGCCAGACTTGGGTTGAGAACGAGGCAGCGTATTTCCCAGGAATGTAGGTCACAATAACCACATTAGGCCTGGCTGAAGCTGTAATTACAGCGGAGGAGAGTAACGGCGACCGTTCAAATACCACACAGCACTTTAACAAACATGAAACCGACCACCTGTGGACGCAGAAATAACTCAAGCCACTTATGCACATGGTGAAGATTTCATCAAGTCATGCATACATGACGCGAGATAGAAATGAAAATAAAATGTAGGTTTGGAAGCCTCCAAGAAACCAACCGAATCATAACAAAATGACAGGGCTACCTTAAATTAAGCTACTATGGCTGACTCACATCTGATTTATAGAGAGCATAAATAACAGCACTGCTTCAAACATTCTCACAGAGCAGATTCCCTACAATAAAGGGAGTTGAAATGACAAGTGTTAACTTGAATTTAACCACCTTTTTATACAATTAGTCTCCTGAAATGTTTTTCTTGCAGTATTAAATCTAAACTGGAGCCGTCAGTTTTGCTAAATGTTACATCATTTACTTTATTTTTATTGGTGTTTCATCAATGGTTAAATCCGGGGAAAGATGCCATCTCATATCTTGTATGGAGTAACTTTGATATAATAATAAAATATTTAATTATCTAATTGTTATTAAGCATGTTGAATTTCATCATTACATTTTTCCTCTGTATTGACCTTGAACTGTGTTGGCTCAAGTTCTTTTTTCTACTTTGTAATTCCCCACATGTACGTACCATCATCTGCATCGCTGGCTTCTACAGTGACAACACTGGACCCAGGCGGCAGGCTCTCTGTCACCGACGTGCTGTACACACTGGTGTTAAAGACCGGGGCGTTATCGTTCACATCCAGGACGTTGAAATACACTCTGACTGTGCTGGCCTGTCCGCCTCCATCCTGGGCCTTCGCTGTCAGAATGTAGTAACGTTGAGTTTCGTAGTCCAGCGGGCGTGTCACATTGAAAACTCCTGTCACTGGGTTCAGGAGGAACGTCTCGTCCTCGTCGTCCTCCTCGAGTGAATAAGTGACCTCTCCGTTCACCCCTGAGTCAGAGTCGCTGGCCAGGATCGCCGCCACAATGGAGCCTGTGAGAGTCAAACAGGTCGTAACAAAGAGGCGAGAAGTTCGATTTTACAGCCCTATAGAACAGAATGACTTTAATATATCTGCAGGGGGTTATTATGGCTGTTCATTAATACCAGTGAGCCAATGATCACTCTTCCAGTTACTGGAAAAACAGATTGTTTAACTCAAGTGGCCTGTATTGTTTTGGAACCACAACGGCTTCAATCATTGGTGTTTTAACTGTTACATTATCAATAAAGATTTCAGTGGAACTCAGGAAACAGCTTTTAGTTGTTTGTTTTCATCAGTGTTCAACATGGTTGTATCTTAACAACATCCTCTCCTCTGTTCTCCAGACTTATCCGACTCTTTTTAGTGGTTGAAAAAGAAAGCAGCTGAGCCAGACAGCTGTCAGTGATGTTGTAAATTCTGAAGGTGCCGATAGATTTCCATATAAGTCAGATATCAGTTACCATCTTTTTGCCCTTTTAAGAGCTAAAATGTTCCCCTTAAGGAAGATAGAGAGGATTTTGGAGAGCTACAACAATAAGAAAATACATACTTTCATAAACTGCTGGAAAAAAAAAATCTCCGAATAATTTAAGGTTTGAACGACCTGAACAGGGACGTCTACATTCTGTTTATGAGTTTTGGCAGAAAATGAAATACTGCCGGCTTGAGCCAAAAATCATCTACTCTATGTCCAAATTCAACGCAATTCAGTGTGTATCAGCTGCAGACTGCCTATAAGAAGCGTACGTAGCTACAGTAAAGCCATCACTTGGTTTTGGACTGCTGTTTTCTATCATGGAGTTTGGCCTTTTAAATTCTTGTTTTTTGGGAGATTGACGCGACAACATTTATACAAGAGGAAGACCACAGAGGTGCAGAGGTTTAGCAAACATGATCATCTTACACTGTGCAAGCTTGGTTAGCAAGATGCATCAGTAACTCATGGGAACTATACTGTTAAATAAAGAAGCAGGGTATGTTTTATGTCTTATTTAGAATTTGCGGGCATAAACAATAAAGGCAAGCTGCGTGCTTTTGCCAACCAAAAGTGAAATCTTGTCTGTTTTACTCTAAATGTGACTGTAACTTGTGTTGTGCTAAAGAAGAGGTCATAGCATTTAAAGGAACATAGTTATGTGGTAACAAATCAAGTTAGAAGGAGGGTCATTTTCTAATACTTTTACTTTAAAAGCTTCATTGATTCACACTGAGTCCTTACCCGATGCCATGTCTTCTGGGATGTCGAATGAATACGTCACACGAGAGAACTTGGGCGTGTGGTCGTTGATGTCCTTGACAGTGATGTTGAGTCTCATGTCAGACGACTGTTTTCCATCATCTGCTCGCACCAGGAGGGAATATTTTGAACGGCGCTCGCGGTCCAGCTTCTTGGTGGCGATCAGATCCCCAGATTCAGGGTCAATCCGAAAGCTGTCATCTGCCCCGCTGATGATGGTGTATGTCACCAGAGCGTTGGGGCCCTGAAGGAAAAGAAAAGAAAGACAATTGATGAGTCAATATCACTGGTTACTTGTTTGATTTTTACCACAGAAAACCAAACTTCATTTCTATGTCAATATTAAAGTAAAGTAAGTAGCACGTCAAATGTAATCTGACGAACTCGCTGAACTGAATTCAAGTCAAGTTCTCAGGCAGAGCTTCCTGATAACAAGCATCAAAGCAGCCTTATCTGACAGGAAATCCAATTGTCGAACACATGGCAGGACATTTATCCAGATCAAACCATCTACTTGTCCAGCATGAAGGAAACCCTTCATGGTGACTTATTCATGGAGACACTCCATGAAGGAATGGCTTGTGGACTCACAAACACCATGCAGTAGGTCACAAATCAAGGTGGAGGCCCCAGAAGAAGAAGAAGACGAAGAAGAGGAAAGGGATAGGGATAGAAGTTTCTTCTACCTAATTTTTTCAGACACAGTTATTTAAATTTTTTCTTTTCTTTTTTCTTTCCTTTTTTTTTTTGGTTCAAAAAAAGTCTTTCATTTATTTATTCAAATCTGTGTTCTAGGTTTTCATTCATCCAGCTAATGTTATATTTGAAGCTAACCCAAACTTCTTCAAGACCTTCAACCAAGTCCAGTTGCCTTTGGATCAGTCTTGTAAGAAGAAGAACATTGGTGTGTTAGAGTTATACCTAATGAACCAGAACGGAAAAAAAATGAAGAGCGAAAACCTCACCAATTACATTAAACATACTGCAACAGAAATATGCAATTACTAAGTCCTCTATGTTCGTTATTTAGGATTTTAATTTTATTTTTGTGTCTTCTTTAAAACAGTAAAACAAGTTCAGTAACATTACTTTCTCTGTTTTGAGAGAAGAATACATTTGTTTACAGAATTTGATAAAAGTAGAGTCAGCAACTTGAAAGAAGAACATATAGGAAAGTTTTAAATAAAACAAATATCTTAGCACAAAACTAAACTTTAAAAATGTCCTTTAAAAAGTCAGTTTGTATTGGACTGAAGCAAAGGTTATGACACCTATTGGTCATTTTTTCACGTTTTGGCAAATTTGGACAAAACAAACGGTGAACTGCAGCTTTAAGCACTTCCTTAGAGCTCTGTAATCTAAAACTCAGTGTAAATTAAAAGGCTTCAATCGCATCATCTGTGATAAAAATTATATGATTGGTTTTGCTGGAAAAAAAAGCAGTCAGGTCACACCGTGGACAGCTGGACTCGCTCTCACTCTTTGAACTTTTGCGGGCTATAGTGTTCCTCTATAAATGCAACTAATAGATCCCCTTTTACATCAGACAAGTACAAGCGCCATAACACATGTGATAGCTAAAGCGATTCTTTGGAATAGGAGAGGACGACCGAATGTGATATGACAAGTGAAAGAGACTGACGACAGAGCTTGACATTTATATTTGTGCGAGGGACAATGAGAGATCAGACAACTGTCTCAGTCGGTGTCTTCTGCCAAAGAGAAAAAGCAACATCAAAAAGCTCGGGCTATTCAGAAAGATGCAGCTCTGGTTACAGCTGGTTAAGAGCTAAAGCTAAAAGAGACTCTTTCAGCTATGTCTGATGTTTGTGGGATGCTTTTTGATCTCACAGGACAATGGTTCGGCTTATGGAAAGAGGAGTTGCATTAGGCTGTCGCTGTTTCTGCATATTGACACGTTTACTGCAGTGGGGAACAATGGTGCCCACATGACAAACGCGATTTTACATAGACTGTATCCATGCAGTAGTGTTGAGAGGTAAACAGTAGAGAGTATTGCATTCACCTGTAGCTTCAAGAAATATTTTCTAAGCACATCAGTGACATATTCAACCTCTCCTCAGCATTTTCTCAGCCTTCTGTGGAACATGAGCGCTATTTTTAGGACATTTGCATAAAGTTAAACTCCCTGTTGTTGAGCTGCTCAGAGCTGCTTAGCATCTTTGCCCCTATGACAACATGCCCTCCTTTCAAAAAGAGGTTTCAGGGAAAATTACTGGCATCCTTCAGCTTTTTTTGTGCAGTCGCTGCTCTGTGTTCAAAACTGCTCTACACCAGCACAGGGCAACATAATCTTGTTTACTGATACAGTGATAGTCGTGAAAATCCCCCCAGATTATAATGACCTGGTTTGTCTTGAAACATGTCAAATCGAGTCAGTCTTGAATTGCTTAAAGTTAAATGTCGCAGATGCTTTAAGGGGCTTAACAACCTGTACATCATATCCAGACCTCAACCTTTAGACCCTTGGATTAAGTCAATCTGTTAGTGTTTATAAGATCATTGTCTAAGAACTGTTATCTGTCAATTCTCCAGATATAACAAGCAGAAAAACAAAACAACTCATAAACATCCCATGTAAAGAACAGAAAATACAGAAAAAGTCATCTTAAACTATTTTTGCTAAGCACCATTTGGTAATGGAAATATTGAAATGTAGCAGCTAACAGAGTACAGGAATATTGGACTTCCATGTGTCTACTGAATGTAAAAATATTGAAGTCTTTGCATACTAGGAGATCATGAAATTCTTCTAACCCTTTTTTAATTACAACAAAGTTGCTTAAAAATCTTTTAATGTTCGGAGGCCGGTGGTCTGCTGCTTGGTTCGAGTGCCCATGTGAGGATGCTGTGGTGCTCAACGCGGGTGGCCTGAGTTCATGCTTTCCTGCATGTCATTCCCCATTCTCTCTTTCTCTCTCTCTCTTTCTCCCTGACCATTGCATAGATATGACCCTCTCACACACACCACCAGGCTGATCTATATCTTCAAGATGATTTGATATCTAATGTTGAGTTAAATTCTTGGCCAGTAAAGCCCATGTTCTACAGTCAAAGATTTGTGTAGAAGATGCCGGATAAATGTGGATGCAATATGTGAGGAAGAGCTCTTGTTAAGACATTGTGATTTAATTATGCAGGCATATCTTCTTCTTCTCCTTGCCATATTAAAACATTACCATAATCACTACTGCAGGTAACTCGTGCTAATGTTTGCAGTATGTAGATGTTGCACGCTGTTAGTGAAAGGGCTTAAGTAAATATTAAAGTCTCTTCTTTTTTTAACAGACTTTGTGCATAAATGTTTATGGCCGAATAGGGCTGCACTTAGCAGAGATTCGCCAAAACTTTCAGACATAGTCAATAACATGAGGCCAAGTTCATGACTGGCTCTTATCTCTTTCCCGTGGCTTGATTTTATGAGGGATAAATCCTCCGTCTCCTTGACCTTGACTCTCATTGCATTACCAGAGCGCTGGTCAGAGATCCAGGCCCAGTAAAAAAAAAAAAAAAAAAATGAAGGAGAACATGGAGGACGTATTGTGAGGCTCTGCTCATCTAAGGACCCTGCTGTCATCAATCAGTGGATCCAAATCTGGCAATCCCATCAGCCACCTGGGCTGTGGTCCGGAACCCAACACCCGCCGTTTGCCAATTAATTTTTTGATAGGGTTCAAAGGCAGAGCAAGGGAGGTGGGAAAGTCGGAACAGGGGGTCCATCGAGGTTACAATCCAACACACACACACACACACACACACGCACACACACACACACACGCACACACACACACACCGATGCAGGTTATAAGAACACACAGACATTTACTCACACAACAGAGCCTTCACTCTTAAAGCAGTACTCCCCATTTCACTCTCTTAACTAACAAGAGTAATTAAGATCTTGCACACACAAACACACTTGTTGCCCTTTTGACCTTCACTCAAGAGTGGGACTACTTTACAGCCCTCCAAAGACACTGCGGGTTGTTGGGAGGGGGGGCTGACCAATTAAACAGTGGCGTTCCAGGCAGCAAAGTGTACCAGACGGGAGCAGAAGGAAACTCATTTAGCAGATGAGCGGTTTTTGGGAGCACGCAGTTCTTATGAGTAGTGAGAAGTGCGAGGCAGACAGCGCCGTCGGGGATAGCGAGCTTCCTGTATGCAACAGCAAAACGCACGCAAGCCAATCACAACACAGACTTCTTCTTCAAAAAAAGCAACGTGTCGTCACTGTGACCTCCAAGAAACAGCGTTTTAATGGTAGAGAAGAAAACTGCTGCTGCCTAAATCTGTTTTGCACACATTCAAAACAGCAAAAAGTGTCCAGATATATAACAACAGTGGGTGTAACGGCTGCTGGAACACATTACTGCTCGTTTTGAACACACTCTGCAGCACTTTTCTTCATTAAAGAAGGTTTTTACCTGTGACATATTTTCCACATCAGGTCAGACGTCTAATAAAATGTTCACAGGCTTTCGAAAAAAAGGCACATCAAGCAGCGTATTTCTTTTAAATGAAGTGAGAGACATTTTCAGAGAGGCTAAAGCCTGCTTTAGACAAAAGAGCAAAATCCTATATTGATTTTTTTTCAGCTCTCATACAACTTCTTCCTTCTTTTTCGGGGGTAGCAAAGAACGGATGCGTAGAACCAGCACTTTTAATTTCCTCACACATGAATCCCACATGTAGCACTGTTAAATTGGATGGGATCATTATGATGTCTGAATTCAGCCTCGTCAGCTGGCCAACAGCTTGCACTCTTGGCTACTCCGCACTGGCTCACACATGTGGCTTTCTCAACGAGGGCTCCAAATACGTTCAGTGCGCTTAGTGTCAGCGCAACTTAAGTTTCCTGCGTAAGGATGTGGGCAAAGACTTGGCTGGCCTCGTATCTGGCTCCAAGTGAGAGCTGGAATGAAGTACAGGCTTCTATTTAGCGAACCTATTCATGGCAGCACCGAAGTTTGGAGTAAACATCTCTTGAATCTTTAATTCCTTAAAAGGCTCGTCTATATTCTCTTTAAGTGTCTCGATGTTTTCTTTTTTTATTTGAATCGCTGGCTCGAAACAAAATGTAGCTTTTGTTGAAAGAGAGTACTTTAAATTGATCATTCTGGAAGACTTGCTTGCATGTATGTGCATTTAAAGACTCATGCTTTATTTTCTCTGAAAGCCTTACATTTGATTTTCGGAAAAGCAGCTCAGACAGACTCACCTCTTAAATTCAAATGTGAGAAAAAAATGCAGAGTGTGATTTCAATACCACACGCAACACCTTCCCAGATCAAAGCTGTGAATACTCTAAAAAAAGAGAAACCATCACACCATGTCCTTAAAATCCCTCTACTGAAAAGGTTGACCTGCCGCCAGGTCTTAGATTTACAGTCCATATAATCTGATAAAAGAAAAATGTCCAGGAGTGAGACTTTGTACGACTTTTCTCACATTCAGAGGAAAGGAAAAAAAAAGGTTGAGGCAACAGCTGCGCAATAAAAGATGTGTGGCTTCATAAGTTATCATTCATTTGGAGTCCAAACTCGGCCTGTCTAATCTTTCTTTTCTCTCCACTTCAACTTTTTCCATGCACTTGCACTGTGTCCTTTGGCTTAGGTGAGTGACCGCAGACCCGGCCGACAGAGCCTGCGTCTTGCTCTCTAAGGGGTTTAATATCCATATCCTGCCTAAGTGACTAAAGATGGAGCCTTTAACTAATTGAGAGCGATGCCTGTGATGTAATGTGAACTACGGGAACAGCAGAGGGACTGACGGAGCAGCAGGCCGGATAATCAATTGCTGGTACTCTCCTTCAGGCTCTGTGACACCTGTGGCCTCAACACGTCTCAGATAACTCAGCACGTGAGAGAGGAAAAGACAATTCTGTGAGTCTGGGGGGGAAAAAAACCCAGAAAGAAGACGGATTGAAACAAACTGGTAGCCAGTGTGTTTATGTTACTGTGTGAGGGTGAAGGGAAGCGTAATCTGTCTTGGTCACTTTGTGTCACTGTGTGTGTAGTACATGCACGATGTGTTGCCAAAGTTCAAGGGTTAAACTGATTTTTCAAAGCTCTGAAGAAGACTATTTACTGATGTCATGTCATGTCTTCTCCTTGTACTAAATAGCTGAGACAAGTCGACAATTTTCACCATTTACTTATGTATTAGCATGCTAATTAGTAGCATACGGGCTGCTTATAAGTCAGTGCTCAGTTTAGTATGGACCTTCGCAGAGACCATCAGGTCAATTCAAATATGATTTTGTTGTCGACTTGTGTGAGTGCCTCAAATGTTGTCATAATGTTGATAGTTCAACACTTTTTAATGTGTTTTAAATGATACAATCTCTCTTATTATAATACTCATAAAGTACTGAAGCTTTAAAGACAGACGACTGTAGACCACCTGAATTTCACAAATGTGACACGTTGCCAACATACTTGTGCAATTTAGACAGTGTGATGGAGTTTGCCTGCAATATTTTGATGAAATAAAATTAATACAATATTGTTTGTAATGTTGGGTGGCTAGGACTTGTCAGCAGTGACACTTTCTGGTATTTTAGGAATTTTTTGAAAGAATTCTCCAATTTATTTAGCAGACGCTTTTATCCAAAGTGATGAACACACGTGCTGTACAGAAGTCATGCACAGCATTGGAAGTTGTTCTAATCAGCATTCATTCATTATGTAACAAAACCATCGTTATCATTAGCGTCATCATTAGCGTCATCAATAAAGACATCAAAGGGGCAGGGCCTTTTGCTTTTTCTTAAAGGGTTGAAACCTGTAAGGCACTACACAGTCACTACACAGTTACCTGAGGACTTTGCTACTTTGCTTTCTTTGCCTCTACCCTTCTAGAGACGTTACATCGGAGGTGACAGATTCAACAAGTCTTTTGTTTAAATTTTATTCACTTGCTTATTTGATGGGTTTCAATACAGTTTAGTGTCTCTTTAAATTAAGTGTCTGCTTATGTTTGAGTAACTGTTTTGATTATGAATCACAATGTTACTTCTGTGGAGAAAAATACTGTAAAATCACTTCTTTGCTCTATTAGAGTTAAGATGAATGTGCGACCACCCTTACTTTTACAATTTATAATAAAAATGAATTCTCCTCCAAGGTTCCACTTTCCATGATCCTAATGTTGTTTCCATGGCCTTTTTTTGCTTTGAATATCTTAGCTCTTATATCATCAATTTTCTGGCAAGAAAATTGTCCAACGCTAAGACTGCTCATGTCAACTTCACTTCTCTTCAATATTGACAGCTGATTTGGCTTCAACACCAATTTCAATCTTGGATTCTACAATGTGGGAAGAAAAATTGTGATCATAATTTATTCCGATCACTCCCAGGATATGGATTCTGAAAGCAGCGCAGTGGAAAACGGGCAGAGAAAAGTACAAAAACACTGTGAGACAGAATAGAAACTTGGGGAGTGATTACCTCGTCTGCGTCCGTGGCTGTTAGCTGCATTATCCTGAAGCCATCAGCGACGTTCTCCTCGATGGTCACATCAAGAATGTCATTAGGGAAAACAGGCGGGTTGTCGTTGACGTCCTGCAGCGTGATCTCCACCTGCAGAGGAAGAATAAACAGCAGAGTTTCCATCAGGGCGCCGCCAAACTCAGTCTGTTACAGCTGTTAACATCGCTGGAAAGAGGGGGGGGGGGGGTCAATTTTCTTGAATTTCAGATGATGAAGAAGCTGCAAAGACAGAGGAAACATACTGTTCACTCCAGAGAGGTTAGAGAGGAAGAGCTGTGAAATTATGAAGTGTAGTGTATAGACTGTAGGGTCACACAGCAAGCACATTGAAATAATGCTTTATCCAAAGACCATTCAACGTGGTAGTGGAATAAATCTGTCATTTTAATCCACATTCATCCACAACTACGGGAAACTTATTAAGACATCCTGAGACTCATTTCTTTACTTCACAGAAATCACTCAAAAAGTGCAGCCAGAACTAGAAAACAGAAGTTAAACCTACATGACTTTGGTTGTGGTCTGGTCTACTCTTTATACTATTCTTATTTCTGGTTTTTGTATAGCTGGACCTTTACCTCCCAACATCCACCTCATCCATCACTGCTGGTTAAAACATATTTCTACTCAATAGACTGATTTTTAATAACCTGTCACACTCAGGGATCACAAGCTCTGTACGTTACGTGTTACACTGGACATTACTGTTACCTGTTCTTTCGTTTTTATTTTCATTGCTCTTGTTTCTTATGATTGTTTTTTTTTTTTCTGTCTGTGCTGTTCGGCACTTTGAATCAACCGTGTGGTGTGTAACGTGCTTTAATAAACTTGTGCTCAATGTGTTACAAAGCTAAGACAGATTCAGTAGCTATAGACCACCTTAGCTGCTACGAAATAATATGGGGGTAAAAAAATTGTAAAACAAAAACTGATATAATTGAACTTTGGAACTTCAGCTTATTTATTTATTGACTATAGCAGTCAATGAAAAATCTTCTTGAGTGTGTGATCCTTTAAGTTTAAATCACAGTTTTAGATAGAATAAACACACAGAAGGGGAACACCTTCGAACGTTACAAATGTGTGTGAATGAAGAGTATTAATGCTGCAGATACAATGTCCACACATTAAAAGAGCTGCATTGTGTGTCCATGATAGCTTCATTAGCCCACTGTTGGAGTGAGACAGAGCAGCTGAAGTGCAGCTTCTGGATTTTCACTTTTATGACTTAGTAACAAATAATCACACATTACAGTAGAGCACAGACCCCCCATGTGGATAAACGTTGTCCCATGCAGCTCAGATAATATACATTTAATACACACACAGCCGTGTTAACAGTGAAACCTATGATTAGATGAATTGTTTGGATAAATTATGCCAATTAAGGTATATCCAAGTTACATATTAAATTGTTTTTTTCTTTTTTACAAAAGGACCCCCAACAGTTCTCCCAACACACTTACCCTTCACAATCTTAGACAGCAGTTATTACTAAACGGCCACAAGTATGTGGAGAGTGCTTTTCATTTTCTTCTACTTCTGTTTTCATAACTTTGGGCAGGTTTCTACGGTAGCTTTCAATTCAGGGAAACCTTAATGCTACAACAATATTCCGAACAATAGTGTGCAGTAGGGAAGGCAGTTTCCTGCTTTAACATGACAATGCCCTCTTGCACAAAGTCAATAAAGAAATGACTTTCACAATTTGCTGTGGAGGAATTTGACTGGCCGACAAAGAGCCCTGACCTCTCTACAACATCGCACACCTTTGGGATTACATGGGCGCAGGCTCCAAGCCATAACCTCACATTAAATCTAAAAAGTACCAGAGTGTGAAGGTTTTCTGAACACTACATTGTTGGTGCTGTTCCCGTAACAATCAAACCAATCTACCACAAACAACCATCCTGATAGAAACAGATGAGCAGTTAGACAAGGTCAGCTGATCAAATGCGAAACCTTGGAGACAGTGAGAGTGAGACACATTTATGGTCTCAGATACATTTCCACTCATATCCCACAACTTAAACTGAGATCCCCCCTGCCTCATTCACTAACCCAAATATGCATTTCAAAGCCAGTAAACATGGCTCACTTCTGAATCATAACAGACATATTTCTGCACATTCTCTGTTTATTGCCTCTATAAATATGGAAAAGCCTTGTTTAAATTCTCCAGTGATAGGATCTCCATTAATGTTGACAGTGATTATGGTAATACGTATGCCAGGCATCACAATGTGCCCCCGTATCTTTTTTTTTTACACCCCTCCACCCGCTACAAACACAGATTAATAGTGAGTTGAAAAAGGAAATGGGAAAAGAACAGTTGTCAAAAGAATACAATGAGTGCAGCTTTTTGAGGGAACAAGAGGTTCCCAGCAGGCCTTTACACAACAGACAATAGGCCTCAAGGTTGTAGGACCACCGAGGTGGGGGGGTATACAGATACAGCGACCTATTCATACCCGAGTATTGACAGGAAAAGCAGACTTCACGTCCCATAAATCTGCTTTGGAACGAACAGTAGCAGGAAACTCTTCGTAGCAGCTGCCACAGATTCCTTTGGAAAAAAGCGGAGTTCATTAAAGACGACCCAGAACAAAAAGCTTGAGGGAGACGTGGCTGAAATGGTGTCACAGTCTGGATGAATAAAATATGCTGCTTGCTGTTTACTACTACGACACTCCACCGCAAGCGGGGCAAGTCTGCGCAAGCCGCAATTACAACAAATCTCATCAATGAAGGCTCATTCTTCTGATCCACTCCTGCCAAGATGAGAATGTTGTCCACTTATTAAAATGACGCTGTGTTGGTGTCAGTGTGTCTGCATGAGTGGAGATAATAACATCAGAACAAGACAATTATGTCCTGGGCACCAGCGATACAGAAGTCGCACAAACAAGCCACAATGGCAGCGGCTCTTGACTCGACTTGCGCCTGAGCCGAGGGACCGGGGCAAAGTCAACAAACAATGAATATTTATCTCCCGCCCTGTGTGTCCCCTTGATGTGTAAATAATGCAAGGCCCACTTCTGAGGAGTGAACTAATTAGGGTAGAAGTGCAGTTTTGAGAAATAATTACGCTTCACGCTTCCAGTTTGCATTACCCCGGCTCCCACGGGACGGGGAAATATCAAAGAGCTTTGGTGAAAAATTCAGTGGAGGAAGAGGAAGCAAGGTCAGTAGGGGGAGGGCGGAGAGGAGCAGGAGGAGAGCTTTTGTTCCCTCTACCTGTCTGCGGTGGACCCAGACACCACAGCGGAGGCAGGTGAAACACATTACTTTACAAGGTAAAAGATTGTGTTTCACGAACTACTGTTTCAAGTTGCAGGTGCTGCTAACTGTCTGCCAGGGTTTTATTATTTATGGGGCAGTATGAATGATTCACGCGTCAAGAGGTTCCTGAGTGCTGTCTATTATGATCCCGTCAGTGATGGAAGGTACTTGTCCAAGAGGTTGAGGCTTGAGCTCATACTCAGAAGTGATAAATTAATCTTTCTCAAACATTCCCAGCGCAGCAATGACAGGTGGGATAATTTAGATGTCTGAGCTTATGTTAAATAATCCAACATCCTTTTTTCACTCAAGAGGTTAAATTCAAAGTCTTTCCATATTACAAAACTATACGTTTTTTTTTGTTTTTTTTCCACCAACCTCTGGTAGTATATAGACATTGTGATCATTGTTTTTTTTTCATTTGCTAGGGTTTTGAGCATTGATTGTTTCAAACGTGGACGTACTCTCAGTGTTGTCCCACATCGGTTTCCCCTAATTATGTTCCTTCTTTATTCCTTTGCTTTTGCAGGCAGCCTCCAGTCGACACTCGAGGACATTAAGTTTACCCATTGACCTTATTGTCACTTGCTTTAAAGGTAATTTAACTGTGTGGTGTGAACTGATTTTTAACTGTGCTGAACTCAGAGCACAAATAAAAGGAAACTTGTCTTCTCAGTAAAAATGTCCTCATAGTTTTACAATATTTCGCAGATCTCACGTTTCTCATGTTTCGATGAAAGCTGTTGGACGAGACTTTTGGAAATGATCACAAGGATCCAAAAATAGATATTTTAAGAAAAGAGGAATTGCTGTTTAGATTTCCAAAAGCACTCATAATGCTGTAATCAGTGCAGATATAATGTGATTAAACTCCACAGTATTCAGGCGCAAGCTCCACTTTTAAAGGTGTCGGCACTGGTAAAAAAATATGATCTATGAGACTTCATTAGTGTTGTGGATGAAATAACCTTTAAATACCATCATTCATCCGATACTCTAAAACTGCACATCCAGACATTTGAAAAAAAAAAAATGCTCCCACAAGTCAAGCAGACAGCAGACTTCAAAGTTCAGACATTTCCTTGAACAGAAAAATAATACACTTAAATTAATCCTCCTTCCCGACCGCCCTGCACTGTCCAACGTGAGAAGAAACAGCTCTTGTTGCAGCTGAAGGTAAAAGCATCACCTGTGTCTCAGAGTTTGCCTTTTCCCCACATCTTAAAAAGTGGAGGTAACACAGGTTTTCATACGTTTCCCACTGAACAACAGTCCTGCCAAGTTCTCAGCAGGCAGACAGGCAGGGGGAAAAGTCATTGCAGCAGCAAGAGATCTATAGTTTGAGTACAATAGGCTGACATATATTTTGTAATTTATCCATTCAGTTTTGTTTAATAACCAGCGAAGTGCCTGATTCCTTAAGGTTTGCGTCACAAAAGAGTAATATGATGATAACTCCATGGATGGATCACCTCTTAAACAAAAGCTTAGAATTCACATTGAGAATAAAATATCCAAAGCAGTTATGGTGCAGAAAAAGGATCTTTGCTGACTGCAACTGATGCAACAGTTGGCCTTTAACGTAAATGTTGAGCTCATCTGATCATAAAAACCGGAGCAGGGTGCGCCTCCTGCAGGAAATAATCATTTCGAAATGATCAAATACATGATTAGACACTGTTGACGAGTCGGGATCAAGGGTGAGGGGGAAGCATTGACTTCCAGCTCTCATTATGCTTGGCCTCTGAGATTGAATGATTCCACTTTGCATCATCCATTTTTCGCTGATGACTACAAACTAGGATCACAAAGCTATTCCAAATATAACACTTCATCATAGCGAAAGAGCCAGAATCATATGCTGTTAAAAGAAATTACTCAGGCTTTGGCGCAGTATAAACAGCTAAGTGGCACAAAGGAATTGTTGCAATGCCATAACGGAAAAGTAAACTCTAAAAGCCTTTAAAACACGTGAATCCCACTGACAAAATAAATAAACAGTCCATGCTAATTCAATTTGAGGTATAATGCACTATTTGTTTACACTAACATAATGGTTATCTTAGGTTACGTTGGTCTGATGCCTATGTCGGACCTTGTGTAATGTGAGGACATCTCTTTGAGTCGGAGTCGAGTTGAAGGCTAGTACAGCTTGGGCTGGTTAGCAGAGTAGTCCAACAGGAGCAGAAAAATGCAACTGCTAACTGTTAAACCTTCAAACAACTGCAACCATGCAGGTCAGTAAGGACTTCCTCACTTAGTGCTTCAACAAAGACTAAGGGGCTTCAAATGAACTCTCTTTAAAGTAGAAACTAAATTTTTCCCGAAAGTTTCAGCTCTATTCAGACGCTGCACTGTATGGAGAAAAGTCATCCAGATGTGGCGGTTACAACCCGTAGGACAAGTTTACTGACTGAGACAACTTCAAAGAACAATACATATGGAGTTAAGAATAAGGACATCTTTTCAGTGTTATCACCAAAACTACTTGAAAACACAACCCAAGACTCAAGAAAATATAATAATGTTTAGGTAGTTTGTGCTCAATTTGGGAGCCACAGTATGTACGAAGGGATGTCAAACTTCAGAGAATGTGAAGAAAGTCCTCCACATTGGAACATTTTAACTCGTCAACAAGTTTTCCGCTAAATTAAGATGGTTGTGATCAGTATGGAGAAATCTCTCAACCAGACAAAGAAGTTACATCAATTACAACTGACTGACGGCAAAAGCAACAACAAAACGACACATTCAGGTCAGCAAGGACGCCTTCCAGTCTTATCCCGAAAATGCTTTATTCGTATTAAACTCCTGGGTCTTCTAACCGAGTCCATCCAGATTGGAAAATCATAAGCTCCTGCACTATCTAGGATCCACTATATTGTATGGAGGAGCCTGTCAACTACTCGACTCTGAAAATGGATTGCAGACCATCTAGAAAAATCCCAGGCCTGTGTCTGCGTTTGCCTTGCTTAATCTGAAAACCTTATGGCACGAAGAACCTCTGTCTGATGAATGCTCTGCTACGTAAGATGAATTGTTAGAGTTAGGCCAGGGTGATAAAATACCACATCGAACATTATTCATTTCCTGCCACTCCGGAGATGTGCAGACATAGACCATCATTATTGCACTGCATCTTCCCTTCCATCTGCACCTCTTCTTGTGGTCATTTTAACTGTGAAGGTAGATCAACATGGACTCTTGGCTCCAGATAAATGGAGGAATTTAGAAACCAGCGAGGTCCTGTAGGTCAAGGACACTCATTGATGTGTCAACTCGTCTCGGTCTTTTAGCAATAGGAGGAAGTAAAACTAAACAATTAAGACAAGGTCAAGCGGATTTCTTCCGTACGGCTTCTTTAACACGTGTACAATTCAAACTGGCTCGATCTGTCAAACAAATGCTTGCAGAGTAATTCATCTTCCAACCGCAGTCATCAAGCTCAGCGGCAAAGTGCAAACGCGCTCCGGAGACAGGAATTTGAGCGAGATGGGAATGTGCTCGGGAAAAAGCAGACAAAGCTGGATGTGAGCCAGACCTCAATGCACAGTGCAAGAGAGTCAGGATGCGATCATATCCCCCCCCCAATATTCTGCAGTCCCATGGAAAGAAAAAAAAAGCAAGAGTGAGTAAGAGAAAGAGACAGACAAAACAAAACACAACAGGAGAGTCTGCAAACCATCAAAAAGCACCGTGGCCTTATGTAACAAGCCAAGGGAGAGAAAGGGGAAAGACAATGTTGGACAAGTGGTTTCAATCAAGAGGGATTGCTGTCCTCTCGGTGGACCACTTCACCAACTGTTAAAAGATTGTTTGTCTGCAGCCGGCCCCTTCAAACCCCCTGAAAACGGATTGCCAAGGAGGCTTCCTCTGGTGGGATTTATAGTCCAACAGCACGAATAACCCCACAGGTCATCTGGACTCGTGTATAGTTTCACAGAGGTTCTGGGCTCTTCTAACGTCTCTACACAAAGGAGAGAGAGTGGAAATGAATCATGATGGATTGTCATTTTTAATGTTCCCATATCCGGCCATGAGCAATGCAAACTGAGGTTTTCCTTCACTGTAAACAGCCATAGCTCTTTTCCTATTATTCATACCTGGGTGAGTTCAATGGAAAGTATAATTAGACCTTGTGCGAGATCAGAGCAGAGCTAATGGAGCAGAGACAAGATTTAGCTCTCCTTGAAGCCGGAGCACAATTCAAAGCCATCATCGAAATTACCATAGCCTATTAAACGCAGCATGTTCTGTATCCCTGGATTATAAGGTTAGAAGAACATCAAAACAAGAATTTTCTCCTTCTGTTGAGATGAAAGGCAAATAACAAAATAATTAGTCTGTTTGTGAAAAAGTATGCTTTGAAGAGGTAAGGAAAGGACTTCACTTTCTTTTTTATCAAGTTGTGTGTCTTTAAAGGACTTCTTAAGGAATGGAAAGAGACCGTAACTAGAATCAGCTGTCTATCAGCATCCATGTTGGTGCCACTGACTCTGCGTGAGTCTACGGCCTTATCACTCGCCTTTCTCCACAATTACTTCCAATTAGGGCATTCATACCACGCAGACCATGCAAAGAAGAGAAACTGCTCAAAACAGAAAGGTTTTCTGATTTTAAGTATGGAAAATGAATGTAGCTGAAACAAACAACAACCTATCCAGACAATAACTTTAACTGCAAAATTATTTGATCAACTGATATTGTCAAAGGTCTTACCATTTGTTTGAGATTGTGTGTGTACTAGCACCTATACATTTCACACCTAAACATGTTCTTTCTTTAAATCACACTTCTTACTTCTGATGTCAGGAGTTTCCATTTGCAGTAGATTCAATAAAAAACGGCCCATTTTTTATGTAAACGTACATTTTCCAAGAACTGTCCTGAGTTAAAATGCTGACAAAACATTTTTTAGGCAAAGGATATGAGGAAAGACAATATTTTCAAGTAAGAAGAAAAGCATGCAAGCAAATGAAAAAAGAAAAAACTCAGAATTTGAAAGGAAAGTTTCAGTTTTTATCCAAGCGCTGAAGTGTACAGTGTAAACTCTGAGATTATAATGAAGTACTGGACCTTTTTCAAACTTGGATTTATGGCTAAATGTTTAATAAATCAATGATTTCACGCATAAAAAAACGGACCACTACGCAGAACAACTTGAACTGTAGGTACAAGGATTTATTTCTGTTAGACGTGACTTCTAATCGGGTGTTTTCAAAAGTAGAATAGCAACGTCTATAAATCAGGTGTCTGTGTTCTCAACCACTGGTAATATCCAAAAAAAGGTATTTCTCTGATATTAATTGGATTTGATTTGTCTGGAGCCTTTTTCACTGTATGAGAAGAGAAAGTGGTTTCAAATGGTAAACAGACTTGACCGTGAAGCGCTTTTCTAATCTTCTGACAACGCACATCACACCTACACATTCACACACTGATGGCAGAGGCTGCTATGTTGTGTGACCATCAGAAGTTACTAATCCCATTCATACGCCTTTGACATGTAGCGGGAGCAGTCCAGGGTTAAGTGTCTTGCCTAAAGACACACCGGACATGTTGCTGCAGGAGCTGGGGGTCAAACCCTCGACCTTCCTGTTGAAAGACGACCAACTCTACCAACTGAGCCACAGCCACCACACAAATGGCCGAGTATGTAATGTTAAGCTTTACATCATTGGGGTTTTAACAGGTAAAGACGGAATCTGAGTGATATGCAGCATGTTTCAGACACCTTTCTTTAAAGCTATGTTGGTTTCCGAGACTTCAGGAAGATCTGCAAGGGGCTTTAAAGACGATTATGGTATCCATTTCATGTTGCTGTCTACGACTGATAAATGGGTGAGATTTACATAATCCAAACCAACAAATCCATGCTTCAAAGAATGATGTCTGTCTGGATTTGACCCAAATAGCAAATCATTCTTGTCTGTGGTGACAACCCCCATGCAGAAGGCTAATTCCTTAACCACGAAATCTAGGTTAAATAATTAGCCTACTGTAATGATGTTTAGAACAGATTTAATTATCACTCCATTAGATCTGGTTTCTCCCCACTCCACATTGTTTTGGAGTTGAGATAGCATCAAGGGAAATGTTGTTCCCAGTCTTTCCCGAATGCTTAGTTGATATCAGGGTTTTGAGATCCATTTGCTTTAAGTTCTAGAAAGGAAAGAAACTAAAAATCTTGGCTTTTGAGAGTTGTGTATTAGCACAAAAGACCGCACTGCAGGTCACAAAAGGATGCCAGATTCCATCTATGTCATAAAAATCAGTTTTGCCTTTAACTCTTGAACTGAAGTTGAACCGAATACATCACTGGTTGGCAGAGTTCCTGGGGAACAAAACAGCAGAGTTGAAAATTGAAAAAAGATGATACCTAACTGATGTTTACGACATTTAAACAAGCACGAGTAAAGGAGTGGAGGACTGCAAGTCAGGAATGTGAGCATGTATCGTTGTGTGCGCTTGTTTGTGTTTATATGATGGGTGGTATAGAAACCAGCTTTAATCCAAAACAGGACTGGGATTGTTGTGAGAAAAGCTCCACGCACCCCCTGCAGCCCCTGTTTATGTGAAAGACCCCTACAAACATTCATGGAGGGAGGTGAAACAGGATGGGGGTGGGTAGGGCGTGTGTATGTGTGTGTTTGAGTGTGAGAAAGGGGGGTAACCTGGTAGTCAAAGTTGTGGTTGACCTGTGATCCCGACTGCCATCTTCAGCTTCTGCTGATCAGACAAGATAGTGACCTTAAAGTGGACTAAAGTTGAGACTGAAAATCACAAAAAGTAGTTACATGAATCCTGATTTTGTTTACCTTGCCATGGCTACTTAGCTAAATGATGCCAAAGGTACAGTATGACTGATAAAAAAAAATGTGATTTGTAATGTTGCACTGTGTTAGCGTTAGCTGAAAAGCTAGCACAAACAATTTCCTATGGCAGCAGTCAGTCAGTGTTCCACCGACTTCTTCTGCTCCTACAGTGGCCAGTGGTTTTTTTTTTTTTTTTTTTTTTTTTGCGTACCATACATCTGCCTCGGTCATTTGCGTCTCAGCAGGAACCAGCTTGGCAAGAAAACCTGATCTAAAGAAATCCTGTAGGGCAAAGAACAAAAATGACGGAGAAATGTTGATGAATTTAACATGAGGTGGTGTAAAAAAAAAAAAAAAAAAAGTCTTCTGCCAAATAACTTGACAATGAGGGACACTTTCCCCCTGCTGAGGCCATTCATGGAAACAGACTGAAGGGCCTTGTGTTAGCTCTGCCTCTCTTTTCTTTTTCCCTCACACAGATACAAATGGAGGAAAATGCAAACCGTGCACCAATCACACGGTCGGCTATGACATGCTCATTCATACATGTGTGATGGTTAAAAACACCCCTCCCCTAGCTCACGTAACTCCACCAACATACCACAAGGAGGTCTTACAAGTCCTCATGTTTCACCCTCTCTTATTATCATGAAGATGCGTCCTCTACAAGTACCATCCATCTTAATTAACAAGCCATTTGTATGCTCTTCAGCCTCCAAGACAAAATAGCATGGGAAGAAATCCTGTGGCCAAAGACGAATTCTGGAACTCTAAGACATCATTAGTGGATTAAAAAAAAACATCAATGGCTTTCGCATGTTGCCTGCACTTTTCATTATCTCCCACTGTTCTTGGCAATTCCCAGCCTCATCCTTTGCATTATATGGACTCGATCCAGAACCTTCTCCATGGAGTGAGAGTCTCCATTCCCATTCCTTTAGAGTTCCACATAATTTGAGGCACTCTCTTCTTGATTTATGGCCCCGGCTGTAACATCAATGCCTCACTGTCTGCAAACCAAAAAGCGACTGACGTATAGCGTGTTGTTCTGCGGCTACCGAAATGAGCGAATGTAATTTCTGCCTCCAGACGTTAAGTACGAACAAACACATGTCAGCCTCAATATGATCTGTTTTCTCTCACCAGTCCCAAGGCTAAACAGCTTGCAATAAGAAGAGCTGTTGAGAGATCACTATTTTAAAGTGGCTCTGTTTTGGCAGATTTTTGGCTTGTGAAACGGTCACTTCACTGGGTGGTGTGTGGGGGTCGTCCCACAGGGCCTGTGTCTGCAAAACAAAGGGGAAATGTTTCAAAAACAGCCTTATGGGTAAATCTTCCACAGCCAATCGCTCTTTCTTTTTTTCCTTTTTGTCTGGCGGCACGCTTGAACGCAGCTGAATAGCCAAGAGACAATTCGTCTCAATTCCCTGTTCAGGAAACCGAAAGAGACTATTAATTGTCAACTCATAAAAGGCTCTATAGACGCCCCACGAGGTAGGAAGCAGCTCATATTCTAAGACTTTTTTTCTCACTCTCCTCCTTTTTTTTTTGTTGGTTCCACTATCATCCATAACACCTTTAGGTTTCCTCCAGGGTTTAAGGGGTCAGCGTGCGAGGTCAGAAGGTGAAAATTAATTCCTCAGAGCAGTTGCATTGTGGGAGCCCCATGGTTACTCTGGGGTCAAATCCTGCAGTTTAGCACAAGGGTGTCATTTGTTAGTTGACCTTTCCTGCAGCTCTGACATGTATTTTGTGGATCAGGGGAAGAAAAGGAGCAATGGGGATGACTACCACTTCTTGCTTCAATAAATCTACCAGAATTTTACCAATAACATGAGAAAGACTATCCAGACCAGAAGACTTGTGGGTATTTGGGAGTTTTACAAAAAGAAATACTCAGACAACAAAAGAGCAAGGTTGTCCTTCTCCTCTGACGTGAAACCAACAATCGTCAAACAAAGGCACATCTTAAAACATTCAGCACTGAAGTCCGACAAATGTTGGTGTTTATTCGAGAGGAATTGTTTAGTCTAGCAGCAACAGCAAAAAAAAAAAAAAAAAAATCAATATTTATTGCCAACGCGTGGTTGTAAAACACAGGATGTATTCTAAAGTCTTTCTACCCCGAGGCCAACCAACAAACAGAGCCAAAACAAAAGACATATTAATTCAACATTTCTACCACTTTTTAAACAATATGTTTCAAAGTGAAATGTCAATTGTGTTTGAAACATGTTTATACTGAAAAGCTCTGAACAACAGACATGTCTTATCAGACAACAATCAAAGGCAGCAATGTCTTGTCCTCAGCTTGTACTGTGTTATAAAACCAAATCTGCTTTTAGTTTGCTGTTAGTGTTTGGGGCAGTTTTAACAGGATGTCATCGATGAATCTTTGGAACAAAAACAATATTCACCCAAGAGCAGTCAGTTCCCCTTTCATGCTTTGTGTTTCTTCAGAAAAAAAAAAGAAACTTTTGACCACAATCCATGTCACGTATCACAATCACACGGCTGTTCTTCAAAACGACGTCAAAAAATCAAAACATTGCTTTGACAGTTGCAAGTCAACCCGCACACGAGGTGTGGGGGGGTGCGGGACAGTTTTGAATGTCTGAGCTGGAGGACGTCTGGCTGCTGTCAGTCAGTGCAGCGAAGAGGATTTAAGAAGGGCTGCACTGGGGTAAAAGGGCTTACAGTGTCACATATGATCTAGTCAATGACAGGAGCAGTCACCACTTCTACCTCCACCAGACTGACACCCCCCCCCCCCCCTGTACACCACGCTGCGGTATGCATGGACGAAACCAACCACTTGGCTCAGTGGGACAGAGAGAGAAGGGGTGGGGGTGGGAGTGTGGAAAAGGGGAATGAGGGCAGCAATTGAGAGACCAAAAGAAAGACAAGTGAGGCCCTAAAGTCAATTGGACCTTGTCTCTCCTCTCTGATCCCTTTCTTTTTGTTACTCACCTCCTCTTATCCTCAACATCTTCTTATTGTGACACCCCCCCCCCCCCCCCCCCCCCCCCACACACACACACACACCAACATTTTTCTGAGACCCTTTCTCATCTGTCCTGCAGGTTTTGTTTAGCACTGTCCAAAAGTATTAGACTGATATGTTCAGTTTATACTTGCTTTTTACTCCTACTGTAAACTGTAGAAATTAGTATGTAAGCTTAACCGAGTGGAAAATAAGATCAACCAAACTCAATCTGCTTCTGCTAAAGTAACTTTTAAATCCCAAAGAATTCCAAGCTAAAGGAGAGAAAAATAGTGATGACAGGTAGCTCTTAATCCAAAGCAGATCAAATATTTTGTGGGTGTTTTTATGGAGAAAAACAAAAGACAGAAGGCCTCAGTCAGAAAAAAAATCCAGTGACTCCAAATGTGAAAACGCAAAAAATGGGGAAGCACTTGCAACGACACCTTTATAGGTACTTGGTAATTTTGAAACTCAATAGGGCAGTGATTTTTTTTCCTGTTAAACTATCAACTATGGCTCTGAAAAGTGGCAAAATTGCAAAACACAAGGCCTTAAACCGTCATCTTATAAATTGCTTTTCAATCATGTGACACATGATATCATGTGATATCATGCGAAATAATCCACAACAAAGCTTCTTCAATCCATTCACTGCCTTTACAAAACAGGGTGTCTGTCTCTCTGCAGGTGTGTATTCTTTTTTTTCTGCTTACTGCTTCTTTTGTAGGCTATTCGATTTTCATCAAACACGTAGCTCTGATTTCCGATAAATCCATCCCCCATTTTGATCTACCTGTTTGAACTTTAGCTGGAGTTAATACAAATAATGAGATTTTCTTAAACTAAATAAACGCTACCGTGTGCTTCCATCTGTCCAATTTAGCACAGCAGACTGTCACACAGCGAGAGGTTTATTTTCCATTACGGTGGCATAACTTCCATCTGACGTGAAGCACGGTTTGTCAGCGGACCATTGAATTCTCATCTTTCAACCTCGGGAAGGGATTTGCTGAGCAGACAGTCAAGTCGTCTGCTTGGCGTTTTATTAAGTTACACAGATACACACCTGTGAGCAGATCAGTGCAAGCATAGCCTTCTACTGTTAGCAATAAGAAGCTTTGGGTGAGGAGTTTGGCCTTCAATAAGAAGGAAAGTATTTTTTATTTTTTATGTTATGCATAAAGTTGGATTGAGTTGATGTGAGACCACTGCACAAAATATTTACAAAAAAAAAAAAGGGAGTTGACCTGCTATTGGCAAACAACCATAGACTGTAAAATGATGATCACGAAGCATTTATATAAAACCAAAACCATCAGTCTCTGCTGCTTCACCCACAACTTCAGCGTCATTATTTTTGGATCATGTCCTGCCTCCTAAGAAAAGGATCCAGTGAAGTGCTGTCAGACCGAGCGAAACCACGGTGAAACAGAAAAGTGACGCACATGGATGCAATGGCTTTTAGTGTATCGTCTGACTGTGAGCTGGATTTGAAAACAGCCTCTTTAAATTGTGAATATCAAGGCACTTCATTCATTTATTTAGACGTGATTCCTGATTTTGGATTGAATGCAAACTGGCTATCAAATAAACCATGCACACTGTGGGCTAGTATGGCTTGTTTGAACGTTAGCAGGATATCAAGCTAGCTTATCAAGCTAAAAACAGTGCCACCCTTCTCTCTCCACTTTCAGTTTGCACAAGAATTCTGTGTAATATGTCTTATACAGTATAAATGGTGCTTTGTTTCTATCTATAAAGCTTCAAATCAAGGAAAAAATTATAACTCCGAAGAATGTTTTCATAGTTAAGGCTCTAAACTACCTTTCAGAGAGACGCCTTCTAGACCTTTAGCTACCGCCTCTCTGTATGTCTCCACATTGTCTAGGAATGTCTTTGCATTGCACGGTAGCACTAAGACTCGGTAGGCCAAAAAAATCTCCTCAGGCCAGATGGTTTGGCTAAAGAGTGAATGCTGTCCACAGAGGAAGCACTGAAGTTGAAGCTTTTTCAGTCACGCTCCGAGCTTCATGCAGAACTGTGTAATACCATGATTCAAACTCATTGGTCTGCGTGATTTTTAATTGAGCCACAAGCTGTTTAAACCAGGGAGAGAAAATCAACTAATCCAGATTAAGGTCGGCCAGACGGGGAAGGGAATTGTCAAATGCACTCCCTGGCCTGCTGGGTACCTTTAGAGATCGGACTCATTACTAGAAAGGCAAACATGCTCACGTGAAACAAACACCAAAAGGACTGGAGGGTTTTTGTTTGGCCGTGAGAAGATTTTGCCATAATCTCACCAGAATGACACAGTTGTTTGCTTTCTGCTAAACTAGGGATCTGAACCAAGAGGGGATCAGGCTGAGAAACGTGTCAACAGACTGATCCATGAAGGGAATTTTATCAAGAGAGTTGTGAGGTGTGAGAGGTGAGCAGACAGAGGCTTACTTGATAGTGTTAGCAGATGAAGTTGGCACTTCTTCATTGGTAAAACACAGCAACTAATTTACTTTCTTATCTTTGGCAAGCATCATTTCTCACTCAGTACTTTCTCTAACAGACTTTACATTTCACCAATCTTTCACCGTCTTACTTATCTTTTCTCGCTGTGAAAAGCCTGGGCCAACAGCAAATCTTCATGAGCACAGCGTTGAAGGAAAAAAAAAAATCTAAATAGTTTTCTGTTACTCTGGTGATAATCCCACTCGCAAGAAAAATTGCAAGATTATATCGTTTCATTACATTCATCATATCAATGCAACAGCGGGGCATTTGGTCAGCTCATACAAGGTTCACTCAAGAGAGAAAACAGAAAGGAAACCAATTAATACGATAGTGATATTGCTTTACACTGAAAGAAGGCATGGAGGCTGCTTAAAAAGTAAAATGACATCCAGTGGAATTAGAGATTAGATCAATAATTGGCAACATGTCGGTTAAAGTTTCCATTTTTACCATTCATAGACACCATTCTCCCCCCTCTCCCGATTTCCTACTCTCTCCACTGTCCTATCAAATATAGGAAGGATAAAAAGAATCAGAAGAGTTTTAAACGTGCTGCTCTGAATGATCATTTCAATATAATAATGGCAGACTGTTCAACTCAGTCACTGACAATGTGATGTAGATCACTTGAACACAAATGTTGTGGGCTTATTGCCCACTCAGATGTTGTTGGCTTTGTAATATTTAAATATGAAACTGAGGCCTTCCTCACCTTAGAAACAGCCTCATAAAGCTCAACATGATATCTTCTTCAGTGATACAATTGTCATTGCAGTAATTGTCTTTTTAGTCACAGTAAACTGATCGGCTCTCATTTGATTCTGCTAAATTATGCTCCTTTCCCTGTTGTGAAAATGCAGTTTCCTTAAAAAAAAAGTCTACTAAGCAGTACTTCTGTAGGATGAAAGGGCGACATTGAATAGGATTACCAGAAATTAATGTTCAATCATATCACCGTGGTCCATTGTTGTACAGTAATTAGGGAATGTAATGCAAACTGCCAGGTTTATAAACCTCCCGTGGCACTCGAGGTGATTTGGATTAGTCTTCTGAACAATGACAAATGGCGTCAAGTGCTGTGTTTTACATTCCACTGCTCAAACTGCATGCCAAAGGGGGCCAATAAAGTAAGTGGAGGTAAATCTTTATGGATGAAAGGGAACCTATGCCGAGTGTGGTCCTTTGAATACGTTTGTAAGGCAGTTAGAATGGTACTTATGGTGCATTCACAATTAGGTAAAATAGGCCTTAACTGTTCCAACAATATGAGTGCTTTCAGGTGGGATTGGACGCTAAGATTTATCTGTGATGTCTTTGTTTTTTTGGGAGGCAGCAGTGAATACGGCGGGACACAGATTTGACCATGCAGCTGTGTTTGGAAAAGGAAACTATTCATCAAAAACAGAGAGTGATATATGCTAACTTCTCTGAGCTAGCTCTGCGTGTCATCTCATGTACAAACGACCTGCTCTGTAACTGTTCTCAGAGATCCATCACGGCCGAAATGACATACGCAATGCTCGGAGGCCTCAGCAATTAGTGGATCAACAGCTGGGGAGACCATTAGACACTCCTGGGTGTTTTCTTCATCGCTTTTGTTTGGAGAAGATTGAACAAAATGGACAAATACTGGACACTAATGAATGGTGTCTGTCATTGGGAGACAGGACAAGCCAGGGAAAGTCCTTCAAAGGGCACATTGTGAATTTTGGGGCAAAAATGTAAGGAAAATGTCAAACAAACTGTGGAGAACCTTTTGGAAAATCTTATTGCGATGTATAAGTTCTGCAGATGTTCATTACACTTTGGCCAGGGTTAAGAAAATAAGTGGTTTAACAGTATTGTCATCTGTCTTTGGAGAAAAGATTATTGGCTGAAACCATTGTAGAGTATGTAAGGCAATCAAACTCATATGTGAGCTTCATGTTTGCCTGGTGACTGCTGAGTACTTTGAGTTCTCTCAGGCTGGTGTTGGAAAGTTCATGTCACTGAACGGATCAACTGAAATCAAGTGTGCGGCTACGCAAAATACTTCTAAGCCCAATTATCCAACCTTGTCCATCGGCAGTTTATGAACTGACTAATAATAAAGAATCAAGCTTGTTAACATGAATGTTCTTTTTTGGGGTCAGTCATCACAAATTTCAAACTAATGTGCTCAATTAGAACCGTAGTTCAAGCCTGAAACCCAAAAGCTTTTCGTGCCAGTCAACACAGCCACAAAATGTTGAAATATTTGAGCCACAACAACATCACTGACATTAAAATGTTTGTAGACTACAGGTAGGATCCCAGGCAGAGAATCCAGTGAAAAAAGTGAGTGTGTGGGAGTCTGAGAACTGTCCACCTTATCTCATGGAATTAAGATAACCCAAGAGTGAATCACTCAACATGGTCTAAACCTAATCTAAGCCCCGTCTGACGTATTCTGCATTATCTCACCTACACTCAGCACGCACACACTCTCAGACACAGTCATATGAAAACAAACACAGCTTACAAATGCAATTTATCCTCTAAAAGTCAAACAGGGCAGGGGAAAGTTTATACACTGAGGATAAAAACCTTACCCCAAATACCCTGAAAGTCTTCTTTTAGGGAGATACTGAAAGATGGGCTACAGGGTGAGTATTTGCATCGTGTGCTGCCATGGCTTCCAGGCGAGTGACAGTGTTCACGTTTTTCTTTTTCTTGGTCGGAGTTCAACAAAGGTTGTAAATGTAATCCATCCAAGAAGGAGTGTACTCCGCTTTGCAGCAGACTCCCCTCGATGTTGTTACTGGCAAACTCCCTGGAGCTGGCAATCGAAAAGAGTGATGCTATTTTCTGTTAAACACTCCACTCTTTCTGTCTCCTTTTTTTTTCTGTTTGGGCTCTCTTCTCATCTATTCCTGAAATGTTATACAGTAAATATGTTGATTCTTTGGTCAAGTGTGGGCTTCAAATCGAAGGCCTGTAATCAGTTTCCAAAAACCTCTCCGCCTTCCCTTCTTGGCCAGGCTGTTTATTTCTATCTCGACGACATTGTCCAAAGCTGCTTCATGCTTTACTGTGAGACAACAGGACTTCCAGATCCATGCTGCCGTATTTTGGTGAAAACATCAAGCTACAGCAGAATAAAACATAGCAGAGAAGTCACTTGCTCTCTTTGCATGACCAAGATGTATTCACTGAATATGGGGTTGTCAAACTTAAGAGCACCGCATCAAGCCATTTTCCACGCATTCCACAAGTGTATTTATGCAGCACAGCATGCAACCCATAACCTATGACATGAAAACGAATGGGATAATTAAACCACTATTGACACTAATTAAACGTTGTCCCGAATCCAGATTTGGAAGACAAACAGAGCAGAGCCAGATTAAGTTCTGACTGTAATGGACTGTGGCCATCATGTCTGTAAATCAGCTTTATAACCAGAAATTGGGAATTACTACCAAACACTTCTGGAAGCTACATGTGAAACATGCTGTACGTGTAATGATTACAGCAACAACGTATAATAAAATGTTTAACACTGCAATGGCACCATACATATTTAAGGACATTATATTTGAGTTTCTCAGCAAGTTAGAAGACAGCTGTTCACTTCTTGAACAATTAATAAACATGTTTTAGAAACCCCTTTAACGCTTAATTTTACCAAGATTCGAATCCTTATACAGTAAGAGGAAATGCTTTTCAAATGGCAACTTACTCTATTTCAAAACAACCTGCTTCAAAGGAGAAAAAGCTTTTAGCAGACCACTTTTACAAATGACTTGGAAGAACTCTAAATGGAAAAAACTATGCTTGTGACCCAAGTAAGGAAGATCTGAGTTTCCAAATTTCTAGAGCACTTCTGCAATACGAATAAAGAGCACAGGGAAGAAAATACCCTGAGAAAGAGCAGCTGAGGCTCGAAAACTGTTCAAAAAACCCACATACTTTTCAACACTCTGCAGCACTCGTGTTTTTTTTCTCTATTTTATTGTCTTTTGTATGAAAAAGCTGGTAAGCTGACCCCCCTCCATTGCTTTTCCTTCCCGGTCTTTTCTTCTATATTAGGCAAAAAGTCCACAAACAAACAACCTCTGTGTCACAATGTGATGCGAAACAATACCCAGCGGCCCTGCTCTGTGTCAAACTACTTCAGGCCAGATCTGACCCAGGCGACACGAGGCTGAAGGAGGTCGTAAAGTTAAGTCAGCGCAAGAAGGGAAGGAGCGAGACACAAGGGCGGGGATTGTTGGAATTCTCACGGCGCAGCCAACACAGCTTCCTGTTATTTGTTTTGTAGTAAATGCTGACTCTCAGGGGGGAAATGAGTGACCGTAATGCTGGACACAAGTTGCCGATTGTGCTCTGACCGCTGCTGTCTGCAGGGCTTAGTGTCTGAGCGTGACTGCAAGGCAATGACCATGATTGTGCAAGTGTTAATTTTATTACGTGTGTGGACGTATTTCATGTTTTGGAGTCATGTTAGTATTATTTTTCCCAACGAAGGTCAACCTCAACAAAGACCAACAGTGATCAGATTCTGTCGTTTTACCTCAATCTCAAGCCAGATTCTGACACTGAAGAGGTGAATACTGAGCTCGGCTCCATGTTTCAATGGAAAAAAGTGTTTTCAAAATAAGAGGTAGAATGTAAAGAGATAGAGGGATCAAACAGGCTGCAACATTTATGCCAGTCTGTGATTTGACTCAACTGACTAAACAAAGTATAACCAGAGTGCTACAAATGTGCTGCTCCCCTCCATCTAAGGCCAATGGGCCGGGACTTTTCACCGCCTCATTATCTGGTTCTGCTTCTTCTCACGAAAATAAGAGAGAAAGGGAGTAAAGAGGAAAAAGAAAAAGAGAGACAGGACACATAGTGAAAAAAAAAAAGTAGGAGAGGGAAGAAAGAGGGACAGCAAAGCTGACAAAAATATGAGAGTAAACGTTTGAAAAACATACAAACGGGACAAGAGCGCGAATGGGAACAGAGCAGAAAAAAACAAGAGTTAACAAAGAGAGTGAAAAAGAAATAAGACCAGAAAGCATGGAAACAAATCGAACCAGGACAAAGTGTTGCAGTGAGAGCCAGCCGTGAAGGACTGAGCAGACTCGACGGCGTGAGTTTTATTGTCTAACTAGTTAATTGTAAATAACAGGCCTCAGCCATGTGAACGACCATTCATTCGCCCAGACAGAGTGATTAATCCATGCTGGGCTTTGGGAGAGTGTGCAATGTGTGTGTGAGAGAAAAAGAGAGGGGTCTTTCTTTCCCTTTCTTGTCTCTATCTCACTGCCCTGCAGGTCTTAATTGGTTAATTTCATAAACCTCTCAAAGGGTTGCTCGCTGCAGCCCTCCCACGCCTTTCATGAAAAAAAACAGGACTCGGTTTAGCATCGCTACCTGCAGCTCCTCTGGTCTTTGTTGCAGAGAGGGATGAGAGTCAGACGGCCACTGCGGGGGGTTCCTTCTCAGTGGACTACAGAGGAGAGATAATGGGCGACGTCGCTCGGGGCCAGACAGAGAGGGAACTCTGTGCCTGGGTTGAAGCTGGTCACTTCTCAGTGTTTTGTCCATGGGAAGAGACTATGACCTGCTCATTATTTTGTTCTGGGGTGCTGCCGTGATATCATGGCTAACAAGCTGGTCAGGGAAAAGCAGGTGTGGTGCCTTACCAGGGGCTTTAAAGCACTGTTTTGGAATATGATGCATGCATGCCAAGTCTCATTGCACTTAAATTCAAACTAAATGTTAGCCTTAGTGATGGAATAAGTAATATGCTGAGTTGCACCACACTGAGAACTTTGGTGCCCCAGACCCCATGCAGTTTGAACACCAATGTTCTAGAGAGATAGTTGCTTCATTTTTAGCGAACAAAATCCAGAATATCAGTACAAATTAAATACACCAAGAAAATATTACGGCTAAATGAATAAAGATGCTGCTAAAGGTAGTATTTGACTAAAACTAAAACATGGGTTAATACCAAATTACCACGTTCTGCCTCTAAACAGGCTGTCAACAACAGCCTGGTTCATATACATACTGTAGTGCATCTACTTTACTTGGTGATCTCGATTTCCATTTCGACCAGGCTATGTCATTTCACTTAAGGGAGTCATTATGAACAAACATGTAATGTTTGCCAACCTCACTGGGAAACAGTTTCTTCTACAGAAAGCAGAAAATAGATCTGATAGGCTTGAAATAACACTCAATAAATGATGCATGAATTTACATACAAAACAGCCATCTGCAAACGTAATAATAATAACATTATTAAACAGCCGCCTTCCAAAATTGGTGCAGCCAGACATTGAAACGTCTACATCAGTTACTCTGCAGGCAGGAGTCTGTTTTGGAAGAAAAAGCATTATGGAAACCTTTTCTATCGAAGCTCCGATCACAGTCTTTTTAAGTGTTTTGCCCCTAAAATGAGCAAGCAGGCCGCGCTCTGAGGCCGCATTTACTCACTCTTTTTTTCATGGCAGAGTGGACTGTACATGCAATTCTGGTCCAAGTCCAGATACAATCAATCTCCTTTTTCTTGCATGACACGGGTGATCTGCTACCTTTCCACTCACCTCATCAGATTATTCCTTTCATTTAATTGTATACACAATTTTGCACAGCGTTATCCAGCTTTTATAAGAGGAATTCCAGCCTTTGTACAGCAGAGGGCCCTTCACCGCAGATAAAAACTCAAAGTATAAACACGCTCCCATTAGGGAACTGGCGTCCAACCAGCCTTTACCTCAAAAAGGAATCTGTGTTATCTGCAAAGTGGCTTCAGTCTGCGTCCAAATGATTCACTGCAGGGACCGCTGCGGCAGACTTTGAGATGAGCCAGGTCTAGGTACAGCCGCAGTCGAAAGACCAATCTGTCTCCATAAAATAGACTTGTTCACTCGAAGTGAGAGAACAAAGAAGGTGTCAGCATGTATGAATCCATGTGTATGTTCTCCCAAAGCAGTGCTGAACTTGCTATGTGTGAACTTTGCCTTTAAAGTGTGCATTAAATCAACAAGTATGAGCCTCACGGACCATTAAGACTGCAGCATTCTCGTGAAACAGCAAGACCAAAGATGACTGCAGTTCCCTCAGGTGGCATTTGTCTCTGAGCTGTTTCACTTTGGGGTTGATAAATATTGTCCTGGTTTTAGTATTGATGGAGATTTTAAATCGACCCCTCCCTGCGCTCATGTGCAACACTAGAGGTACTGAACTCCTGCTGCCATCCATCAGCATCAGCGGAGCAGTTTACAGTTCTATAAAAGTGTTACTGTGTCTGCGCACTATCTGTAAATCAGGTGCATAGAACGCTGACATCACAAGAAACATAAGACTAATAAAGCAGCAACTCAATCTGGAGGAGTTTCATAAATAACATAAATTAAGAAGGTAGGGGTGGCGATAAAAATGGAGACTGGTTCACCATGGGAATCCTGCTCTTGAGGTATTTTGTTGTATCCCCTGCAGAGTGCTCTGAGATAATGCTTTAAGATATCAGTTAAACTCAAAAGCACAAACATTTGTCATACAGTCGGTGTGCGACAGGATAAAGTTCAAGATAATTTGTCAAAGCCACAACAAACCAAAATGTTCCCTCTCAATACGCAAATATAGTTGTATGTACGCACTTTTAGTTTCAATCCTATTTTTAAATGTTGCCCTTCAAGTCTCTGTAGCTGTTCAGATTTTGGGTTTGAATTGAGATGATTACGCTAAATTATTGAAGACAAAAATCTGAAAACAAATCCTGACAAATAGTCGCATGAATTATGAAATATTCCACTTTTAGAACTTGAAGTGATCTTGTGCTATTTGTTACCCTTTATGAGGGAGTGCCATTGTGAATCACACCATAAGATGTTTGGTTTAGAAAAATAAAAATAATTTTTATTTGGCCAAAAGCCTTCAGTTAGCATTGCTTTGAAACCAGGACTATCAGCTCCCGTTGCATGAGTACCATTTCTAACTGCTCGATAAAAAAAGTTTTCTTTGTTCTCGCAGCATGCAGTTAATGAAACTTTGACTTTGAGAAAGCAGATCTATAGCTCACATCTCTTTTCTGACTCTCAAATGTAATGTTTAGAGCTGCAGAATCCGTGGTGCTAAATGCAACGTGGATGTGTGCAGAGCTGGGCCGATGTCTCTAAACGTGATATGTCTGCACTACTTTTGAGAAATAGTCTTTAACATTTGAATTGGGGTTGATTCTCATAACACTATAAACACCTAACTTTTAAATGTTTTTTTCTGCTTCATGAGATGATCAGCCTTGATATCAAACATTTTTACTTATCAGGCTTGATATCCAAAGGCTTTAAAATAGCTACCAGGGAAAAAAAATGAAGTTTCAGGATGTGCCTAAAAAAAGAAGAAGCAGAAACACAAACATTAACATCTGCAACTTTCTTTCATCTCAACTTTCTCTGCCGTTAGCCATGACCGCTGTTCACATTTGCATTTACATACACAACTCTGCAAAAGCCATCTTTTTTTTTTTTTTTTTGCTTATTGCGGCTGCTTATCAGTTGCTGTTCCCAACCCAGCATAAATCCTGAGGATTAAAGGACTTCAAAAAAAAGACGTTTTTTTTGAGGGTGTAGGAGGGTGGGGGTGTGGGCTAGTGGGGGAGAAAAAGCCGACAGGATGAAAAGAAGTTGGGGGCCCATAGAAATGCTAAGGAAGTGGCCCTCTTTTTTTCCCCCCAAGTCGCTCAGGGGTAGGAAGTTCCCAGCTCCGCCACTTCATTAATTCATGCTATTTAACAAGCGGGATTGTGGTGGGGCTTCTTCGGCCCCCTTCACACTGGAACCAACAACAGTGCCATCAGTAACTGACAACCCCCCGGGCAGAGGGGCTATGGCCTTCGGGGTCCACGCTGCAAACAGAGCCACGGGAAGCAGAACCTTGCCATTCAAGAGTTCAGCTTTTATTTGTCATCCCTGGTTTCTCCCCACCATACACATCCCCAATCATGGGCCTCCAGGGGTGGACGGCCGATTGGAGGATGAATCTCCACTGTTTCTTATTAGGGCAGAATAAAGGCAGGGGGGTGTGGGGGCTTTACACATCAGAGGAATCAGTATGCTCATCCATAACTTCTTAACGTTCGCTGACCACAGGGTTTGTGAGACACTGGAAGAGGACGGAGGGGAGGAGGAGCCGAGGTGGCCAAAAGTGCCGAAACAAGACAAAAAAAAAAAAAAGAGGTAAAATCATCCAAACTAGTGAGGCGCGTTGTGTTATATTTTTGGGGCAGAATGATTCACGGGGTGATTTTGCATCCAGGAGCAATGAAAAAAAAAAAAAAAAGAAAATTATCAGTGGGGAAAGTTGCAACAGCTCACGCTCACTTAGTCAATTCTTCATGGATAGAGTTGATCGTATCTCACATGCATTCATCTGCATTACACACCTAAAACTCAAAGTTAAGTTCATGAATATGACTTAGATTCATGAGCTCTGATAACACTAATATCCTCGTAGTCATTCAACAGAATCACAGTACATAACTGGACTTTACGAGTTGGATAAAGAACAGAGAGAAAAATACAGAGTAGATAAATGTGTGATCAAATGCCAGTGACAATCATCTGAAATAAAAAAATAAGACTGAAGTTAAACTCATAGTGTGATCCAAGTGTCAGGGTCGGGACTGTTTAAGAGGGATACAGATGACTTGTGTGATTACATCTGATCAATAGGAAAAAGAAACAATTAACTGTGACAAAGTTATTCTGTCATTTTTCATCAAATATTGAAAAAAAATGTATTGAGGTATGTCATTTTTCAATAAGCATTTTTTGGGAGCACATTATATCTTTTATTTTGAAAGCCTGCCGATGATATATTATTATATATATATTATTTTTAAAGATTTTTATTTTAATAAATATGTTAAAACAGTAAATTTAAAGGAACATCACTCACAAACAAACAGCTCGCAGCTCAGTCAGGAGAAATAGATGCCAGCAATCAGACGTCCATTTGAAATACTATACGCGCTTTATGTCAATATTATTTATAAATATACACTAAATAATGATAAGGCCTACAAATAAATTGTACATATTGAAAATGGATTTCATCCTACACCAGCCCCACATAATTCAGCTTGAAATCAGCATGTCACGTTTACCATGATTGTTGAATGAAAGCTGGTTTATCTTCTTGGGGAATTCATCATAATTAAATTGCGTTAATGCCTGTCTGAAGGAATTTTATCCCAGAATCCTTCAGGAAATCCTTCCCCGGGCCTCACATCACTCAACATGCAGAAGGTGTTGAAATCGGGGGTTACATTCCCGTATCTGAAACCTCAGCTGTTACACGATCGACTCATTTATTATCTTACACAACCGTCGTGGGACTGCGACTGAAAATAAACACAGCGTATGGGGTTATATCGTCAAGTGACATTATCTTCAGTCTGTTATCTATTATCGTGAGACCATAATGAATGAAGGTTAAAGAGTACATGGATGATGTCTTCTCACAGCCCATTAAGCCCTGCCTCCAGTGGACGAGATGAGGGAGAAGAGGGCCGGCTGCAGGCTCCGATTGTGGCTTGGCCTCGTCTCTTAATTGCTAATACAGTTATTAAGGGATGCCAACGTGAAGACCACCGGGGAAGGATTGTCCCTGAATTATCACAGTGTCCTTTCAGGGCCACGAAAATCCTCCAAAGGCCAGTGATTCAGTGTCACACAAGGCTTTTTTTATCATTGTCCCACTGGGGCCCGGGAGGATCCCCTCTAAGACCCACAAAGCACCATGCCGACCTTATGAGTGCGCATAAACTTGTGGACTTTTCTTTGCAAATAAACTGCACTCATTAGTACAACAACTTAAAAATATACCAGAGTATACCTTTATGATCTGTCACAGTCCTTGATGTTTGCACCTACTTATAAATTCTGCAAAAGGTTTAGGTATATTGTGTGTTCAGAGTTACAACAGTAATCTAAGCAGTTGACCAGTTTAATTTATATAATGAAATTATTTTGAAAGTGTTTTTATCCCATGCTTCCAGCGAAATACAAAATGTTGACACATTACAAAAAATACATTTTGAGGATTTTGCTGCTCGGGTTTATCCATTCAAGCTATCACGAGCCAACATGTTTGGCTAATATCTGACATATATTGGACCAATTTGTTATCCAACACTAATTCTGACATGTGAAAAACACAAAGAATCGTCACCACTGAAAAACGTATTTTTGCCTGATGTTTGAGGGCATTGACGATGGAAACTACTGCATGACAAAGGAGTGCACAAAGGAAATTAAAAAAATGAAACAGGAAAATTGCGGAACAGTTGCAGACATTTTGCATTACGAAAAAAAAATAATTAAAAAAATTCTGATTTCCAACAAAACACAATAAAGAATAAGCGCATATAGTACAAGCATTTGCACACCAGTACTCCAGTTAATGGTATATCTCAGTGTTGCTCTGTGTGATGTTGAATTAAGGTGAAAAGTGTTCTCAGATTCTGCAATAGGATAGGGATGTTTAGTTCTGAACATAACTTCAACAGACATCCAGAAATTTCCACCAAGCCAAACCGAGGAAGCTTCATACAAACAAAACTTTGATCCGTCTCTCGGGACGACAGCTAAAATTAATGGCATCATTTCATTTTAAGAGAGGTCATCTTTTAAGCTCTGGTCGGAGCAGAATCAAAAGTGCTGTTTATTCTTCAGATGTACACAGAACCAAATGGAAAAGCTGGCAATTAATTCATACACGTCTTCTCCTCGAGTAAACCTTATTCACTTTCTTTGGAGCTAAATGCATCATGACAGACGTTAAAAAGAATGTAGCTTTTAGATGACAAGCTTCTTCTACATGTCTCTGTTTTACAACATTTCTCGGGATGGGACAAATCTTTCCTGAATGAAGTAATGAACATTAACGGTGCTCTTGAACACATCAACTTTAATTTGTCAGTTTTTTTTTCTTTTTCCCCAACTGGCTGATGACTTTAACATACATGGTTGGGTAGAATGGGTAGACTATTTTTTTCCCCCCTTAGCCAAACAAGGGGAAATGCCTGGGAATTACCTGTTGGACCCAAGAGATCTTGGCAAGCTCCATGCCAGGGCAATAAGGGCTGCAGTGAAAACACTCAGCATAACAAACAAAGGCAGAGGCAGCTCAGGTCTCGAGGGCAAAATTCACTCATTAATTCCACTTAGCTCGATTTTGCATGGTCTTCACAAAGCACTGACTGACAGAGCTCACTACAAAGACAGCATTGAGACATCTTCACTTGTGTGGCGTGGAATCTTTCAGAGTTTGATAAGGCTTCTGTCACGCTGCTGGAGCAGAAAAAATCAGACTCTGACCACCAATTTGGCAGGAAGAGAGTTTCCGATCCGCCTTTCTTTTACAACAAACTTGGGCTCAAAGAAAAGAGTCCTTAACACATTTTTTTTCAAAACTGAATGCAATATGCCATTACATCTGTTTGCTGGAGCGATCTCGAGTCAGCTGGGTTAAGTTAACCATCAAAACGGGTCACTGCTTTTTAATGTTTCTTTGTTGCCAGGAATGACAGCGGCCCTCAATTAATTTTAAAAGGGAAAACGGAAATCCTGCAATAAGAATATCTAGGACAGTAGTGCTGATAGGCTGTAAGCTTGGATGGAAAAAGAAAGGAGGAGAACAATTTGGGCTGAGCAGATGTGTCACAGTTCATGACTCTTTTACCCTATTTCCACCCTGCATTGTTTCATCCTAGTCAGTGTGATAACTAATGCTGGAAAAGACTGACCAGGCGTCTCTTTGAAGGCAACGAAAGCCCCCTGGGCTTGTGACATCTCGGCCTGGTAACACGTAATCTCTACGGTCCCAGGCTGTGCCACTATTAGCATGGCAGCAGCACGGAGAGCCGGCCGGCCGGCCTCTGTGCTCGCTCAAACCTCGGCTAAATCTGTCTGAATCTCATCAAACGCTGACTGAAGGGAGAGAAAACTGAAGCCTAGACTCAATACAGACGCTGCACCACACAACTCGCCTGGCAGGCAAAGCTGTCACCATTGAGTTTACTCCAGTCCTCCAAAGAGACAAGCCAGCTACAAAAACAGTCTGCTGGTGCCTTGAATCATGAGGAGTGAGAGGACAGAGAGGGGGGGGACAGGAGTGAGGTAATGGTTTTGAGTTAATGGAAGAAGATAAGAAAAAAAGTGTCTTTGAAAAAACAAGTCCAGTTGAAAATTGAAAGGTTAGTTTTAATGGTTTCTTTCATGGCGCTGAGTTCAGCAAGTAGAAGGTGAGATGCATCCTTGACCTCAGTTTCTGCAAAGTTTCCCTTCTTCTCAAGTGTCACAAGAGGTTTTATTCACCTCTTGTGTGACCCATTTTTACCACCTCTTTCCGTCCACTCCGCTCGCTCCAACCGCCTTTGTATTCCCGAACACCCCCCTCCTCTCCAAGGGTTTAACCTTGGGTCACCACCAACTTCTTAATCAGTTCAGCACATGACCATTCCTTTCAATCCCCACATACCAGGAGAGAAGCACTCCCTGATACAGTAAATTACTATAAAGAGCTCACGACCCAAAATTGAGGGACCATATCCCCATATGAAAGACGCCGGGGCCTCGATGCATCAATAGGCAGATTTGGGTGTGGGGCAGCAGGGAGCGGCTGCGAAGCACTTCTCCAGAAAATCCACACTTCAAAAGGAGGCGGTATTAGATTGAGGAGGGAGGGAGGGAGGTGGGGATGTGAGGAGGATAGAGTCACTCTATAAAGTCTGCCATGCCAATCCACTGTGGTCACCAAGAGAAAAGAAAGGAAAGGAAGAAAAAAATCCAAAGGGAAGCGAGATGTTAATACGTGCACTCATGAAATTCTTTGAAGGATACAGGCCTGAGTTTCAAACAGTCTAATGGTTACCAGTTGGCTTATCACCATTTTGATGTCTTCAAACTAAACTTCATAGTCTGTGATGTCCCACTGTCAACACTGCGTGATTTCTCAGCGTTGTGTTCTCATTACGGCTCTTTCACCAAACGTCGGAAAGACGATGCTGAGGGGAGCATTGACTGGCTGTCAGGGGGGACGGAGCAATTTCCTGGGTTAGCAAGAGAGCTGAAGGTCAAAGGTCAGAAAGTGCTTGGAAAGGTTGGAAGCAAAGTCACAAAGGGTTAAAGATCAGTCTTCATGGTTGTATTTCTTTTTTCCTGCTCATAAAGACTCCAGAGACAGCGCCTCTTTTACAACAGCTACAATTAGTCCCACAATACCTCCTCCGATAGTGTCGGGGATTTTTTTGTGATTACAGATTCTTGGTTTATGTCATTTTCCTTTGACTTCGGTATCCATTGCATTGCAGAAAAAGTCAAAACGATAACACTCCGAGGTCAAGAACTGAAGCGAGTTAGCGCCCAACATCACATTCTCTAGCCTCAAATCAGGTTTTAACGTTATTTTTGGCAAACATTGTAAATATATTAGTTGGTATTTTGGAACACAAACCACAAGAAATCCTTCCATCCTTCACACATCCTGGACGCCAGCCCAGGCTGAGCCCACATGGAGTATTTATCAGGAGGGAAACAGAGCCAGGGCTTACTTCAAAGAGAGGCCTTGATAAGACTGACCTGATAACCTTAAACCCTGAAGAGTGCGCTACACACTGTGATGGGCGCCCGGAGCTCTGGGCTGACATGAACTTGTAAAAACAAGAGCGAGGCCTTGAGAGCCGGACTTGAACAGGAATGGACTTTTTTGACAGCAGGGTGTGAAATGCCAATATTTGTAGCCTCATTCAGGACCATGACCACATGTTATTCAACTAGCATTTCATATGGATACTTCACTTTTGCAATTATCAGTGTCACTGGAGATTGTCTCCCTTTTTTTTCGGGGCTGTGGATTGTAAGTAAAAATCATATGAAGAAATAAAAAGCTTAAGAACCATAAGAAAAACAAGAAGTTGGTTGGGATGAAGAAGAGAGTGTAAACAATCAAAGGAACTGTAGGTTTGAACAGTATGTAATATGTCTCTAAAAACACGTTGTTTGAGGAAACACAATGTAAAGTAGAAGCTTGTTGTTGCCTGATTATAGAGAGTAACCATTCCCTCTGATAAAAGTAGACATGGTAGAAAGTACTGTATACTGGTGACCACAAATGAAGGTACAGATGTTTAAATGGCAGAACAAGCATAAACTATTATCATAATATTTAATCTGCCAAGCTTTTTTTCCACTATCAATAAAAACTGATCTAATGTATTTAAAAAAAACATCTTTGCAACATTTTTTCATAGCCCAAAGAGATCTTTCCAAATGTCAAACAACAACTTGCAATATAAAAACTATTCATTAACTGCCATGAACGACAAAGATGAGCAGCAACATGTCAGATTTAACTGGAACTGGAGTATTACACATTTGACATTGCTACTATTACTCCATGATGAAAACCGGCTTAGTGATTAATTAGCATGTAGTTGATCTCACTTTTGTTATTTCAGCCTATTCTGAGTTTTTCAAGAAAAATGATTGAACCATATTTGTAGCCATTAAAGGGACCTGATAGAAACGTTTTCAGTCCAGTGAAAGCCCATAATTGGCTAAATGATTTGTCAAGCACATCAGTAAGTCTCCCAGTGTGCTCTTCTCTGATTGATACGTGTGATGCGAGTGAAGAGCATCCTCCAGCAAATAAAGATGACAAACAACCTCTGCACTCAGGGGCGATGGGACTCAGAGGGAGGGTGTCAGAGGTCAGGGAATGAAACGGCAACACCTCTGCAGCCACTTGACAGCATGAAAAAAGAGCGGGAGACGAGGGGTGGCGGGCTGTTTGAGAGAGGGTGGGAGCAGCACTTGAGGCCAGAATGGAAGACACAAGCCTCCCAGCAGCAGCAGTCAGAGGCAAGGGGGGACACAGGGGCTACTGTTCCCATTGAGCTCTTTGTTTCCCGGGCGCTCTCTTGTTTTTCCTCAGCAAACCGTGGGTACAATGAAGGCGGCGTGCTCCCCTCCCCTCCCGCAAAGGGCTGTCAATACTGGACCTATCAGGCCCTGAATGGTCGAATCAGCCTTCCCATGAAAATCAAGTCAATGACCTGCTTCCCCTGGCTCTCCTCCTTGTGAAGTAGGTGACAGCTATAATTTCAATAAGTAAAACAGAGGGCAAGAGAGAGAGAGAGAGAGAGAGAGAGAGAGAGAGAGAGAGCGAGAGAGCGAGCGAGAGGAGAGTAATGGAGAGAGAGTTTTTCTCACATGTTGCTGAGGGGACTCTGCTTCAGACTCGGCATCCTCATATAAAATGCATTAATTCCTTCGCTGTGAGCCAACCGTAAATGATTCGATTGTGGACGATTCGACATAGTTTTCCGAGCTTCCCGAGCACCATAAAAGCAAAGAAAGGAAAAACATGATGCCGGGAATGCTAAGACAATTTTGAACCAAACATTTAACTTCAGCCTTCTGACCCAATCAAGTGGAAGAGAAGACAGGCTTTGTCCCCCTCGGCCCATCCAAGAAAAGTTCGCCAAAGGGAGGGAGGTGGGGGAGAAAGGAGGAAAAGAAATGTAAAGATTTTGCCAAGCTTTTGTCACGCCTTAAGGACTGGCTTAGTCAATTGCTGTCAGATCAAGACGACAGAAAGGAAAACAGCCGTGGTTGCCTTATATAAAAAAACACTTTCTCTTGCAGCCAAGTCGGGAGAGTCCCCATAGACAGAATTACACAGTTACTTTTAAAGGATTTGCATTTAAAAGATTGCGTCCAGGCCTGAATGCGGGTCGTTTCCCCCGTGACCATAGAAACACTAGAAAAGGTGGAAAATTCAGTCCGCTGAACTTTAAACGACTTTATTAAAGTGTCACTAATCAGACGTGAAAGACACAAGGTTTTAGTGTTTGGGCAAACGTACAGAAAAAACTGAAAAAAAAAAGAAGCTTAATGACCTGTTAAGAGCATTACTTTGAAAAGCCTCGTTGATGTCCCGTTTCATAGTAAAGAAAGGGACCACTGCTCACGTCAGGAAAAATTAATGCCGAAAAATATTCCAGGAATTTGACTCAAGTATTGTGCTGAGGAATTCTTATGTCAGGCTGGTAGAGTTACAATAACAATCCTTTAATACCTACTTCACGTCTTGTTTTGTAGTTTTAATGTTTTTGCCCACGTACAGCAAGATACAGGACACCAGCGCCTCAATGAAAACCAATATTTTTCACTTTGGATCATAACTGAGAGAGTCATCTGTAACCTAACACATTTTACAAATAACTGATGATAAATGGTCGATTCAAAAACTTTCTGGCATGTGTTTCCACAGAGAAAAAGCCAAATTCCAAAGCAGAAAATTGCTACCATTACAGCGTAATGGGATAACAACCCAAGGAATAATCCCTCGCTAACAATGGTGAGGTTTGAAAAGACTCCTGTGAGTCCTGTTTGGTGTCTGCCAGGGGAGAGCCGCATTTTACAGCCACCAACCGACGATGTAATCTTAGCTCAATGGAGACCTGGAGAGAGAGCCTCAACACGGGGGTCTCTATCCCCCTTCAACCATCCATCCATTGATCTATCAATCCCATCCCCAAAGAACTGGATGGACCTAATTTCCATCCCACACATGCTGCGAGAAGGGGCTGGGGGTCTACTGATAGGAAAGAATAAAACCTCGACAAGAAGGGAAGGGATTGAAAGATGGGGGGAGGTTTTGGGGGGTTGGTGGTTGAATTAGCATCGGTGCTACGGATTAAAAAGAGCCTCTGATCTTCCAGGCTGGTCCTAATAATATACACCCTAAATAAATCATCTTGGGACTTCTCTGGAGTTAATTTTGGTGCAAGAATTAATTAGCACAGGAGCGAATTGATGTATGCACAGCAGCGGAAAAAACACAGCAATGTAAACAAGCCCAACAATGGGGCAATGATAGCAGGGGGCTAATTTGTGTCCTATTGATATGATTTAGATTTTGTGGTTTGAGGAGGATTAATGAGACAAACACGATTGCCTTATTCAAAGATAAGAGCTTTTCAATCGCTGTGCAAGTGACGTTGGTACTCGTTTCTTCTTCTTGGCATGACGGCTGAATTATGTTTTCGAGATTGTGCAAAATATGCAAAGTCAATTCTGACATTGGCCAGTAAAACAAATAGACTTCTTATGAGAAGCAACATCACCATGTTATGGAATATTTGCACATTTGTTTTTTATCACGTTGCATTTGAATGTATACTGTTTCTTTTGGAGAGTGTGCACTAAGACTGTGGCACCACCAACAGGCGCCTACATTAAACTCAAAATTTAAACCAGAATATTTACTTGGCATCAATGTCAAATCCACTTCATGTTCCAACATTTGGCCTCTGGGTCATTGTACCCCCAAGTGGGGTAAGAAGGGGCAGATATACAATCCTGACTCTTGTGAGAGACTGGAGTCGTTGTTGTGTTAATACCAAACAGCACCATGTCCACCCAGCCTCCATATGGAGTCACACACCGGGGGCAGACGGGCCATTTTGACAGTCGGGGGATCAAACTGGTTCCATATGACCACAGCTGGCATTACTCCAGGCCTGGGGCAACCACGGCTTCTTCACAGTCCACGGAAAGAGGGCCCGTGCAAACTCAACAGTGGGGGTCGCGTATAAAGCCTGAGAATAAATCTTGACTTTCAAAGACCATTGGAAATATGATGCCCATGCCCTTCTACTGATTGATTTCCATGAGGAGACTTTAAATCCCAAAGAGGATACTCAGAATTCAAAAGAAAACCGTCTTACTGTAAAAACAGACTTCCTTCCCAACAATAACATTTACTGTGAATAAAATTATGTACACATTTTTAAACCCATCATGGGTTAATCCTTGCCATCTTTTTTTTTAATTCTTTCCTCCTTGAGTTTTTTTTTTGTCTCTTTCAAACATGTCATTCATCTTACCAAATATTTAGCCATTAATCATGTTGACAATACCAAGAACGTTTTTGCTTGTAATTTTCTTTTTCTGCAAACAAGGAAAACAAAGGAGAACCCTTACATCTGTAAATATTTCAATGGAAGTCACACTAATCACAGCTCAACAATAGAACCACTGTTCTCAGATATGAAGAAGCATGTGAGGATTATATTTTAAAGGATGAGTTTTATTAACATGACTGTGTTGGTAACTGTCACAACAGAGTGAACGTGTCATAAAAAGAGCAGCAAAGTGCCGGTCTCTCTCTGCAGCCAATCACAGACAAAGTGAATATACCGCACTGTTTTACTGCCCAGCCTGGAGCGTTGCATGATGGGAAGTAATAACCACATCATTACCAACAGCGCCTCAGCCTTGTCAGACGTCAGAAGTATAAAGGAAGCATGCAGAGTTCACACCCGGGCTGCCAGTCTACAGCGCCGTAGGACCCTGTCACACATATGCACATGCTCATTCACACATATACGCAAACATTTATCGGCCTGATGAGACACTTTATATGCACGGACACACACTCAGAGACACACATCGCTGGTTGTTCGCGCTGCCAAGACGAAAGGCAGCGCTTCCGCTCAAGATTTGCCAAGGCAGGTCAGAGATCACACGATTCACTGGGAAGGTCCTGAGAGTGTTGCTGTCCGCTGGATCACTCACTCGCTATTATCAAATAACTGAAACAAATGGCACGAAGCCTCTGCAAGATCATGTGTAAATGTGCGGGAGGAGGGATTAGAAGAGAGGCAGCTGGCGTGTTGGATGGCTGCAGTGGTGTAAACGTTAAATGCATACACACACACACACACACATACAGCAATACAGCAAACACGTTTTTTTCTTATTATTACTTTCACTCTAAAATTCCAATATATATATATGTGTGTGTGTGTGTGTGTGTGTGTGTGTGTGTGTGTGTGTGTTCATCTTGTCATAGACTTGTTGTACTTTTTAGATTTATAGACCATAAAGTATTCTGAAAATATTGCTGCTAATATTTAAAAAAAAAACAAAAAAACAGAAGAACCCCTTATCATTGGAAATACAGTCTGGCTGCTTCAATTGCCAGTGAATAATTTCTTGTTTAGCTCCGGACACAGAATATGTCATGGATGCTCTATGGTGCTGTCCCGGGCGCCAGTGGTGAAGTGATTGGTGAGCACGCCCCATGTTACATTCCTTCAAGCGGGTAGCCTGGGTTCAAATCCAGCCAGTGGCCCATGTCATCTTCACTATCTCTCGCTCCCTGATTTCTGACTCTATCCACTGACTTATCTTGTAAATTAATGCCCAAAAATAAAACTTTAAAAAGAAAAAATGCTGTCCCATGTGCTGACATTATTGGACTTTATCCATGACATTTGAATTTAATTACATAGAATCAAAGGCATTAGGCTGCCATTGGGCATTCAGAGCTCCTCGTGAGGCGCAGAACATGGAATAAGGTCATCAGACATAACTGATGGTGAAGAGTACCAACAGTGAGATTCGTGTTGCAAATTGAATTTTCTTAAAATTACTGAAAGACATCTGCCAAGTGCTGTGGGAATATACCAGTTCAAACCAACCTGCTTTCACAGTCAAGATTCAAATGGAGCTACTTAGCCTTCTGGTTGCAACAATACTGACAGATGCTTCTGAAAAACTATCGGAACCAAAGTTTTTTAAATGTATTTTGAGACAAAAAAAAGAGAATTGAGATGTTGATATTCCATCAGTTTATGTATGTTTTGCTGTGTGAAAGCCATTTGCAGGCCGACTTTGAGGAGGCTAAGAATACATTTTATGTGTTTGTGTTGTTGCATACACCTCTCCCTCCCACACGCCTCTGCTGCAGTCAGAGCAGCAGCCCCCCTGCAGGAGACAGAGACATCATGTAATATCTGATCACCCTCCATGTAAGACCATAGGAACACAATGTCCTGGGAGGGAGACTTCATTACGATCTGTCCATCAACAGCAAGCCAGCCAAGTTTAGACAAACTTTTGGATGATTCATTTTTCAGTGGGCTTTCTTTTTTTCTTCTTCTTCTTCTCGAGGAGCTACGTGTCAGTGCCAGAGACTACAAGCAGGAAAACTACAGACAAAAACGAGGAGAGGGCACCAATATTTGTTAGAATTTGCAAAAAGTGTTCAAGACTGATACTTTAAAGATGAAAATATGTTTCATTATAAGGGGATATGAACACACACAAACTCAGGCTATGCATTCAAAGTGAACATGACACCATGTTTAAAGGACAAGACCGTAAAGTCAACTTTCAGATCAGCACTTTTTCAAATTACACCTTGACTTCCACATACAATAGAGCCTCTGCACTTTAAATGGGCCACTTCAGCCATTTGCATAAGAAAATCACAGAGTGGGCAAAAAAAGAGAGGCATAAAAAGAGTGAAAAAAGATCATTGTCAACGAATTAAATCAAAACCAGACTCTCAGCTTTCTCTTTTCACAAGTAACAGCTTAAAACTGTTGGATCCTTCTCTCTTTTGAAGCCCAAAGATATCATGAAGATTTTTATTTGTCGCATACAGATGTGCACTGTAATGTAAAGATTGTTCTGCAAGGCCATATAATTTAGTAATTTTATGAACTTTGTGTGTGTGACAACAGACCCACACAGGGTAGTTCAGGTACCACCATAGAGAGAGAGAGAGAGCCTGAGTCACGTTGACTGGGCCTGCACGTCGCTACCCACAACCCTCACCAGATGCTTTCAATTAAAACAGGCTCGACTGGAGCGGGGAGAGGAAGGCCGTCTTCACCAAAAACGGTTTGCTATTTGAAGCCAGGAGTTCTCTCTGCTCTGTGTTTCTGACAGCAGATCGGTTGTTCAAACTTTATGTAAACACAGTGTTTTGTTTGCTGTCGAGGGCCAGCCTTCGCTCTCTTTCATGCAGAGCCACACAGTATACCATGCAAGCATGGACATGTTTGAACATTTCAGCATCCAATGCGCTCTATGATAATTCTAAGACGCCTCAGGATTATTTCTTTGGAAACAGAGCAGCAGCAGCGCCAACAATCGAGCCCTCTCTGATCCAAGAATCTCCTTGAATGAGATAATAATCCTCCGAAGTGAGGCCCCATGCTCTGCAGTTATTGTCTCAGTGACCACAAGCCATTTTTCCCGGGACGTTCCACCCGGCTACGTGCTCAAACGACCACAGCCTCTCTGCAAAGAGACCCGGGGGAGGCTGATGTGGACAGGCAATTTAAGCGAGGAGGGAGGCTTGTGTGGTGAGGGAGATTTCGTAAGGTGCTTCTGAGTCAACAACAGTAGACACAGAAACACCTGATACAAGCACCTGTCAGAAAAAAACAAACAATTGTCTTCTTCACAATGGATGTTCGGCATGACAGAGCCATCTTTGGGATTTAGCTAAAAACAGAAAATTGAAATGCAGGATGTTGAAAATGTTGGTAAGGGCTAAAATCCTCTCCAAGGATGTATACCACAATTAAGAAAATGTGTTTAATGTTATATTTCCTTCAAATGTTCTTTTTAACTTGTTTCAGCTCTTTAAATAAGAAATTGCTATGTTGATTCAAAAAGTTTGCAGATTCTTCTCCAGACAAATAGTAAAGCCTTTTAGTAAAGACTCTTATTCAAACTATATGGCTGATTTATTTCAAAATTTCTTTAAAAATGTTAAGATTTAAACTGAAATTTCACAGTTCTGTGGGTTTAAAAAATGTCTGGCTGCACATCATGACTTTGAGATGACTTGCCGACCGCTGTGTGGATGTGGATTTCCAGATAAACAACAATTCTAAATGACCTCTTTACAAAATATGGGAATAAAGGATTCAAAAACCAAAAGATTAAAAAGTGCTTAAATGAGGGGGGAAAACCCATTAGATCACACTGGATAGGTCTGTGGACTTTCTAGTCTGGACTTGAGGCCAACAAGATGTCAAAAGAAGAACGGGAGCAGGATTCTGCATGATTTTTTAAAATCGAACAACTTGCATAGAAATCAAGAGCCAGAAAAAGTCATGCAGGGACATTTTGAAAGCTGAAATATTTCAATTCTGAAATTGGAAACAGCTGCTCATCCACTGTGGTTTGGCTCTTTTTATATTGTTGAGTTGAGACCTGCACAGCAGAGAGAGAGGCAATAATAAATTGAGATTGTTTTTTTGCATGCAGGAAAAAAAATATTGTGCTATTATCACAACAACAAAAGTAGAAATCATCCAACTAAAGTTTTGTACAAATGCTACATCACAATATGGTTAACCTCTTAATAAAGTGTGTGTGCTGCAGACAGAGCAGGAGCTGCAGTGGATGATCTCCTGATGGAAAACTCATAAAATAAGAGAGGAGATAACAATAACATGGGCTCTCGCTCTCTGGTGCCAGTCTATCTTTGCTTGTCTCCTGCTCTGACACTAAAGCCCTACTCCAGCCCTCCCCCTCCCCCCCCTTCCTTTCCTCCCTTTTTTTTTTTTTTTTTTCATTCTCCCTCCATCTCCCATCTAGCTCCTAAATTATCTCTCCGGGCTGCGAGAGACACCCCTTCCTGCTGGATGTCGCATGCCTAACCGCAAAACTTGGGAGAGGAGTAGCGTGTAAGTTTCTGTGCATGTGAGAAAAGTGCACACGATGCAGAAACACACATCCTCTGTACCCTTCTCGTTTGATGTCCCAGGAGGCGGGAGGAACCGGTGAAGGAGGCGACAGCACTAAATGTCACTCTGGAGGTGCCGTTGATGGACGGCCAGCGGGAGGCGAGATGTGCAAAGGAACAGGAGCGAGTGCTTTGCTTTCCTTTCTTTTCTCGAAAAGACTTAAAGTAGAGAGTGAGACAGGTCAATGAGGCAGCACAGTGAAGTCTGAGCTCTGGAAACAATGGACATTTGCTGCATGGATCCCTTCATGTGGATGTGTTCGGTTATTTGTTGATGCTAGAGAGCTCGGGTAAGTCACGCGCAAGAACAAATCACTCTGTAGCTGGGATCCATTATTACCGCAGGGAATACGTGCCAAAATCAACTCCTCCGCTCTCCTTTTTTCTCTCTCACTCCCCTTCGTTTTACAAGTGAATCGAGTGGAACATTTCTTTTTATATCTGGACGGACTTGGGTGTATTTTATGAGCCCTTCGCAGAGAGAAATGATGAAGACATCTCAGCGATGTAGTCATACTCAAGCAAAGATTTATTTTCCCGCGTAGCACTGTTTAGTTTAGGGGAAAATGTACGAGCCAAATCGTCGCTATACCTGATCGTTCCCACTTCAACTACTCCCAATCAACCCCGCTGCGGTTGAGTGACAATAAAGCTTGGAAACTTTAGATCAGCTTCTATTGGACCTTTTTGATTGCAGAAACGGCTCCCTTTTGATCATGCCTGATTCTGCAGAGCAAAGGCGAAAAAAGAATTCCCGGAGGAGATTCAAACTATTTCAGTCGCACATTTGCTCCGAGCATGTGCGCTTCAGACGGAGGAATGACCCCTCCCCAAATGAGGCATGACAATCAAAGTCAAAGAACAAGAGAAATGTATCTCTGATGTGAAAATAAACTGGATGATGCAAAACTCTGCGGAGCATGCACGGCTCTGGCCACATTCATTTATTATTCTAACCCGAGGTCTCGCATTGACTTTGCATGAGGCAGACAGGAGGCTGCGGACAGTCGACCGCAGAGTTGAGAGAGTTTTCTTTTAATATACATGCACATTCCCTTTATAAAAAAGATTGAGCGGCAAACCGAGTGTAAAGATAGAGCACGTGAATAATTTTTGTTTTAACCTGTTTAGAGAAGCAGCAGGGTGGAGTGACCACACCAGGACAATTCAGTTTGCCGCAGGAGACAACACAATGAGTGCTACAAAGTTAAGACGATGCCAAAGGTATCTTTGTGAACTATTACTTCACTTTCACCGCAGCTTTCAAGAAATCAAGAGGTTTCTGCAGAGAAACTCAACCCTGATCCAGGGCTGGAAATCATATCTAAATGTTTATCTGAACAGAATTCAGGTCAATTGTCAATTTTTTTGGCTCCGGATTTAAACCAATCAGGACAATGTCAGCCCGTTTTTTAAAGCAAAGGCTGCTTCGAGAACTATTACAACTATAACTGTCATGTACTCGTATAGAATATCCCATCTTGTTCCTGTTCCCTGGGGGCTTTTTTAATTTGTGATTAGCTTATTGTATGTGGGTCTGTTACTGTTTAGGTGACAATTGTGTCCATTTTGTTAGTAAATGTGTCTGTGAGTTATTCTGTGTGCTGTGCTCATCTTGTAATTGTAAATGTATTTGTTCTTCTAAATAGATGAATAAATAATAAATAAACAATCATTTAATAAGATTAAAGACATGATTCTTGGTAGCCCTGATGGCCTAGCATGTGCAGAAGCTATAATGGCCGTTGCTTTGAATCCGCCCTATGCTGCATTTCATCCCTGACTTTTCTCCTCCCAACATTTCCTGTGTGTCTTCAGCAAAATAAGCCCTAAGTGTGCACATCTTTAAGCTGCCTAAAAAGTTATCAGCACAATATTGTATGCATGTACAACGCTGTATCATAAAAGCTTCACCATGTGACTTTTCAGGCACTTGAGCAGGAAACCAGGCGTGTGTAAAGAAAATCTGAAAATCACCTTTGTTGCTAAAATACTCAATCTGACGGGTGTTTTGGGGAATTTTACAGCTGTTATGGCTCATATCCAAAAGAAAGTTAGTTTTGCTCTTTCTTTGCTAACATGACGCTCGGCTTAACTTTATAGAACATGGCTCAGCTGAACAATATGTGACCCCCTCCTCCCCCCCCCATCATGAGATGTGCCAGTCTCCACTCTCTGCTGAGAAAAGAAACAAAATGTGAGACGGTTTGTCATACAGCTACAGTCACAACTTTAGACTCAAGACTAGAAGAAGAAAAAAAAAAACACAAAGCAGCAGTAACTTTAAATTCATCTGAAGTGGTCGGTTGGGCTGGAGCGCAGCCGTTAGCGCTCAACACTCCTCCAAACAAAGTTGCATCGTGCCACAAAATAAATGAAACAAGACAAACACTAACAAACAGTCTCATGTCATAAAGTAGGATTTAAACCGCTGGACTCATTACAGAACAGTTTGAATCTGCAGAATAAAAGTCGAAAAAGTATCCCACTGATCTTATTTGACATTAGCATAATCACAATTCTCTAAATGGAGCTGAATTTTTTTGGCCCTGGCTTCCATTTTAAGTTCCCCTGCAGTTGAGAAAAGACTGTAGTCAGTGTGTGTGCATATATATGTGTGTGTGTGTGTGCCTTTGGCAGCTTTAGCTCGCACGCATCTATGCATGACTGAATGTTTATCCAACTTTTATGGCGATTGTCTCATAAAGCAGACAGGCGCTCCGGGACGACCCCGCACTGTCCTGCACCGGTTCACCCGCCTGCAGGTTCACCCAGAGCGACCACCTACCAGGAGGGCCAAGCACATGTTCCCCTCCCAGATGACCATTTCAACAACGCATGTCCAGCTGAATTACTGAGTGAATTACAACCTCGATTATGGCCCATAACTGGACTGTTACCACCCTTTTCTCATGCACGAGTGTGCTTGCAAAGACACACTTTAAGAAAATCACAATTAGACCATGAATTACAGCACACAGGGAGGCCGTTTGTTCTGCATCATTCCTCTTCCAGTTGTTGTGAAATGTCTCTTCTGGGGAACATGAAACTTTATCACTCAGCTTATGTATGATTCAAATAAACGTAATGAGTTCAAAGTAATCAAAGAGCAGTAAATGCTTTGCTAAGGGGGATATCAGTGTCACTGTCTGACCTTTCTCTGGGAAACTGAACTCATCAATACTTCAGTATTAAGCAATACTTTCAGACACATATACAGAAACCCAGCATCCGTATCAAATTGTTTAGCCGTTTATGACCTTCTCATCCTGGCAGGGTTTCCAGAAAGATATTTTTTATTATTTATCTATCTTCTCTCCAACCTAAATACAGCCTCCGAGTCAAGTTTAAGGAGGTTCACCTTGAACAGAAACATGATCAACACAAAAAAAGGAATGAAAAAGCAGCAGAAAGAAAAAAAGGCAAAGGAGCTTTGAGGCCTGTAGCCAATGAGATGTAGGAGTCAAACAAATCCACAACACTGAGAGGGACACAAACTGATTTTTAGAGCCACAAAACAGAAAGGCAGGTGGGCTGTCTTTTTTTTCAGCTGTCAGCAGAAAGTGTCCTGATACGCCCAGGTTGTAGTGTAATGCTGTAATTGTGTTTTTGACCTTCGTGTGGGGCTGCTGCGGCTCAGTTGGTGGGGTCGACATCACTCAACCTGAAAGGTTGGTGGTTCAATCCCAAGCTTCTCTAGCAACATGTCTGATGTGCCAAGACACTTCCGAAGTTGCTTCACCTCTTTCCTCTTACATCTGTTTTGATTATCGAAAGCCTTAAGAGTTGTTCATTAATTTATATAATAAGGTTGCAAGGTTGAGCTCACAGACAAGCAGACGCACTGTAACTTTTTTTTTTTTTTTTACAAAAGGTTTATGGCCCCTCTACTCCCACATCAGCCTGTTTTTAGTTTTCTTGAAAGTCCAGTGCTTCAAAATGCAGCTTCAGATACCAAAAAGGTGTTTCTCCTTTTTTGTTTTTTAATAAGATTAAATTAGAAAATAAATGTGCTATCTTAAGTCAACTGAATGCTTTGAACAAATGGACAATCTTGTGGGGTAGCAATAAAGCATAGAGAGATATTTATCTTCACATAAAGTGGGATGTTTAAGAGAGTTCAAACTATGAATAGCATCAGAGATCAACACTCATTTCTATATCTGCATTCCATAAGGTCCAAAACGCTCTGGGCAGGCAGACTGAGAACTCATGCTCCCACCTGCTCAGGATGTGACGGGGTGCCTTATCACTGCCGCTTCCTTCCCATGATTCCTTGCAATGCTGCTACTTCCAGAAACCTCCTAAAAATGTTCCCCTTCACCCCACCTCTTCCTTCATTCCCACAGCTCCTGTGAACACCATGTGACAAGTGCAGCACCCTCCCCAAACACACTTCTTTCTTCAATCCCACAACTCCAAACAACTATACCCGTATACGTCCTGTCACTGGTGAGGAGAGGGGAGGAAAGCTGGCTGACAGGGGCATCCATACACACTCCTAAATCTGCCAAGGCGAGACGCTGGCACAGACAAAAAAATAACAAAAGACTCCCGATCTGCGGCCGGGGTAGCGCAACACTTTATCTGTGAAGGCAAAACAAAGGAAGGCCTGTTGAACACTCTGACTGTGTTTACTTTCAAGGGGGGAGACAATGGCATTAAGAGGAGAGGGCAAGGACTGATGTGGCACTTGAGTTAAAAAAACAGCACTTCATTTTGATTCACAGTGAGTTTAAGAAAACAGTCGTAACAGTCCCGTCTATAGGGGCCGCAGGGTTTGGATGAAGGGAAAGAGGAAGACAAGAAAGAGAGACAGTCAAGCAGAGGACGATAGAGAGATGCAGAATGCTTTTTTTTTTCTTTCACCCCATGGGTCTTTTCTTTTATATTCTTAATTTATTCATAGGGCCACCTAACAGTCTCTAAAACATTTGAAACTACCCCTTAATTACCCTAGATTGGAAGCAAATGACAAATTAAAATCACTGACAACACATGGAGCAGACTGCCTTTAAACTGTGTAGCAACGTCTTGTTTTTACAATCCAAAGGCCTAACAACCAGAATGAAAGGCCATGTTTTGTGACTCTTTCTGCAAAAAATGATGGACATTTTGTAGACAGTTCTTGTGACTTGTTGTAACTTCTTATTGGCTGTAAACAAGGCTCTCCATTGTATTTCAATCTATTTCTATTTTATTTCTATTTCATTTTAGTCTATTTCATCAGACTAACACAACCATCCACATGTGATCTCTCTGAGGGTAAATATTTGTCTCGATGGAAGTTTTGCTATATTCACTGTGTTCAATTAAAGGTTTAAACAATGAACTTCTCTCTCACAGCTGAAACCTGTCGGCATATTTCACCTCTGCTCGTTCCCAAATCATTCCTGTGCAGGTGTTTCATTTTCAGAAGCTGATTGGAAACACCTGCTGTCACGTTACTGATTAATTTGTGGCCAAGAGTGGAAGTGATACTCAAAAAGTTTCAGCTCTGAGAGAGGCCTGTCAAAGGTTGTTCAGTGTGAGTTTACTGTGTGTGATATATAGGCTGGGGAAGGGGCTTCTCCTCACCTCTAAAAGAGGACACTGAGGATGTGATGAATCCAAACTGAGAGGATTATAAAAAAAACATCCTCCTGAATTCTTCAGTATGAAAGGAATCTGGATCCATCAACAATGGATGAATTTGCTGCCAAGATATTTTATTTTAGCACATTTTGTCTAGCTACCAAGAGGAAGAAACACCACAAAACATGTAGGAAGTGAAGTCATTTGCACCAAATTTACAGCAGAGTCCGAAAATTGCCAAAGCAGATCAACAAAATATCTTTGAAAATGTCTTGAAGCCGTTGCACAACCGTCGGCTAAAGAAAAATACCAACTTTGCATCATACGTCACCCAGATGTGAGACAAAAGGTACAAACAGTCCTGCGATGACAGTTCGAATCAACAATCACGGACAATGGAACTTTCTGAGATGCCAAGAGTGCCAGAAAAAAAAAGTCTTGAATCCCTTTTCTCTGCTCTCTGCAGACACAGCGGGGTCCTCGGTTGTTTAAGATCATGATCGTTGATAAAGAATGTCGATCTGAATTCTCTTTGTTTGAGTGTTTCCAAAACATCACACATGGTGCATGGCATGCAGTGAAAAAAGTGCCAGCTTTCCCTCACGCAGCCAATCAATGGGGAAAATGGGAAATGCAGAATGTGAGCAGGTCATAACCTCAGGGGTGGAAGTAATTCCCCAGTTGCTACCGGGTATCTGGTGTATAAACACTGCACTGGAAAAACATTAGTCTAAGTCTCAAGGTTTACACTATTGTGCCACGCTGTCCTCTGAGATCCTATTGATATAAATAATGAACTTTTCAGTTTTCCTATTTCAAGTAATAGACATAAAGGGGACAGCCCATTTCTCTTTTCTCAGCAAAAAAAAGCACAGCTAACTTCTAAATGTGGAAGGTCATTTGAATTCCTCCGAGTTATTAGATCTCACGCTTCTCAAAATGAATGACTATTCAGCCAGGTGGTATGGTAAAGTCATCTCTTCGAGGGGTGAGAAAGTTCAGGCTTAGCATGAAACCAATCTTAAGTTTAAGGTCTGGGAAAGGAGCAGTGAGCCACTAAAGTCTCTCATTAGCCTGACAGTAGAGTGTGCAGGAAAGCAGATTGCCATCTTCGCTGCAGGCAAAGCGACAGAACATTTGATATTCCCATTTGGCCCGTTCAAACCCTTTAAGTTAACTTAGCTAACACAATTTTGCCAAGTAATCCTTGATTTCAATAATATGTGAGATTGTCTCCAAATAATCAGTTAGCTGTATTGTATTTCAGTTTCAATATTTGCAGTGGTTGAAAAGGCATCAATTTCAACTGTCAAAGGCATCCTTAACTCTTCTATCGTTTCACATCAGGCAGTAACACAAAACACATTTTAAAGGGGAGAAGAAGCTTTCACTTCTTTGGATCTGTATGCACGTGTGTCATCAAGTCTCTAATAACATGGCATTTCAAATCCTGAATGCAATTTCTACCTAACATTTGTTTTTCATTTGACAAGTGGCTAGGACTTAGTCACCCAAAACCAGGTTTAGGATTCCCACATTACAGTTAAGACCCCTTCTTAAGAAAGCCAGAAAAAGGTGCATCCCATCATGCAAACTTAGTGGACAGCTTAAGTTTCACTCTCTCTGCCCTCAGCATCTTTTCACAGAGGCTTAAGAGGTCACCCAATTTTAATGGTCACTTATTGCCTGTGGAGCGGTTCCCGGTGGTATAAAGGTACCCCAAGACCACCCCCAGTTCCAAAACAGCCTCAGGCTCAAAGGCTCAAAGTAATACTGGCACTGATGATGCATACCTGCACTGAAGGACCTCACAACTTACTCTCTTTTTCATTTCTTTTTGGGAGACTGCAGAAACCATTTTGGGCCCTGAACCTGAAACAGCAGCTCTGAATGATTTATGTCTACAGTGGGAAAATTAAAAAGAGGTCCTCTTTTGATTTGTGCACTTCATATCCGCTGATAAGAATTTTTCAGTTCCTGAGAGCAAGTGAGCAGCTTGTGCCGCAGACGCACAGGAATCATTTCCCTTCCCCAGACTGTTTAAATATTAGTGGAAGCATATTCAAGATGAATTGTTATAGCTAGTATAATTTTGGCAAGGGGAACAATAAAGTTATCATGCCGGAGAACAAGGCCTTAAAACGTATGTCCCTTAAATTAAAATGTAATATATTGCAGAGTTCTTTGAAAAAAGGGTATTTAATAAATGAGCAGATGAATGTAAAATGTGCTCTGTTTTATGTGTGACTTGGACAGTCTCGATCCAGTTTCTTCCTGTTTAAAGCCTGATCTAATTACACTTCTTCCATCCAAATGTCTGTAACAAATTCCAGTGGGTGAGTTCATGCCCTCTCCCTGCCAAACACACAAAATAGAGCAAAACACAAGGTGGCTTTCCAGTACCTGCACAGAATAGAAAATTCAGCAGTGTACTCACCTCAGCACGCTGTGTTCTCGGCTGGCTCGCATCTGTTTCGATGGCGTACACATCCACCAGGTAGAGGTCGGAGCCTTGTTCCCGGTCCAGCTCTGCAGCAGTCTGTATCACTCCAGTGTGGCGGCCAATGGTGAAAAGACGTCCCACAGCTTTCCCACCACTGCGAACCGCCACAATGAAATACTCCACTTTTGACGCTGAGCCTCGTGGACTTGAGGCATCCAGGGAGATGACATTTGTGCCAGGCGGCTGGCCCTCCTTCAGGATAGTAATGTATTTGGGCTGAGAAAAAACAGGCCCGTCCAGGCCTTGAAGGATGATGGTCAGCTCGGTTCTGGAAGTCTTGCGGTCAGGGCCGTGGTCCGTGGCTGACACAGAAAGTGTGTACATGAGTCGGGAAGGTACCAGCTGAGTAGCGAGGCGAATATCTCCGCTGTATCTGTCCATGATGAAAGTGTTCGAGTCTCCTTCCAAAAGCTCATATTCCACTTCCCCATTTGCACCCTCGTCGGGGTCAAAAGCCACCACTGTTGTCAGAATGGAACCCATGACAATGTTGGGCTCGGCAACAAGGGCATTCTGGGAGATAAAGGTGGGAACGTTGTCGTTCACGTCTGTGACCCATATTGTGACATTTTTCAGGGCGAAGCGACGAAACTCAACTGGAAATGCCTGATCAGTGGCTTTGACTGTGAGCTCGAAAAGATTTGAAAACTCTCTGTCCACTTCCTTGTTGGTGTAGATCAGCCCAGAGCTTGGATCAATGCTAAAGTGGTTTCCCCGGGGAATCTGTTGAACAATGGAGTACTCCAGCTGCCCGTTTATGTCTGCATCTGTATCGTGTGCTGTTATTGTCATGACTGAGGCTGAGATGGGGAGATTTTCAGGGATGGATTTAAAAATGTCACCAGGGGTGAATATGGGTGGGTTGTCATTGAAGTCCCTGACGTGAATGACCACAGGAATGGACGAGGAGCGGGCTGGTCTGCCGTTGTCCTTTGCAGTGATGTTCAGTTTGTAAAATGATTGTGTTTCAAAGTCCAGCTTTTTTACCAAAAAGATGCTGCCCGTGTTCGGACTGATGCTAAAAGTGCCGTGGTTATTCGTGGCTGTGATGCTGTACATTATGTCAGCGTTCTGACCTGAATCTGCATCCGTGGCTGTCACAGAGGCCACAAGCTCCCCTATCCTCATGTTCTCCAGCACGTCCACAGACAGTGAGGATTTAGGGAAGGAGGGGGAGTTGTCATTCTCATCCAGGATGCTTATACTGAGCATACAAGAAGAGGATAAGGGCACAGATCCAGCATCAACAGCTATGATTTTCAAAGAATAGGAGGATGTAGATTCATAATCCAGCTTTCCTACTAAAGTAACCTGTCCGGAGGTGCTGTCAATAATGAACTGTCCTTCCTCGTTGCCCTCTGGAATGTGATAATGAACATGCCCATTTTTGTTTTCATCCACATCTGATGCCGACACCCGCAGCAGTTGTGTCATGTTTTGAGCTGACTCAGAGATGGAGGCCTGGTAAATGTCTTTGGTGAATTTCGGAGGGTTGTCGTTGATGTCTTGGATGTAAACTTGCACTTTGGCCTGGTCTCTGAGGGGTTTGGGTAGACCCTGGTCGGACGAGACGACAATGAAGCTGAACACAGCGGCGCCTCTCTGTCTCATGAGTGACTCTCGGTCAAACTGTAGAGTGCTGGTCAGCTCCCCCGTGATGGCGTTCAGCTCAAAGTTGGACTGCGGAGTCTCAAATGTATACCTGACATCACTGTTTGGGCCAAAGTCCTTATCCTCTGCAAAAACACGGCCCACCAGCGAGCCCCTCTGCTGTTCCTCCTCAAAATGAAACACGTAATTAGTGCTGTTAAAGAGGGGACGGTTATCGTTTACATCATCCAGAATCACAGTGACATTCACAGTGGCACTAAGTGGTTCCACAGCCTGGTCTTTAGCCACAACCACTAAGTTATATCTGTCCTGTAGCTCTCTGTCCAACTCTACTTTAATGTACAGCTGCCCATCTGGAAAAATGCCAAACACATCACCTGTGTTACCGCCAGCGATGTCATACATAATCTCCCCGTTTAGACCAGAATCTTTGTCAGTGGCCTCCACTTTGAAAAAGCGACTGTTGACAGGTTCAGACTCCAGGATGATGACCTCATATGAAAGCTGATCGAACACCGGTGAGTTGTCATTGACGTCATAAACACTGACAATGAGGACAAGGCCAGAGGTGTGCTTGGGGACCCCCATGTCTGATGCGATGACCTCGACCTCGTAGGAGCTTGTGGTGACCTCCAGCGGGCCGGTCAGCGTGATAAGGCCGTGCTTCTCATGAATATGAAACAGGCCTTTTGGGTTCTGTTTGAGGCTGTAGACCACCACTCCGTTTGTCCCCTCATCAGGATCTGAAGCTTTGGCCTGAAAAATGACATGACCTGTACTCCAGTTTTCCACTGCACTCACATGCTCCACAGCATGAATGAAATGAGGGGCGTTATCATTTAAGTCCTTCACAGTGATGTTAACAAAGGCCTCTCCTGTGATCTCCCCTGCTCGGGCTACAACTTTAAGCTGATAAAAACCCTGCTCTTCTCTGTCTATCTGGCTCGATGCTATGATCTGACCTGCGCTGTTCACAGTGAAAAGCCCCCTCTGGTCTCCTGAAGTGATCAGATATGAAATGTTTGTGTTTAAATCTACACTTGTGGCTGACACTGTTCCAATAACTGTCCCAACGCCCACATTCTCAAACATGACAAAACTGTAAACTCCCTGGCTAAAGACTGGCGGGTTGTCTTGTGTGTCTATGACGGTTACAGTGACTATAGCCTGGATGTGTGAGCGCAAACCGCCACCATCTGCTGCTGTCACCTGCAGCTGGTAAGCTGTTTTCTCTTCTCTGTCAAGGGACACAAGTGTGCTAATTTTTCCTGTGTTGCTGTTAATACGAAATTTTGAAGAATCGCCAGCTGTAATTATATATTTAATTGTGCCATTTCGACCCAAATCTGGGTCTGTGGCTGAAACAGTGGTTACATAAGAACCTGAGGGTTCATTCTCTTTAACATTAGCAAAATACTGCACAGGGTAGAAAACTGGCCTGTTGTCATTGATATCCCTCAGGGTGATGTTGACTTTTCCAACAGAGTGCAACGGAGGGTTGCCAGCGTCTGTAGCCTGGATGTGGAGTAAGTATGAGGCCTGATCCTCCCTGTCTAGCTCCACTGCTGTGCTTAATCGCCCTGACATGGCATCCAGGCGAAACAGCTCCTGGACTGTGGCTGGAGTCTCTGCATCAAATGAGAACCGGATAGTTCCATTGGCCCCGAGGTCGTCATCTGAGGCAGACAGCACCACCAGTTCAGTCCCGGCAGGAGCGTGCTCCACCACGGAGACATGAAATGTGCTCTGTGTAAATGTGGGCACTTGGTCGTTCACGTCAGTGATGTTCACTATAAGTTTAGTGTAGGAAATCTTGGGCTGCAGCCCCTGATCTTTGGCACTAATGTTGAGCACAATTTCAGATGCTATTTCCCTATCCAGCAAAGCAGCACTGGTGACCAGACCACTGTTTTCACTGATGGAGAACCAGCCCAAAGTGTTTCCAGACACCAGGGAGTAGCGCAGGTTGGCATTCTGCCCAGAGTCACCATCTGTTGCAGAAACCCCTTTAATGTAGCTGCCTTTTGGTATGTCTTCACTGATATCTACTCTGTACAGTGTTTCCTGGAATATGGGTGGGTGATCATTGATATCATTCACAAAAATAACGAGACTGGCATAGGAGGACCTGGCAATAGGCTTCCCATTGTCTGACACAGACACAGTCAGGTTGTATGAGGAAATTCTCTCTCTGTCTAACACACTGGCCACTTTGATGAGACTTAAATTGGGCACAGGAGATGTGTGCACTTCAAAGTGTCTCTGCTCATTGCCTCCTAAGATTGAAACAGATATGTTACCATTGGCAGTGGAGGAGTCTGAATCGGAAACAGTGAGCAGAGCTACAACTGTGCCAATCTGTGCATTTTCATCCACAGAGGCAAACTTGGACGTTGTTGGAAAATACCGAAACTTCACCACTGGGTCGTTATCATTAACATCTAAGAGTTTGATTGTGGCTTCTGTTCTGCCTGACAGAGAGGGCACACCGTTATCTACAGCATGAATAGTCAGGGAGTACTCTTTTTTACTCTCATAATTCAAACCCTCCTTTATAATAATAGTTCCGGCTTTGGGGTCAATTTGGAAAGGTGATCCTTCATCTAAGAAGTACCTGATTTCAGCATTGGCTCCCTCATCCTGATCTGAAGCTGTAATCTGCAAAATACTTGAACCCACAGCTGCATCCTCAAAAACACTGGTTTGATATTGATCTTGATCAAACATAGGAGGGTTGTCATTTATGTCTTGTATAGTGACGTTTACTTGCAAGTAGCCAAACTTTTTCGGGTCTCCTTTGTCCTCCACTTCAATCAGGAGTTGGTAGAAGGGAGTAACTTCCCTGTCCAAGCCTCCAGTTGAAACAAGGTGCAAGAATGCCCCCTCTCCACTAGGATTGACTGTAATATCCAAACGGAATTTCCTCTGCTCGTTGCCTTTCACTATTCTGTACGTGGTGTGATCAACTCCGTTACTTCCAATGTCTGAGTCTGTCGCAGTGTCCAGGATCACCTGCCTGCCGCTGCTCGCGTCCTCCTTGAATGACACGACAATTGACGCGTCTGGAAAAACCGGGGAGTTGTCATTAATATCCAAAACTACTATCCTGACCTCCGTGGGGTAGGTGGGTTGACTGGACAGCACCACGACGTTGATGACATCACTTTGCAAAACTTCTCTGTCAATCACGGATGATGTGTAAATGACCCCAGTGGTGCCGTTAATTGCAAAAAGTTTGTGGTTCTCGCTGAAGCGGTAGGTGAAGCTGGGCTTGGTCTCTATCGTGCCCACGTAGGTGCCGACAGGCTGCTCCTCCAAGACCTGAAACTCTTGACGGACTTGACTGGATGCTGAATACTGAGACAGAGTCCATAACAGCAGTAAAACTAAATGAAACCGGCCTAAGCCCCTACCTGAGAGCGCCATGGTCAGTTAACCAGTCCACCTTTCTCAGACAGAGTTCATGCCCTTGATGCATCAACTTCACTGAGGTTAAACGAGTCACTAAAACATTATATTCCAGTGAATGTGCAGAGAAAATTCAATGGGAATACTATCCACACGTGTAGAGTGCTCTAAAGTACTCCAGAAGTGTTGTTTTATCCTCTGCGCAGCGCTCTGTCTCAATGCAACACAATCCTCTGAATGGACAGAATGCCTCCTAGTTTCATTTCCACTCTTCAAAAAGCATTTTCAAAACAATCCCATGACAGGCAAAAACAATGCAAAAGTTCCTGGCTCCCCGGACATGCGAGCAAAAAAAAAAGTTTATCCCCAGTTAGGACGCAGAAAACGGCGCAGAGCGTGAGCAAGCGGCTGATCCGACGCACCGTCCCGTGAAATAACGGTACAGGCGCTTCAGTTAATATTGTGCTTAGGAGTCCCAGTAACTTAGGACAAAGCTGGAGTTCCTCAAACTCCCTCCCATCACTGATCCCATTGGATAGTGCTACTCCTGCCCGCCCTCCCCCCTCCTTTCCCCCTCCATTGTGCAGCGCAGCCCGCTGTCCCAGCCTGTGGAAAGAGATGTCAATCAAATAAGACAGGTAACGATTCCCTAAGAGCTCTTAATGACCCCCGGTAACAGATTAATGTAAGATATGACGGTGTTAATGAGTTCCGGATACGAACATGTCTCATGAAACTCAAGGAAATCATCATCAGGTCAAAGCATAATAAAAGAGTGAACTATTTGTTACAAGAAAGTGTCAAATATGAAATAAAGGTCACTTTAAATAACATGTGAGTCCAGATATAGTCGTATCTAAAACGTTAAATTGGTATTTCATTACTATATATTTTTTTTACCTTTCAAATTGTTTGCTCTGTAGCTGAATGTAACAGAAAGCAACCTTAAGACATCTTGTAGAAATGTACTGTGGCAACAATCATCATAAAGGATAACTATGAATGCTCAGCTGGGTTCAGTTTTTATACATTCATCAGTTCAAAGGATTAATCCATTAAACATATACGGCAACTCTTATTTCAAGCATTCAACATAGTAGGTGAGATATTTGCATGACGTGCTGGTGCAGAGGGCTTCATAAACGTGGTTAAGTGGCTCCATCTAGTGGCCAAACTTTGTACTTTCGAATTAAAAGCCTACAGGAAAGTGTTGAAATTGGCTGGATAAATACATTTAAATGAGACAGCGTTGGTCTCCCTGGCAAGATTTATATTTTATTTTTTTTAAATAAAGTCCAATTAATTGTCCATTATTTTGAATCACCTAAACACATTTTAAAGGACAACATAATGAGACATACAATGTACAAAAGTACGAGAAGTACATGATGTAAAGAAAACAAGTAAATGAATAAGTTCATCGTGCATGTGATGGAAGGAAACATAGTATGAATAATATCAATCAGCACATGAACAATGTGGTTTTAACAGAGCCCAAACTGGAGGAGAACTGGTACATACAACACTGATGTCACAAATTATGAAAGAGTGATACAAATACATGATCCAATGTTTTCCCCAACAAAAATTTTGTTAGAAAAAAATGCTAATTTTTAAACTTTAACTAACCACAAAAGAAATACTGAACAATTGTTTATTTTTAGATTTAAAAAGTGTGGACATCTTTATGTGTTTTCCAACCATTCTAGATACAACACAATATAAATGTAATCCGTAAGTTATTCAGTAAAAAAAATGGCACTTAAAATCTAAGCAATGAGTAAGTCAAGTTAAGTATTTATCATTTATCATTTCAAGTTTTTGCATGACAAACATTACATGTTTGATGAATACTATCCACAATGGTATCATTCAATCATTTTAAACTTTTTAAAAAAGACAAAAACGACAGTTTCACATTTACCCATAATAACTTCTACACAAAGTCGTCATTGCTGATTCTCATCCACATTATTTTTGTCCTGTGATTTTATAAACATAAGACGTGCGACAATATTTACAACTTTACCACAAACCACCACCGCAACATGTTGTAATTAGTTGCTTACATTTTAGCATTAACTGTATTAGTTTGAAGCTGCATTGACAGAGTGGCCATTTATATTGTCCACCTAATGACACTTTGGGGTGGTACGAGTAGCCTAGTGGTTGAGCCTCTTGTGCAGAGGCTGAAATCCTCACAGCGGGCAGCCCTGGTTCAATCCTGACCTGTTGCTCCTTTCCCATGTCATTCCCCGCTCTCTTTCTCGCTCCCTGATTTTTCATTCTGTCCTCTGTTCTCGTTTTAAAGCATAAAAAGCCCTCAAATAAACCATAAATAAATCCCAATGAATGCTCTTTTGATTGTCTCCATGCTGTGGGATGGATCCAGGTCATATGAGTTCAATGAAAAGTCTAATTGCCGTTTGACGTAGAAGATCTGGAAAGTGAACTCCGGTGCTGCACATCATCTGTCCTGTAAAATAACATTACAGAGCATAATTACAACCCTGCTGCCTTTGACAGACACAAATGTTTACTCAGGTTTGCTATTTGACAATTTGTGGCTTCTGTAATCAGGCCTGTTGGCTGCCTGGATGTTAAGTAGGACATGAGTCGAATAATGTAATTGAATTAGTGAGCGGGCTGGACTGCTGGTAGCTCACAGCCTGACACACATTCAATGTTTTTGGTAGCAAACCCGAGCATCAAAGTAGATTACTTCTCCACAGGAGACGTTGAGCTAACGTGATTAGAGCGGCTAAGCCAAGAGCTCTCAGGATGCTTTTGATATAAATATCAAGTTGTTGTCATGTTTGACTTAATTCCTTTATGCTGACTGATGGTTTCACATGCTCTCAATGGCCAGCGTGCTTATTGTGACACGGAAGAGATGTGGCACTCTCCACGAACACTGAAACCACGTGAAAATACAACAGCAATGTAAATGTTTAAAGGTAGTGAATCATTTGTGTAAATTAATTCTCTATTACTAAAATAAAGGGATTTGCTTTTTACAACCCCGCCTTGTCCAAAATTCAGAATGCAGCAAAAAGTAAGATCTGCAGTGCGCCAAAAATACCTGGATGTGGTGCTGAGCTCAGCCAGTCTCCCCAGTGTGCTGTTTCCCACAATTCAAAACGCCAAAATCCTTCCTACATATTGTCCCATAATTATGCTCTTTGGTAAAGCATCTTGAGATAACACTTGTTATGAATTGGCGCTACACAAATAATGATTGATTTACTGTAGTCATTGTTGTATCCTGCTGTCGTGAAATATAAGGAAACCAGTGGAAAAATGCTGCACACCATTGTGAGACAGAAGACTGTTCCATCTAGGATTTCAGTTTTTTCCTGAGATCGGAGGACACTTCGATTGGGGGGGGGGAATGAATGCCTCTGTCATGGAGAAAGTTTGTTCCTTTTGAAATACATCCACCAAGACTTCACTTGTTTTTACCTACATATTCAAGAGGAGAAAAGTCATTCCACACATTTTGCTCACAAAAATGTCTCTGCTGCAACCACAGTGAGTCTGCAGCTGATCAAACAGTTGGATTATTACATAAAAACAGGGCTGCTTTCAGCTGAGAATGAAACACCAGGACACTCTTTTTATAAATCAATCTTTATTGATGATTCAGGAAAGTTACTTTGAAGTCTCAAAGAAAGCCGCAGGCAAAACAACTTTATGAGGATGTTAAATGAAAGTGAAATGAAATTATCTTTGGCTCTGTCGATATCCAAAAGTGGTCCAGGCAGACATATGTTAGAGAGAATTGCGAAATCCGCTCTATAAGATTAGTTCAGACCATCAAAGGCTGTTTCCATCATTCTGCAAAAAACAGCTCAGTGCAAGTACAGTGCCGACCCTCATAAAACCCATCAGCATGTTGTGCAGTCAGAGCTCAGTCTTGAAGACCAAATGCAGGAGTCAATGAGGATATGAAGGGCTGCAGCAATCTAAAGCGGCCATTCATGCACCGGGTTCTGTCTTTTGTGATGGGCACGGAAATCTGATTGGAGCGGAGTGACACAGAGACGAGTTGACAGTTGTGCAGGTTTGGATCAGAAGATTGATAGATAGATGGATACGAGGCAGATACTGTAATGACATCATTCTGGGGCACTTGAATGCAGCTTACAGGACCAGTCCTGTCTCATCCTTTCAAGAGTCATGGAGAAACAATATAGCAGAGGAGGGTAAAATGCTACTTCAAACCAAGTGATTACTGCAACACGAGTTCATTGAATAGCGTTTAAATTAAACCCAGCGAGGTTAAAGTAGTACACGCCAGAAAAACAAGACTGGAATCGTTTTTAATACTAAAAACACTAACACAGAGAGTGAATCTATCACATGTCTGTATTTGTTAAACATGCCTCTGGGTTTTAAATTGTCTCCCTGCCTCTCTGCAGCAGCTTCTTCTCCAGCCACCCCTCTTTAAAAGAGTTGAATGTGAGGACCTGCTGTTTCCTCGCTTGCTCATTTTCTGCTATTTTCCACCTCATTCATCTGATAATGCTGTGGGAATCTCTGCTTGGGGAAATACATATCAATCAAGACACTATATCACAGGTATTGAAGGATATCTTTTGCAGCAGCTGTTTGTAAAACAGACCAAAAAGTCATTTATTCCAAAAGGTGGAGGGTCAAATATTGCAGACCTGTTGAAATGTAGAATGAGAGCATGGAAATGGTTTGTTGACATACATCGGAGGTATTTCAGTATTTTCTTACTCTACCAGGCCAGAAAAGGGACGTCGACATGGGAAGAATCTTAAAGAGACAAATTAAACTCTTCATGAAGATGTCATAACTGTGAGATTTAACATCTGGTAGAAAAATATTCCTGGTAATCTCACATCAATTGTGATGGTAATTATTAAAGTACTTTTTTTGGTTACATTCGTGGCTGATAAGTCAAGAATGAAATGAAATGAAGTTTTTTTTTAACTTCACTTTTATTCAAACAGGTGATGAACCCGTTGAGATGAAGATCTCTTTCATAAGAGCGAGCTGGCCAAGAGGGCAGTGACACGCTGACGTACAGACCACAACCAAGGGCTTAATACCAAACTTGAATTTCCAGCTTCAATGATACATATTTTGACAGTAATAAATTCATAGTAGTCATAGTCATTTTTGCGATTGTTTTAATTAAAATTTTCACAAAATCAAAAACCTTGTGTAGAGGAAAATACAGTCATTGATGTGTATCCTGGAAATACATCTCTGGAGGCTTCACTCAGTGTGATGACTTCTTTGTATCTCTGACCTTCACAGAATAGATTCTGCAAAGATTGAGTTTCATTGCCAAGAACTCACCGAGGCTACTCTTCCATCAAAATCAGCAACAGAAAATGTTTTGACCATCAATCCAACAGACACTTTGGTACACCTTGTCTCTCAAACTGTGACGTTAAATCCTTCCTCTCGGCAAGTCAGGTACTAAACCTTTCTTCCTCGTTGTTTTCAAACTTCAAGGCTCAGTAGGGTTAGTATCAGAAACTATCTGCTTACTCCCACAGCATGTGAATATAAGATACCCCTGGGGATGTCCCCTGTTCATGAGGCATGATAATGAATACGCAGAGAAAACCATTACTGTGATGATGAGATGCATCAGAAGGTTGGAGATTTTTTTTTTTTTTTTTTAATCAAATATTGAATTGAATTGGCAAACATAAAGTTCATAAACTCATGTGTTCTATGATGTTTTTCTGCCCTTTTTCATGATACTCTTGATATCTTGTGTGAAGCACTTTGGATTGCCTTGATGCTGAAATGTGCTATTTTAAACAACCTTTCCTGGTAATCATGAAATGCTTTTAGTTTAAAACTGACATGAATTAAACACGTTGAAAATTCAAAAGTGTTCAGAAGTGTTGATAACTTTTTCTGATGTCAAAATAAAGGGATCATTATTCCATTGATTTTAAAATTCTCCTTCTTACCTTTAAGGCTCTTCGTAATGTCCTACCTCCGTACCTTTTTGATCTCTCGAACCCTTCGTTTAGCTTCCTCCATGCTCCTCACCACACCTCCATTCTGCCTTTCATCAATGGGGTCTTCAGCCCTCTGTCTCTGGAACTCTCTCCCATAATCCATCCATGATCTTAACGCTCTCTGCTTCTTCAAATCTCAGCTCAAAACTCACCTTTTTAGATGAGCACATTCTGTCTGACCATGCACTCCTCACTGGTGCTGAACAAACTCCAGTCCTGGAGGGTCGGCTTCCTCAGACTGCTCGATGTCTCCCTGCTCGGACGCAGCTGAATCCAATGAGTGACTCGTTATCAGGCTTCTGCAGTGCTTGATGACAACACATTGGTTTAAAGCAGGTGTGTTAGAGCAGGGAGACATCTAAAAGTCTGAGGAAGCCGGCCCTCCAGGACTGGAGTTTGACACCTGTGTTGTATAGGGACTTGGATGTGTCTTTTAAATGCCCAAAGTAAGGTATTTTCCTTCTTATTATCCTCTGCAAATGAATGATCAATGTGTGTTCAGGATTAGGCCGTGTTGAATGAAACAGCCACTTTACATGCTGTACCACATCTGACCAACAGGTGTCACTGTCGTACTATAACAAAACTAATCAGCTCTCCACAATAATATTAAAAGCATTACAAAGCAGAATTTAATAAAATGGTCCCCTCCCATACATTGTTTATTCCTCTGGACACAGGCCTGTTCACAGCAGAGTCGTGCTGATAGAAATCTGGTAAACAACATGTTTTTCTTTTCTTTGCAAAACTCAAAAAGGAAATGACCCCAAAACCCTTTAAAAAGTGACGCCAATACGTTACACCGCAGGCATTGGGACAAGAAATGTGAATAATTCATATCTTTTTAATAAGCAGGAACTAATTAAACTGCACTTTTTTTTGGTGCTTCATATCTTTTATGCTTAAACTGTCTGTGCTATGTTGTATATATCGTATATCTATATATCGTATATTAGCAAGAAAATGTCACAAAATATTTTTATCTATCTATCTATCTATCTATCTATCTATCTATCTATCTATCTATCTATCTATCTATCTATCTATCTATCTATCTATCTATCTATCTATCTCTCTCTCTCTCTCTCTCTCTCTCTCTCTCTCTCTCTCTCTCTCTCTCTCTCTCTCTCTCTCTCTCTCTCTCTCTCTCTCTCTCTCTCTCTCTCTCTCTCTCTATATATATATATATATATATATATATATATATATATATATATATATATATATATATATATATATATACACACACACACACACACACACACACACACTCTTAATAAAACATGAATAAAAGGCTACACAGGGAACAGTGACACACTGAAAAATGTTGATTTGAAGGATTAAGCCAACACAAACCAGAGAAAATATGATGAAGTCTAAGGTGTCTCAGGAAGTCTTTGATGGCTCCTAACTGCATGATTTATTGAATGGGGTATCTATTTCAAATTAATTTTCACTGTGCAATTATCATAAAATACTTCCAAGAAGAGATTCACACCCTCTGATGCACAAAGAAAACCGTCCGAGGTAACTGAAGTCATTTCAATAACAATCGGACCTGGGATGGATCCAGACGGGGATCAAGCACGGGGCAGCCTCCGTATACACATACTGCAAATTGCTTCGCTCGAGCAGTTGGTCCTGATTCAAGATAAGGAAATGAAGAAGACTGGTGCTCTTTGAATCCTTTGAAACTAATATGAAACTCAGAGCTGAGGCTGCAGAGGACTGAGGGGGACAGTGACAAATAGCAGTGAGTGGAGTGTGGAGTGTTGCTGTTCATTAGACCCCTTATCCAATTTCACACCCGCACTGGACCCCCCGCCCCCTCTTTTTTCTTGGCTGCCCTTTCAAAGAACCATCGTGAGGTTTGAGAGTTTGTCTGAGTTTCTTCAAACACCCTGAGGGGCAGAAGGAAAAAAAAAAGGAAATCTGCATCCCTTTTTAGCAGGGATCACACAGTATTAATGTTTGAAGGAAAACTGACACATAACGTCCATTTGCACCTGGTCATTTCTGACCCAGCACATTCAAAGTTGTGGATGAAGTGGGCTCCAGCATGCAAGTGTCGCAGTGTAGGATCAAGGCAGTGACAATCTCAGAACATACCAGCTATGATCTTGCAGTGCTCTAACCTCTAAGAGCAACTGCTAACTTATCAGGGTCTTCCTGTGCAGCCTGTGATCAGCTTTAAAGCACTTGAAGTTAAGTCTTCCTTAACCTAAAGCTGTGGTGTTGAGAGTCCAACTTGCAACTTAAGAAGCAAGTGGAGTTTGAATTTAGAGACCAGAGCACAGATTGATAGCTAGATATAATTCTGTTTAAGGGATTATAAGAAGATATACTTTATTAATATTGACTTTGTTGTTGAACATGTTACACACACACACACACACACACACACACACACACACACACACACACACACACACACACACACACACACACACACACACATATATCTTTGTTTTATCTACTTTATTATGTCACAATGCTTTTAGTATGAAACCTTTTTCTAACTAAATTGGAATATTCCGAAGTTTCTCATTTATAGCTTTGAGTTTCTCTTCTACTTTTCCAAGGTGTTAAAGATGTACCTCACATCATCAACTGGCTCCCTCATCACAAATAAAGGTAATGACTTGGCAAAAACTGAAATGAAGGTATAATGTTCCACATCGGCAGGGGTACTATTTCCTAAAGCCATGAAAATATTCCAGTTGCTGGAAACTGTACTTAGGAGGGTTTATGATGTTGGTTTAATGACACAAGCTAATAGGAGAGTTGAACGGCACACTGAGTTTGTTGTCAGACTGATGGCATCTTGGGTTAAGTACTTGTTGAAAACTCTTGAGGTGATTCACTTGAGTCTGGCCTGATTGGCCTCTCGGATGAATTCATATTTGAAATATCCTCAGGGCTATTGCATTGCTGTGTGCCCAGTCAAGAATCAAGACTGTGCTTTTAAACTCAAAGTATTTCACTGAGGAAATGATGTTCTATAAATAGAACAGAAGACGTAAAGGTAACACAACATCAATTGGGCTTCATTGTAGAGGCGTATATGTAGGATAATGTTTGTGACTGTGTAACCTCCTCCTTCTGTTACGTAAACAAACAGAGCCTAATTATTATTGAAGAACTGAATTTGAACAAGCCTTTGTTGTACTCAGACTTTACTCACACACGTGATCTCATTTGATGACATGAAAAACAGCTTGTTACTTCCTTTTCAGTGATTTTCCCCCCTAGCTGTTCAGATGTTATTAAACACTGTTTAAAGCTCCTGTGAGGAACTTTGACTTTGCATTGATTTTGGTGCCCCCTTGTGGACAAATGGTTCCTGAATCTCTATGCAAAATGTTGTCCTGTGTGTGTCTGTAGGTTGCAATTTCTGGTGAAAATTGCACTCCTCTTTCTTTTAACATTCATTGTGAACCTCTGCTGTCAAAAACACATATAAGGGTGTTTCTGTAGCATGTTGTAGTACACTTTGTCATGCTGTACCTTGCAGCAGTGCAGGAGATACAGGCAAAGCAGCTAAAGAAAAGTTCCATCTTGGCAAAGGTGTTGTTTGCTTTTGTAGCTCACACAGACACATCAGTATTCCTTTCACTTCCATAACCAGCTAAGCTCTCCTCACAGGAGCTCTAATTGTAAGAATTTTAGAAAACAAAAGTCAGGAGACCTTCACCTTTTGACCTTGTTCTGGCGACTTTGTGTTCATCCTAATAATAGTAGCATGACTTTAGTTGTCATGGTGACGTGACCATCAGATTATTTTGGGGACATTTAGAAACATGTGGGTAAAAGAGTTATTATTTAGACAAAAACTCAAGACAACTTTCTGAGCTCTTCAGGGTGAGCTGCATGTGTTAACACAAACAGTCACATTTTCATGCCGACTTGGATGTTTTCTGGGACCTTGAATTTTTTATTTCCTGCATGAAGTGGGGGTGAATTGATGTGAGCATAGGAAATAAATTGTCAGGAAAATTCCCTTCCAGCAGGTGGGAGAGGGTGAAGATGACATTTATATCCTCATTATATAAGCTCAAATTGTCTCTGTTACTTCATCCACAACTTTTGACGTCATTCTTTTCACAGTATGTCATGTACTCCCACCTGAGAGCCAACTCCACCTCCCGTCAGCAAAGACTCCTGCTGTGAGCTGCATATATGTGAATTTCTAGACACTTTTAGGAGTGCATGTGTGAAAATAGATCAGGTCACTTATCATACTTCTTAAACTTACTAATTAAGTACTTGAACTTGAACTCTTGGTTTCAAACGAAACACAAACAACTGTCTCCTGGTGGGTTTGCATGTGGTTGCTTTACATATAAATCGGATCTGGCTTCCTTTTTGGCTCATCATTTTTGTTTTGGATGCTTACAGACATGAGCCTTAGAGAAAAAAGCACTGCTTTGTGAGTATGAGTCACTCCTTTTACATAACATACAGTTACCTTACTAGTTATTAACAGACATTTTTTTTTCTTTCAAGGTTCTTTCATAATCTGGAATTAAAAAAATAAAAAAATTAGTTAAAATAACTTTAACAGCAATATTTCTGTATTAATGGATTTTTTTGCCACTTGGAAACATAATTAAACACAACAGTAAATCACCATCTTATTGCTATAGCCAAAATAACAGACAGCCATCACATATAATTATTTTGGATCAGTTCTTTGATTGGAAAACAACAGCTGCATTAAGTGACAGATCTGAACTCTTCTTCCCCATTTGACCATGTATATTGTGAGACATATGCCTCATGAGGCTGAGATTATTTAGTTCTTATCTATATTTACTTAGATGTGAAGCATACCACTCTGTAAAGTGAAGTATGCGATCCTCTGTGGCCATGTGAGAGCTGTGTATCACACACAGATAAAAGCCTGAAGCTGTCTGAGGAGGAGTGTGTAAATCTTTTACTGTACATTGAGCCACCTCTTAAAACGCCTCCTGCAGTCCTATTATTACCAGGGGATAGATTTCATGTTTGTCAAGGCAGAAAATAATAGCTTTGAAAGTGTTACGTTCATCCATGAAAGATTATGGAAAAGAAAAGCTGTGTTAAAATGTGCTGACTGAGGGGCGAGTTCATGCTGTACCTCCCACACGGGAGGGGGGATACCATGATTTGTGTCCCTTGATTCAGAGATCACATATCCTCGATAGAAAGGGGGAAAGCGCAAGGGTGAGGACGGATCCCTGAGGCACCCCATTAAGCAACATTTTACATTGTAGGCATTTCTTGAGTTACACTGGTATCAAATGTACCGCAGCCTGTGAAGTGCCCTGGGATACACTTTTCAAGTATAAGTTAAAAAAGACACATTCATACCCAGGCCTTGAGCTAGTGCTAGAAAAATAGTTGAATCAGGATAAAATCTATTTTTAACATTGCATTACTCCAGCCTGGTATGAGGAAAATTAAGTCCAGCTCCTGTATGATATGCTGTAATCAGTATTGACGCAGAAAGTTCTGTTTAGCAAGCTTGAAGCGGATTGAAGAACTTTGCTAGACTGCAGGAAGCTCATCCTGAAAGTTGGCTTGCTCCTGCAGAGAGTTCCTCTGAGGTTGGGAGATGTTCTGTAATTTCCGACCTCGAGCTAATCTGTACAGCATGCTGTGCGGTGAGGGTGCGATTTCCACTCGGGGCGGGAGGATGACAGATTCGCTGCATTTGAACTCCCTCATGTCTTCCTCATCACATCTGTAATTAAATATGCGCTCCCTTGGAGACAGTGGGGTTGTGGGTAATAAAAAGCCTGCTTTGTAAGTGCCCCCCCCACCCCCTTCCCCCCTTTTCATACGTCTCTCTGTGTCCTCTGCAGTTTTAGTTTGTGTTTGTCGGCATAGTGACAAACCCCCAGACACACTTAACAGGGAACTCTATTGCAAAGTTAATCTCTTCATCAGCTAAGAATAAAATCGGCTCCAACCAGCAAGGCTACATGAGTTGTTTTATGCAGCTGAACAATCCTGTCTGATCTTAACTAAACGACTCAAACAGACGTCTCCTTTCATATAACTCAGAGGAAAAGCCCCCCTCTTAATACAATATTATTAAGAGGGTGCTTTCTATTTTTAATGTAGGATTTTTTTGAGAGGAAAGTTTGCTTCATTTCACGCTCCAGACCCACTTTGATTGATGGCCTAGTTTAGAAACTGGGTTAATAATTTAGTTGTACTGTATTCATTCCTCTTGGTTGTATTTACATGTGTTATGTGTTGCTTTTAAAAATGTTCTTGAGTCAGTTTTGTTTGTAATGCAGTAGCATACTCTTTCCACTGGGAGCGTTTTGTTCTTTGCAGGTGAACATGCACGTCTTGTTGTGGTTCGCTGACTAACTAGATGTACTGTAAACAACATCCGCTAGCCCTAAATCAAATATGTAGCATTTTAATAGCTTCCAAATACAGCGTGGTTACTATATTTATTTATCTCTGCAACTTTTCCTCTGATTTTTTGTTTCGTTTACACTGATGGCTCATTTCAACCTTGCTTTTACTCACCATGTTTCTTAATCGGTGGTAAATTCCTTTGTTGTGCATCAAGGGCCAACATTTATGGGATTGGTGCTATATCAGTCTGGTATTACAGGTCTTCATGGAACATGTCCAGAACTAGTCTTCATCTAAAAATTTAATAAAATTTTTAGGCATGAAAAAGACAACGTGCAGCATTTAACATTCACTTGTCTGAGGACAAACTAATTTGTCCTTCAGGTCTCGATGTAACTCCAGCTGCATGTCTTCCATTTTCTCGCTGTTCACAATGTTTCTTTTTTCCCTTTTTTCACATCACAACAGATGCATTTCATTATGTTCAAAACATATTGAAACAATGAGAAAACCTTCACAGACGTCCAACAGAGAAATCCATCCCCACACAAGCTTTGGAACGCACCATCTTTAAGTTAAACAATATAGTTCATTTGTCCACAAGCCTGGAACAATATGTGAAATGCTGTACTTGTGTTACAGGTTTTAACAATGCAAGTAAATTATGTTTCAACAATGTGTACCTTACAGTGCCCCCAGCACACAAAGCTGGCCATAAATCCAGTTTTATCGCTCGTCCATACCTGAGGATAAATGTCCCCTCTTCAAAGCAGTATTAGGTATCACTGTGCAAACACGAAACCAATGATATCTCCTCCATCGCATGCTCTGCTCATACAGTATCTGTGTCATCTGAGCTACGTGTTTATCTCATTTTACATTTTTATTTTCTAATAGCAAAAGAAGTAGTCTTTTTTCCCAATATCTTTATTGATTTTCTGATATCCAAGCGTCACACAAAACTGAATCAACAGTTTCAAAAAGGCGATCCGTGTGATAAGCAGAGGAGATCATGTCTCCAGCAGACCATACACAAACTAACGATGCAGAGAAAGCTGAAATGTAGAAGAACAAGTGAATTGACCAAAAACAAAACACAGGGGCCCATGTAACACCTCCGAAGTAAAAAATGCAAATAACATGGATGCATAAATCAGAGACAGCATACAATCCTGTACATCTTAGCATCACCAGCATGTATCATGATTTCGCCCCTTAAGGAATCAGTCACACAAATTGTAATTTTTAATCTGGTCCTAAATGCATTACTGGTGCACATACAGCAACTGGTTGTGCAATAGAATCATGGTATTCTTGTTTTAAAGACGATTTTGTGAAATCAATCAGAAGGTTGGGGGTTTCATCCCAGGCGTCTGCGACAGCATGTCCGATGTGTCCTTGAGAAAGACACTTATCCCGATTACTCCGACTGCTTCACTTGCTGTTTACAAATGTGTCCGAATGGGATAAGTTACTTCTGATGCATACTTTACATAGCAACCTCTGCCATCAGTATGTGAGTGTGACCTGCAGTGTGAAAAGCACTTTGCCTAGTTTGAAGACTAGAAAAGCGCGATGCAAGCTCACGTTCTTTTACTATGATTCCACTCTGTCGGAGTCTGAAGGAAGTGCTGTGTTTATCACGTCGGCCCTGATGTCTCTGTGTCAGAGCGTGTATCTTGTGGTTTCCTGTACACAAACTCAGGCCGTTTATCAAGCTGGTTACGCTGGACTTGGGTTTGTGTTGTCAATACTGCAAGTGATCTGTAACTGAGACAGTCTCTGTTGACTGAAACAAAAAAGGACAAGTGCAATATAAAGTAAGTGTTTCTGTTATTTCTTGTTTTCATGACCCTTTTATTTGACCTTTTTTGTGAATTTCACAGCTCTTGCAACATCACAACACAGTAATATTGATTCAACTTAATTTCACTACATGTCTTGAGTCACATGCATTACAGTTGAACCGTTAGAGGGTGCCAGCTTTGCAGATGCTCAGCACTATGGCAGCTTTTAGCTTGTAAGCCAACGACTGTCAGGGCACACAACAATTACACCAGACCAGTTGAAATGATCCATATCAGAATGCACTACATTGACAGTATTGGGAAAGAACTTCTAATATGTCATGAACTACAGTTTCTTGAACTTTTACATGGTTTTCTTTTGCAACACCAGAGGTCACTGCTTGGAAACATTTGCCCCTAAGTCATACTTTTTCCAATATGCTGGTTGATGCAGTGCAGTGCATGAAATGATCATCTTTCACGTGTATTCATATATTTTATTTTACAGACTGTGGGGTGTCAATTAATGTATTACTATTTTTTATACATATACACAACGTGATTGAGTAAAAAGATGTTCAATGTGATGGCCCAAAAAGACTGCTGCAGAGTTCACGCCATCGTGGATTGGTTACTAAGCAGTGTGCTGGGAACAAATTCAACATTATCAATAATAGAGAAATTACTTTTCAAAGATAAAGTAGCCTGGCTCCAGACGCATGAATCACCACTCACATCGCAGAGATTTCTCAGAGATAAAAATAAGTCTGGATTTTGGCACAGTGACAGCTGTTTGCTCAGCTGGAGTAAGAATCAATCAAAGACCAATCAGAGCTTCAAACGCTGGATTAAGAATGGGGATGTCATCCTCCTGTGCCTCAGACAGAAAAACTGCTCAATCCATTTCGAAACTTGACAAAAAGATGGAAACAAAATGAGAACGTGGAATTATTGCAGTTACTCACATCATTGTAAGTCAACTTACAGAAAAAAAAAAACAATTATTAATTCAATCACAATCAATAATGCAAATGAGAAATTTAAATTGCAGACATTTCTCTTGTGTGACTGAAGGGAAAACCTTAAATGATACATCATGTCAGACTCTGCACTGAAATGCCGTCTGAAAATCTGAATAAAATGTTTTGCAGCTCAGAAACCTTTTGTGTCCTCTTCTTATATTTGTCAAAACAATTAAGGAAGCTTTCTGAGTTACCTGTCAATCTCCCATTCACATGACTCTAGCAACTGAGCCACAGCGGCCGTCTGCTCTTTGTATTCTCTCCAAATCTTTCAGTGTTCACTCTCCTTTTTAGTTTTTCTTAGCGGTTAAATTTGAAATAGAAGCAGTTTGTCAGATTTGCAACGTTTATATGACTTAAACCTGAAACATGATAGTAGTAAGTCAGGACACATATCAGCTTACCCGCTCTGAGAGTGACATCACAGGAATATGGCCACCGAGGGAATACGATCTGTTACTTACTTTGCAGTGATAGAGACGCTCACTTGTGTCAGCTGTACAAAAAAAAAGTGCTTAAGTGTGCATATGTCGGCTCCAGGCCGGAATAATAAGAAGGAACAGATGGTTGTTGTGGGAGAGGCTGTGAAGATTTGTGCTGAAATCAACTGAAATGTACTTTTACTTTTTAAGTACTTAAGTTCTTTAACTACTGTGATTACCTGTACTTGCTCAAGGCTTGTACAGTGGCTCAAATTTACAAGACTTCAGGGCAAGCTCAAACAACTTTATGACTAACACCTCTCTAATCTAATCAACTTTAAGCATCCCCAGTTGAGCAAAACAATAAGCTTCATTGATAACATAATGCCCCCAAAACCGAAAGTCATAACCAAAATCGTTTATTTTTGTAGCTGAATGTGGATCATTGTTTGAGTTTTATTTCCTAACATTACTGCTGGATTCCTCCTTCATTAGGAAGACTGGTTCAAAGCTGTCTTTAATGGACACATTTGGGCCGCATGCCAGCAGTGATTTTCAACTCTGCTGCTCTGTAAAATGACTCACAATTTGCTCCATTCAGGTAACTGTCAGCGCACTAATCTCCCATTTTAAAAAAAGTAATAATTATATACATATATAATTAAAGGAGAATCTTTCAGGCTGTTTATACAAAAACACAATCAGATTGTAAAGAACAGAGGCCTTGATGATGAGCGGGGGCTTTGTATTTGATCCCCCCCCCAAGGGCTCCACACTGTATCAGAGACTCGATGGACCATGTGGGAAGACGGGTCACCTGCATCAACAAGCAAAACCCCCTTTACCACCTCCACCTCCCCCCAGGATGATGACGGTTGTGGACAGATGAGCGATGACTAAGTGGTGCTGACACGCTAGTCCTCGCCTACCTTTTTGTTTGTGTGTAACTCTAAAAAAAAAAAAAAACTAAAAAAACCCTCCAGATTTGTGCTGTGTTGAGCAGCATTCAACTTGATGCAAATTGTAGTGTTGGTGCTTTTGCAGAAGGAAATCATTCTTTAAACATAGAACAAGAACAGAAAAACAACAACACATTTTATAACTTGAGAAATGGATGTTCTCGAATGCCTCTCTTTTCATTGGTTTTGTCTTTTTTGCCTTTTATTGACCCTTTGTCAAGCGTTTTATCATTAATTTTTTATCATTCTCAAGGTTTGGCTAGATTTGTGAGACTATATGTGGACTATCGCTGTTCAGAGGAGGAATGTTTAACATGGTGCTGTATGTGAAACATTCTACATTCTAGTTTCCACTTTAGGAGGAGAAAACAAAATCTCGCCACTGATCGCAGCGATGGGATGTAGTCGGGAAATTAATGAAGACAGGGAAGAGCTGGATTATAGAGAGGAGGGAGGAGGATCAGATGGAAAGGAGGGAAGAAAGCAAAAATGGGAGAGGTGACTAAAGGGTGAGAGATGATAAAAACAAGACAAAGAGTATATAAGAATGAGGAGGAGTGAGGCGACAAAAAAAACAGGATAGGAATGCAACATACAATAGGAGAGGAAATCAGGGGAATTTAAGAACGAGAGTAAAGGAGTAGGAATAAAGTGAGGAGAATTAAGGAGAGGAATGAGATCAATTGATGAAAGGACAGAAAAATGGAAAGCAGATGAGGAAAGGGGAAAGCAAAAGATGAGAGCAGATGAGACAGAACTAAAGCAGTGTGGCATCAGAAGAAGCAAAAGGGAGAGGAGATAAGGAGAATGAGGATGGAGCAGAGAAGCAGAAGGAAGCACGAGGAGAGGGGAGGAGACAAGAACAGAGGATAGGAGAAGATATGAGAGGAGAGCAAAGCATGGGAGGAAAGTAGTATGCATGAAAAAGGAGAAGAGAGAACACGAGAGGAAGAAGGGTAGGAGGTGGAGAGGAGGAAGAAAAGAGCAAGAGTGAGGAGGGAGAAATGCCGGAGCTGTTGGATTAGCTTTCCACCCTCAGAGGTTTTCTTTGTGAGGGAGTCTGGTTGCTGGGGGTAATCGGTTGTTGGGGGGGAGGGGGGGGGGGGGGGGGGGGTTGGAAGGGGTGAGACCGGGCTTGTACCTGTGACTCACTGGCCACAGGTGTCAATCAAACTTGCCCTCGCTGCCAGAGGAATGTGGTAAACAAAGCTGTGTGGTCCCTGAGACCCTGAGCGAGCGGTTTCTAAGGGCAGCAGTAATTTGGCAGTTGAATCAGGCGTTCAGACGCTCACTGAAGTCCAAGAACACCTGCAGGTGAGCAGGACAGGGAAAAAAACCACCCGTATCTCTGCCTCTGCTTTCTGTGTGTGTGTGTGTGTGCGTGTGTGTGTTTAGGAGGTGCAATCATATGCCTGCAGGCGCTGTGGGCAGAGGTTATTGTTCAGGCGTCTTACAGTGCACCTTTCTTCAGTCTTCAGTCTTTCTCAGGTTCCACTTGAACACTTTCATTTGTCTACTCTCAGAGCTGTTTTTGTTTTTTTCAAAAGTTCACAAGCTGCTGTATCTGCAGGCGACAATCACTGATCCAACACAAAAGTAGATTTACTACAATCTAAAAAAAAATAATCTTTTCACCTCCTTAATCAGCAAATATTCAGTGCAAAAATGTACTATTCAAAAAGTGTAAATATGTTAGTTTTCAAATTATCAATGTCACAAAAAATGTATTAAATTGCTTTAAATCCCTGCTATTCAAAAGAGATGATGGTTACATCACAGCAGCTCCATTGTCAGTTGTGCTCGTGTATGTCGAACATAGGTCGGATTTTGTGGTGTAAGGTCAACAATTTAAATTTTAATATAACACATATAACATGCTTTTTCTTCTGCCTGATTTGCCTGAAGTTATTTTATGTTCAGGTCACTACAGTCAGTAGCTACCGAAAGAGCAAAATGACTGAAACAGACACCAAGATGAGTTTCCTGGGGAAGGTGTGTGGTCCTAAAGAGCTCCGAGGGGAGCTCGGAGTAGAGCCACTTCTTTACATCGAAAGGAGCCAGTTGAGGTGGATGGGGCATCTGATTGGAAGGCCTCCTGGAAACCTCCCTTTGGAGGTTTTCCAGACACGCCCAACAAGAAGGGGTAAACCCAGAGTTCGCTAGAGAGATTAAATATCCCGATGAGCCTTGGAAACGCCTCAGCAGAAAAAGGTTGCTGAGGGAGAGGGAAGTCTGGGTTGACCTACTGCGCCTGCTTCCGGCATGACCCGACCGCCGAGAAGAGGAAGAAAATGGATGGATGCATGTATAATATGCTCAAAAGTTTCAATGTCACGGCTGTGTAACACCCTACAAACAAAAGCGCAGAGGTTCAAATAGATTTTTTTTTACTTAAAATTGAACTTTAACAAAACAGGACAGAGATGTTTATCTGTGCTTGGTCACAATCATTCTCATTATGCACACGTGAGCGTACTACCATCTGAACAGGTCAGAGCAACTACAGGGAGAGGCTTTAACATCACAGAGCTATCTGATCGGATGGCAAACTTGGACAGGTTTATATCGTAGATGGTTCGTAGCCTCAACCATATTTAAAACTTTCACATTTCATTCTTTATCTGGTACTGCGCTCACTTAAAATACTGCATTTTATCTTCACTTTGGTCTGGCTGTTTTATTCCTCTATTGTTGTTGATGTTCTTTTTATCTCTTATCTGTATCATCTCTTTCATGCCACATTATAAAGTGGGACAAGAAGTGTTGTTCTTTACTTACTGCAAAGAACCCAAGCTCAGTGATTATCGTGTTTGCTGCGGTGCTGCTCACCCTCTCATGACCTCAGAGTGGAGAAGCTGCTGGTGTTTTCTCTGCATGTTTCAACATTCAGCTCTCAGCTTTACTGTGTTCTCGCCAGATTCCTTCTATCACTCTTGGTTTTTGTACATCTGCAGCTACTGCACAACAGAAAACAATATAAGATGGTTATTTTTGGTGTTAATGTTTTGTGCTGCCCCTGAGATGTGATCTTTCTTGGCAGACACAATGTGTATGTATTTGTAAAATCCTTTCTTTGGTTACCAGTTGAAAAAGGATGTGGATGTAGACTTTGGCCCTTTGTCCACCTAGAATTTTGTTTATGTTATAACAGTGGTTATTTATGAAATTTTTTAGTTGCTTTAAAGATTCTTTTAAGCGTTAAGTTCCTAGAATATTTCAGTTAAGTTCTCTTACATGTGCTAATGTACTGTTTCCAATCAGTGAAATATGAAGAACAGAAACCATGCACTGTTTCCCTTTTACGGGAAGTTCCACGATTGACCACATTTCACCCTATCTGGCAGAGTTAAGCCTTTCCCGCCGAAGTAGCAAGCGACCTAAGAGAATTGTTTGGGAGTGTGTGTGTGTTTATTTGCGTTGACTCTCTGAATCCTTGCCTGATAAAACCTTTACGTGAAGTCCTCGGTGTAATTTCCGAAGCAGAGAATGATTGGCACCTGCAGAGTCTCTGGTTACGTCGACATGCACAGCAGCATTATTAGTCCTCATTTGAAGCCCCGACACCTCAGTGTTTGCTGTTCCCCGTCAACACGTTTGTTAAATGTCTTAGTAAGAGAAGGGTTTGTTCATTCTGTGCTGTGCCTGCCATCTAAAGACAGCTTTAATTTCATCAACCTCTTTAAATATTTAATTTCCCACAGTGAGAGCTGTGATTACACATATTGATTATGAAGTTATTGTGAAGCGGCTAATCTTAGCATATGAAGGATCTTTAAAGCATTCTCAATAAGAAGAAGTTCATTTATTATTATTTTTTTAGATGTAAGCTTTCAAATGGTGACCTGCCTTTCCCACTGTCTTTGGAAATGATTAGTGTAAAAAAAGAGAACAAAAACCAGATGAAAAAAAAGGTTGCTAAATCTTTGAGAGTAATGGAAAAATGTTCCCTGTGATAATGAAACGATGTGCCCTTAGGTTTCCTTCTTCTTTTTTAAACCAATCAGAAGTTTACAATGAAAATATGATGACATGAGCAAAAAGAACATCCTGTTATCACTCTGTGTTTTGTCGTACACAATTTTATGTCAAGGCAGTTTTACTGTTACCAGCTTGTTTGAACTTTCACTGATCCAAGAAGGTAAGCACATGTGTCCTCTTCCTTGTCAAACAGATGTTAAATATGTGGCAGATTCAGCTCAAGCTAAATAACTTTCAGTGTTTTAGGAGTTATTTGTGTTTGCATGGTGACTATTTTATTTCAATATCAAATAATCTCATTTAAAAAGAGTATGTCTACTGTGTGTATAAACATTTAATCCTGACAAGTGGAATTGTTGCTTCATATTTTTTTTTGCTTTAATGTCTCTTCTGAACAGGAAAACCAGAGAGACCAGTATGAAAATGGATTCAATGGAATATGATGACGAGTACACTAACAGTACTGTCAATCTCTACAGTAATCATTAGCAACATTTAAAAAAAACAACAAAAAAAACAAACATTTTTAATGGATCCTAAATAATCACTTTCCTGTTTTATAAGGCACACAGAAACATCCGGGGCATTTTAAAAAATGGTTCTGTTTTTTTTCATCTTTTGATGTAGTGTCTTTGCACAAAAGAAACAAGCTGCCGCCTCGATGGACGACTGTGTGTCTTGGGCTGATTCTCTTTCTCCTGTTGGTCTTTAACATAGCACAGCTCATCTATCGTGAGTACTTTCATCCAATTCTCATTTCCAAAGGCATAACAAAGAATACTGTTGTCACAGATCATTTAATAAAACGACAAATTAGAGAAAAACATATATTGACATTTTCATACAAGTAGATCAAAGCAAATATGTCGACATTTATGGCCATGTTTTGATAATGTCTTGGCATTTCACAGTTACCAGTCGTCCTGCAGCAGCAGACCAAGTTCAGGACAGTTTCAACTACCAAAGAAGTTGTGAGGCCAAACTCAGCAACCTGTCGAAAGAAAAAGAGGAGCTTCTGCAGAGATACAACACCTTGCAGATGAACATGAAACTCAAAGAGTTGGACGCCAATTACTTTAATTTGACAACACAGAGCCGAGAGTTAGTCAACAAGGTCAATGAGCTGGTGAAGATAGTGGAGAAAGAGAAAGGTATGATGGTTTTCTTACATGCTTAAATATTCATTAAATATTCAGTTTTTTAGCGTTGAATTGATGTCTGTTTTGAATAAGCAGGTGGACCTTGTCAGACAGGCTGGAAGAACTTTGGTGCCAGCTGTTACTTTGTTACAACAGTAAAAAAAAACTGGACTATAAGCAGACAAGACTGTCTCGCCCTGGGAGCTGATCTGACCATCATTAACAGCGGGGAGAAACAGGTAAGAAAGCAAGAAAGACAGTAAGAAACAAAGACAAGGCATGTTTGTTTACAGATCACCTTTCATGCACAGAGCAACTAAAGGTGCACAAACTTTATTTAGAAGAAAGACTTTCAAATACAACGTATTAAAATATTAGCCTAAACCCACTTCTGAAAGGTTAAATACAAACAGCACTTCTGCTTCGGCTGAAGTCTTCTTGTATGGTTGTTTTCTTAAACACAAAATGTAAGAAACACTTTTTCATGTTTTACGTTTTTTTCAAGCAGAATGAAGATGTTTTTTTTTTTGTTAAAACATATAGTTGCCGTTGTTTTTTCTTTTAAAATCATTGTGTTTTATCTCAACAATCAAATGTTTTGCTGTCAAGAACCTGCGTGCGGGTGATCACTTTGTCCTGCAGCAGCGGTTTCAGGCATTAAAAATATGATTTGAGAAAATACCAGGCTTGTTGCTGATGGTCTCGTTTGCTTTTGACGATCATAAAGAAGAGTCAGTAATAATTTAATCCTGAATCGCAATCTGCTAAAATCTTTAAGCTTTAAAAGGAAAGACTTGCGTCAAAAATGTGATTTAACGTGTATTTAAATTAAGAATATGTCAGGACCTGTTTAAAAGAAAGAAACAGTGTGTGACAGAGTGTGAAGTTTTGCATAATTTAAGTTTTAATCATTCCTGTCTTCTCTATGTGTTGTACCAACAGATATTTGTTAACGGGTTGCTGCCGTTGTCTGTAAACGCTTGGATCGGTATGCATGACAGTCTTCAGGAAGGGACCTGGATGTGGGTGGATGGGACCCCCGTCACTACGACGTAAGTTTTAACTGCAGACTGTATGTGTGCCTTCTTCACCCGCCATACAATAAAATAATTTGCATTTCGAAAGACCTTAAAACGCTCACGTCTGACACCCTCTCATTGTGTCAGCAATCACAGGCTGGCGATCTTGTAGGGTCTAACTGCGAGGCTACAACTAGATCCCTTTGGAGATTATTTCTCATCATGTACCTGGTTGAACTTTACAACTACAACTTTTGATCTGAAAGCCAAAAAAAAAAAAGGGACAATCAAGAGGAGGTGAAACTGGTCACAGGGTTGAAGTGAACCTATTACTGTCCACCTTTTTTCCACTCAAAGAGGCTTTCTTGTTCTCTTCACAACTCCACCAGTTTCTCCTCCTATTCCACAATACACAAGAGCCACACGTTCCTTCCCCTCACGTCCATATTTACGAGTTTGCAACTTCCTGTTTGGGCAGGCGAGAGATCGATCCCATTGGTTATTGACAATACTCACTTCGTTAAACAACACAATTTGCATGAGGCACGACTTAAGACCTGTGATAATATCATAAATGTTTTTTTTTATAGCCCCACAAAGACGACGTACAGTATGTCCAGCATGACAGACAGTTTATTCTTCTGATTTCTTGCCCATCAGGTACTGGCAGGAAGGGCAGCCCAACAGCCACGAGGGGAACCAGGACTGTGGAGAAATCGTGCAGTCGGGACAAGTTGGAGCCTGGAATGATGACGGCTGTTTTAGTGAAAATGTCGCCGTCTGTGAAAAATAAGATCAAAATTAATTTACGATTTACGAATGTGTGAATGTATACCATTGATGTTTAAGCCTCGTTATATTCTGTATTTGATAAGTGAAAAGTCCCAAACCAAAAATTACAGTGTTCCTTGATATCACAAAGTATATTTACTCACATAAACTTTCTGCTTCACTATGTAATTACTTTGTAAACAATTGTATATTCACGTAGAATTGAAAATAGTTCCTCATAAAATGCATAAAATGAGACAAAACTATTCAAAAACTGCTGATTTACGCTTGTTTGTTTTGCTTCTGTGATCCATTGTTATAAACCACCAGTGTGAGGATTAATTGACACTTGCTCTTTATGTCTCAGTTCGTTAAATATGTAACTCTCTCCCTACTTTTAGGTGGTGGTGTGCAATGAGTTCATTATCTCATTTTCTAGCACCCAGAGAAGCTCCTACCTCATTTACTGAGGAGGAGCAAATCAATGGAGTCCCTCGCCCAAAACCCTGAAAAAATGAGACCATTCAGCAGCTTTAGACACATTTATACATCTTAAATCTACACTTGCATTGCTAAGATTTGACTCTACATATTAACTACATATTAAGATACTACATGCATGTACTGTACTTGGCCCTTTTAAAATTGCACAGGTATAGCCTTTCTTGAAAACTAAGTGTGATCGACATCATGCAACATGAGTCATTTCTACCCGTGTGTGTGTGTGTGTGTGTGTGTGTGTGTGTGTGTAAGAGAGTGAAAACATGTAACTGACTTCATCTCACCTTTGTAGAAAACTTTACCAACAATAATTGCACTTAGTCTCTTGTGCAGTTTGATCACTCAGGCCGGTTTGAGAAGCAGAACAGTGTGAGCATGTAAACCGTGAGCTTTGGTTGTGAGTTGTAAAGGATCCACTCGTAGATTGAGAAGTAACATTTCACCAACATTGACACAATCTAACAGTGTATGCCAGGCATTAGAAAACTTTGAGATTGAATAAGATGTGTTCGTCGAATAAAGTGTTAGTTCAGTCTAACAAAACTAGCTCAACTTCCAGAAGGACAAAAGCATTATATCTCCATCTCTTTGATGAGGAGACACACAATAAAGTGGGATGGTTAGCATTTATTACAGAGCTGCTGCGGTGCATTGCATCATTTCACACAGGTGGTATTTTTACTGTGTCCACCTCCATTTATCACCCTGATGCACCCTGAACAGATGACACAGCACCAACCAATACAAAGTGCTGACAAAGCACTTTGCAGCCAAACCATGCTCCATATTACATAACAAAGAAGCAGACATGGCACGTTTCACAGTCACTCACATGTGAGTGGTATAGAAAGCAGATGTATTTAGCCGACAGAGACACCACGCTCTGGCATGTGGATCATTCTGGGTGTGGTGGCGGTTGCATCGAGTGCGGCTGTTCTTGAAGGGGGGCGTCTTAACCATCCATTGCACCAAGCCTTTTCATTCCCCCGAGTGATGAGTCTGATCCAAACCGTCTGTGGTGGAGTGGTGCGATGGGACTCCCCCCAGGACGTAGGCGGGTGGTGTGGTAGCACTTTAAACTGCTTGGCTAAAAATAAAAGATCAAGGCGCCTCGAATAGAAATGTTGGTCTGGTTAGATTTACAGAGCATGAAAAGATGTTTGTATGTAAGATACTGTATTTTAATACTTTACTTTTCCAAGTAGGCTAAAGTACAGAGCAACAAATAACCATTTTGACAGTTGAAGGATGATGTGAGTAAGTTCTCCTTTTTCTGTCTAAATTGGCTTTGCTAAGAAATTTGAGGACTTGCGTGCTTATGATTAGTAAAAAATCCTATTGTACTTGGTGGTTTGGTGAGGTAACGTTATCTGTACCTGTAGGTACAGTAGATTTTACTGCGAGTGAGTCGGCCTCCTTACACAATCAACAGCATAGGACAAGACATGATAGATTCAGAGTCAGACAACTTTATTCATCCCAGAAAGTGCAAATCAGTTGCACAGCCTGAAGAGGCATTGAAAGAAGCCAAGATAATAATCAGAAAACAAACACAGTCACAGCAGCATTATCATTCTTTTAGCAGCCTTAGGCCCAACAATAATTGTGCAAAGACAGTGCTCAAGACAAAAAAGGTAACCCATTGTATAAGGAATCTGTCAAAACAACAAGAATCCAACCTACGTAGGACCAACCATCAATCACTATAAACAGGTCATTCAAACAAGTTCAAATGTCTTACAGTAACATTTGCCATTAGAAGATGCCTGAATACTCAAGGACTGAAGGACTAGGACTGAATTTGCACTCACAGCTTTATTACCTACATTTGCATGGATCTTAAATCACATAAACGCGTTTTCACAATTCAAGAAAGATGGTTTCAGTCTTCATTCTAATACACTCTGTTGGATTGACTTTCCTAAGTTATGTTTAAAAATGTTGTCTCAACGAACTATATTGTAATACCATTTCAGCGAGCAGACTCATTAACACATTCAAACATACACAAAGGATTTATTTTTGGTAGGTAAAAAGACAAATCGTTTTGTACCAGATTATCATGTAATCATCACAGTGTTGTACAGTAAATTGTATTAATGCCCTACATATATACACATGTTGAGAGTACTGTATATGCCTTGTTACATGTCATTTCAATTCATTATTAACAAACTTTCATTTCATACATTTGAATAAATCAGAGATTTCCCTTTGCAAACATAAAGTTATCCCAAAGGTCACAGAATACTTACTACTGTGTAAGGATTAACATTGATCGCAAAATCTGAATTTAAGTGAGTGAGTGAGTCAGTTTAGGTGACCTTATTTGACCTTATTGTTCACAGATGCCGATATTTGAAGTTGAACAAGTTTCATCATTCCATCCTCCTCCGTTTGTGCTTGACCAAAATTCTACACAGTCCTGGTTCCTCCCCATAAAGCTGTCAGGCCGCCCCTTCTTCCAGAACCTGATGCAAAAGATATCAGAGAAATATACTGTATCATCTCTTATCTCAGACCAGTTGCACTATCAGAATTTTTATTGTGGGTGAACCTCCAGAAAACTGGATGGGCCAGTTAAAAGAATAAATAACCCTAATGAATGTTCAATACACAAAAAGACTGAAATGGAATTATATCTTTGGAGGGTCTGTTTCTCGGTCCATTTATTGACCCAGCATGCCGGGCAGGGGACTGTCCAAAATTAATAAACTTTGTCTTATAAATTCATAATGACAAAAGAACTGTATCGACATGAAATAACACGATAAAACTAACTAAAGGCTGGCTCACACGGTAGGTTTTTAAAAGGTTTTAAATTTTCCCAAACCTTACAGACCACATACATGGCGATAAATAATCAGAGTTTTCACAGCTTTGGTTGTACAGTGTGTGGTGTGCAGCCACACGGCAACATCAACACACAACACATAAACTGATTTGACTCGCGAACGTCCCCCGATCAGACGGGAAATCTTGCAAAACCTCTTGAGATCAAACAAGCTTTGATTCCCTGCATGGTAACTTATCAATTGTAAATTGCAGGAGTTTCCTCCTCTTGCTCCTCAGACCGTTTCTTATTGAATTTAAATGAAAACAAGCTGCTTTGTTTTGCTTTGTGTTTCATTTTCGCCAATTAACAGTTGAGTTGCATTGAGCTTGTTTTAAAAAAAAATCAGCCGACTTCATTCATTTCACTAGATCACTTGCTGGTGACGATGCAGCCTGTAGGCAGGCTCAAGGGTCCATAAGTGGGGTAGAAGCCACTGATTGGCTGAGAAGCTTTCTCTCAAAGCTTTCCTCAAGCTGCTTATTGGATGAACTGCTAGAATCAAAATCACTCATTACTCACTATAGGCCTGGGTCAAACTAAACTTACGTAGTTGTGGCGGAGGTCCCATCCACCCATTTCCAGGTCCCCTCTGTGTCACTGTCAGTCAGCCCAATCCAGGGTTCTGTGCCTGATCCTATTATCCCATTGATAAATGTCTGTTAGGAGAACAAACATAAAAATGATCAACACTCTCCAAATGTAATTACTGCAAAATGCTCATTCTATAACACACACTTTACATCAGACTCCCTGCAAATCAAGCTTTTTTTTTGTAAAATTATTATTATTTTTTTATTAGGTCTGTCTTTTCCTTCATAGCAGCCTATTGCTCTGAAGAACAGACTGTTTATATAAAAAACAGACCGTTGCCATGACAAACAGACTGTTGATATCAAGAACAGACTGTTTCTCGTAAAGCTACGCTAATCAAATACTCTGGAGGACTGACAATGACGTTGTCAGAAAATCTCTCTACAATTCTACAACTCATTTATCAGATTCAAGTCTTGTTCCAAGCATCAGCAGGAATGTTTAATGTGAGTAAAGCAGCTTGTTAAACTCATGAACGATGCTGTTCAAACTTTGTTTTCTTAGCAAAAAATAATATAGACACATTTTGAATCAATATTTCATGTCCATTTATTGACAACTGAAGTAGATGAATAATATACACACTATCCTAACACGGAGTGTATTACCATATTCACAAATATAAGACTTTCTTTGTTTCTCACCTGTTCATCCCTGCTGTTTATGATGGCCAGATCAGCTCCTTGGCTGATGCAGTAGTCTCTGCTTTCAGACCAGGTTCTCTTTCCAGATGTAACATAGTAACAGTTGCCAATAAACCTTTTCCAGCTTGTCTTACAGGGTCTTTCTGTATAAGTAAAAATACAGTGAGACACAAAATACCACACGTCAACAAAAATCCAACTGACTTTAAAGTTGGGAGTTGTTCATACTCATAAAGTTAAGATTAATTGAACTTCATGAGAAACATCTTACCTTTGAGTTTACTGATCTTCTGATCTTTAACTGTTGATAAACTCCTGTAATTGGTCTGTAGCTGATCTTTCTCCCTCTGCAGAGTATTATAACGGCCTTGCAATACGGCTTTGCTTGTTTGCAGCTGGTCCTTGTCACTCTTAAGTGAATTGTAACTCCTCTGCAGCTCATCCCTGTTGGTTCTCATCGTGTTAAACTGTGTCTGTAAGTCGTTCTTCTCTCTTTGCAGGTTGTCACGATTCTTCTGCATGTTATTGTAGTTTGTTTGTAGCTGATTCTTCTCTTGTGTTAGGGTGTTTAAACTTTGCTGCAGTCTGTCTTTTTCTTTCGTCAAGTCACTTCTTACTTTGACAATATTCTTCTCCAGCTGATCTTTTTCTGATGCTAAACTCCTGTGATTGGTCTGTAGCTGATCTTTCTCCCTCTGCAGAGTATCATAACGGCCTTGCAAAGCTTCTTTGTCTGCAGACAGTGATTGGTATCTGTTCTGAAGTAGGTTTTTACTCTGGGTCAGATTTGTGTAGCTTGTTTGAAGCAGGTCCTTGTCACTCTTCAGTGAATTGTAACTCCTCTGCAGCTCATCCCTGTTTGTTCTCATTGTGTTAAACTGTGTCTGTAAGTCGTTCTTTTCTCTTTGCAGGTTGTCACGATTCTTCTGCATGTCATTGAAGTTTGTTTGTAGCTGATTCTTCTCTTGTGTTAGGGTGTTTAAACTTTGCTGAAATCTGTTTGTCTCTTTCATCAGGTCACCTCTTACTTTGGTGATATTCTTCTCCAGCTGATCTTTAACTGTTGATACACTCCTGTGATTGGTCTGTAGCTGATCTTTCTCTCTCTGCAGAGTATCATAACGGCCTTGCAGAGCTTCTTTGTCCGTGGACAGTGATTGGTATCTGTTCTGAAGTAGGTTTTGACTCTGGGTCAGATTTGCGTAGCTTGTTTGCAACTGATCCTTGTCACTCTTCAGGGAAGTGTAACTCCTCTGCAGCTCATCCTTTCCTTTTTGAAGTTCATCATAGTTGTTCTGCAGCTGGTCTTTTGTTTTTGTCAAGTTACTCAATGTGGCCTTGAACATTTTTATCTCTGCAGCTGAAGCATTAGAGGTTCCCTGCAGCTGATCTGAACCTATGAAATGAAAAAAAGTCTCACGCTATTTAGATTACTGCGATTAGTAAAAAAAAACAAAAACACTATACACACTATAATGCTACAATTCTGAATGTCCATACTAAATATTGGCAAATTTTTTCGATCATGGGGTAAACAAGTTTGAGTTATCCCATCATGAGCCTGCAGGGTGCGGTTCCCTGCAGCTGATCTGCTCCCGTGCTGGTAAAGTTGAAAATGTGATCTATGAAAAAAGTATCAAATTCTTTAGATTATTGCTGAAAATTTTAAAAACACTATACTGTTACAATCCTAGATGCCCATACCAAATGTTGGAAAAGTTTTAGATCACGAGGTAAAAACATGTGAGTTATCCCCAGGATTATATATATATATATATATACACACACACATAGATACATATATACATAGTGATTTCTGCAGAGTTCCCGCAATTTAACTAACTGTTTCAGGCAGAGTCTGAAGTGAGGGATTTTACTATCGATATTATAAGATTATAAAGAGCTTCTTTTAGATGCAAATCATGCAAAGCTGGTCTACATGACTGGGAGGTAAAAATGAGTATAATATGGAATCTAGAAACATGAGCTCTTCTTAGATTTGATGGAAGTTGCTAATTATAAAAATAATATTCAAAGTGACAACATGACAAAACTTACAGTAGAGATATTGTCCTATGTTCCCAGCCAACAGGACAGCACACAGCAATCCAAGAGCCACGGAGACACATCTGAAAGGAGGGGTTCTTCTCTGAAAATCAACTGTATCAACAATAAAAAGAAAATTAATTATCCATAGGGACAGAGCTGCCTCTTTATCAAATTCTCCCAAGGAATTGAACACTGTAGAAAACTGCTTATGAGCATCTACATTAAGTTAATAAAGTCACTCTGTCCAAACTGACATGCTTTACACTTCTTTATCCTTGTGCTTAATACTCTTGATGTTGGGTCTTGTAGTGTATTTTGTAGGTTGATGCTTTACCTTTTGTCACAAGGCCCTCCATGGTGAGGTCCCTCTTCATATGTAGGCTGTCATCAATCTCCATCGGATCCATTGTGATAACCGTCTCACTGTAAAAAGTCAAGAAGAAAACGTCAACATGTTTGTCATCAGTTATAAAATGATGGGTCCAAACACTTGACTCATTCACATTCTAGTTATAAGACCCATTACTTTTTTCCTTTCTTATGCATGTATCAGTTTTGACTTATAGCGTGGAATAATGTAAGATGGGACAATTACAATATGATACAGTAAAATGGAATACAACTTTGCAAGTTACCATAAGAGACCTATTTGCTTGAAACAAGCTTACATTAAGTGATTTGTAAAGTGAAAATAATTAAGCTTACTTGAGGTAATCAAAGTTTTTAAGAATTATAGGGATCAGTTCAAACTGGAAGAAGCACTCAGAATAAAATCTTGGATGAAAATGAATTCAAGTTTGGTCAAATTAATCAAAGAAGAGTAAAGTGGCCATACGTGCACTTACCATGAATCAAAGAAGATGGAAAGGAGTCTGTATCACATCCACTGCATTCCCATAAAGACACTTATTTACAAGGAGCATCACAGATATTTATTGTGTAGAAAAACAGGAAGCTCCTTTTGCCCATGTCATCAAATGTCCGACTTAAAACTGAAACTGATTGGTCTAAAAAACAACCATTCAGATGTGCTGTATCAACATTCTTGGTATTAAGTTTTTCAGGTAATTTTTGGCCACAAGAAACAAGAGGGAGTTCACCAGTTATCGCACTGAGGTTTTTAGCTCTCGTCCTTCATCTTCTGACCTTTCTGTTCCTTCTTCCCACAAATTCACTTCCCACAGAGGTCAAACAGGACAGTGACAGAGCTACAGAGGTATAGATAGTTTTAGCCATGTAGCCAATTCCAAGGATGCTAACCCAGCAGTGTGCAGTTCAAAAACACACTATAGTTCAACAGCATACATATTCAGTGCTTTAAGCATTTTAAGACCTTGTTTTGGGGAAATCAATGTTTCTTCAGGATCAAACCCTCTTTGGGTAACACTTCAGGTCACAGTATTCACACTTTGATATGGCTTGTTGTTGAAATGTCTTATATGAATAAAAAACCTTGCCTTACCTTCGCTATTTTGACTACTTGCTTATTATCATGCTAATTGTTAGCATAGTGACCGCGTTCTAGTCATTTAAGTACTACCTTATTCCACATGACCATAAACTATAGCTAATAGGCTAAATTATGTCGTACAGAATGTACGTACTTGAATGGATTTGAAAGGCATCATTGTGACCTCTATCGATCAGTAGGCTTGGTCACCAAAGAAAGCAGCACAGAAGTTTGTTTATTTCCAGGGCACTCATCGGTAAACTCCCTTCTTACCTGACTACTCTGCTGTGTATAAAATGTGACAAGCCAGATCACTTTTAAAATACCAAGGTTTTGGACTGAATGGAAAGACTGGTGTTACTGCTGCTTCACCCAATACGTGAAATAAGATTCAAAGGACGGCTGACCTGCAGGCTCTTGTTTCAAACAGCATTTTTCAAGATCTAGTGTCTGAACTACTTAGAAAAGGAAATTGCATCAATTTTACTTGGTTTACATGTTTATATTGGTGTTGTTTATATCTTTTGTATTGCAGCCATGCTGCCCTGGAAAAGAGATCTGGGTCTCATTAGGTAACATAAACGATACGTAAATAAAGATAGTCATTGACTTGTTAACACTTTGTCTGAACACGGCCCGTTTGTAAGCAGATTACACATCATAAAACCTCTCTATTATTCTTGTTTAAACACCATCTCCTGGTAAACCACCTTGAATAGAAAACTTTCCAAAGTGTCTGATCAGCCAGCTATCACTCTCTTCATTTGTGGATCTGTCAGGTGGAAGCAGTTCTTTAACTGTGTGAGGAAGTTCAGCCTGTAACGGAGCTCAGCGTGTAAAATCAAAACTGATACAAATTCAGCTGACGGTCAACGTGTGTCTAACTGAGGTGGCTGGACTGAACTCTGAATCACCTTCAGAACTCCTGAATTATGATTGCTGTTATTAATATTATAGCAAAAAATCATCCAATCAGAGCAACCCAAAAATATACGCAGGTGGCGTTTCAATGACCCTGAATCACTCCACAGAGAGTGGACTATTGTGTTTACCATCAGGGCCTATGCTTCGTTAAATGGCCTCAGTTAGAGCTTCTCAGATGTTTAAAAAACAACAAAAACACTTTTCACATAAAATTGAAGTAATTATCTTATTTATTCAGAAAACAGATCAGAATTGTACAAATTGAAATACACCTCTGTACATTTGAAATAGCCTTTATGGTTGCCTAATATAATAGCCTTGATAACAGATATAGACAGTCAATGAATCTTCCACAATGAGCATTCATGAATGAAAATCTGCATTCTCAAATTAGAAACTCAGATTTTTCGACCTGATAGTAAATCAACTCAGAGCTCAGACTTTGTTGATCCTTCATTCTGAAACAAGTCTCTGCCATGGCTGCTTGAACACAAAGTCTACACCTTTGCCACCATGTGGGAGACGGAGCATACAGTATTTTACTAAAGCTTTTCAGGATAAGTATATCTCCAAAATGAATTAACTTTTAACACATACATGTTAATATATTGCTTTTGTGAATAACTGTTCCTTTTTCCCCTTAAGATTAAGAAAGATTACTTTCATAGAATCTAACACTATAGACTCCCTTTCTACAACAAACCCCTTACACCATGATTCACGCAATTGGAATTCATTATTAATAAACATTCATTTACAAACATTTGACTAAATAAATCACAGAGATTTGACTTTTGAATTTGATTTGTTAGCCATAATTCAGAAAAAAAACAATCTATATGTTCACACAATCATGAACTGTAAGTTTTTATGATCTTATTTTTCACAGATGCTAATGTCTTTAATCGAACAATCCTGATCAGTCCATCCTCCCCCCGTTGTTGACTGCCAAATATCTCCACAGTCCTCGTTCTTCCCCTCCTTGCTGTCGGGCTGCCTCGGATTCCAGAACCTGATGCAAAAGATATCAGACAAAAATACTGCATCATCTCTCATCTCAGACGTGTTGATCCTGGCCTAAATTGGCACTATATATTTTTAACCAGAATTATAAATTAAAACTCCATTTGCATATGAAATGTGTAATTCAAAATATTTAAATAAAATAAAATAAAAAATCATCACTCATAAAAGTTTTTGAACATATTCACAAAAATAATTGTAGATTTGATTAGACCTTTATGGATCCTGTATGAACTGTGCAGTACTTTCATTTGCTGTCACCTTGACTTGATTTAATAATACAATAAAATGATATGAATGGGGAAAATGAGGGTGTTTGCAGAGTTCATCTCAAAACTAAATTGAATGAAGGATTAGTGAAATGACCTACAATGGCTGGGAAATGCAGAGCAAAATCTGAGACAAACGTACCTTTTGAAAAACATTTTTACATTTTCTTAAACAAATTTAAAAGATGTGAAACATTTTTGCAAGCGCTAAGACCAATTTACAACATGGCAGAGAATTACCAGTCCCCAAATTTAGCAACGGCAGAATGTTGACGGTAAAGGGAATCTACCAAATGACAGAAGTGACTGGGTGAGGGGTCATTTATACTCGGCAATTTTGCTTTGCATTTCCCTGACACCGTAAGAATCAACTGCTGGTAACTGCCATGATCCCATAAGATTTAAGTTTTGTGCATTACAAACGTACTCAGTTGTGACGGAGCTTCCATCCACCCACTTCCAGCTCCCCTCTCTAACGCTGTCAGTCAGCCCAATCCAGGGATGTTGGTCTGATCCCAGCAAGCCATTGAGAAATACCTAATAATTGTTAGCAGAACACATAGGAATGATCAACACCTTGGTCAAGGTTTAAAATTCAATTAGTCAATTTTTGAACACTTTAAAATAATGCAAACACAAAATAATATAAGTATAACGAATTCAGTTTTGGACAAAACAAAAATAATGGCAACAGATGAAGAAAAACAATCGGACAAGAAATAACCAAACACAGTCCCTTCAGGATGTCACTATTGCAACAATTCAAGCAAATTCAACCATCCATCCATCCATTTTCTGCCGCTTATCCGGGGCCGGGTCGCGGGGGCAGCAGTCTAAGCAGAGACACCCAGACTTCCCTCACCCCAGACACCTCCTCCAGCTCTTCCGGTGGGACCCCAAGGCGTTCCCAAGCCAGCCGAGAGACATAGTCTCTCCAGCGTGTCCTGGGTCTACCCCGAGGCCTCCTCCCGGAGGGACATGCCCGGAACACCTCCCTAGGGGGCATCCGGACCAGATGCCAGAACCACCTCAACTGACTCCTCACGATGTGGAGGAGTAATGGCTCTACTCCGAGCTCCTCCCTGGTGACCGAGCTCCTCACCCTATCTCTAAGGGTGCGCCCAGCCACCCTACGGAGGAAGCCCATTTCGGCCGCTTGTATCCGAGATCTCGTTCTTTCGGTCATGACCCAAAGTTCATGACCATAGGTGAGGGTAGGAACGAAGATCGACCGGTGAATCGAGAGCTTTGCCTTTCGGCTTAGCTCCTTTTTCACCACGACGGACCGATACAGCGACTGCATGACTGCAGACACCGCACCGATCCGTCTGTCGATCTCACGCTCCATCTTCCCCCCACTCGTGAACAAGACCCCGAGATACTTAAACTCCTCCACCTGGGGCAAGGACTCCCCACCGACCCGAAGAGGGCAAACCACCTTTTTCCAGTTGAGAACCATGGCCTCAGATTTAGAGGTGCTGATCCTCATCCCAGCCGCCTCACACTCTGTAGCAGAGACACACAGAGACAAGATCCTGTGGTCCCTGAACCGGACCCACTCCGGCCCCTGGCTGCGCCTAGAAATTCTGTCCATAAAAGTAATGAACAGAACCGGTGACAAAGGGCAGCCCTGCCGGAGGCCAACGCCCACCGAGAACAGATCCGACTTACTGCCGGCAATGCGAACCATACTCCTGCTCCGGTTGTACAAAGACCGGACCGCCCTTAGCAAAGGGCCCCGAACCCCATACTCCCGGAGCACCCCCCACAGGGCACCGCGAGGGACACGGTTGAATGCCTTCTCTAGATCCACAAAGCACATGTGGACTGGTTGGGCAAACTCCCATGAACCCTCGAGCACCCGCTGGAGAGTGTAGAGCTGGTCCAGTGTTCCACGGCCAGGACGAAAACCGCATTGTTCCTCTTGAATCCGAGGTTCGACAATCAGCCGGATCCTCCTCTCCAGAACCCTGGAATAGACTTTCCCAGGGAGGCTGAGGAGTGTGATTCCCCGGTAGTTGGAACACACCCTCCGGTCCCCCTTCTTGAAAAGAGGGACCACCACCCCGGTCTGCCAGTCCAGAGGCACTGTCCCCGACCTCCACGCGATGTTACAGAGACGTGTCAACCATGACAGCCCCTGCACATCCAGAGACTTAAGATACACAGGGCGAATCTCATCCACCCCCGGAGCCTTGCCACCAAGGAGCTTGCCAACTACCTCGGTGACTTCGGCTTGGGTGATGGACGAGTCTACCTCTGAGAACTCAGCCTCTGCTCCCTCGGTGGAAGACGTGACGGTGGGATTGAGGAGATCCTCGAAGTATTCCTTCCACCGTCCGACTACATCCCCAGTTGAGGTCAGCAGCTCCCCACCTCCACTGTAAACAGTGTTGGTGAAGCACTGCTTCCCCTTCCTGAGGCGACGGACGGTTTGCCAGAATTTCCTCGAGGCCGACCGAAAGTCCTCCTCCATGGCCTCCCTGAACTCCTCCCAGGCCCGAGTTTTTGCCTCCACGACCGCCCGGGCTGCGGAACGCCTGGCCTGCCGGTACCAGTCAGCTGCCTCAGGAGTCCTATGCGCTAGCAACGCCCGATAGGACTCCTTCTTCAGCTTGACTGCCTCCCTTACTTCCGGTGTCCACCACCGGGTTCGGGGATTGCCGCCAAGACAGGCACCAGAGACCCTGCGACCACAGCTCAGAGCAGCTGCTTTGACAATGGAGGTGGAGAACATGGTCCACTCGGACTCAATGCCCCCAGCCTCCCCCGGGATCTGCGAAAAGCTTGTACGGAGGTGGGAGTTGAAGACCTCACTAACAGAGGGTTCAGCCAGACGTTCCCAGCAGACCCTCACTACACGTTTGGGCCTGCCGAGTCTGACCGGCTTCCTCCCCTGCCAGCGCATCAAACTCACCACCAGGTGGTGATCAGTTGACAGCTCAGCCCCTCTCTTCACCCGAGTGTCCGAGACACACGGCCGAAGGTCAGATGACACGACCACAAAGTCTATCATCGACCTCCGGCCTAGGGAGTCCTGGTGCCATGTGCACTTATGGACATCCCTGTGCTCGAACATGGTGTTTGTTATGGACAAACTGTGACTAGGACAGAAGTCCAATAACAGAACACCACTCTGGTTCAGATCAGGGAGGCCGTTCATCCCAATCACCCCACTCCAGATCTCACTGTCGTTGCCCACGTGAGCATTGAAGTCCCCCAGTAGAACAATGGCTGCCTGTCTCCCCAGTCGGAGCACTGTCCAGCACCCCTCCCAGGGACTCCAAGAAGGCCGGGTACTCCACACTGCCGTTCGGGCCGTAGGCCGAGACGACAGTGAGAGATTCAACCAATCCTCACAAATTCTGGGCGACCTTACAATTGTGTCCAATCACTGCAACATTTCTGCTAATTTGAACAATCTTAAAAGTTTGCCACGAGACGTTCACCAATCATAGCATTCCCCTGCGAAAACAGCGAGCTATACGTCACCAAAGTTTAATGACCACTGACCGACCTCACTTCCTTGTTTATTTGCAGTTTGTTGACAAAGTGTTGCTGTGTAGCTGACACTACTCCGTTTCTTTTTACTGCATGTTTTAGTTGAGATTGTTTTTTAACCCAGCTTATTTGGAGCAAAGAAGATGCAGATACATGATGCGATCTGTAGTAAACTAAAGGGAATATCATACATTTTTAAAAGAGCACCCGTGAAGTCAACAGTGTCTTTCTGAAAAGATGAACCCGGAGCGGAAGCACACAAATCCAGACGGCCACTTTCTGCAGTGAACGCTCTCTACCCGTTAAAAACAACAACAAAAAAAGATGAAGAGAGTTAGTGAGTGTGTGTGTGCATGAGAGACGTTACTGAGTGAGGAAGAGGAATATGCTTCACAAAGTAAAAGGCTCTGCTCAGGTTAAAATGTAGGCATCACTCAATCACATCAAAGTGTGTGCAAGAAAACAAATGGCATGAAAAAGAACACATATAATGTTGCATTTTCTGCTCCCTGCCGCAATTTCATTGCATCATTTTTTTTAAAACATTTCAACATGTGTTGCAATTGTTTTTAAAGGCTGCTGCAAAATCCTGGAGGGACTGGAAACAGAAAATCACAGTTCCAGCTCATAACTATTTGATAAAATGTAGAGTTTCATTTTTTCAGCTCATCATCTCAACATTTGTTGTTACACAGTGACATTTTGCAGTGGTTTACGTTGGTGGTTTCTTGAATACAGGTTCTTCTCAACTTGTGTTTGCCTTGTCTCAGATGGAACAACTTCTGGATATCGTGCAGCTATTGTTGAGAATTTGCTAATGTTATCAGAAAATCTCAGTCTATAATTTTACTATTCTTTTAGACTCAAGTCTTGTTCCAAACATCAGTGGGAACGTTCAGTTTAATGTGAGTACAGCAGCTTTATCTTAGGGACGCTACAGAGTTAACTGCTACAGATACTTTTATTGATAACTGAAGTAGATTTGTAATATACAGGGAGATGGTTATAATAGTGAAGGAAGATCAGAGCTTGATATTAATAACCTGTACATCCTAACACAAAGTATGATCAAATATTCACACATATAAGACTTTCTTTGTTTCTCACCTGTTCATCCCTGTTGTTTATGATGGCCAGATCAGCTCCTTCACTGATGCAGTAGTCTCTGCTTTCAGACCAGGTTCTCTTTCCAGGTGTAACATAGTAACAGCTGCAACCAAAGTTTCTCCAACCTGATTTACAGGATTTTTCTGTATAAATAAAAACACAGCGAGACACAGAATATCACATTTCAAGTTAAATACAACCAACTTTAATGTTATAATGAATTCAATTCATTGAGAAACATCTTACGTCGTAAGTTGAGCTCCTTCTCCAGTTGATCTTTAACTGCTGATAAACTCCTGTAATTGGTCTGTAGCTGATCTTTCTCCCTCTGCAGAGTATTATAACGGCCTGTTACCGTGTTAAACTGTGTCTGTAAGTCGTTCTTTTCTCTTTGCACGTTGTCACGATTCTTCTGCATGTTATTGAAGTTTGTTTGTAGCTGATTCTTCTCTTGTGTTAGGGTGTTTAAACTTTGCTGCAGTCTGTTTTTCTCTTTTGTCAGGTCACCTCTTACTTTGATGATATTCTTCTCTAGCTGATCTTTTTCTGATGCTAAACTCCTGTAATTGGTCTGTAGCTGATCTTTCTCTCTCTGAAGAGTATAATAACGGCCTTGCAAATCTTCTTTGTCTGCAGACAGTGATTGGTATCTGTTCTGAAGTAGGTTTTTACTCTGGGTCAGATTTGTGTAGCTTGTTTGCAGCTGGTCCTTGTTGCTCTTCAGTAAATTGTAACTCCTCTGCAGCTCATCCCTGTTTGTTCTCATCGTGTTAAACTGTGTCTGCAGCTCATCCTTTCCTCTTTGAAGTTCATCATAGTTGTTCTGCAGCTGGTCTTTTTCTTTTGTCAAGTTACTCAAAGTGGTCTCAAACATGTTTCTCTCTGCAGCTGAAGCATAGGTTCCCTGCAGCTGATCTGCTCCCGTGGTGGTATAGTTGAAAATGTGATCTGTGAAAAAGTATCAAATTCTTTAGATTACTGGGATTGCTTGGAAAAATTTTTAGATCATGAGGTAAACACATTTGAGTTATCCCCAGGATGAGACTGAAATGTGCTAAACAACTTGTTCTGTACTTCACACAAAGGTTATTGGACAGGGAACCCAAAAATTCACAAGACGGCTTTACGTAAGCCGCTGGAACCTCGTACATCGGCTCCTTTTCTCCCACCACTGTTTAGCAGCTCTCCCCTTGCAGCCTTTAGGCCGCCAAAAAGGACGGGAAAGAGGAAGACATTCTGGTGCCCAGCAAAATGGAACACGCCTTTAACTGCACAACTTGATGTCTAATTGGTTAGGCAAGCATGCTGGCGTTTCTTTTTTTTTTTTGCGTTGTTTAGTGAATGTAATTTTTATATTAGGCCAGTAATGTCACATAGTGTATATCAAAGGAGCTGCAAAACAGTATGTAACAGTCTGTATGAAAGAAGAGACTAATTTGACCTTAGCAACAAGTTGTTGGCAATGTTTTGGTTTTTTTCAGTCACCTCCACATGCTGATCGGAGGCAGCCTAAGATGGTAAATGTTTACCAGGAGACTAGAGCACCTATGATCCAACACATGTATTTATATTATTAAATGATATCTGCAGAGTTCCCGGCAATGTTTTTAGGTGGGCCTAGGCAGCTCTGCAGCGTTCTGACCTCGAAAGGCTTCCAGAGAGCTAGCCAATCAGAAGAATGTGAGGAGGTGGACCTTAAACTTAACTGTTTCAGGCAGAGTCTGAAATAAGGGATTTCACTTTCACCATTATGAGATTATAAAGAGCTTCTTTTAGATGCAAATCATTCAAAGCTGATCTACATGACTGGGAGGTAAAAATGAGTATAATATGGGATCTTGAAACATGAGCTCTTCATGGATTAGTTCATCTTAAAGACCAGGTGGAAGTTGCTAATTATACAAATAATATTCAAAGTGACGACACAGAAATAGCTTACAGTAGAGAAATTGTCCTATGTTCCCAGCCAACAGGACAGCACACAGCAATCCAAGAGCCACGGAGACACATCTGGAAGGAGGGGTTCTTCTCTGAAAATCAACTGTATCAACAATAAAAAGAAAATGATTTATCCATAGGGACAGAGCTGCCTCTTTATCAAATTCTCCCAAGGAATTGAACACTGTAGAAAACTGCTTATGAGCATCTACATAAACTAAATTAAAGTGATCGAGTTTATCGTCACGTCTGTCCAAACTGACATGCTTTACACTTCTTTATCCTTGTGCTTAATACTCTTAATGTTGGGTCTTGTAGTGTATTTTGTAGGTTGATGCTTTACCTTTTGTCACAAGGCCCTCCATGGTGAGGTTCCTCTTCATATGTATGCTGTCATCGATCTCCATCGGATCCATTGTGATAACCGTCTCACTGTTAAAAGTCAAGAAAAAAACGTTAACATGTTTGTCATCAGTTATAAAATGATGGGTCCAAACACTTGACTCATTCACATTCTAGTTATAAGACCCAATACTTTTTTCCTTTCTTATGCATGTATCAGTTTTGACTTAAAGCGTGGAATAATGTAAGATGGGACAATTACAATATGATACAGTAAAATGGAATACAACTTTGCAAGTTACCATAAGAGACCTATTTGCTTGAAACAAGCTTACATTAAATGATTTGTAAAGTGAAAATAATTAAGCTTACTTGAGGTAAGAATTATGGGGATCAGTTCAAACTGGAAGAAGCACTCAGAATAAAGTCTAGGATGAAAATGAATTCAAGTTTGGTCAAATTAATCAAAGAAGAATAAAGTCGCCATATGTGCACTTACCATGAATCAAAGAAGATGGAAAGGAGTCTGTATCACATCCACTGCATTCCCATAAAGACACTTATTTACAAGGAGCATCACAGATATTTATTGTGTAGAAAAACAGGAAGCTCCTTTTGCCCATGTCATCAAATGTCCGACTTAAAACTGAAACTGATGGTGGTCTAAAAAATAACCATTCAGATGTGCTGTATCAACATTCTTGGTATTAAGTTTTTCAGGTAATTTTTGGCCACAAGAAACAAGAGAGAGTTCACCAGTTATCGCACTGAGGTTTTTAGCTCTCGTCCTTCATCTTCTGCACTTTCTGTTCCTTCTTCCCACAAATTCACTTCCCACAGAGGTCAAACAGGACAGTGACAGAGCTACAGAGGTATAGATAGTTTTAGCCAAGTAGCCAATTCCAAGGATGCTAACCCAGCAGTGTGCAGTTCAAAAACACACTATAGTTCAACAGCATACATATTCAGTGCTTTAAGCATTTTAAGACCTTGTTTTGGGGAAATCAATGTTTCTTCAGGATCAAACCCTCTTTGGGTAACACTTCAGGTCACAGTATTCACACTTTGATATGCCTTGTTGTTGAAATGTGTTATATGAATAAAATACCTTGCCTTACCTTCGCCATTAACTACTTGCTTATTAGCATGCTATTTTGTAGCATAGTGGCTGCTTTTTAGTCATTTTATTCCACATCACCATATTCCATAGCTGATGGGCTAAATTATGTCTTTAATAATTTCACATTTTAAATGGGTTTGGTTGCTGGTTGCGACAAGATTTCAAGATAGCATTTCTGTACAGCAGATTTGTTATTACAAAGAATTATCTCTGACTAATGCTATGAATGTTCCCAGGTGTAGAATGGGTTTGAATGGATTAGCTGTGCAGACAAATGATTTATCCTTCATTTGGTTCAAGGATCAACACTGTGCCAGACTCAAGGTGGCAGCATACCTGCTCGTACGTTTGTGTGGGTCAGCGTATGAGGTCTTTTCAAAACACATTATATTTTTTAAGTTGAAGAAATGGGCTATGGCTTTGTTTTTTAATTTAGCTGATGATTTTACTAACATCCTACAATTCTGTAACTCACAAAGCAGACACTTTTATCCAAAGTGACATACATCAGAGGGTAAATACAACACAAGCAAGGATTTAGAAAAACAGGTCACAATGTCAGAAAGTACAAACGATCAGCTTTGTGTCTGATTGGACATATGTGCTGACATACATTACACAGAGGCAAAGCACAACATTGATGGCAGTTCTTAAGAGCCCTAACCAGTATAGAGACCAGCTTAAAAGTAGTTGTTGTCAAACAAAACCATCATGACCATCACCAATAATACCAAGACCTTAGTCATTGTCATCATTAAGGTCATGGGCATTCATGAAAGACCTAGCTTTTTCTTAAAGACGCAAAGGGACTCTACAGATTGAATGGAGTTTAAAAGATTGTTTCACCACCAGGGGCCAATAGAGGAGAATAGTGTAGTTAGCATCTTAGGACCCTTTTGTGAATGTTGGATCAGACCCCTTTCATTGGCATTGCGTAGTGGACATCGTTTTCCCCTTTACCATACATCTGTGTAACAGCTCACTGTCATGGGAGGGGAAACATACTTGTTAACACTTTGTCTGATCACGGCCCATTTGTAATCAGAATTTTCACAGTTGATTAATGTATCTGATTGTTTTGAAATTGTTGAGAAAATGTCAGGAGTTCATATGCTAAAGGTCTTTAGATTAACTATCCTGACCGTTTGTGAAGAATATATCAATGTCATTTATATCTGGTGTATGTATAAAGAGTAGATACCACTCTCTTCATTTGTGGATCTGTCAGGTGGAAGCAGTTCTTTAACTGTGTGAGGAAGTTCAGCCTGTAACGGAGCTCAGCGTGTAAAATCAAAACTGATACAAATTCAGCTGACGGTCAACATGTGTCTAACTGAGGTGGCTGGACTGAACTCTGAATCACCTCCAGAACTCCTGAATTATGATTGCTGTTATTAATATTATAGCACAAAATCATCCAATCGGAGCAACCCAAAAATATACGCAGGTGGCGTTTCAATGACCCTGAATCACTCCACAGAGAGTGGACTACTGTGTGTACCATCAGGGCCTATGCTTCGTTAAATGGAGCTTCTCAGATATTAAAAAAAACAACAAAGAAACTTTTCACATAAATTTAAAGTAATTATCTTATTTATTCAGAAAAACAGATCAGAATTGTACAAATTGAAATACACCTCTGTACATTTGAAATAACCTTTATGGTAGCATCATATAATAGCCTTGATAAGAGATATATCTATATAAAGAATCACTGAGACTTCCATAATGAGCATTTCAGTTTCACACCTGAGAGTAAATCAACTCAGAGCTCAGACTTAGACTTAGTTGAACCTTCATTCTGAAACTGGTCTCTGCCATGGCTGAGGACACATTGTCCACACCTTTGCCACCATGTGGGAGATGGCGCAAACAGTATTTTACAAAAGTTTGTCTCGTAGATTGGCTTTCCTCAATTATGTTTCAATTCCTTCTAACCTATATAGAGTTGGCGGAATCCATTTTTAAACAGTTTAAAAACATAGTCTTGACATAATATATTGTTATGTCATTTCAGCTCGCAGACTCATTCGCACAATCAAACATACACAAGGGATTTATTTTTTGAAAGGTATAAAGACAAATCATGTTGTACCAGTATCATGTAATCGTCACAGTGTTGTACATTGAATTATCAATGCCCCACATACATACATATGTTGCGAGTACTATGTATGCCCTGTAGCATGTCATTTCAATTCATTATTAATAAACTTTCATTTCATACATTTGAACAAATCACAGAGACTTCACTTTGCAAACATAAAGTTATCCCAAAGGTCACAGAATATTTCACTACTGTGTAAGGATTAACATTGATCGCAAAATCTGAAGTGAAACTACAGTTTGTATTACTATAGGTAGGCAGGTAGGTAGGTCAGTATGTCGGTCGGTAGGAAGATTACCTTATTTTTCACAGATGCCGATACTTGAAGCTGAGCAAATTTCATCATTCCATCCTCCTCCGTTTTTATCTCTGCAGCTGAAGCATTAGAGGTTCCCTGCAGCTGATCTGAACCTATGAAATGAAAAAAAGTCTCACGCTATTTAGATTACTGCGATTAGTAAAAAAAAAACAAAAACACTATACACACTATAATGCTACAATTCTGAATGTCCATACTAAATATTGGCAAATTTTTTCGATCATGGGGTAAACAAGTTTGAGTTATCCCATCATGAGCCTGCAGGGTGCGGTTCCCTGCAGCTGATCTGCTCCCGTGCTGGTAAAGTTGAAAATGTGATCTATGAAAAAAGTATCAAATTCTTTAGATTATTGCTGAAAATTTTAAAAACACTATACTGTTACAATCCTAGATGCCCATACCAAATGTTGGAAAAGTTTTAGATCACGAGGTAAAAACATGTGAGTTATCCCCAGGATTATATATATATATATATATACACACACACATAGATACATATATACATAGTGATTTCTGCAGAGTTCCCGCAATTTAACTAACTGTTTCAGGCAGAGTCTGAAGTGAGGGATTTTACTATCGATATTATAAGATTATAAAGAGCTTCTTTTAGATGCAAATCATGCAAAGCTGGTCTACATGACTGGGAGGTAAAAATGAGTATAATATGGAATCTAGAAACATGAGCTCTTCTTAGATTTGTTGGAAGTTGCTAACTATAAAAATAATATTCAAAGTGACAACATGACAAAACTTACAGTAGAGAAATTGTCCTATGTTCCCAGCCAACAGGACAGCACACAGCAATCCAAGAGCCACGGAGACACATCTGAAAGGAGGGGTTCTTCTCTGAAAATCAACTGTATCAACAATAAAAAGAAAATTAATTATCCATAGGGACAGAGCTGCCTCTTTATCAAACTCTCCCAAGGAATTGAACACTGTAGAAAACTGCTTATGAGCATCTACATTAAGTTAATAAAGTCACTCTGTCCAAACTGACATGCTTTACACTTCTTTATCCTTGTGCTTAATACTCTTGATGTTGGGTCTTGTAGTGTATTTTGTAGGTTGATGCTTTACCTTTTGTCACAAGGCCCTCCATGGTGAGGTCCCTCTTCATATGTAGGCTGTCATCAATCTCCATCGGATCCATTGTGATAACCGTCTCACTGTAAAAAGTCAAGAAGAAAACGTCAACATGTTTGTCATCAGTTATAAAATGATGGGTCCAAACACTTGACTCATTCACATTATAAGACCCATTACTTTTTTCCTTTCTTATGCATCAGTTTTGACTTATAGCGTGGAATAATCTAAGATGGGACAATTACAATATGATACAGTAAAATGGAATACAACTTTGCAAGTTACCATAAGAGACCTATTTGCTTGAAACAAGCTTACATTAAGTGATTTGTAAAGTGAAAACAATTAAGCTTACTTGAGGTAATCAAAGTTTTTAAGAATTATGGGGATCAGTTCAAACTGGAAGAAGCACTCAGAATAAAATCTAGGATGAAAAGGAATTCAAGTTTGGTCAAATTAATCAAAGAAGAGTAAAGTGGCCACACGTGCACTTACCATGAATCAAAGAAGATAGAAAGGAGTCTGTATCACATCGACTGCATTCCCATAAAGACACTTATTTACAAGGAACATCACAGATATTTATTGTGCAGAAAAACAGGAAGCTCCTGTTGCCCATGTCATCAAATGTCCGACTGAAAACTGAAACTGATTGGTCTGAAAAATAACCATTCAGATGTCCTGTATCAACATTCTTGGTATTAAGTTTTTCAGGTATTTTTTGGCCACAAGAAACAAGAGGGAGTTCACCAGTTATCGCACTGAGGTTTTTAGCTCTCGTCCTTCATCTTCTGACCTTTCTGTTCCTTCTTCCCACAAATTCACTTCCCACAGAGGTCAAACAGGACAGTGACAGAGCTACAGAGGTATAGATAGTTTTAGCCGTGTAGCCAATTCCAAGAACGCTAACCCAGCAGTGTGCAGTTCAAAAACACACTGTAGATCAACAGCATACATATTCAGTGCTTTAAGCATTTTAAGACCTTGTTTTGGGGAAATCAATGTTTCTTCAGGATCAAACCCTCTTTGGGTAACACTTCAGGTCACAGTATTCACACTTTGATATGCTTTGTTGTTGAAATGTCTTATATGAATAAAAAACCTTGCCTTACCTTCGCCATTTTGACTACTTGCTTATTAGCATGCTAATTGTTAGCATAGTGACCGCGTACTAGTCATTTAAGTACTACCTTATTCCACATGACCATAAACTATAGCTAATAGGCTAAATTATGTCGTACAGAATGTACGTACTTGAATGGATTTGAAAGGCATCATTGTGACCTCTATCGATCAGTAGGCTTGGTCACCAAAGAAAGCAGCACAGTAGTTTGTTTATTTCCAGGGCACTCATCGGTAAACTCCCTTCTTACCTGACTACTCTGCTGTCTATAAAATGTGACAAGCCAGATCACTTTTAAAATACCAAGGTTTTGGACTGAATGGAAAGACTGGTGTTACTGCTGCTTCACCCAATACGTGAAAAAAGATTCATAGGACGGCTGACCTGCAGGCTCTTGTTTCAAACAGCATTTTTCAAGATCTAGTGTCTGAACTACTTAGAAAAGGAAATTGCATCAATTTTACTTGGTTTACATGTTTATATTGGTGTTGTTTATATCTTTTGTATTGCAGCCATGCTGCCCTGGAAAAGAGATCTGGGTCTCATTAGGTAAAATAAACGATACGTAAATAAAAATAGTCATTGACTTGTTAACACTTTGTCTTAACACGGCCCGTTTGTAAGCAGATTACACATCATAAAACCTCTCTATTATTCTTGTTTAAACACCATCTCCTGGTAAACCACCTTGAATAGAAAACTTTCCAAAGTGTCTGATCAGCCAGCTATCACTCTCTTCATTTGTGGATCTGTCAGGTGGAAACACTTCTTTAACTGTGTGAGGAAGTTCAGCCTGTAACGGAGCTCAGCGTGTAAAATCAAAACTGATACAAATTCAGCTGACGGTCAACGTGTGTCTAACTGAGGTGGCTGGACTGAACTCTGAATCACCTCCAGAACTCCTGAATTATGATTGCTGTTATTAATATTATAGCACAAAATCATCCAATCAGAGCAACCCAAAAATATACGCAGGTGGCGTTTCAATGACCCTGAATCACTCCACAGAGAGTGGACTATTGTGTTTACCATCGGGCCTATGCTTCGTTAAATGGCCTCAGTTAGAGCTTCTCAGATGTTTAAAAAACAACAAAAACACTTTTCACATAAAATTGAAGTAATTATCTTATTTATTCAGAAAACAGGTCAGAATTGTACAAATTGAAATACACCTCTGTACATTTGAAATAGCCTTTATGGTTGCCTAATATAATAGCCTTGATAACAGATATAGACAGTCAATGAATCTTCCACAATGAGCATTCATGAATGAATCTCAAATTATAAACTCAGATTTTCCGACCTGATAGTAAATCAACTCAGAGCTCAGACTTTGTTGATCCTTCATTCTGAAACAAGTCTCTGCCATGGCTGCTTGAACACACAGTCTACACCTTTGCCACCATGTGGGAGACGGAGCATACAGTATTTTACTAAAGCTTTTCAGGATAAGTATATCTCCAAAATGAATTAACTTTTAACACATACATGTTAATATATTGCTTTTGTGAATAACTGTTCCTTTTTCCCCTTAAGATTAAGAAAGATTACTTTCATAGAATCTAACACTATAGACTCCCTTTCTACAACAAACCCCTTAGACCATGATTCACGACATTGCAATTAATTATTAATAAACATTCATTTACAAACATTTCAATAAATAAATGACAGAGATTTGACTTTGCAAACATAAAGCTATCCCAAAAGCCACAGAATACTTCAAACTGTTTACAGTTTTTGACACCAAGATTAAGCAGTTAAAGACAGAGAACAATACATGTTTGGTTTTAGTCTTTTGAATTTGATTTGTTAACCATAATTCAGAAAAAACAGTCCATATGTTCACACGATCATGAACTGTAAGTTTTTATGATCTTATTTTTCACAGATGCTAATGTCTTCAATCGTACAAACCTGATCAGTCCATCCTCCCCCTGTTGCTGACTGCCAAATATCTCCACAGTCCTCGTTCTTCCCCTCCTTGCTGTTGGGCTCCCCCGAATTCCAGAAACTGATGCAAAAGATATCAGAGAAAAATACTGCATCATCTCTCATCTCAGACGTGTTGATCCTGGCCTAAATTGGCACTATATATTTTTAACCAGAATTATAAATTAAAACTCCATTTGCATATGCAATGTGTTATTCTAAATATTTCAATAAAATAACATAAAAAATCACCACTCATAAAGGTTTTTGAACATATTCACACAATTTAAAAATAACTCTAGATTTGATTAGACCTTTATGGATCCTGTATGAACTGTGCAGTACTTTCATTTGCTGTCACCTTGACTTGATTTAATAATACAATAAAATGATATGAATGGGGAAAATGAGGGTGTTTGCAGAGTTCATGTCAAAACTAAATTGAATGAAGGATTAGTGAAATGACCTACAATGGCTGGGAAATGCAGAGCAAAATCTGAGACAAACGTACCTTTTGAAAAACATTTTTACATTTTCTTAAACAAATTTAAAAGATGTGAAACATTTTTGCAAGCGCTAAGACCAATTTACAACATGGCAGAGAATTACCAGTCCCCAAATTTAGCAACAGCAGAATGTTGACAGTAAAGGGAATCTACCAAATGACAGAAGTGACTGGGTGAGGGGTCATTTACACTCGGTAATTTTGCTTTGCACTTCCCTGACACCGTAAGAATCAACTGCTGGTAACTGCCATGATCCCATAAGATTTAAGTTTTGTGCATTATAAACGTACTCAGTTGTGACGGAGCTTCCATCCACCCACTTCCAGCTCCCCTCTCTAACGCTGTCAGTCAGCCCAATCCAGGGATGTTGCTCTGATCCCAGCAAGCCATTGAGAAATACCTAATAATTGTTAGCAGAACACATAGGAATGATCAACATCTTGGTCAAGGTTTAAAATTCAATTAGTCAATTTTTGAACATTTTAAAATAATGCAAACACAAAATAAGTATAACGAATTCAGTTTTGGACAAAACAATGAAAAAATAATGGCAACAGATGAAGAAAAACAATCGGACAAGAAATAACCAAACGCAGTCCCTTCAGGATGTCACTATTGCAACAATTCAAGCAAATTCAACCAATCCTCACAAATTCTGGGCGACCTTACAATTGTGTCCAATCACTGCAACATTTCTGCTAATTTGAACAATCTTAAAAGTTTGCCACGAGACGTTCACCAATCATAGCATTCCCCTACGAAAACAGCGAGCTATACATCACCAAAGTTTAGTGGCCACTGACCGACCTCACTTCCTTGTTTATTTGCAGTTTGTTGACAAAGGGTTGCTGTGTAGCTGACACTACTTCGTTGCTTTTTACTGCATTTTTTAGTTGAGATTGTTTTTTAACCCAGCTTATTTGGAGCAAAGAAGATGCAGGTACATGATACGATCTGTAGTAAACTAATATCATACATTTTGAAAAGAGCACCCGTGAAGTCAACAGTGTCTTTCTGAAAAGATGAACCCGGAGCAGAAGCACAAAAACAACAGAGCACTTGTAAATAAGACACTGAGAGCTGCTCTTTTCATCCAGACGGCCACTTTCTGCAAGTGAACGCTCTCTACCCGTTAAAAACAACAACAAAAAAAGATGAAGAGAGTTAGTGAGTGTGTGTGCATGAGAGACGTTACTGATTGAGGAAGAGGAATATGCTTCACAAAGTAAAAGGCTCTGCTCAGGTTAAAATGTAGGCATCACTCAATCACATCAAAGTGTGTGCAAGAAAACAAATGACGTGAAAAAGAACACATAATTTTGCATTTTCTGCTTTTTAAAAATTTCAACATGTGTTGCAATTTTTTTTAAAGGCTGCCGCAAAATCCTGGAGGGACTGGAAACAGAAAATCACAGTTCCAGCTCATAACTATTTGATAAAATGTAGAGTTTCATTTTTTTCAGCTCATCATCTCAACCTTTGTTGTTACACAGTGACTTTTTGCAGTGGTTTACGTTGGTGGTTTCTTGAATACAGGTTCCTCTCAACTTGTGTTTGCCCTGTCTCAGATAGAACAACTTCTGGATATCGTGCAGCTATTTTTGATAATTTGCTAATGTTATCAGAAAATCTCTGCTTGGATGCTTGGAACAGACTCAAGTCTTGTTCCAAGCATCAGTGGGAACGTTCAGTTTAATGTGAGTACAGCAGCTTTATCTTAGGGAAGCTACAGAGTTAACTGCTGCAGATACTTTTATTGATAACTGAAGTAGATTTGTAATATACAGGGAGATGGTTATAATAGTGAAGGAAGATCAGAGCTTGATATTAATAACCTGTACATCCTAACACAAAGTATGATAAAATATTCACACATATAAGACATTCTTTGTTTCTTACGTGTTCATCTCTGCTGTTTATGATGGCCAGATCAGCTCCTTCACTGATGCAGTAGTCTCTGCTTTTGGTCCAGGTTCTCTTTCCAGTTGTAACATAGTAACAGCTGCAACCAAAGTTTCTCCAACCTGATGGACAGGATCTTTCTGTATAAATAAAAACACAGCGAGACACAGAATATCACATTTTAACTTAAATACAACCAACTTTAATGTTCAAATGAATTCAACTTATTGAGAAACATCTTACGTCGTAAGTTGAGCTCCTTCTCCAGCTGATCTTTAGCTGTTGATAAACTCCTGTAATTGGTCTGTAGCTGATCTTTCTCCCTCTGCAGAGTATTATAACGGCCTGTTACCGTGTTAAACTGTGTCTGTAAGTCGTTCTTTTCTCTTTGCACGTTGTCACGATTCTTCTGCATGTTATTGAAGTTTGTTTGTAACTGATTCTTCTCTTGTGTTATGGTGTTTAAACTTTGCTGCAGTCTGTTTTTCTCTTTTGTCAGGTCACCTCTTACTTTGATGATATTCTTCTCTAGCTGATCTTTTTCTGTAGATAAACTCCGAACATTGGTCTGGAGCTGATCTTTCTCCCTCTGCAGAGTATTATAACGGCCTTCCAATACGTCTTTGCTTGTTTGCAGCTGGTCCTTGTCGCTCTTTAGTGAATTGTAACTCCTCTGCAGCTCATCCCTGTTTGTTCTCATCGTGTTAAACTGTGTCTGTAAGTCGTTCTTTTCTCTTTGCACGTTGTCACGATTCTTCTGCATGTTATTGAAGTTTGTTTGTAACTGATTCTTCTCTTGTGTTAGGGTGTTTAAACTTTGCTGCAGTCTGTCTTTCTCTTTCGTCAAGTCACTTCTTACTTTGACAATATTCTTCTCCAGCTGATCTTTTTCTGATGCTAAACTCCTGTGATTGGTCTGTAGCTGATCTTTCTCTCTCTGCAGAGTTTTATAACGGCCTTGCAAAGCTTCTTTGTCTGTGGACAGTGATTGGTATCTGTTCTGAAGTAGGTTTTTACTCTGGGTCAGATTTGTGTAGCTTGTTTGCAGCTGGTCCTTGTCGCTCTTCAGTGAATTGTAACTTCTCTGCAGCTCATCCCTGTTGGTTCTCATCGTGTTAAACTGTGTCTGCAACTCGCCCTTTCCTCTTTGAAGTTCATCATAGTTGTTCTGCAGCTGATGTTTTTCTTTTGTCAAGTCACCCAATGTGGCCTTAAACACTTGTCTCTCTGCAGCTGAAACATTAGAGGTTCGCTGCAGCTGATCTGAACCTATGAAATGAAAAAAAGTCTCACATTATTTAGATCACTGCGATTAGTAAAAAAAACAAAAAAAAACACAACACTATACACACTATAGTGTTACAATTCTGAATGTCCATACTAAATATTGGCAAAGTTTTAGATCGTGGGGTAAACAAGTTTGAGTTATCCCATAATGAGCCTGCAGGGTGCGCTAAACAACTTATTCTGCAAATCACAGAAATGTTTTTCGATATGAAATCATGAAATTCACAAGACGGCTTTAAGCCTCTACGTAAGGCGCTGGAACCTCTTACACTGGCTCTCTTCTCCCAGCACTGGTAGGCCATCCATAAGGAGGGGAAAGGATACGATATTCTGGTGCCCAGCCACATGGAGGGCACCTGTATTTTTATTTATATTATTAAATGATATCTGCAGAGTTCCCAACCATTTCTTTGGTCGGGCAATGGCTACCAGAGAGCTAGCCAATCAGAAGAATGTGGGGAGGCAGACCTTAAAGAGACGGCAGCTTAACGAACTGTTACAGGCAGAATCTGAAATGAGGAATTTTACTCTCGCCATTATAAGATTATAAATGTGTTGGATTCTGGCCATGTGTTCTGGACAGAGGAATTTGGCCTGTATTTCCCTGTCAACACATACAGTATGTGTGAAAAAAGGACGGGGTGGGGGGTCTGAATTCTCTGTCCTCATTGGAGGAGGCCCAGGGCAAACCCACAAGCAGACCCAGTCTATAAAAGCCATCACCTCTCATGATTCACTCTCTTCAAATGATTAGAGCATGAGAGGATATCCTCTGTCCACATGCTGGACCACTGCATCAAGGGACACAAATCAACTCCTCCCTGGTTGCTCCATGCTTCTGTAGATCTTTACATGCTGAATCCAAGCATCAGAGGATTCACCTGATTACTTCCATGGCATATTTTTGTGAGTTTTGGACATGATCAGAAACAACAAGCACAAAGAGTTTCTTTCCTTTGATTTAGACAGCTCACTGATGCCTGAAGACAAAACCCCAACAGATGCAAATCACGCAAAGCTGAAATACATGATTGGAAAATGAAAATGAGTATAATATGGGATCTTGAAACATGAGCTCTTCTTGGAGTAGTTAACTATAAAAATAATATTCAAAGTGACAACACAGAAATAACTTACAGTAGAGATATTGTCCTATGTTCCCAGCCAACAGGACAGCACACAGCAATCCAAGAGCCACAGAGACACATCTGAAAGGAGGGGTTCCTCTCAGAAAATAAACTGTATCAACAATAAAAAGAAAATTAATTATCCATAGGGACAGAGCTGCCTCTTCATCAAACTCTCCCAAGGAATTAAACGCTGTAGAAAACTGCTTATGAGCATCTACAAAAAGTTAATAAAGTCACTCTGTCCAAACTGACATGCTCTACACTTCTTTATCCTTGTGCTTAATACTCTTGATGTTGGGTCTTGTAGTGTATTTTGTAGGTTGATGCTTTACCTTTTGTCACAAGGCCCTCCATGGTGAGGTTCCTCTTTATTTGTATGCTGTCATCGATCTCTATTGGATCCATTCTGATAACCGCCTCGCTGTTTAAAGTCAAGAAGAAAACTTAAACATGTCTGACTCATTCTAATTGTAGTTATAAGACCCATTACTTTTTGCTGTCTTATGCGTGCATCAGTTTTAACTTAAAATGTGGAATAATGTAAAATGTATGACGATTAAAAATTACAATTGCAGCATGATACTGTGAAATAAAGACAACTCTGCAGGTTAATAAAAAAAAAACACTCTACAGGTTAATATAAGAGACTTATTTTCCAGAAATCAGCTTAGATGATTTCTTATAAGGGATCCGTTTTGACTTAAAGCGTGGAATAATGTAAGATGGGACAATTACAATATGATACAGTGATTTGTAAATGACAAACAATTAAGCTTACTTGAGGTAATCAACGTTTTTAAGAACTATTGGGATCAGTTCAAACTGCAAGAAGCACTCAGAATAAAATCTAGGCTGAAAATGAATAAGAGTTTTGGTAAAATATGTATTAATCAAAGAAGAATAAAGTCACCATATGTGCACTTACCTTGAATCAAAGGTGATAGAAAGGAGTCTGTATCACTTTGATTGCATTCCCATAAAGATGCTGATTTACAGCAAACATCACAGATATTTATTGTGCAGAAAAACAGGAAGCTCCTTGTGCCCATGTCGTAACATGTCTGAACTTATCTTATTAATTCATTTATGGCTGAAGACAAGTCCCTTTAACAGAAGTTCTTCATTCTCATTTTTAGATGTTCAGATTTGAAGGCACTTTTTGGTCTTCCAAGTTCCTCCTTGTATTTTGTTGTTACAGAGATGTTTTTAGCTCTCGGCCTGCAGTCCTTTATCTTCTGCGGTTTCTAATCCTTCATTTTCCACAGACTAATTTCCCACTGAGTCAGTAACAGAGTTACAAGGGAAAAATGGCATTAGACACTTTTTATGAAAATCAATATATCAGGATGAAAAAGTATTTTTAATTTTAGAACAAATTTAGGAAGCTTATCTCGCTCTTTCAGTTCTGCAATCTCAAGTTTTCACAGAAAAGAATTACCATTAAAATACTGGCGGCATGGTGCCAGTATGTTACTGTAATATTACCATGCCCTGAATTACAGTAAAAAACTGTTTTTTCTTATCATTACAGTAAACTATTGGCAGCAGGGTTGCCAGTAAGTTACAATTATTCATAGTTTGCTTACTGTAAACTTATTTAAATTATTACTTACATAACAGTTTATTACTGTTATAGTGTCATGTACTAAAACACAGAATAGTCCTGCATTTTGTTGAATTTACAGTATAATAATCAGTATTTTGTTTTTTGTTTTTTTACATTAGCAATGGAATTTTATATGTTTGATTTAAAAAGAACCTACTATGGCAGTATTGATTACAGACAATCAGTATGAAATAAGCACTGCCTTTACTTTAACCTTGATTAGTAATTTCAATGTGATATGTGCAACAAAATGTAGCTGTGAAAAAAGATCTATTCAAAAGAATATAATTTACAAAATATGACAATGTTACCCAAGATTTATTTAAAAAGGCAACACCAACTGAAAGACTTCATTCATTCATTTGATGCAATTCGAAATTATAAAGCACATTTAACAGAGCAAGGCAGTCTATTAGTCTATTAGCAGTCTGTATAAGTTGGCAGGTGTTTCAGACGCAGCCAGGGACTCTAGTTAACTCTGGTAAACTTGCTAAGCCAACCAATTCAGTTATAACAGTGAAAAAAACAAAAAAAATCCAACGAGAAAAGTATTCACCTAACAAGGTCGAAAAAGTTGTCAACGACTCTCTTTAGAAAAGTTGCGGCCTCATTCGGCTATGTGGTGCGTACACAACCGCCCACTCTTCTGAAATTCTTTTTTTATAGTTATAAAGTGCATAAAGTGCCGGATTCAGGTGGATAACCCTCAACATTTTAGAAAAGTAGTGTTTTTATTTGTGAGGACTGTTAGCCATGAATTCTACATCACTCCCAGAAAGCAACGTTATTTACAGTATTTTACAGTATTTTATGGAAAACGGTAGCTGCCGATAAATATTGCCCATGAATACATTGCTTTCTACCGTATAGTACCGTTTTAACAATTTGGCTGTTTTCTTACAATTTATTAGTGTAATGCAGCAGGGCAACAAGACTGATTGCTGTCCAATGGGGCCCCCTTGACAAGCAGCTCCCCTGCTTCAGTTAAGTGGATATTTGGTCATAAAACAAAAAATGTTTAAAAAATCTAAACTGCTATAAGGGATGAGAAGACAAAAGCTCAACCACATGGTTGGAGTGTATCATCGTTCATCTGTTCAGCGTGATGGGATTCCATCAAGTAGTTATGAATTGTGATTTGTTCATATATCGCATCACAGTCATCATATGCTTAAGTGATTAATTGTGTGTTTATAGACTCTACCACTACTGTGACAGCTTGTAACTGAGCTCAGCTATTCAGAAACTCATACAAATTCAGCTGACGTGGGTCTATTTTTAGAAGCCGGACTGAATTTATAATCACCTCCAGGAGTCCTGAATGAATAATGAAGGATTATCTTATCATTAATATAATGCCACAAAACCATCCTTTCAGAACAACCTAAACATTTTGGTGACATTTGGATGTGTGTGAATCAGACCACAGCGAGGGCTGACTTTGTGTTTTTTGTTACTCAGCAGTTTCTGACCTCATTCACTATTATCATGCAGACGTATACACCTCCTATCTGAGCTTAAAGAGGCACTGAATGAGGAGGTGAAGCTGCAGAGTGTCTGATGGAGATAAGGGGAAATGACTGTGGCTGAGAGGCTCCATCCTTCAGCCTGTCACACCTCACACCGCCCATATTAATTAGTCTCAATAACTCAGGATCTGATCTGAAAGAGCCGTTTCAGGAGGGAGGAGGAGAGGACTTATCTGTATCTAAACATCCTGCGATCTCTACACGATATCAATACAGAGATGTGTGTCACATCAGGACATTTATTCATCATTAAATAGACACAGCCGCCCCCTAAATGCTTGATTTCATGAACGGAAAACCATGAGTTTGTATTTTTAATTTTTAAGACAAAACAAATCAGTAATCAGCACAGCTTAAAAATGTCCATACAAAATCAGAGCAACTCAATAAAAAGCCAATGGCACATTTTTCTTTATTTAGGTTTCATCAGTGTTACCTCTACTGCTTTTTTATGGTTTTGTTTGTGTGGCTGTTTCTTGTGGTGTGCAGTTTAACAAACAATTTAACACAAGTTATCAGATCTCCATGAAGATTTTAGAAATGTCATCATTGCATAGGTTTGAATGTTAAACTCTCGTACCTGAAGCTTGAATTTCCCTTGGGATCAATAAAGTATCTATCTAGCCATCCATCCATCCATCTTTGATATATTTAGTTCTAGGAAATGGATAAGTCATTCACCAATTATATTCAATTCACAGATGACTCTAAACAACAGTGAGAGAGGAGAAAATACTTTATGTAAATGATGGGCGATGCATTATCAAGATGAGCAATAAACTATGTTTTTCATTCAATCAAAGTGCTGCAGAGCGTTCAAAACAACAAACACCTTTATCAATCCACATTATTTCCTTCTCTGTCGCTCGTGTAGCGAATAGGGAGGAGGGGGCTCCACAAGGCACTGACACTTGCTTTTCTCACTCAACAGAGGTTGTTAGCTTGTTCTACAAAGTGGATGTACACATTGGTTTGTCCACATTCAGAACAATAGAACTAAAGCATGCACATGAGGACAGCCAGCGTGTGTTCATCCACGATACGACACAATATCTAATGCATGCATGAAACAGTTTCAGTCGTCACATCACTGTGATGTTTTCTGACTGTGGGGCTGATGAGAGTCGGTATCATGTGGGGGGAGGGATGCTGCTTGTATGAATTTTCAAACACTATACCTCACATTAATCCTCCCAACCTTAACCTTAAAATCTGTATCACACATTGATGTTAAGGCTTTGGCAATGCAGATGATGCCTCCCAGATCACATTTCAGAACAAACCAGGGGCTTTTTTTAATTATCTATCACATAAACTCATGACTTAAGAGGCAAAGCCCTCCAATGCCGCCCTCCCCCAAAAGGTGTTTTAGTTACAACCTTGAGATGAGAGCGTACAGGTCCTCGGGGAGGTACTGGAGGAGGGGTCATTATCATTTTTGGCAGTCCTCCCATGTAAACCCAAAGGCCCTCCTCCATATTCATCAGGGGTGATTATGTGCTGACCTCCGCCTGCCGTTAATCCTGAGCTGATGTATGCCCAGCAGGCAAGCATCATGGGAGTGAGGAGGCAAGCAAAATCTGACACTGCGGCCAATTAGGTGTCTCTGAGGTGTGTGTGTGTGTGTATGAGCGAGAGAGAGAGAGAGAGAGAGAGAGAGAGAGAGAGAGAGAGAGAAAATATTGCATTCAAATCTCAGGCCTCATTATTAATTTTTTATTACGATGGCGAAGATGGATTTTATTTCTTTGCTTTTTATACCCGCTACGTGTTTACTGGTAACCTCATAACAGTACAAAACAAACAAAACAAACAAAACAAAGCAGCACACAAATTCAGAAAAAAGTTTCAGTTTTCAAGAAAAAAGGTTAGAAATCAGAAATTTAAAGAATTGAGAAAGAGAGAATTGGTGATATTGTACACTCAACAAAAATATAAACGCAACACTTTTGTTTTTGCTCCCATTTGTCATGAGATGGACTCAAAGATCTAAAATTCATTCCAGATACACAATATTACCATTTCTCTCAAACATTGTTCATAAATCTGTCTAAATGTGTGATAGTGAGCACTTTTGCTTTGCTGAGACAATCCATCCCACCTCACAGGTGTGCCACATCAAGATGCTCATCAGACACCATGATTAGTGCACAGGTGTACCTTATACTGCCCACAATAAAAGGCCACTCTGAAATGTGCAGTTTTGTCTCACAGCAAAATGCCACAGATGGCGCAAGCATTGAGGGAGCGTGCAATTGGCATGCTGACAGCAGGAATGTCAACCAGATCTGTTGCTCGGGCATTGAATGTTCATTTCTCCACCATAAGCCGTCTCCAAAGGCGTTTCAGAGAATATGGCAGTACATCCAACCGGCCTCACAACCGCAGACCACGTGTAACCACACCAGCCCAGGACCTCCACATCCAGCAGGTTCACCTCCAAGATCGTCTGAGACCAGCTACTCAGACAGCTGCTGAAACAATTGGTTTGCATAACCAAAGAATTTCTGCACAAACTGTCAGAAACCGTCTCAGGGAAGCTCAACTGCATGCTCGTCGTCCTCATCGGGGTCTTAACCTGACTCCAGATCGTCGCCGTAACAGACTTGAGTGGGCAAATGCTCACATTCGATGGCGTCTGGCACGTTGGAGAGGTGTTCTCTTCACGGATGAATCTCGGTTTACATTGTTCAGGGCAGATGGCAGACAGCGTGTGTGGCGTCGTGTGGGTGAGCGCTTTGCTGATGTCAATGTTGTGGATCGAGTGGCCCATGGTGGTGGTGGGGTTATGGTATGGGCAGGCATCTGTTATGGACGAAGAACACAGGTGCATTTTATTGATGGCATTTTGAATGCACAGAGATACCGTGATGAGATCCTGAGGCCCATTGTTGTGCCATACATCCATGAACATCACCTCATGTTTCAGCAAGATAATGCACGGCCCCATGTTGCAAGGATCTGTACACAATTCTTGGAAGCTGAAAATGTCCCAGTTCTTGCATGGCCAGCATACTCACCGGACATGTCACCCATTGAGCATGTTTGGGATGTGCTTGACCGGCGTATACGACAGCGCGTACCAGTTCCCACTAATATCCAGCAACTTCGCACAGCCATTGAAGAGGAGTGGACCAACATTCCACAGGCCACAATTGACAATCTGATAAACTCTATGCGAAGAAGATGTGTTGCACTGCATGAGGCAAATGGTGGTCACACCAGATACTGACTGGTTCTGAGTCCCCAGACCCTCAATAAAGCAAAAACTGCACATTTCAGGGTGGCCTTTTATTGTGGACAGTCTAAGGTACACCTATGCACTAATCATGGTGTCTGATGAGCATCTTGATGTGGCACACCTGTGAGGTGGGATGGATTGTCTCAGCAAAGCAAAAGTGCTCACTATCACACATTTAGACAGATTTATGAACAATGTTTGAGAGAAATGGTAATATTGTGTATCTGGAATGAATTTTAGATCTTTGAGTCCATCTCATGACAAATGGGAGCAAAAACAAAAGTGTTGCGTTTATATTTTTGTTGAGTATATGTATTTCAAAACAAGGACAACATTTTAAGTTAACCTAAAGAGCACACAGATCTCAAATGATTAAAAAAGTCGGCAATAACAAGATGTAACTATTGCTGGCTCCGATAGAAGCAAGAGAATAGCCCGTTAGGTTTTAGGTTCTTTGGACCATTTAGTAAGCATGTGATTCCATTGTAAAGGTTGGCACTTTAACATGGATCTTTATAAGGACTCTTTTCTCTTTTAGAGCAAGCCTCAAGTTTAACCCCAAATTCCACATACTCAGCGCTGCGCACTACGCCGTAATTGCTGCCAATTCCTGCCACGCGAGTCAATCATTGTGTTTCCACAGTAAGCGCAGTGGTCATTCTCCGGAGGGTGCCACCAGCTCCACTACGCTCTGCTTCGTTTACATACGCTGCGAGTCTACTTTTGACGGAGTACGCTGCAGGCACGCATTAAGCTGGACAAAATACAGCCACCCGGATGAGAAGGGCAACCGGTCAATTTCAAAACAAAACAAGATATACAGACTGGTGATCATATTTTTCAAAACAGGCACAAAACGAACAACAAAGACAAAGCAACATGTTTGCATGTTTTTCTCTTTGTTACTGCGTGATCAAATTGTGACAACTGTCTCCAGTGTCATGACAATGCTGAAACTTACACCATGTCTTTTCTGAACGTGTCATGCTGTGATTTCATTCTTGTTTTCCAAAGAAGCAACATGTTGCAGCTCTTCACTGTGATTATGGAACATCATGTTGGAGTCACACGAGAAGGAAAAATGGGGACATTTTTAGATGCAGTGTGAAAATCACATGGGCACACAGATGGAGTTCCTATAGAGAAACAGAGGGGGAAAAGAGATGGTGGAAACACATACATATGTGCTGGATGTCATATCACAGCTGGATCGGTTCTTCACTGTTTGGACTGGCCACATTATAAAGAACACCAACACCCTGTGGGCTCTAAAGATCCAATTTTGGAGCCGGAGAGCCAAAGGGAATCCATATTGAAGAGCTACACCAGCAGGGAGGGATCACTCTGTATCAAATTAACGACACCATAATTCATGTACCATCCAGCAGCAACATTAAAGCCTTGCTGCTGCTTTTTCCTGACAAGATCAATTATGGGTATGTTTTCTTTACTGGCATGTAATTAGTGGTTTAACCATGGAAAGTACGATTTAAATGTATTATCTGTATATTGTAAATGATCATCAGAGCTGTCGCTCAAAACACAAATACAGGGTGGTTTACTACCAGTGGCCGACAAACAGGCGAAAGCATATGGCTTTCTAAAGCTCTATGTTCAGTCCTCCCCACTACTCCTACAATGCCTCACCGTAGGAGGTCTTAGAGCTAAGACGCCTTGTGAACAACTTTAATCTTTGCAAAATTCTAGTTTTCATTTTAATGGGAAATGATTTGAATGTCATGATTGTAAGAATATTGTCACTAGCAACTAAGTATTTAGGAAGCTTTGTGAATATAGCCCCTGAAGTTTAACTGAGAAAGCAAAAATAATTGAACAACAAAAAAGCCAACAAAAAGTGCAACGGAAAATACAACTTTGTTATTCTGTAGGTTACACACAACAAAGATTCCAGGTCAAAAGGTTTTGAGTAGTAAACAGACATAGCTTAGAGTCTGCTTTAAACTATGTAAAGTATGCAATAAATGTAATTTCTTAAATTTCTTTTGAGTAACTGACCCTTACTAAACATTAACACGTCTGAGACAACAGAGACGGACTCGCTTTGTAAACCAATATCGAAATATATGGGTGAATACAAACAATGTTTGCAATAATACTGCAAAATAAGTTATTAAAAACACAGATGTAATAAAGGCAGATATTTTTTTATTGTCATATTACATTTTATCTCCTGCACTATGTAGTGGGGAAGAGGATCTTCTTCTTCATAAATTGATTTTATGACTGAGCAAACAAAACAAACAAATTGTCTTCAAAAATATGCATCAAAATATTTAGGTAAGAACATGTGTAGTAGTCACTGCAAACTAAGTTTCATTAGAGCTTTTGGGTGTGTGGAGAGGAGAGATGACTGTCATATGGCTTGTCACAGTTCCTCTCTGCAGCATTATTCCAGTGTTGCTCTGTCAAACAACAAAAGACTACATATTCATAACTAATCAGAAATAAACAATATATACTCAAAAGCAATTCTTGTGTGGCTTAATTTAGCCAAATCTGACAATCGAAACAAAACATGGAGAGAGAAATAAAAGAGAGCAGACTGACCTGTATGAAGTCCAATTCAGAGTCAGGGTATTTTTTCAGTAGCATGGTGACATGTTGACTGCAGGAGACTTCTTCTGGACGATAACATCTGTCTTCTTGGAAAACCTTTGAACCAAATCAACAAGACATGTTAGTTTAGATGCAACAGCCAAAGTTTAGGTTGCAGTTCAAGCGTCTTTGCTGCAGTAATGTGCAAAACTGTTAAGAAAAATGTGGACTTTTAATTCAAGTTGAATTTACACTTTTTTTTTATGCCTTTATTTAAGAGACAAGGCTTTGGATAGAGTCAGAGACCAGGGAGAAAGAGAGAGTGGGTAATGAACCCTGGCTGCCCACTACCTCGGACTTTAAGCCTCTTTACTTTTGTTACAATGTTTTGATTTGATGCTGCACAAATCAAAATTTAATGATTAATACACCATTCTTCCATCAGAACTTAAAACAATATGTTGTTAGCTGTTTAAAGGGTCATTTTATCATCTTGATTGTATAACGAAAATGGAGAGTTAAGCTCTGCTCAATTTAAAGCATCTGTCCCTGAATAAATGATAGCAGATAACTATAAAGTCTAAAATAAAAATCAACAGAGATTGTGAGCACAAATATCAGGACATGCTCTAGTGGAACTTTGTTTTAACTTACCTAAACTATCAAAATAAGAATGCAACAGATGTGCATATTTTCCTGTAAGACCTGTAATTTCCCACCAACAACAATCCACTGCTCCACAGTTTCCCACTGGATTAAAATGGCAATTGTTGATTTTTTTTTTTTTTTTAACTGCGCAGTCAATATAAAAAATGTCTCCCCTTTGAAAGGAAGCTCCAATAACCCCCATCTCCAGCCTTGGCGTGATAATCACTTGTAATTAAAGCTCAGCTAAGTTTCCCAAAATCACCCTCTCTCCTCCCTTTCCACCCTATGACACCAGAACCAGGATTAAATTGCCAGTTTGAAAACACTAAACAACTCAATTAAAACTGCCGGACCCCATCAGGCAGCTGAGAACAGGATTCAATCTGCGTTTTTTTAGCAGGCAGATCCTGTCCTCTGTGTAGATGTGTATTCCTGCCCTGAGTCTGCTGGTTAAGTACTTATCAAGTTTCATCAGTGGGTGAGGAGTGAATTACACAAGGGGAAAAGGTCTAACCTCTGGAGTGCAGAGATGTTTATTTGCTGAAGTAAATTGTAGTTCCAAACGGCCTTCGAGGAACCATGCAGTACTCACATACATTTGTAAATACTGGTATTAGTGTATTGGCAAAGTATTGTTGTGTTGTCAAGTATTTACTATGTGAAGTTATTACGTCAACTTGTAACCACCATTTGCTTGGGCTATAATTGTCAAGCTTGGCTTGTTATGGTTGTGTTCGCGTAAGCCAGAATTCTAGCCTATCGATTTCAGCACCTGGAAAAGCTGAGCTTACATGTGATTGGCTCACTGACCACAGACTCCGCCTTTTAGATGTCCCGCTATGGTTAGTAAATTCTACATTCAAAGGATAACAATCTAGACAATGTGAAACCTGTTGAAATCAACATCCTGCTAGTTAAAAACAGCATTGAAGGTTTGCGATTCAAAGTCAGTGTTTAGAAGTTCTTTAATTGGTAACTTCCCTTCAGAGGTTTCATCCCACCACTTGCCTTTCATATATAGTCATGACGCATTTTCTTTGTACCAATAATAGAGTCTCCTTAGAGACTGTCAAAAATTGCCTTTGCTGACTATATTTCAAGTCATCTAGGCGGGGTATTGGGTTAAGTTTTCAACCAGCAATAATCACGTCTCAGTAGAACTTCATGGACTATGATATTGCCTCTGCACAAGAATACCTAGGTCAGGTATGAGTTGAAATCTGACCTGCTCCAATGCTCACTACACACGTGGTTCATTTTGTCAGGCCTCACTGGATAGCCTGTGTTTACAGAAAAATAGCATTTGTGGGGCACTTTAATGGCTTCTTTATTCAAAATGTCACAGAGCTCAATGTTGAATTTGGATAACTTCATCTCTGTAACCACCATTTGCTTGGGCTATAATTGTCAAGCTTGGCTTGTTATGGTTGTGTTTCGTGTAAGCCAGAATTCTAGCCTATCGATTTCAGCACCTGGAAAAGCTGAGCTTACATGTGATTGGCTCACTGACCACAGACTCCGCCTCTTAGACATCCCGCTATGGTTAATAAATTCTACATTCAAAGGTTAACAATCAAGACAATGTGAAACCTGTTGAAATCAACATCCTGCTAGTTAAAAACAGCTTTGAAGGTTTGCGATTCAAAGTCAGTGTTTAGAAGTTCTTTAATTGGTAACTTTCATTCAGAAGTTTCATCCCACCACTTGCCTTTGATATAATGTCGTGACACATTTTCTTTGTACCTATAATAGAGTCTCCTTAGAGACTGTCAAAAATTGCCATTGCTGACTATATTTCAAGTCATCTAGGCGGGGTATTGGGTTAAGTTTTCAACCAGCAATAATCACGTCTCAGTAGAACTTCATGGACTATGATATTGCCTCTGCACAAGAATACCTAGGTCAGGTATGAGTTGAAATCTGACCTGCTCCAATGCTCACTACACACGTGGTTCATTTTGTCAGGCCTCACTGGATAGCCTGTGTTTACAGAAAAATAGCATTTGTGGGGCACTTTAATGGCTTCTTTATTCAAAATGTCACAGAGCTCAATGTTGAATTTGGATAACTTCATCTCTGTAACCACCATTTGCTTGGGCTATAATTGTCAAGCTTGGCTTGTTATGGTTGTGTTTCGTGTAAGCCACAATTCTAGCCTATCGATTTCAGCACCTGGAAAAGCTGAGCTTACATGTGATTGGCTCACTGACCACAGACTCCGCCTCTTAGACGTCCCGCTATGGTTAGTAAATTCTACTTTCAAAGGATAACAATCTAGTCAATGTGAAACCTGTTGAAATCAACATCCTGCTAGTTAAAAACAGCATTGAAGGTTTGCGATTCAAAGTCAGTTTTTAGAAGTTCTTTAATTGGTAACTTCCCTTCAGAAGTTTCATCCCACCACTTGCCTTTCATACATAGTCGTGAAACGTTTTCTTTGTACCAATAACAGAGTCTCCTTAGAGACTGTCAAAAATTGCTATTGCTGACTATATTTCAAGTCATCTAGGCGGGGTATTGGGTTAAGTTTTCAACCAGCAATAATCACGTCTCAGTAGAACTTCATGTACTATGATATTGCCTCTGCACAAGAATACCTAGGTCAGGTATGAGTTGAAATCTGACCTGCTCCAATGCTCACTACACACGTGGTTCATTTTGTCAGGCCTCACTGGATAGCCTGTGTTTACAGAAAAATAGCATTTGTGGGGCACTTTAATGGCTTCTTTATTCAAAATGTCACAGAGCTCAATGTTGAATTTGGATAACTTCATCTCTGTAACCACCATTTGCTTGGGCTATAATTGTCAAGCTTGGCTTGTTATGGTTGTGTTTCGTGTAAGCCACAATTCTAGCCTATCGATTTCAGCACCTGGAAAAGCTGAGCTTACATGTGATTGGCTCACTGACCACAGACTCCGCCTCTTAGACATCCCGCTATGGTTAATAAATTCTACATTCAAAGGTTAACAATCAAGACAATGTGAAACCTGTTGAAATCAACATCCTGCTAGTTAAAAACAGCTTTGAAGGTTTGCGATTCAAAGTCAGTGTTTAGAAGTTCTTTAATTGGTAACTTCCCTTCAGAAGTTTCATCCCACCACTTGCCTTTCATATATAGTCGTGCCACGTTTTCTTTGTACCAATAACAGAGTCTCCTTAGAGACTATCAAAAATTGCCATTGCTGACTATATTTCAAGTCATCTAGGCGGGGTATTGGGTTAAGTTTTCAACCAGCAATAATCACGTCTCAGTAGAACTTCATGGACTATGATATTGCCTCTGCACAAGAATACCTAGGTCAGGTATGAGTTGAAATCTGACCTGCTCCAATGCTCACTACACACGTGGTTCATTTTGTCAGGCCTCACTGGATAGCCTGTGTTTACAGAAAAATAGCATTTGTGGGGCACTTTAATGGCTTCTTTATTCAAAATGTCACAGAGCTCAATGTTGAATTTGGATAACTTCATCTCTGTAACCACCATTTGCTTGGGCTATAATTGTCAAGCTTGGCTTGTTATGGTTGTGTTTCGTGTAAGCCACAATTCTAGCCTATCGATTTCAGCACCTGAAAAAGCTGAGCTTACATGTGATTGGCTCACTGACCACAGACTCCGCCTCTTAGACGTCCCGCTATGGTTAGTAAATTCTACTTTCAAAGGATAACAATCTAGTCAATGTGAAACCTGTTGAAATCAACATCCTGCTAGTTAAAAACAGCTTTGAAGGTTTGCGATTCAAAGTCAGTTTTAGAAGTTCTTTAATTGGTAACTTCCCTTCAGAAGTTTCATCCCACCACTTGCCTTTCATACATAGTCGTGAAACGTTTTCTTTGTACCAATAATAGAGTCTCCTTAGAGACTGTCAAAAATTGCCATTGCTGACTATATTTCAAGTCATCTAGGCGGGGTATTGGGTTAAGTTTTCAACCAGCAATAATCACGTCTCAGTAGAACTTCATGGACTATGATATTGCCTCTGCACAAGAATACCTAGGTCAGGTATGAGTTGAAATCTGACCTGCTCCAATGCTCACTACACATGTGGTTCATTTTGTCAGGCCTCACTGGATAGCCTGTGTTTACAGAAAAATAGCATTTGTGGGGCACTTTAATGGCTTCTTTATTCAAAATGTCACAGAGCTCAATGTTGAATTTGGATAACTTCATCTCTGTAACCACCATTTGCTTGGGCTATAATTGTCAAGCTTGGCTTGTTATGGTTGTGTTTTGTGTAAGCCACAATTCTAGCCTATCGATTTCAGCACCTGGAAAAGCTGAGCTTACATGTGATTGGCTCACTGACCACAGACTCCGCCTCTTAGACGTCCCGCTATGGTTAGTAAATTCTACTTTCAAAGGATAACAATCTAGTCAATGTGAAACCTGTTGAAATCAACATCCTGCTAGTTAAAAACAGCTTTGAAGGTTTGCGATTCAAAGTCAGTTTTAGAAGTTCTTTAATTGGTAACTTCCCTTCAGAAGTTTCATCCCACCACTTGCCTTTCATATATAGTCGTGCCACGTTTTCTTTGTACCAATAATAGAGTCTCCTTAGAGACTATCAAAAATTGCCATTGCTGACTATATTTCAAGTCATCTAGGCGGGGTATTGGGTTAAGTTTTCAACCAGCAATAATCACGTCTCAGTAGAACTTCATGGACTATGATATTGCCTCTGCACAAGAATACCTAGGTCAGGTATGAGTTGAAATCTGACCTGCTCCAATGCTCACTACACACGTGGTTCATTTTGTCAGGCCTCACTGGATAGCCTGTGTTTACAGAAAAATAGCATTTGTGGGGCACTTTAATGGCTTCTTTATTCAAAATGTCACAGAGCTCAATGTTGAATTTGGATAACTTCATCTCTGTAACCACCATTTGCTTGGGCTATAATTGTCAAGCTTGGCTTGTTATGGTTGTGTTTCGTGTAAGCCACAATTCTAGCCTATCGATTTCAGCACCTGAAAAAGCTGAGCTTACATGTGATTGGCTCACTGACCACAGACTCCGCCTCTTAGACGTCCCGCTATGGTTAGTAAATTCTACTTTCAAAGGATAACAATCTAGTCAATGTGAAACCTGTTGAAATCAACATCCTGCTAGTTAAAAACAGCTTTGCGATTCAAAGTCAGTGTTTAGAAGTTCTTTTATTGGTAACTTTCCTTCAGAAGTTTCATCCCACCACTTGCCTTTCATACATAGTCGTGAAACATTTTCTTTGTACCAATAATAGAGTCTCCTTAGAGACTGTCAAAAATTGCCATTGCTGACTATATTTCAAGTCATCTAGGCGGGGTATTGGGTTAAGTTTTCAACCAGCAATAATCACGTCTCAGTAGAACTTCATGGACTATGATATTGCCTCTGCACAAGAATACCTAGGTCAGGTATGAGTTGAAATCTGACCTGCTCCAATGCTCACTACACATGTGGTTCATTTTGTCAGGCCTCACTGGATAGCCTGTGTTTACAGAAAAATAGCATTTGTGGGGCACTTTAATGGCTTCTTTATTCAAAATGTCACAGAGCTCAATGTTGAATTTGGATAACTTCATCTCTGTAACCACCATTTGCTTGGGCTATAATTGTCAAGCTTGGCTTGTTATGGTTGTGTTTCGTGTAAGCCAGAATTCTAGCCTATCGATTTCAGCACCTGGAAAAGCTGAGCTTACATGTGATTGGCTCACTGACCACAGACTCCGCCTCTTAGACATCCCGCTATGGTTAATAAATTCTACATTCAAAGGTTAACAATCAAGACAATGTGAAACCTGTTGAAATCAACATCCTGCTAGTTAAAAACAGCTTTGAAGGTTTGCGATTCAAAGTCAGTGTTTAGAAGTTCTTTAATTGGTAACTTTCCTTCAGAAGTTTCATCCCACCACTTGCCTTTCATACATAGTCGTGAAACGTTTTCTTTGTACCAATAATAGAGTCTCCTTAGAGACTGTCAAAAATTGCCATTGCTGACTATATTTCAAGTCATCTAGGCGGGGTATTGGGTTAAGTTTTCAACCAGCAATAATCACGTCTCAGTAGAACTTCATGGACTATGATATTGCCTCTGCACAAGAATACCTAGGTCAGGTATGAGTTGAAATCTGACCTGCTCCAATGCTCACTACACATGTGGTTCATTTTGTCAGGCCTCACTGGATAGCCTGTGTTTACAGAAAAATAGCATTTGTGGGGCACTTTAATGGCTTCTTTATTCAAAATGTCACAGAGCTCAATGTTGAATTTGGATAACTTCATCTCTGTAACCACCATTTGCTTGGGCTATAATTGTCAAGCTTGGCTTGTTATGGTTGTGTTTCGTGTAAGCCACAATTCTAGCCTATCGATTTCAGCACCTGGAAAAGCTGAGCTTACATGTGATTGGCTCACTGACCACAGACTCCGCCTCTTAGACGTCCCGCTATGGTTAGTAAATTCTACTTTCAAAGGATAACAATCTAGTCAATGTGAAACCTGTTGAAATCAACATCCTGCTAGTTAAAAACAGCTTTGAAGGTTTGCGATTCAAAGTCAGTTTTAGAAGTTCTTTAATTGGTAACTTCCCTTCAGAAGTTTCATCCCACCACTTGCCTTTCATATATAGTCGTGCCACGTTTTCTTTGTACCAATAATAGAGTCTCCTTAGAGACTATCAAAAATTGCCATTGCTGACTATATTTCAAGTCATCTAGGCGGGGTATTGGGTTAAGTTTTCAACCAGCAATAATCACGTCTCAGTAGAACTTCATGGACTATGATATTGCCTCTGCACAAGAATACCTAGGTCAGGTATGAGTTGAAATCTGACCTGCTCCAATGCTCACTACACACGTGGTTCATTTTGTCAGGCCTCACTGGATAGCCTGTGTTTACAGAAAAATAGCATTTGTGGGGCACTTTAATGGCTTCTTTATTCAAAATGTCACAGAGCTCAATGTTGAATTTGGATAACTTCATCTCTGTAACCACCATTTGCTTGGGCTATAATTGTCAAGCTTGGCTTGTTATGGTTGTGTTTCGTGTAAGCCACAATTCTAGCCTATCGATTTCAGCACCTGAAAAAGCTGAGCTTACATGTGATTGGCTCACTGACCACAGACTCCGCCTCTTAGACGTCCCGCTATGGTTAGTAAATTCTACTTTCAAAGGATAACAATCTAGTCAATGTGAAACCTGTTGAAATCAACATCCTGCTAGTTAAAAACAGCTTTGCGATTCAAAGTCAGTGTTTAGAAGTTCTTTAATTGGTAACTTTCCTTCAGAAGTTTCATCCCACCACTTGCCTTTCATACATAGTCGTGAAACGTTTTCTTTGTACCAATAATAGAGTCTCCTTAGAGACTGTCAAAAATTGCCATTGCTGACTATATTTCAAGTCATCTAGGCGGGGTATTGGGTTAAGTTTTCAACCAGCAATAATCACGTCTCAGTAGAACTTCATGGACTATGATATTGCCTCTGCACAAGAATACCTAGGTCAGGTATGAGTTGAAATCTGACCTGCTCCAATGCTCACTACACATGTGGTTCATTTTGTCAGGCCTCACTGGATAGCCTGTGTTTACAGAAAAATAGCATTTGTGGGGCACTTTAATGGCTTCTTTATTCAAAATGTCACAGAGCTCAATGTTGAATTTGGATAACTTCATCTCTGTAACCACCATTTGCTTGGGCTATAATTGTCAAGCTTGGCTTGTTATGGTTGTGTTTCGTGTAAGCCACAATTCTAGCCTATCGATTTCAGCACCTGGAAAAGCTGAGCTTACATGTGATTGGCTCACTGACCACAGACTCCGCCTCTTAGACGTCCCGCTATGGTTAGTAAATTCTACTTTCAAAGGATAACAATCTAGTCAATGTGAAACCTGTTGAAATCAACATCCTGCTAGTTAAAAACAGCTTTGAAGGTTTGCGATTCAAAGTCAGTTTTAGAAGTTCTTTAATTGGTAACTTCCCTTCAGAAGTTTCATCCCACCACTTGCCTTTCATACATAGTCGTGAAACGTTTTCTTTGTACCAATAATAGAGTCTCCTTAGAGACTGTCAAAAATTGCCATTGCTGACTATATTTCAAGTCATCTAGGCGGGGTATTGGGTTAAGTTTTCAACCAGCAATAATCACGTCTCAGTAGAACTTCATGGACTATGATATTGCCTCTGCACAAGAATACCTAGGTCAGGTATGAGTTGAAATCTGACCTGCTCCAATGCTCACTACACATGTGGTTCATTTTGTCAGGCCTCACTGGATAGCCTGTGTTTACAGAAAAATAGCATTTGTGGGGCACTTTAATGGCTTCTTTATTCAAAATGTCACAGAGCTCAATGTTGAATTTGGATAACTTCATCTCTGTAACCACCATTTGCTTGGGCTATAATTGTCAAGCTTGGCTTGTTATGGTTGTGTTTTGTGTAAGCCACAATTCTAGCCTATCGATTTCAGCACCTGGAAAAGCTGAGCTTACATGTGATTGGCTCACTGACCACAGACTCCGCCTCTTAGACGTCCCGCTATGGTTAGTAAATTCTACTTTCAAAGGATAACAATCTAGTCAATGTGAAACCTGTTGAAATCAACATCCTGCTAGTTAAAAACAGCTTTGAAGGTTTGCGATTCAAAGTCAGTTTTAGAAGTTCTTTAATTGGTAACTTCCCTTCAGAAGTTTCATCCCACCACTTGCCTTTCATATATAGTCGTGCCACGTTTTCTTTGTACCAATAATAGAGTCTCCTTAGAGACTATCAAAAATTGCCATTGCTGACTATATTTCAAGTCATCTAGGCGGGGTATTGGGTTAAGTTTTCAACCAGCAATAATCACGTCTCAGTAGAACTTCATGGACTATGATATTGCCTCTGCACAAGAATACCTAGGTCAGGTATGAGTTGAAATCTGACCTGCTCCAATGCTCACTACACACGTGGTTCATTTTGTCAGGCCTCACTGGATAGCCTGTGTTTACAGAAAAATAGCATTTGTGGGGCACTTTAATGGCTTCTTTATTCAAAATGTCACAGAGCTCAATGTTGAATTTGGATAACTTCATCTCTGTAACCACCATTTGCTTGGGCTATAATTGTCAAGCTTGGCTTGTTATGGTTGTGTTTCGTGTAAGCCACAATTCTAGCCTATCGATTTCAGCACCTGAAAAAGCTGAGCTTACATGTGATTGGCTCACTGACCACAGACTCCGCCTCTTAGACGTCCCGCTATGGTTAGTAAATTCTACTTTCAAAGGATAACAATCTAGTCAATGTGAAACCTGTTGAAATCAACATCCTGCTAGTTAAAAACAGCTTTGCGATTCAAAGTCAGTGTTTAGAAGTTCTTTTATTGGTAACTTTCCTTCAGAAGTTTCATCCCACCACTTGCCTTTCATACATAGTCGTGAAACATTTTCTTTGTACCAATAATAGAGTCTCCTTAGAGACTGTCAAAAATTGCCATTGCTGACTATATTTCAAGTCATCTAGGCGGGGTATTGGGTTAAGTTTTCAACCAGCAATAATCACGTCTCAGTAGAACTTCATGGACTATGATATTGCCTCTGCACAAGAATACCTAGGTCAGGTATGAGTTGAAATCTGACCTGCTCCAATGCTCACTACACATGTGGTTCATTTTGTCAGGCCTCACTGGATAGCCTGTGTTTACAGAAAAATAGCATTTGTGGGGCACTTTAATGGCTTCTTTATTCAAAATGTCACAGAGCTCAATGTTGAATTTGGATAACTTCATCTCTGTAACCACCATTTGCTTGGGCTATAATTGTCAAGCTTGGCTTGTTATGGTTGTGTTTCGTGTAAGCCAGAATTCTAGCCTATCGATTTCAGCACCTGGAAAAGCTGAGCTTACATGTGATTGGCTCACTGACCACAGACTCCGCCTCTTAGACATCCCGCTATGGTTAATAAATTCTACATTCAAAGGTTAACAATCAAGACAATGTGAAACCTGTTGAAATCAACATCCTGCTAGTTAAAAACAGCTTTGAAGGTTTGCGATTCAAAGTCAGTGTTTAGAAGTTCTTTAATTGGTAACTTTCCTTCAGAAGTTTCATCCCACCACTTGCCTTTCATACATAGTCGTGAAACGTTTTCTTTGTACCAATAATAGAGTCTCCTTAGAGACTGTCAAAAATTGCCATTGCTGACTATATTTCAAGTCATCTAGGCGGGGTATTGGGTTAAGTTTTCAACCAGCAATAATCACGTCTCAGTAGAACTTCATGGACTATGATATTGCCTCTGCACAAGAATACCTAGGTCAGGTATGAGTTGAAATCTGACCTGCTCCAATGCTCACTACACATGTGGTTCATTTTGTCAGGCCTCACTGGATAGCCTGTGTTTACAGAAAAATAGCATTTGTGGGGCACTTTAATGGCTTCTTTATTCAAAATGTCACAGAGCTCAATGTTGAATTTGGATAACTTCATCTCTGTAACCACCATTTGCTTGGGCTATAATTGTCAAGCTTGGCTTGTTATGGTTGTGTTTCGTGTAAGCCACAATTCTAGCCTATCGATTTCAGCACCTGGAAAAGCTGAGCTTACATGTGATTGGCTCACTGACCACAGACTCCGCCTCTTAGACGTCCCGCTATGGTTAGTAAATTCTACTTTCAAAGGATAACAATCTAGTCAATGTGAAACCTGTTGAAATCAACATCCTGCTAGTTAAAAACAGCTTTGAAGGTTTGCGATTCAAAGTCAGTTTTAGAAGTTCTTTAATTGGTAACTTCCCTTCAGAAGTTTCATCCCACCACTTGCCTTTCATATATAGTCGTGCCACGTTTTCTTTGTACCAATAATAGAGTCTCCTTAGAGACTATCAAAAATTGCCATTGCTGACTATATTTCAAGTCATCTAGGCGGGGTATTGGGTTAAGTTTTCAACCAGCAATAATCACGTCTCAGTAGAACTTCATGGACTATGATATTGCCTCTGCACAAGAATACCTAGGTCAGGTATGAGTTGAAATCTGACCTGCTCCAATGCTCACTACACACGTGGTTCATTTTGTCAGGCCTCACTGGATAGCCTGTGTTTACAGAAAAATAGCATTTGTGGGGCACTTTAATGGCTTCTTTATTCAAAATGTCACAGAGCTCAATGTTGAATTTGGATAACTTCATCTCTGTAACCACCATTTGCTTGGGCTATAATTGTCAAGCTTGGCTTGTTATGGTTGTGTTTCGTGTAAGCCACAATTCTAGCCTATCGATTTCAGCACCTGAAAAAGCTGAGCTTACATGTGATTGGCTCACTGACCACAGACTCCGCCTCTTAGACGTCCCGCTATGGTTAGTAAATTCTACTTTCAAAGGATAACAATCTAGTCAATGTGAAACCTGTTGAAATCAACATCCTGCTAGTTAAAAACAGCTTTGAAGGTTTGCGATTCAAAGTCAGTGTTTAGAAGTTCTTTAATTGGTAACTTTCCTTCAGAAGTTTCATCCCACCACTTGCCTTTCATACATAGTCGTGAAACGTTTTCTTTGTACCAATAATAGAGTCTCCTTAGAGACTGTCAAAAATTGCCATTGCTGACTATATTTCAAGTCATCTAGGCGGGGTATTGGGTTAAGTTTTCAACCAGCAATAATCACGTCTCAGTAGAACTTCATGGACTATGATATTGCCTCTGCACAAGAATACCTAGGTCAGGTATGAGTTGAAATCTGACCTGCTCCAATGCTCACTACACATGTGGTTCATTTTGTCAGGCCTCACTGGATAGCCTGTGTTTACAGAAAAATAGCATTTGTGGGGCACTTTAATGGCTTCTTTATTCAAAATGTCACAGAGCTCAATGTTGAATTTGGATAACTTCATCTCTGTAACCACCATTTGCTTGGGCTATAATTGTCAAGCTTGGCTTGTTATGGTTGTGTTTCGTGTAAGCCACAATTCTAGCCTATCGATTTCAGCACCTGGAAAAGCTGAGCTTACATGTGATTGGCTCACTGACCACAGACTCCGCCTCTTAGACGTCCCGCTATGGTTAGTAAATTCTACTTTCAAAGGATAACAATCTAGTCAATGTGAAACCTGTTGAAATCAACATCCTGCTAGTTAAAAACAGCTTTGAAGGTTTGCGATTCAAAGTCAGTTTTAGAAGTTCTTTAATTGGTAACTTCCCTTCAGAAGTTTCATCCCACCACTTGCCTTTCATACATAGTCGTGAAACGTTTTCTTTGTACCAATAATAGAGTCTCCTTAGAGACTGTCAAAAATTGCCATTGCTGACTATATTTCAAGTCATCTAGGCGGGGTATTGGGTTAAGTTTTCAACCAGCAATAATCACGTCTCAGTAGAACTTCATGGACTATGATATTGCCTCTGCACAAGAATACCTAGGTCAGGTATGAGTTGAAATCTGACCTGCTCCAATGCTCACTACACATGTGGTTCATTTTGTCAGGCCTCACTGGATAGCCTGTGTTTACAGAAAAATAGCATTTGTGGGGCACTTTAATGGCTTCTTTATTCAAAATGTCACAGAGCTCAATGTTGAATTTGGATAACTTCATCTCTGTAACCACCATTTGCTTGGGCTATAATTGTCAAGCTTGGCTTGTTATGGTTGTGTTTTGTGTAAGCCACAATTCTAGCCTATCGATTTCAGCACCTGGAAAAGCTGAGCTTACATGTGATTGGCTCACTGACCACAGACTCCGCCTCTTAGACGTCCCGCTATGGTTAGTAAATTCTACTTTCAAAGGATAACAATCTAGTCAATGTGAAACCTGTTGAAATCAACATCCTGCTAGTTAAAAACAGCTTTGAAGGTTTGCGATTCAAAGTCAGTTTTAGAAGTTCTTTAATTGGTAACTTCCCTTCAGAAGTTTCATCCCACCACTTGCCTTTCATATATAGTCGTGCCACGTTTTCTTTGTACCAATAATAGAGTCTCCTTAGAGACTATCAAAAATTGCCATTGCTGACTATATTTCAAGTCATCTAGGCGGGGTATTGGGTTAAGTTTTCAACCAGCAATAATCACGTCTCAGTAGAACTTCATGGACTATGATATTGCCTCTGCACAAGAATACCTAGGTCAGGTATGAGTTGAAATCTGACCTGCTCCAATGCTCACTACACACGTGGTTCATTTTGTCAGGCCTCACTGGATAGCCTGTGTTTACAGAAAAATAGCATTTGTGGGGCACTTTAATGGCTTCTTTATTCAAAATGTCACAGAGCTCAATGTTGAATTTGGATAACTTCATCTCTGTAACCACCATTTGCTTGGGCTATAATTGTCAAGCTTGGCTTGTTATGGTTGTGTTTCGTGTAAGCCACAATTCTAGCCTATCGATTTCAGCACCTGAAAAAGCTGAGCTTACATGTGATTGGCTCACTGACCACAGACTCCGCCTCTTAGACGTCCCGCTATGGTTAGTAAATTCTACTTTCAAAGGATAACAATCTAGTCAATGTGAAACCTGTTGAAATCAACATCCTGCTAGTTAAAAACAGCTTTGCGATTCAAAGTCAGTGTTTAGAAGTTCTTTTATTGGTAACTTTCCTTCAGAAGTTTCATCCCACCACTTGCCTTTCATACATAGTCGTGAAACATTTTCTTTGTACCAATAATAGAGTCTCCTTAGAGACTGTCAAAAATTGCCATTGCTGACTATATTTCAAGTCATCTAGGCGGGGTATTGGGTTAAGTTTTCAACCAGCAATAATCACGTCTCAGTAGAACTTCATGGACTATGATATTGCCTCTGCACAAGAATACCTAGGTCAGGTATGAGTTGAAATCTGACCTGCTCCAATGCTCACTACACATGTGGTTCATTTTGTCAGGCCTCACTGGATAGCCTGTGTTTACAGAAAAATAGCATTTGTGGGGCACTTTAATGGCTTCTTTATTCAAAATGTCACAGAGCTCAATGTTGAATTTGGATAACTTCATCTCTGTAACCACCATTTGCTTGGGCTATAATTGTCAAGCTTGGCTTGTTATGGTTGTGTTTCGTGTAAGCCACAATTCTAGCCTATCGATTTCAGCACCTGGAAAAGCTGAGCTTACATGTGATTGGCTCACTGACCACAGACTCCGCCTCTTAGACATCCCGCTATGGTTAATAAATTCTACATTCAAAGGTTAACAATCAAGACAATGTGAAACCTGTTGAAATCAACATCCTGCTAGTTAAAAACAGCTTTGAAGGTTTGCGATTCAAAGTCAGTGTTTAGAAGTTCTTTAATTGGTAACTTTCCTTCAGAAGTTTCATCCCACCACTTGCCTTTCATACATAGTCGTGAAACGTTTTCTTTGTACCAATAATAGAGTCTCCTTAGAGACTGTCAAAAATTGCCATTGCTGACTATATTTCAAGTCATCTAGGCGGGGTATTGGGTTAAGTTTTCAACCAGCAATAATCACGTCTCAGTAGAACTTCATGGACTATGATATTGCCTCTGCACAAGAATACCTAGGTCAGGTATGAGTTGAAATCTGACCTGCTCCAATGCTCACTACACATGTGGTTCATTTTGTCAGGCCTCACTGGATAGCCTGTGTTTACAGAAAAATAGCATTTGTGGGGCACTTTAATGGCTTCTTTATTCAAAATGTCACAGAGCTCAATGTTGAATTTGGATAACTTCATCTCTGTAACCACCATTTGCTTGGGCTATAATTGTCAAGCTTGGCTTGTTATGGTTGTGTTTCGTGTAAGCCACAATTCTAGCCTATCGATTTCAGCACCTGGAAAAGCTGAGCTTACATGTGATTGGCTCACTGACCACAGACTCCGCCTCTTAGACGTCCCGCTATGGTTAGTAAATTCTACTTTCAAAGGATAACAATCTAGTCAATGTGAAACCTGTTGAAATCAACATCCTGCTAGTTAAAAACAGCTTTGAAGGTTTGCGATTCAAAGTCAGTTTTAGAAGTTCTTTAATTGGTAACTTCCCTTCAGAAGTTTCATCCCACCACTTGCCTTTCATATATAGTCGTGCCACGTTTTCTTTGTACCAATAATAGAGTCTCCTTAGAGACTATCAAAAATTGCCATTGCTGACTATATTTCAAGTCATCTAGGCGGGGTATTGGGTTAAGTTTTCAACCAGCAATAATCACGTCTCAGTAGAACTTCATGGACTATGATATTGCCTCTGCACAAGAATACCTAGGTCAGGTATGAGTTGAAATCTGACCTGCTCCAATGCTCACTACACACGTGGTTCATTTTGTCAGGCCTCACTGGATAGCCTGTGTTTACAGAAAAATAGCATTTGTGGGGCACTTTAATGGCTTCTTTATTCAAAATGTCACAGAGCTCAATGTTGAATTTGGATAACTTCATCTCTGTAACCACCATTTGCTTGGGCTATAATTGTCAAGCTTGGCTTGTTATGGTTGTGTTTCGTGTAAGCCACAATTCTAGCCTATCGATTTCAGCACCTGAAAAAGCTGAGCTTACATGTGATTGGCTCACTGACCACAGACTCCGCCTCTTAGACGTCCCGCTATGGTTAGTAAATTCTACTTTCAAAGGATAACAATCTAGTCAATGTGAAACCTGTTGAAATCAACATCCTGCTAGTTAAAAACAGCTTTGAAGGTTTGCGATTCAAAGTCAGTGTTTAGAAGTTCTTTAATTGGTAACTTTCCTTCAGAAGTTTCATCCCACCACTTGCCTTTCATACATAGTCGTGAAACGTTTTCTTTGTACCAATAATAGAGTCTCCTTAGAGACTGTCAAAAATTGCCATTGCTGACTATATTTCAAGTCATCTAGGCGGGGTATTGGGTTAAGTTTTCAACCAGCAATAATCACGTCTCAGTAGAACTTCATGGACTATGATATTGCCTCTGCACAAGAATACCTAGGTCAGGTATGAGTTGAAATCTGACCTGCTCCAATGCTCACTACACATGTGGTTCATTTTGTCAGGCCTCACTGGATAGCCTGTGTTTACAGAAAAATAGCATTTGTGGGGCACTTTAATGGCTTCTTTATTCAAAATGTCACAGAGCTCAATGTTGAATTTGGATAACTTCATCTCTGTAACCACCATTTGCTTGGGCTATAATTGTCAAGCTTGGCTTGTTATGGTTGTGTTTCGTGTAAGCCACAATTCTAGCCTATCGATTTCAGCACCTGGAAAAGCTGAGCTTACATGTGATTGGCTCACTGACCACAGACTCCGCCTCTTAGACGTCCCGCTATGGTTAGTAAATTCTACTTTCAAAGGATAACAATCTAGTCAATGTGAAACCTGTTGAAATCAACATCCTGCTAGTTAAAAACAGCTTTGAAGGTTTGCGATTCAAAGTCAGTTTTAGAAGTTCTTTAATTGGTAACTTCCCTTCAGAAGTTTCATCCCACCACTTGCCTTTCATATATAGTCGTGCCACGTTTTCTTTGTACCAATAATAGAGTCTCCTTAGAGACTATCAAAAATTGCCATTGCTGACTATATTTCAAGTCATCTAGGCGGGGTATTGGGTTAAGTTTTCAACCAGCAATAATCACGTCTCAGTAGAACTTCATGGACTATGATATTGCCTCTGCACAAGAATACCTAGGTCAGGTATGAGTTGAAATCTGACCTGCTCCAATGCTCACTACACATGTGGTTCATTTTGTCAGGCCTCACTGGATAGCCTGTGTTTACAGAAAAATAGCATTTGTGGGGCACTTTAATGGCTTCTTTATTCAAAATGTCACAGAGCTCAATGTTGAATTTGGATAACTTCATCTCTGTAACCACCATTTGCTTGGGCTATAATTGTCAAGCTTGGCTTGTTATGGTTGTGTTTCGTGTAAGCCACAATTCTAGCCTATCGATTTCAGCACCTGGAAAAGCTGAGCTTACATGTGATTGGCTCACTGACCACAGACTCCGCCTCTTAGACGTCCCGCTATGGTTAGTAAATTCTACTTTCAAAGGATAACAATCTAGTCAATGTGAAACCTGTTGAAATCAACATCCTGCTAGTTAAAAACAGCTTTGAAGGTTTGCGATTCAAAGTCAGTTTTAGAAGTTCTTTAATTGGTAACTTCCCTTCAGAAGTTTCATCCCACCACTTGCCTTTCATATATAGTCGTGCCACGTTTTCTTTGTACCAATAATAGAGTCTCCTTAGAGACTATCAAAAATTGCCATTGCTGACTATATTTCAAGTCATCTAGGCGGGGTATTGGGTTAAGTTTTCAACCAGCAATAATCACGTCTCAGTAGAACTTCATGGACTATGATATTGCCTCTGCACAAGAATACCTAGGTCAGGTATGAGTTGAAATCTGACCTGCTCCAATGCTCACTACACACGTGGTTCATTTTGTCAGGCCTCACTGGATAGCCTGTGTTTACAGAAAAATAGCATTTGTGGGGCACTTTAATGGCTTCTTTATTCAAAATGTCACAGAGCTCAATGTTGAATTTGGATAACTTCATCTCTGTAACCACCATTTGCTTGGGCTATAATTGTCAAGCTTGGCTTGTTATGGTTGTGTTTCGTGTAAGCCACAATTCTAGCCTATCGATTTCAGCACCTGAAAAAGCTGAGCTTACATGTGATTGGCTCACTGACCACAGACTCCGCCTCTTAGACGTCCCGCTATGGTTAGTAAATTCTACTTTCAAAGGATAACAATCTAGTCAATGTGAAACCTGTTGAAATCAACATCCTGCTAGTTAAAAACAGCTTTGCGATTCAAAGTCAGTGTTTAGAAGTTCTTTTATTGGTAACTTTCCTTCAGAAGTTTCATCCCACCACTTGCCTTTCATACATAGTCGTGAAACATTTTCTTTGTACCAATAATAGAGTCTCCTTAGAGACTGTCAAAAATTGCCATTGCTGACTATATTTCAAGTCATCTAGGCGGGGTATTGGGTTAAGTTTTCAACCAGCAATAATCACGTCTCAGTAGAACTTCATGGACTATGATATTGCCTCTGCACAAGAATACCTAGGTCAGGTATGAGTTGAAATCTGACCTGCTCCAATGCTCACTACACATGTGGTTCATTTTGTCAGGCCTCACTGGATAGCCTGTGTTTACAGAAAAATAGCATTTGTGGGGCACTTTAATGGCTTCTTTATTCAAAATGTCACAGAGCTCAATGTTGAATTTGGATAACTTCATCTCTGTAACCACCATTTGCTTGGGCTATAATTGTCAAGCTTGGCTTGTTATGGTTGTGTTTCGTGTAAGCCACAATTCTAGCCTATCGATTTCAGCACCTGGAAAAGCTGAGCTTACATGTGATTGGCTCACTGACCACAGACTCCGCCTCTTAGACATCCCGCTATGGTTAATAAATTCTACATTCAAAGGTTAACAATCAAGACAATGTGAAACCTGTTGAAATCAACATCCTGCTAGTTAAAAACAGCTTTGAAGGTTTGCGATTCAAAGTCAGTGTTTAGAAGTTCTTTAATTGGTAACTTTCCTTCAGAAGTTTCATCCCACCACTTGCCTTTCATACATAGTCGTGAAACGTTTTCTTTGTACCAATAATAGAGTCTCCTTAGAGACTGTCAAAAATTGCCATTGCTGACTATATTTCAAGTCATCTAGGCGGGGTATTGGGTTAAGTTTTCAACCAGCAATAATCACGTCTCAGTAGAACTTCATGGACTATGATATTGCCTCTGCACAAGAATACCTAGGTCAGGTATGAGTTGAAATCTGACCTGCTCCAATGCTCACTACACATGTGGTTCATTTTGTCAGGCCTCACTGGATAGCCTGTGTTTACAGAAAAATAGCATTTGTGGGGCACTTTAATGGCTTCTTTATTCAAAATGTCACAGAGCTCAATGTTGAATTTGGATAACTTCATCTCTGTAACCACCATTTGCTTGGGCTATAATTGTCAAGCTTGGCTTGTTATGGTTGTGTTTCGTGTAAGCCACAATTCTAGCCTATCGATTTCAGCACCTGGAAAAGCTGAGCTTACATGTGATTGGCTCACTGACCACAGACTCCGCCTCTTAGACGTCCCGCTATGGTTAGTAAATTCTACTTTCAAAGGATAACAATCTAGTCAATGTGAAACCTGTTGAAATCAACATCCTGCTAGTTAAAAACAGCTTTGAAGGTTTGCGATTCAAAGTCAGTTTTAGAAGTTCTTTAATTGGTAACTTCCCTTCAGAAGTTTCATCCCACCACTTGCCTTTCATATATAGTCGTGCCACGTTTTCTTTGTACCAATAATAGAGTCTCCTTAGAGACTATCAAAAATTGCCATTGCTGACTATATTTCAAGTCATCTAGGCGGGGTATTGGGTTAAGTTTTCAACCAGCAATAATCACGTCTCAGTAGAACTTCATGGACTATGATATTGCCTCTGCACAAGAATACCTAGGTCAGGTATGAGTTGAAATCTGACCTGCTCCAATGCTCACTACACACGTGGTTCATTTTGTCAGGCCTCACTGGATAGCCTGTGTTTACAGAAAAATAGCATTTGTGGGGCACTTTAATGGCTTCTTTATTCAAAATGTCACAGAGCTCAATGTTGAATTTGGATAACTTCATCTCTGTAACCACCATTTGCTTGGGCTATAATTGTCAAGCTTGGCTTGTTATGGTTGTGTTTCGTGTAAGCCACAATTCTAGCCTATCGATTTCAGCACCTGAAAAAGCTGAGCTTACATGTGATTGGCTCACTGACCACAGACTCCGCCTCTTAGACGTCCCGCTATGGTTAGTAAATTCTACTTTCAAAGGATAACAATCTAGTCAATGTGAAACCTGTTGAAATCAACATCCTGCTAGTTAAAAACAGCTTTGAAGGTTTGCGATTCAAAGTCAGTGTTTAGAAGTTCTTTAATTGGTAACTTTCCTTCAGAAGTTTCATCCCACCACTTGCCTTTCATACATAGTCGTGAAACGTTTTCTTTGTACCAATAATAGAGTCTCCTTAGAGACTGTCAAAAATTGCCATTGCTGACTATATTTCAAGTCATCTAGGCGGGGTATTGGGTTAAGTTTTCAACCAGCAATAATCACGTCTCAGTAGAACTTCATGGACTATGATATTGCCTCTGCACAAGAATACCTAGGTCAGGTATGAGTTGAAATCTGACCTGCTCCAATGCTCACTACACATGTGGTTCATTTTGTCAGGCCTCACTGGATAGCCTGTGTTTACAGAAAAATAGCATTTGTGGGGCACTTTAATGGCTTCTTTATTCAAAATGTCACAGAGCTCAATGTTGAATTTGGATAACTTCATCTCTGTAACCACCATTTGCTTGGGCTATAATTGTCAAGCTTGGCTTGTTATGGTTGTGTTTCGTGTAAGCCACAATTCTAGCCTATCGATTTCAGCACCTGGAAAAGCTGAGCTTACATGTGATTGGCTCACTGACCACAGACTCCGCCTCTTAGACGTCCCGCTATGGTTAGTAAATTCTACTTTCAAAGGATAACAATCTAGTCAATGTGAAACCTGTTGAAATCAACATCCTGCTAGTTAAAAACAGCTTTGAAGGTTTGCGATTCAAAGTCAGTTTTAGAAGTTCTTTAATTGGTAACTTCCCTTCAGAAGTTTCATCCCACCACTTGCCTTTCATATATAGTCGTGCCACGTTTTCTTTGTACCAATAATAGAGTCTCCTTAGAGACTATCAAAAATTGCCATTGCTGACTATATTTCAAGTCATCTAGGCGGGGTATTGGGTTAAGTTTTCAACCAGCAATAATCACGTCTCAGTAGAACTTCATGGACTATGATATTGCCTCTGCACAAGAATACCTAGGTCAGGTATGAGTTGAAATCTGACCTGCTCCAATGCTCACTACACATGTGGTTCATTTTGTCAGGCCTCACTGGATAGCCTGTGTTTACAGAAAAATAGCATTTGTGGGGCACTTTAATGGCTTCTTTATTCAAAATGTCACAGAGCTCAATGTTGAATTTGGATAACTTCATCTCTGTAACCACCATTTGCTTGGGCTATAATTGTCAAGCTTGGCTTGTTATGGTTGTGTTTCGTGTAAGCCACAATTCTAGCCTATCGATTTCAGCACCTGGAAAAGCTGAGCTTACATGTGATTGGCTCACTGACCACAGACTCCGCCTCTTAGACGTCCCGCTATGGTTAGTAAATTCTACTTTCAAAGGATAACAATCTAGTCAATGTGAAACCTGTTGAAATCAACATCCTGCTAGTTAAAAACAGCTTTGAAGGTTTGCGATTCAAAGTCAGTTTTAGAAGTTCTTTAATTGGTAACTTCCCTTCAGAAGTTTCATCCCACCACTTGCCTTTCATATATAGTCGTGCCACGTTTTCTTTGTACCAATAATAGAGTCTCCTTAGAGACTATCAAAAATTGCCATTGCTGACTATATTTCAAGTCATCTAGGCGGGGTATTGGGTTAAGTTTTCAACCAGCAATAATCACGTCTCAGTAGAACTTCCTGGACTATGATATTGCCTCTGCACAAGAATACCTAGGTCAGGTATGAGTTGAAATCTGACCTGCTCCAATGCTCACTACACACGTGGTTCATTTTGTCAGGCCTCACTGGATAGCCTGTGTTTACAGAAAAATAGCATTTGTGGGGCACTTTAATGGCTTCTTTATTCAAAATGTCACAGAGCTCAATGTTGAATTTGGATAACTTCATCTCTGTAACCACCATTTGCTTGGGCTATAATTGTCAAGCTTGGCTTGTTATGGTTGTGTTTCGTGTAAGCCACAATTCTAGCCTATCGATTTCAGCACCTGAAAAAGCTGAGCTTACATGTGATTGGCTCACTGACCACAGACTCCGCCTCTTAGACGTCCCGCTATGGTTAGTAAATTCTACTTTCAAAGGATAACAATCTAGTCAATGTGAAACCTGTTGAAATCAACATCCTGCTAGTTAAAAACAGCTTTGAAGGTTTGCGATTCAAAGTCAGTGTTTAGAAGTTCTTTAATTGGTAACTTTCCTTCAGAAGTTTCATCCCACCACTTGCCTTTCATACATAGTCGTGAAACGTTTTCTTTGTACCAATAATAGAGTCTCCTTAGAGACTGTCAAAAATTGCCATTGCTGACTATATTTCAAGTCATCTAGGCGGGGTATTGGGTTAAGTTTTCAACCAGCAATAATCACGTCTCAGTAGAACTTCATGGACTATGATATTGCCTCTGCACAAGAATACCTAGGTCAGGTATGAGTTGAAATCTGACCTGCTCCAATGCTCACTACACACGTGGTTCATTTTGTCAGGCCTCACTGGATAGCCTGTGTTTACAGAAAAATAGCATTTGTGGGGCACTTTAATGGCTTCTTTATTCAAAATGTCACAGAGCTCAATGTTGAATTTGGATAACTTCATCTCTGTAACCACCATTTGCTTGGGCTATAATTGTCAAGCTTGGCTTGTTATGGTTGTGTTTCGTGTAAGCCACAATTCTAGCCTATCGATTTCAGCACCTGGAAAAGCTGAGCTTACATGTGATTGGCTCACTGACCACAGACTCCGCCTCTTAGACATCCCGCTATGGTTAATAAATTCTACATTCAAAGGTTAACAATCAAGACAATGTGAAACCTGTTGAAATCAACATCCTGCTAGTTAAAAACAGCTTTGAAGGTTTGCGATTCAAAGTCAGTGTTTAGAAGTTCTTTAATTGGTAACTTTCCTTCAGAAGTTTCATCCCACCACTTGCCTTTCATACATAGTCGTGAAACGTTTTCTTTGTACCAATAATAGAGTCTCCTTAGAGACTGTCAAAAATTGCCATTGCTGACTATATTTCAAGTCATCTAGGCGGGGTATTGGGTTAAGTTTTCAACCAGCAATAATCACGTCTCAGTAGAACTTCATGGACTATGATATTGCCTCTGCACAAGAATACCTAGGTCAGGTATGAGTTGAAATCTGACCTGCTCCAATGCTCACTACACACGTGGTTCATTTTGTCAGGCCTCACTGGATAGCCTGTGTTTACAGAAAAATAGCATTTGTGGGGCACTTTAATGGCTTCTTTATTCAAAATGTCACAGAGCTCAATGTTGAATTTGGATAACTTCATCTCTGTAACCACCATTTGCTTGGGCTATAATTGTCAAGCTTGGCTTGTTATGGTTGTGTTTCGTGTAAGCCACAATTCTAGCCTATCGATTTCAGCACCTGGAAAAGCTGAGCTTACATGTGATTGGCTCACTGACCACAGACTCCGCCTCTTAGACATCCCGCTATGGTTAATAAATTCTACTTTCAAAGGATAACAATCTAGACAATGTGAAACCTGTTGAAATCAACATCCTGCTAGTTAAAAACAGCATTGAAGGTTTGCGATTCAAAGTCAGTGTTTAGAAGTTCTTTAATTGGTAACTTTCCTTCAGAAGTGTCATCCCACCACTTGCCTTTCATACATAGTCGTGAAACGTTTTCTTTGTACCAATAATAGAGTCTCCTTAGAGACTGTCCAAAATTGCCATTGCTGACTATATTTCAAGTCATCTAGGCGGGGTATTGGGTTAAGTTTTCAACCAGCAATAATCACGTCTCAGTAGAACTTCATGGACTATGATATTGCCTCTGCACAAGAATACCTAGGTCAGGTATGAGTTGAAATCTGACCTGCTCCAATGCTCACTACACACGTGGTTCATTTTGTCAGGCCTCACTGGATAGCCTGTGTTTACAGAAAAATAGCATTTGTGGGGCACTTTAATGGCTTCTTTATTCAAAATGTCACAGAGCTCAATGTTGAATTTGGATAACTTCATCTCTGTAACCACCATTTGCTTGGGCTATAATTGTCAAGCTTGGCTTGTTATGGTTGTGTTTCGTGTAAGCCACAATTCTAGCCTATCGATTTCAGCACCTGGAAAAGCTGAGCTTACATGTGATTGGCTCACTGACCACAGACTCCGCCTCTTAGACATCCCGCTATGGTTAATAAATTCTACATTCAAAGGTTAACAATCAAGACAATGTGAAACCTGTTGAAATCAACATCCTGCTAGTTAAAAACAGCTTTGAAGGTTTGCGATTCAAAGTCAGTGTTTAGAAGTTCTTTAATTGGTAACTTTCCTTCAGAAGTGTCATCCCACCACTTGCCTTTCATACATAGTCGTGAAACGTTTTCTTTGTACCAATAATAGAGTCTCCTTAGAGACTGTCAAAAATTGCCATTGCTGACTATATTTCAAGTCATCTAGGCGGGGTATTGGGTTAAGTTTTCAACCAGCAATAATCACGTCTCAGTAGAACTTCATGGACTATGATATTGCCTCTGCACAAGAATACCTAGGTCAGGTATGAGTTGAAATCTGACCTGCTCCAATGCTCACTACACACGTGGTTCATTTTGTCAGGCCTCACTGGATAGCCTGTGTTTACAGAAAAATAGCATTTGTGGGGCACTTTAATGGCTTCTTTATTCAAAATGTCACAGAGCTCAATGTTGAATTTGGATAACTTCATCTCTGTAACCACCATTTGCTTGGGCTATAATTGTCAAGCTTGGCTTGTTATGGTTGTGTTTCGTGTAAGCCACAATTCTAGCCTATCGATTTCAGCACCTGGAAAAGCTGAGCTTACATGTGATTGGCTCACTGACCACAGACTCCGCCTCTTAGACATCCCGCTATGGTTAATAAATTCTACATTCAAAGGTTAACAATCAAGACAATGTGAAACCTGTTGAAATCAACATCCTGCTAGTTAAAAACAGCTTTGAAGGTTTGCGATTCAAAGTCAGTGTTTAGAAGTTCTTTAATTGGTAACTTTCCTTCAGAAGTTTCATCCCACCACTTGCCTTTCATACATAGTCGTGAAACGTTTTCTTTGTACCAATAATAGAGTCTCCTTAGAGACTGTCAAAAATTGCCATTGCTGACTATATTTCAAGTCATCTAGGCGGGGTATTGGGTTAAGTTTTCAACCAGCAATAATCACGTCTCAGTAGAACTTCATGGACTATGATATTGCCTCTGCACAAGAATACCTAGGTCAGGTATGAGTTGAAATCTGACCTGCTCCAATGCTCACTACACACGTGGTTCATTTTGTCAGGCCTCACTGGATAGCCTGTGTTTACAGAAAAATAGCATTTGTGGGGCACTTTAATGGCTTCTTTATTCAAAATGTCACAGAGCTCAATGTTGAATTTGGATAACTTCATCTCTGTAACCACCATTTGCTTGGGCTATAATTGTCAAGCTTGGCTTGTTATGGTTGTGTTTCGTGTAAGCCAGAATTCTAGCCTATCGATTTCAGCACCTGGAAAAGCTGAGCTTACATGTGATTGGCTCACTGACAACAGACTACGCCTCTTAGACATCCCGCTATGGTTAATAAATTCTACTTTCAAAGGATAACAATCTAGACAATGTGAAACCTGTTGAAATCAACATCCTGCTAGTTAAAAACAGCATTGAAGGTTTGCGATTCAAAGTCAGTGTTTAGAAGTTCTTTAATTGGTAACTTTCCTTCAGAAGTTTCATCCCACCACTTGCCTTTCATATATAGTCGTGACACATTTTCTTTGTACCAATAATAGAGTCTCCTTAGAGACTGTCAAAAATTGCCATTGCTGACTATATTTCAAGTCATCTAGGCGGGGTATTGGGTTAAGTTTTCAACCAGCAATAATCACGTCTCAGTAGAACTTCATGGACTATGATATTGCCTCTGCACAAGAATACCTAGGTCAGGTATGAGTTGAAATCTGACCTGCTCCAATGCTCACTACACACGTGGTTCATTTTGTCAGGCCTCACTGGATAGCCTGTGTTTACAGAAAAATAGCATTTGTGGGGCACTTTAATGGCTTCTTTATTCAAAATGTCACAGAGCTCAATGTTGAATTTGGATAACTTCATCTCTGTAACCACCATTTGCTTGGGCTATAATTGTCAAGCTTGGCTTGTTATGGTTGTGTTTCGTGTAAGCCAGAATTCTAGCCTATCGATTTCAGCACCTGGAAAAGCTGAGCTTACATGTGATTGGCTCACTGACCACAGACTCCGCCTCTTAGACATCCCGCTATGGTTAATAAATTCTACTTTCAAAGGATAACAATCTAGACAATGTGAAACCTGTTGAAATCAACATCCTGCTAGTTAAAAACAGCATTGAAGGTTTGCGATTCAAAGTCAGTGTTTAGAAGTTCTTTAATTGGTAACTTTCCTTCAGAAGTGTCATCCCACCACTTGCCTTTCATACATAGTCGTGAAACGTTTTCTTTGTACCAATAATAGAGTCTCCTTAGAGACTGTCAAAAATTGCCATTGCTGACTATATTTCAAGTCATCTAGGCGGGGTATTGGGTTAAGTTTTCAACCAGCAATAATCACGTCTCAGTAGAACTTCATGGACTATGATATTGCCTCTGCACAAGAATACCTAGGTCAGGTATGAGTTGAAATCTGACCTGCTCCAATGCTCACTACACACGTGGTTCATTTTGTCAGGCCTCACTGGATAGCCTGTGTTTACAGAAAAATAGCATTTGTGGGGCACTTTAATGGCTTCTTTATTCAAAATGTCACAGAGCTCAATGTTGAATTTGGATAACTTCATCTCTGTAACCACCATTTGCTTGGGCTATAATTGTCAAGCTTGGCTTGTTATGGTTGTGTTTCGTGTAAGCCACAATTCTAGCCTATCGATTTCAGCACCTGGAAAAGCTGAGCTTACATGTGATTGGCTCACTGACCACAGACTCCGCCTCTTAGACATCCCGCTATGGTTAATAAATTCTACATTCAAAGGTTAACAATCAAGACAATGTGAAACCTGTTGAAATCAACATCCTGCTAGTTAAAAACAGCTTTGAAGGTTTGCGATTCAAAGTCAGTGTTTAGAAGTTCTTTAATTGGTAACTTTCCTTCAGAAGTTTCATCCCACCACTTGCCTTTCATACATAGTCGTGAAACGTTTTCTTTGTACCAATAATAGAGTCTCCTTAGAGACTGTCCAAAATTGCCATTGCTGACTATATTTCAAGTCATCTAGGCGGGGTATTGGGTTAAGTTTTCAACCAGCAATAATCACGTCTCAGTAGAACTTCATGGACTATGATATTGCCTCTGCACAAGAATACCTAGGTCAGGTATGAGTTGAAATCTGACCTGCTCCAATGCTCACTACACATGTGGTTCATTTTGTCAGGCCTCACTGGATAGCCTGTGTTTACAGAAAAATAGCATTTGTGGGGCACTTTAATGGCTTCTTTATTCAAAATGTCACAGAGCTCAATGTTGAATTTGGATAACTTCATCTCTGTAACCACCATTTGCTTGGGCTATAATTGTCAAGCTTGGCTTGTTATGGTTGTGTTTCGTGTAAGCCACAATTCTAGCCTATCGATTTCAGCACCTGGAAAAGCTGAGCTTACATGTGATTGGCTCACTGACCACAGACTCCGCCTCTTAGACGTCCCGCTATGGTTAGTAAATTCTACTTTCAAAGGATAACAATCTAGTCAATGTGAAACCTGTTGAAATCAACATCCTGCTAGTTAAAAACAGCTTTGAAGGTTTGCGATTCAAAGTCAGTTTTAGAAGTTCTTTAATTGGTAACTTCCCTTCAGAAGTTTCATCCCACCACTTGCCTTTCATATATAGTCGTGCCACGTTTTCTTTGTACCAATAATAGAGTCTCCTTAGAGACTATCAAAAATTGCCATTGCTGACTATATTTCAAGTCATCTAGGCGGGGTATTGGGTTAAGTTTTCAACCAGCAATAATCACGTCTCAGTAGAACTTCATGGACTATGATATTGCCTCTGCACAAGAATACCTAGGTGAGGTATGAGTTGAAATCTGACCTGCTCCAATGCTCACTACACACGTGGTTCATTTTGTCAGGCCTCACTGGATAGCCTGTGTTTACAGAAAAATAGCATTTGTGGGGCACTTTAATGGCTTCTTTATTCAAAATGTCACAGAGCTCAATGTTGAATTTGGATAACTTCATCTCTGTAACCACCATTTGCTTGGGCTATAATTGTCAAGCTTGGCTTGTTATGGTTGTGTTTCGTGTAAGCCACAATTCTAGCCTATCGATTTCAGCACCTGGAAAAGCTGAGCTTACATGTGATTGGCTCACTGACCACAGACTCCGCCTCTTAGACGTCCCGCTATGGTTAGTAAATTCTACTTTCAAAGGATAACAATCTAGTCAATGTGAAACCTGTTGAAATCAACATCCTGCTAGTTAAAAACAGCTTTGAAGGTTTGCGATTCAAAGTCAGTTTTAGAAGTTCTTTAATTGGTAACTTCCCTTCAGAAGTTTCATCCCACCACTTGCCTTTCATATATAGTCGTGCCACGTTTTCTTTGTACCAATAATAGAGTCTCCTTAGAGACTATCAAAAATTGCCATTGCTGACTATATTTCAAGTCATCTAGGCGGGGTATTGGGTTAAGTTTTCAACCAGCAATAATCACGTCTCAGTAGAACTTCATGGACTATGATATTGCCTCTGCACAAGAATACCTAGGTCAGGTATGAGTTGAAATCTGACCTGCTCCAATGCTCACTACACACGTGGTTCATTTTGTCAGGCCTCACTGGATAGCCTGTGTTTACAGAAAAATAGCATTTGTGGGGCACTTTAATGGCTTCTTTATTCAAAATGTCACAGAGCTCAATGTTGAATTTGGATAACTTCATCTCTGTAACCACCATTTGCTTGGGCTATAATTGTCAAGCTTGGCTTGTTATGGTTGTGTTTCGTGTAAGCCACAATTCTAGCCTATCGATTTCAGCACCTGGAAAAGCTGAGCTTACATGTGATTGGCTCACTGACCACAGACTCCGCCTCTTAGACGTCCCGCTATGGTTAGTAAATTCTACTTTCAAAGGATAACAATCTAGTCAATGTGAAACCTGTTGAAATCAACATCCTGCTAGTTAAAAACAGCTTTGAAGGTTTGCGATTCAAAGTCAGTGTTTAGAAGTTCTTTAATTGGTAACTTTCCTTCAGAAGTTTCATCCCACCACTTGCCTTTCATATATAGTCGTGACACGTTTTCTTTGTACCAATAATAGAGTCTCCTTAGAGACTGTCAAAAATTGCCATTGCTGACTATATTTCAAGTCATCTAGGCGGGGTATTGGGTTAAGTTTTCAACCAGCAATAATCACGTCTCAGTAGAACTTCATGGACTATGATATTGCCTCTGCACAAGAATACCTAGGTCAGGTATGAGTTGAAATCTGACCTGCTCCAATGCTCACTACACACGTGGTTCATTTTGTCAGGCCTCACTGGATAGCCTGTGTTTACAGAAAAATAGCATTTGTGGGGCACTTTAATGGCTTCTTTATTCAAAATGTCACAGAGCTCAATGTTGAATTTGGATAACTTCATCTCTGTAACCACCATTTGCTTGGGCTTTAATTGTCAAGCTTGGCTTGTTATGGTTGTGTTTCGTGTAAGCCACAATTCTAGCCTATCGATTTCAGCACCTGGAAAAGCTGAGCTTACATGTGATTGGCTCACTGACCACAGACTCCGCCTCTTAGACATCCCGCTATGGTTAATAAATTCTACTTTCAAAGGATAACAATCTAGACAATGTGAAACCTGTTGAAATCAACATCCTGCTAGTTAAAAACAGCATTGAAGGTTTGCGATTTAAAGTCAGTGTTTAGAAGTTCTTTAATTGGTAACTTTCCTTCAGAAGTGTCATCCCACCACTTGCCTTTCATACATAGTCGTGAAACGTTTTCTTTGTACCAATAATAGAGTCTCCTTAGAGACTGTCCAAAATTGCCATTGCTGACTATATTTCAAGTCATCTAGGCGGGGTATTGGGTTAAGTTTTCAACCAGCAATAATCACGTCTCAGTAGAACTTCATGGACTATGATATTGCCTCTGCACAAGAATACCTAGGTCAGGTATGAGTTGAAATCTGACCTGCTCCAATGCTCACTACACACGTGGTTCATTTTGTCAGGCCTCACTGGATAGCCTGTGTTTACAGAAAAATAGCATTTGTGGGGCACTTTAATGGCTTCTTTATTCAAAATGTCACAGAGCTCAATGTTGAATTTGGATAACTTCATCTCTGTAACCACCATTTGCTTGGGCTATAATTGTCAAGCTTGGCTTGTTATGGTTGTGTTTCGTGTAAGCCACAATTCTAGCCTATCGATTTCAGCACCTGAAAAAGCTGAGCTTACATGTGATTGGCTCACTGACCACAGACTCCGCCTCTTAGACGTCCCGCTATGGTTAGTAAATTCTACTTTCAAAGGATAACAATCTAGTCAATGTGAAACCTGTTGAAATCAACATCCTGCTAGTTAAAAACAGCTTTGAAGGTTTGCGATTCAAAGTCAGTGTTTAGAAGTTCTTTAATTGGTAACTTTCCTTCAGAAGTTTCATCCCACCACTTGCCTTTCATACATAGTCGTGAAACGTTTTCTTTGTACCAATAATAGAGTCTCCTTAGAGACTGTCAAAAATTGCCATTGCTGACTATATTTCAAGTCATCTAGGCGGGGTATTGGGTTAAGTTTTCAACCAGCAATAATCACGTCTCAGTAGAACTTCATGGACTATGATATTGCCTCTGCACAAGAATACCTAGGTCAGGTATGAGTTGAAATCTGACCTGCTCCAATGCTCACTACACATGTGGTTCATTTTGTCAGGCCTCACTGGATAGCCTGTGTTTACAGAAAAATAGCATTTGTGGGGCACTTTAATGGCTTCTTTATTCAAAATGTCACAGAGCTCAATGTTGAATTTGGATAACTTCATCTCTGTAACCACCATTTGCTTGGGCTATAATTGTCAAGCTTGGCTTGTTATGGTTGTGTTTCGTGTAAGCCACAATTCTAGCCTATCGATTTCAGCACCTGGAAAAGCTGAGCTTACATGTGATTGGCTCACTGACCACAGACTCCGCCTCTTAGACGTCCCGCTATGGTTAGTAAATTCTACTTTCAAAGGATAACAATCTAGTCAATGTGAAACCTGTTGAAATCAACATCCTGCTAGTTAAAAACAGCTTTGAAGGTTTGCGATTCAAAGTCAGTTTTAGAAGTTCTTTAATTGGTAACTTCCCTTCAGAAGTTTCATCCCACCACTTGCCTTTCATATATAGTCGTGACACGTTTTCTTTGTACCAATAATAGAGTCTCCTTAGAGACTGTCAAAAATTGCCATTGCTGACTATATTTCAAGTCATCTAGGCGGGGTATTGGGTTAAGTTTTCAACCAGCAATAATCACGTCTCAGTAGAACTTCATGGACTATGATATTGCCTCTGCACAAGAATACCTAGGTGAGGTATGAGTTGAAATCTGACTTGCTCCAATGCTCACTACACACGTGGTTCATTTTGTCAGGCCTCACTGGATAGCCTGTGTTTACAGAAAAATAGCATTTGTGGGGCACTTTAATGGCTTCTTTATTCAAAATGTCACAGAGCTCAATGTTGAATTTGGATAACTTCATCTCTGTAACCACCATTTGCTTGGGCTATAATTGTCAAGCTTGGCTTGTTATGGTTGTGTTTCGTGTAAGCCAGAATTCTAGCCTATCGATTTCAGCACCTGGAAAAGCTGAGCTTACATGTGATTGGCTCACTGACAACAGACTACGCCTCTTAGACATCCCGCTATGGTTAATAAATTCTACTTTCAAAGGATAACAATCTAGACAATGTGAAACCTGTTGAAATCAACATCCTGCTAGTTAAAAACAGCATTGAAGGTTTGCGATTCAAAGTCAGTGTTTAGAAGTTCTTTAATTGGTAACTTTCCTTCAGAAGTTTCATCCCACCACTTGCCTTTCATATATAGTCGTGACACATTTTCTTTGTACCAATAATAGAGTCTCCTTAGAGACTGTCAAAAATTGCCATTGCTGACTATATTTCAAGTCATCTAGGCGGGGTATTGGGTTAAGTTTTCAACCAGCAATAATCACGTCTCAGTAGAACTTCATGGACTATGATATTGCCTCTGCACAAGAATACCTAGGTCAGGTATGAGTTGAAATCTGACCTGCTCCAATGCTCACTACACACGTGGTTCATTTTGTCAGGCCTCACTGGATAGCCTGTGTTTACAGAAAAATAGCATTTGTGGGGCACTTTAATGGCTTCTTTATTCAAAATGTCACAGAGCTCAATGTTGAATTTGGATAACTTCATCTCTGTAACCACCATTTGCTTGGGCTATAATTGTCAAGCTTGGCTTGTTATGGTTGTGTTTCGTGTAAGCCAGAATTCTAGCCTATCGATTTCAGCACCTGGAAAAGCTGAGCTTACATGTGATTGGCTCACTGACCACAGACTCCGCCTCTTAGACATCCCGCTATGGTTAATAAATTCTACTTTCAAAGGATAACAATCTAGACAATGTGAAACCTGTTGAAATCAACATCCTGCTAGTTAAAAACAGCATTGAAGGTTTGCGATTCAAAGTCAGTGTTTAGAAGTTCTTTAATTGGTAACTTTCCTTCAGAAGTGTCATCCCACCACTTGCCTTTCATACATAGTCGTGAAACGTTTTCTTTGTACCAATAATAGAGTCTCCTTAGAGACTGTCAAAAATTGCCATTGCTGACTATATTTCAAGTCATCTAGGCGGGGTATTGGGTTAAGTTTTCAACCAGCAATAATCACGTCTCAGTAGAACTTCATGGACTATGATATTGCCTCTGCACAAGAATACCTAGGTCAGGTATGAGTTGAAATCTGACCTGCTCCAATGCTCACTACACACGTGGTTCATTTTGTCAGGCCTCACTGGATAGCCTGTGTTTACAGAAAAATAGCATTTGTGGGGCACTTTAATGGCTTCTTTATTCAAAATGTCACAGAGCTCAATGTTGAATTTGGATAACTTCATCTCTGTAACCACCATTTGCTTGGGCTATAATTGTCAAGCTTGGCTTGTTATGGTTGTGTTTCGTGTAAGCCACAATTCTAGCCTATCGATTTCAGCACCTGGAAAAGCTGAGCTTACATGTGATTGGCTCACTGACCACAGACTCCGCCTCTTAGACATCCCGCTATGGTTAATAAATTCTACATTCAAAGGTTAACAATCAAGACAATGTGAAACCTGTTGAAATCAACATCCTGCTAGTTAAAAACAGCTTTGAAGGTTTGCGATTCAAAGTCAGTGTTTAGAAGTTCTTTAATTGGTAACTTTCCTTCAGAAGTTTCATCCCACCACTTGCCTTTCATACATAGTCGTGAAACGTTTTCTTTGTACCAATAATAGAGTCTCCTTAGAGACTGTCAAAAATTGCCATTGCTGACTATATTTCAAGTCATCTAGGCGGGGTATTGGGTTAAGTTTTCAACCAGCAATAATCACGTCTCAGTAGAACTTCATGGACTATGATATTGCCTCTGCACAAGAATACCTAGGTCAGGTATGAGTTGAAATCTGACCTGCTCCAATGCTCACTACACACGTGGTTCATTTTGTCAGGCCTCACTGGATAGCCTGTGTTTACAGAAAAATAGCATTTGTGGGGCACTTTAATGGCTTCTTTATTCAAAATGTCACAGAGCTCAATGTTGAATTTGGATAACTTCATCTCTGTAACCACCATTTGCTTGGGCTATAATTGTCAAGCTTGGCTTGTTATGGTTGTGTTTCGTGTAAGCCAGAATTCTAGCCTATCGATTTCAGCACCTGGAAAAGCTGAGCTTACATGTGATTGGCTCACTGACAACAGACTACGCCTCTTAGACATCCCGCTATGGTTAATAAATTCTACTTTCAAAGGATAACAATCTAGACAATGTGAAACCTGTTGAAATCAACATCCTGCTAGTTAAAAACAGCATTGAAGGTTTGCGATTCAAAGTCAGTGTTTAGAAGTTCTTTAATTGGTAACTTTCCTTCAGAAGTTTCATCCCACCACTTGCCTTTCATATATAGTCGTGACACATTTTCTTTGTACCAATAATAGAGTCTCCTTAGAGACTGTCAAAAATTGCCATTGCTGACTATATTTCAAGTCATCTAGGCGGGGTATTGGGTTAAGTTTTCAACCAGCAATAATCACGTCTCAGTAGAACTTCATGGACTATGATATTGCCTCTGCACAAGAATACCTAGGTCAGGTATGAGTTGAAATCTGACCTGCTCCAATGCTCACTACACACGTGGTTCATTTTGTCAGGCCTCACTGGATAGCCTGTGTTTACAGAAAAATAGCATTTGTGGGGCACTTTAATGGCTTCTTTATTCAAAATGTCACAGAGCTCAATGTTGAATTTGGATAACTTCATCTCTGTAACCACCATTTGCTTGGGCTATAATTGTCAAGCTTGGCTTGTTATGGTTGTGTTTCGTGTAAGCCAGAATTCTAGCCTATCGATTTCAGCACCTGGAAAAGCTGAGCTTACATGTGATTGGCTCACTGACCACAGACTCCGCCTCTTAGACATCCCGCTATGGTTAATAAATTCTACTTTCAAAGGATAACAATCTAGACAATGTGAAACCTGTTGAAATCAACATCCTGCTAGTTAAAAACAGCATTGAAGGTTTGCGATTCAAAGTCAGTGTTTAGAAGTTCTTTAATTGGTAACTTTCCTTCAGAAGTGTCATCCCACCACTTGCCTTTCATACATAGTCGTGAAACGTTTTCTTTGTACCAATAATAGAGTCTCCTTAGAGACTGTCAAAAATTGCCATTGCTGACTATATTTCAAGTCATCTAGGCGGGGTATTGGGTTAAGTTTTCAACCAGCAATAATCACGTCTCAGTAGAACTTCATGGACTATGATATTGCCTCTGCACAAGAATACCTAGGTCAGGTATGAGTTGAAATCTGACCTGCTCCAATGCTCACTACACACGTGGTTCATTTTGTCAGGCCTCACTGGATAGCCTGTGTTTACAGAAAAATAGCATTTGTGGGGCACTTTAATGGCTTCTTTATTCAAAATGTCACAGAGCTCAATGTTGAATTTGGATAACTTCATCTCTGTAACCACCATTTGCTTGGGCTATAATTGTCAAGCTTGGCTTGTTATGGTTGTGTTTCGTGTAAGCCACAATTCTAGCCTATCGATTTCAGCACCTGGAAAAGCTGAGCTTACATGTGATTGGCTCACTGACCACAGACTCCGCCTCTTAGACATCCCGCTATGGTTAATAAATTCTACATTCAAAGGTTAACAATCAAGACAATGTGAAACCTGTTGAAATCAACATCCTGCTAGTTAAAAACAGCTTTGAAGGTTTGCGATTCAAAGTCAGTGTTTAGAAGTTCTTTAATTGGTAACTTTCCTTCAGAAGTTTCATCCCACCACTTGCCTTTCATACATAGTCGTGAAACGTTTTCTTTGTACCAATAATAGAGTCTCCTTAGAGACTGTCAAAAATTGCCATTGCTGACTATATTTCAAGTCATCTAGGCGGGGTATTGGGTTAAGTTTTCAACCAGCAATAATCACGTCTCAGTAGAACTTCATGGACTATGATATTGCCTCTGCACAAGAATACCTAGGTCAGGTATGAGTTGAAATCTGACCTGCTCCAATGCTCACTACACATGTGGTTCATTTTGTCAGGCCTCACTGGATAGCCTGTGTTTACAGAAAAATAGCATTTGTGGGGCACTTTAATGGCTTCTTTATTCAAAATGTCACAGAGCTCAATGTTGAATTTGGATAACTTCATCTCTGTAACCACCATTTGCTTGGGCTATAATTGTCAAGCTTGGCTTGTTATGGTTGTGTTTCGTGTAAGCCACAATTCTAGCCTATCGATTTCAGCACCTGGAAAAGCTGAGCTTACATGTGATTGGCTCACTGACCACAGACTCCGCCTCTTAGACGTCCCGCTATGGTTAGTAAATTCTACTTTCAAAGGATAACAATCTAGTCAATGTGAAACCTGTTGAAATCAACATCCTGCTAGTTAAAAACAGCTTTGAAGGTTTGCGATTCAAAGTCAGTTTTAGAAGTTCTTTAATTGGTAACTTCCCTTCAGAAGTTTCATCCCACCACTTGCCTTTCATATATAGTCGTGCCACGTTTTCTTTGTACCAATAATAGAGTCTCCTTAGAGACTATCAAAAATTGCCATTGCTGACTATATTTCAAGTCATCTAGGCGGGGTATTGGGTTAAGTTTTCAACCAGCAATAATCACGTCTCAGTAGAACTTCATGGACTATGATATTGCCTCTGCACAAGAATACCTAGGTGAGGTATGAGTTGAAATCTGACCTGCTCCAATGCTCACTACACACGTGGTTCATTTTGTCAGGCCTCACTGGATAGCCTGTGTTTACAGAAAAATAGCATTTGTGGGGCACTTTAATGGCTTCTTTATTCAAAATGTCACAGAGCTCAATGTTGAATTTGGATAACTTCATCTCTGTAACCACCATTTGCTTGGGCTATAATTGTCAAGCTTGGCTTGTTATGGTTGTGTTTCGTGTAAGCCACAATTCTAGCCTATCGATTTCAGCACCTGGAAAAGCTGAGCTTACATGTGATTGGCTCACTGACCACAGACTCCGCCTCTTAGACGTCCCGCTATGGTTAGTAAATTCTACTTTCAAAGGATAACAATCTAGTCAATGTGAAACCTGTTGAAATCAACATCCTGCTAGTTAAAAACAGCTTTGAAGGTTTGCGATTCAAAGTCAGTTTTAGAAGTTCTTTAATTGGTAACTTCCCTTCAGAAGTTTCATCCCACCACTTGCCTTTCATATATAGTCGTGCCACGTTTTCTTTGTACCAATAATAGAGTCTCCTTAGAGACTATCAAAAATTGCCATTGCTGACTATATTTCAAGTCATCTAGGCGGGGTATTGGGTTAAGTTTTCAACCAGCAATAATCACGTCTCAGTAGAACTTCATGGACTATGATATTGCCTCTGCACAAGAATACCTAGGTCAGGTATGAGTTGAAATCTGACCTGCTCCAATGCTCACTACACACGTGGTTCATTTTGTCAGGCCTCACTGGATAGCCTGTGTTTACAGAAAAATAGCATTTGTGGGGCACTTTAATGGCTTCTTTATTCAAAATGTCACAGAGCTCAATGTTGAATTTGGATAACTTCATCTCTGTAACCACCATTTGCTTGGGCTATAATTGTCAAGCTTGGCTTGTTATGGTTGTGTTTCGTGTAAGCCACAATTCTAGCCTATCGATTTCAGCACCTGGAAAAGCTGAGCTTACATGTGATTGGCTCACTGACCACAGACTCCGCCTCTTAGACGTCCCGCTATGGTTAGTAAATTCTACTTTCAAAGGATAACAATCTAGTCAATGTGAAACCTGTTGAAATCAACATCCTGCTAGTTAAAAACAGCTTTGAAGGTTTGCGATTCAAAGTCAGTGTTTAGAAGTTCTTTAATTGGTAACTTTCCTTCAGAAGTTTCATCCCACCACTTGCCTTTCATATATAGTCGTGACACGTTTTCTTTGTACCAATAATAGAGTCTCCTTAGAGACTGTCAAAAATTGCCATTGCTGACTATATTTCAAGTCATCTAGGCGGGGTATTGGGTTAAGTTTTCAACCAGCAATAATCACGTCTCAGTAGAACTTCATGGACTATGATATTGCCTCTGCACAAGAATACCTAGGTCAGGTATGAGTTGAAATCTGACCTGCTCCAATGCTCACTACACACGTGGTTCATTTTGTCAGGCCTCACTGGATAGCCTGTGTTTACAGAAAAATAGCATTTGTGGGGCACTTTAATGGCTTCTTTATTCAAAATGTCACAGAGCTCAATGTTGAATTTGGATAACTTCATCTCTGTAACCACCATTTGCTTGGGCTTTAATTGTCAAGCTTGGCTTGTTATGGTTGTGTTTCGTGTAAGCCAGAATTCTAGCCTATCGATTTCAGCACCTGGAAAAGCTGAGCTTACATGTGATTGGCTCACTGACCACAGACTCCGCCTCTTAGACGTCCCGCTATGGTTAATAAATTCTACATTCAAAGGTTAACAATCTAGACAATGTGAAACCTGTTGAAATCAACGTCCTGCTAGTTAAAAAAAGCTTTGAAGGTTTGCGATTCAAAGTCAGTGTTTAGAAGTTCTTTAATTGGTAACTTCCCTTCAGAAGTTTCATCCCACCACTTGCCTTTGATATAATGTCATGACACGTTTTCTTTGTACCTATAATAGAGTCTCCTTAGAGACTGTCAAAAATTGCCATTGCTGACTATATTTCAAGTCATCTAGGCGGGGTATTGGGTTAAGTTTTCAACCAGCAATAATCACGTCTCAGTAGAACTTCATGGACTATGATATTGCCTCTGCACAAGAATACCTAGGTCAGGTATGAGTTGAAATCTGACCTGCTCCAATGCTCACTACACACGTGGTTCATTTTGTCAGGCCTCACTGGATAGCCTGTGTTTACAGAAAAATAGCATTTGTGGGGCACTTTAATGGCTTCTTTATTCAAAATGTCACAGAGCTCAATGTTGAATTTGGATAACTTCATCTCTGTAACCACCATTTGCTTGGGCTATAATTGTCAAGCTTGGCTTGTTATGGTTGTGTTTCGTGTAAGCCAGAATTCTAGCCTATCGATTTCAGCACCTGGAAAAGCTGAGCTTACATGTGATTGGCTCACTGACAACAGACTCCGCCTCTTAGACATCCCGCTATGGTTAATAAATTCTACTTTCAAAGGATAACAATCTAGACAATGTGAAACCTGTTGAAATCAACATCCTGCTAGTTAAAAACAGCATTGAAGGTTTGCGATTCAAAGTCAGTGTTTAGAAGTTCTTTAATTGGTAACTTCCCTTCAGAGGTTTCATCCCACCACTTGCCTTTCATATATAGTCGTGACACATTTTCTTTGTACCAATAATAGAGTCTCCTTAGAGACTGTCAAAAATTGCCTTTGCTGACTATATTTCAAGTCATCTAGGCGGGGTATTGGGTTAAGTTTTCAACCAGCAATAATCACGTCTCAGTAGAACTTCATGGACTATGATATTGCCTCTGCACAAGAATACCTAGGTCAGGTATGAGTTGAAATCTGACCTGCTCCAATGCTCACTACACACGTGGTTCATTTTGTCAGGCCTCACTGGATAGCCTGTGTTTACAGAAAAATAGCATTTGTGGGGCACTTTAATGGCTTCTTTATTCAAAATGTCACAGAGCTCAATGTTGAATTTGGATAACTTCATCTCTGTAACCACCATTTGCTTGGGCTATTATTGTCAAGCTTGGCTTGTTATGGTTGTGTTTCGTGTAAGCCACAATTCTAGCCTATCGATTTCAGCACCTGGAAAAGCTGAGCTTACATGTGATTGGCTCATTGACCACAGACTCCGCCTCTTAGACGTCCCGCTATGGTTAGTAAATCCTACTTTCAAAGGATAACAATCTAGACAATGTGAAACCTGTTGAAATCAACATCCTTCTAGTTAAAAACAGCATTGAAGGTTTGCGATTCAAAGTCAGTGTTTAGAAGTTCTTTAATTGGTAACTTTCCTTCAGAATTTTCATCCCACCACTTGCCTTTCATATATAGTCGTGACACATTTTCTTTGTACCAATAATAGAGTCTCCTTAGAGACTGTCAAAAATTGCCTTTGCTGACTATATTTCAAGTCATCTAGGCGGGGTATTGGGTTAAGTTTTCAACCAGCAATAATCACGTCTCAGTAGAACTTCATGGACTATGATATTGCCGCTGCACAAGAATACCTAGGTCAGGTATGAGTTGAAATCTGACCTGCTCCAATGCTCACTACACACGTGGTTCATTTTGTCAGGCCTCACTGGATAGCCTGTGTTTACAGAAAAATAGCATTTGTGGGGCACTTTAATGGCTTCTTTATTCAAAATGTCACAGAGCTCAATGTTGAATTTGGATAACTTCATCTCTGTAACCACCATTTGCTTGGGCTTTAATTGTCAAGCTTGGCTTGTTATGGTTGTGTTTCGTGTAAGCCAGAATTCTAGCCTATCGATTTCAGCACCTGGAAAAGCTGAGCTTACATGTGATTGGCTCACTGACCACAGACTCCGCCTCTTAGACGTCCCGCTATGGTTAATAAATTCTACATTCAAAGGTTAACAATCTAGACAATGTGAAACCTGTTGAAATCAACGTCCTGCTAGTTAAAAAAAGCTTTGAAGGTTTGCGATTCAAAGTCAGTGTTTAGAAGTTCTTTAATTGGTAACTTCCCTTCAGAAGTTTCATCCCACCACTTGCCTTTGATATAATGTCGTGACACGTTTTCTTTGTACCTATAATAGAGTCTCCTTAGAGACTGTCAAAAATTGCCATTGCTGACTATATTTCAAGTCATCTAGGCGGGGTATTGGGTTAAGTTTTCAACCAGCAATAATCACGTCTCAGTAGAACTTCATGGACTATGATATTGCCTCTGCACAAGAATACCTAGGTCAGGTATGAGTTGAAATCTGACCTGCTCCAATGCTCACTACACACGTGGTTCATTTTGTCAGGCCTCACTGGATAGCCTGTGTTTACAGAAAAATAGCATTTGTGGGGCACTTTAATGGCTTCTTTATTCAAAATGTCACAGAGCTCAATGTTGAATTTGGATAACTTCATCTCTGTAACCACCATTTGCTTGGGCTATAATTGTCAAGCTTGGCTTGTTATGGTTGTGTTTCGTGTAAGCCAGAATTCTAGCCTATCGATTTCAGCACCTGGAAAAGCTGAGCTTACATGTGATTGGCTCACTGACAACAGACTCCGCCTCTTAGACATCCCGCTATGGTTAATAAATTCTACTTTCAAAGGATAACAATCTAGACAATGTGAAACCTGTTGAAATCAACATCCTTCTAGTTAAAAACAGCATTGAAGGTTTGCGATTCAAAGTCAGTGTTTAGAAGTTCTTTAATTGGTAACTTTCCTTCAGAATTTTCATCCCACCACTTGCCTTTCATATATAGTCGTGACACATTTTCTTTGTACCAATAATAGAGTCTCCTTAGAGACTGTCAAAAATTGCCTTTGCTGACTATATTTCAAGTCATCTAGGCGGGGTATTGGGTTAAGTTTTCAACCAGCAATAATCACGTCTCAGTAGAACTTCATGGACTATGATATTGCCGCTGCACAAGAATACCTAGGTCAGGTATGAGTTGAAATCTGACCTGCTCCAATGCTCACTACACACGTGGTTCATTTTGTCAGGCCTCACTGGATAGCCTGTGTTTACAGAAAAATAGCATTTGTGGGGCACTTTAATGGCTTCTTTATTCAAAATGTCACAGAGCTCAATGTTGAATTTGGATAACTTCATCTGTGTAACCACCATTTGCTTGGGCTATTATTGTCAAGCTTGGCTTGTTATGATTGTGTTTCGTGTAAGCCAGAATTCTCGCCTATCGATTTCAGCACCTGGAAAAGCTGAGCTTACATGTGATTGGCTCACTGACCACAGACTCCGCCTCTTAGACGTCCCGCTATGGTTAATAAATTCTACATTCAAAGGATAACAATCTAGACAATGTGAAACCTGTTGAAATCAACATCCTGCTAGTTAAAAACAGCATTGAAGGTTTGCGATTCAAAGTCAGTGCTTAGAAGTTCTTTAATTGGTAACTTTCCTTCAGAAGTTTCATCCCACCACTTGCCTTTCATATATAGCCGTGACACTTTTTCTTTGTACCAATAATAGAGTCTCCTTAGAGACTGTCAAAAATTGCCATTGCTGACTATATTTCAAGTCATCTAGGCGGGGTATTGGGTTAAGTTTTCAACCAGCAATAATCACGTCTCAGTAGAACTTCATGGACTATGATATTGCCTCTGCACAAGAATACCTAGGTCAGGTATGAGTTGAAATCTGACCTGCTCCAATGCTCACTACACACGTGGTTCATTTTGTCAGGCCTCACTGGATAGCCTGTCTTTAGAGAAAAATAGCATTTGTGGGGCACTTTAATGGCTTCTTTATTCAAAATGTCACAGAGCTCAATGTTGAATTTGGATAACTTCATCTGTGTATCCATCATTTGCTTGGGCTATAATTGTCAAGCTTGGCTTGTTAAGGTTGTGTATGTGTACACAACCTTAGATGTCCCGCTTATCCCGATTTGGTTATCAAATTCTACAATTTAAGGTTAACAATCTCGACAATGTGAAACTTACTGAAATCAGCATACTGCTTGTTAAAGACAGCTTTGAATGCTTACGTCGGTCGGTGTATAAGATCGCTGTAATAGGGAACTTCATCACACCATTTGCCTTTTTATCTTGTCGTTTCTTGTGTTCTTTTTACTAACGATAGAGTCTCCATTATTATTAGCTCGGGCTATAATTATCATGCTAAGCTTGTTCAGGTTGTACTCATGTGATAAGGGAATGGGGTTAAGTTTTCAACCAGCAATGAACACATCTCAGACTTTTTGTTGTCTATGTCTACATTTATAGGATAACAATCTAGCCTATGTGAATCATATTGAGTTCAGCATACTGTTATTTTAGTGCTATTTGTGATGTCACAAACCCATTTTTCAACGAGGGCTGCGAGGGACCAAGCGCTACATGCTGCTTTTGCTACTCCTGACAGAAGTACTTTTTTTTGCTCATAGATGTGCCTAAACATGCACTACACACCTGGAAAATACACTAAAGAGCATCTAAAACAAAAAAGAAGAACATGGGACCTTTAAAATGGAATTGTTGAGAAAGAATTACCTCTTACGATTTGGCCATGTTGCTTTCGTTTCAACAGAAGTCCAAAGGGGACAAACCAAGCTCTCTCTATAGACATGCATAGCCTGATATTCCAACAGCAAAAATTCTTGTTAGGCAGTGCTGCACAGAGCAGGCAGTGAATGAGAAAGCAGCTGCTGCCATGCCATATCAGCTTGATCTGCACCAGTTAACCCCAATCTGCAGCTCAGTCTGTCTCTAATGGAGGCTGTCAGCTGGCAGATCTGGCCCTTTCTCAGTACCTCATCCACCTTTCTACACATTATTTCTCCACACACCATGCTGTTTGTGTCTGCTGCTTCCAGAGCCTTACATCTCAACAAAGTCAACATTTAAGATTTGAAGAAAAACAGTTATCTTATTATATTTTTTTTTCGTTGTTGTTTAAAATACAATACATTTTTTCATTGGCTGCAAACATGATGTCATAATGTGTTGTGAGTGCCATGATCATGACAATGGATATTTTCAGTTTCTTCTCATTGAGGAGCTTTTCTCGTGTAATAATAACACATAATAAGCACACATAAATGTGCTGGTGGATATATTAACAAGCTGTTGGTCTATTTTGAAGGGTTTGAGTGAAGAGTATTGAATTTCTATGTTGTCATTGTTGGGCAATAACCACATCACAAACCATATTTGTTTGTTGGTAGTGTCACTGTTTTCTGAATGACATAGCTTTTCAGTGACTTAGCTTTTTGAAACGAGGCAAGCAGCATGTCTGTGAGTAAAGACAGTTATCTCAGTTAACTTATTGGACCACATTTGAAATACTGACAGACACTTCTGTTTTTAGCTTTTGTTTATTCTTGTATCCGACAAAGAGGAAGAACTGAAATTGTCTTTAGCTTTCTGGCAAACAGCAACAGCGCTCCTGTCCGTCAGTCAACTCAGTCACGCCCATACTTGTTCAAATCTATGTATAATTCTTAGGCTTTATCCAAATAGAACATTTGTGGAAACATCTTAAATCCCCATCCAGAGTGTACCAAAAAAGAAATTAGATATTGCAAATCCAACCTTGAGCCAGCCTCAGTTGGGCATTAGAGGAACTGCAGTTTTTTTGTTCCTCCGCTTCATTTTTCAACACCCGAGGTTGCTCCTTTAATCACACACTTGATATGCATCATTCCCCCCAATCAACTGAAAGACACACTATCCCGATTTGGCCTTTTATCAAAGCTGTTAATTCCCCCTGCTGTGTTTACACCACTACTGCCTGAAACCAGTGTGTGCATTCATTCAGCCCTTCCTGTACCTCAGCATCCACCTGCAGGCCCCAGCAAGGTAGAGTTTAGGTTCTTAGTTTTCTGCCTGTAAAACAAATCAGAAGGGAGAAGCTACGTCAGAGCACAAACTTAAACAATGTTCAAAGACACGTTTTATCATTTTATCGCTGAAGAACTACCGAAACCAAAAGACAATCTTTCTTTCTTCACTTCACATATTCAAAGCGACACAAACAAAGCTAAAGAACAGACTGTTGCTTCATGCTAGAGAGAGAATCACTTTATTGTCCTAGTACAGATCTACTCAACAGCCAGAAGACTTTTTTTTACTGCTGCAGCCAGAATGTAACTGCCAAGATAAATTTGTTCCTCTCTTCATGACGGGACTCGCTGTGATTCTGGCGTATAGTCCTGGCCTAGAAAATACACACAGCAAGATGCATTCTTCCACATTTTTCAGCAACAGAATCAAAAACATTACTGGCCTTTAAGTGTGTGTGTGTATGTGTATATGTTTGTGTGTGTGTGTGTGTGTGTGTGTGTGTGTGTGTGTGTGTGTGTGCATGTGTGAATTTATGTCTGTCCCAAACAGCCTTTTAAAAAAAATGCTGTTTCTCCTCCTGTTGCCCTACTTATGTCGAATGGCCGTTAAATGTGAAGGAGCAGGAAAAAACATGTGTATTCTATATCCACTGTATAAAAGAGTCTGTCAGGTTCTGAACAACTATCCTTGATCCACAATTTCCATGTCTGTTCTGTAATCAGGCTACGTGACCTCAGTAACTGTGGATGTGCAGTGCAATGAGGTTTAGAAAAAGAAAGATTGAAAAAAAAGATTACAAAAAAAATGACAAAAGTGACTTTGAATGAAAAGCTAAATACTATGAAAAGACTCAATCTGTCTGGAGCCCCTCGAAGAGTATTCACATTACAAATCGATCGAAACAAGCATTTGTTTATCTATTTTCATTGATAATTGATAACTCTCCAGTCTGGGATTTTCCTCCATCACCCACTGTCTGTCTTTCTGTCTGTCCGTACAGGAATGCTGTTGGATCAGGCGAGTATTGTTAAAGAGAAATGCACATCATATTGTAAAACAACTGTTATTGAGAGCTCCCTCCAATGGCAAACTTCGTACCCTCTTTTTATGCTTATTTGCACACAGCCCTGTGAAAGCTGGAGGTAGTTTGATTGGAGGTGAAAGAGAGGCGGAGTGGGATTTACAGAGAGCTGACAAGCAGCAGAGTACGCTCCCAGTCTGCTGTGTAAGGCCCGGGTGAAAACCTAATTACTTGTGTCTGTGGGGGACGGACGGGTTTGGCACGTCAGCAGAGAGCAGCCGGAGATGCAGGGGCTTCTATGGCGCTCTGCGGCACGGCTGCAAGGCATTCTGGGAAAGCTGCACCTGTCAGAGGACCACTGACAGCTTGTCCTGCTCTTGTTATACAGCCAGGCGTGATCCCTCCCATTAGCAGGCCAATGACACAGTTGACTTGCTGTCTGCAGGAGGGCGAGCAGCCAGAGGAGGAGGCTCTTTACCAGCCGTCATAATTTCATGCTGTCAGTATACAAAAAGATATATCTATCCATGCATCCTGCTCTTAATCCATTCATCCATCCCGCATTCAGTTAGGAAGCTCAGATAAGGGGGAACTTTCAGTTACAGTTGCCCTTAATGATTTAGTTGATGAATTGGACCCCTTTAAATTGAGATCCCCTTATACAATGTAGAAAAAAAATACCCATAACTATGTATTTTAATAACTTTTTAGCATGCATAATTGCTTTTAAAAAGTTGTTTTTGGATCTTACCAAATACTTAAAATAGGGAACATTTATGCATAGATTAAAGAAATCAAGATCAGAATGCCTATAATTTAGTATCAGACAACAAAGCAACATTTCAACTGTTATCAGTCTTCAAAACGTAAACACCGACATGTCGTATATACGCAAAACCAGTGACAGAAACGTACTAATGGTTTGTGTAATGTCTAAAGTGAGGACACGATCCTGAAAATATGTCATTTATATCTTCTAAAGTTTCTCTGCTCTTCAGAGTAAATGATGTATCATGTTTATTTGTAGGTTATTACGTTCTCACTAATGCTCCTGTAGAGCAGATCAGAGGTCAGCGCTTCAGTCTGCTGGGTTTTGTGTGAGCTGTCTCTCTCACTGTAGCTACGTTCAGGGGCTGAAAATGTTTTCTTTGGTAAGTGCATGTCCAGTACAATAAAGGTTTATAAGATATTGACTTTTGTCTGGTACTCGCTCCTCTCCCTGCTCCGGACGGTTCTCGCCATCTGCACTGTGTGAAGAAAAACTTGCCCACGCAATCACAACTGTGTGAGTGGAGCACAGTCAGTTGTCCAGATTGTTCAGTTTGTTGTCAGAAGTACAAAAGAGTCCACACAGGGTGGAGATGTTATGTGGAGATTCTCAGCGCTCTGCTGCACGTGTTTCCTCTCTGACTGCAGAGTTTGGGAAAAGACCTGATTGTACGAACAGCAGGAGAGCGTCTTCACACAAAGACTGCTGATTGTTAGAGAAGCCTCTCGACTCTGCAGGTCACACACACAGCTCTGTTTGTTGGCACAGCAGAGACCTCTGTGGATCCATGTGTGTGTGTGAATGTGTTCATGCAGAGCGGGCTGAATAAAAGGATCGTATTTTTATTCTTCTTTTCGTCTTTGACAGTGAAAAAACCTCTGACTTGCCACCACAACATTTCTCAGTGTTTCTTATCTACCCGTTATCCTGCTATTCCATCAAAATGCTTCACATTGTCAGGCAAACGCTGGAGGACAGACTGATTAATGCCGACCTACAGCAAACACACAAACATACACAGACTGCAGTTTGAAATACGACGTTATGTAAACTTGTGACATATTTGGCCATGTATGTCTCCAAAAAAGAGTAAATTATACATCTTCACTTAGGCACTGATTCAACAAGTATTAATGGAGACTGCTAATGGCTTCAAAAATTGCACATCCTTCACTCTTACTATCTGCTCTGTCTTGAATTATGTTCAGGTGCAAACTCTCAAAAAGTTGTCCTGCTTCATGCAGTTTGCTCTTGTTTTGAGTCTGAATGTTGACAGAAACTGTTTTCACCTTTACCCTGTGAGGGTTTGGGGAAACTTTTAAAAAAGTGCGATCAAAGTTGAAAAATGTACTGATTCATTCATTCATTTACCAGACACTTTTATCCAAAAGGACATGCGTCAGAGAGTAAGTTCAACACAAGCAAGAATCTAGAGATGAGGAAACAACGTCAGTAAGTGCAGATGAACAGCTATAAGTAGTGTTGACAGGCAAAGCACAACATCGACAGCTGTTCTTAAGAGTTCCAATCAGCATCAAAACCATTCTAAAATCGCCATCATTAAGCAAAACCATCGTCATTAATAACATCATTACATGTGTAGGTATTCATGACAGGGCTGTTACTTTAGCTTTTTTTCTTAAAGGCGCAAAGTGACTGAATTACTATGAGTTTACAAGTTCATTCAACCACCCAGGGGCGCCAGAGGAGAACAGTCTGGATCAGACGCCTTTCATTGGCAGAGCGTAGTTAGCTGGAGGGAGTGTAGGATTGTATGATAGGGCCCCCCCCCCCCCCCCCCATCATACAATCCTACACCTTGTGACCAAGGTGTAGAGCTTAAAATTTGATGCGAGCAGTAACAGGGAGCCAGTGTAGGGAGATGAAGAGCGGAGTGAGATGTGCTATTTTGGGTTTGGAAGAGAGAGCTTGTCCTCACTCAATAAAGCAAGCATAGACAAGTCCAAGAAAGTGTGTGTTATTATTTACGCACTATGTTCTATCAGTCTCACCACCACAAGTGCGTTCTTGATGAGAGTGACTCTTTTGAGCAACAGAATAAAAGCTTGGACTGCAGTGGCAATCTATAATAAACTTTTATCCTTTGTGAGCGTCTCGTGAAACCACAGAGTGTGAACGCTGATCACTCAAACTGTAACACTGACGTCTTTGCCTCTTGAGACAATGAAGGTCTTATGAAGCGTCACAAATCCTTCACATGCCACCCAGACGTGGAGAAGCGATGGGAAAAATGTTTGCTTTTGTTTGGCGATGCAGTGACTGTGATGGAGGACTCCAACAGTGAGCTGCTCGGGCCTTCTCTAAAGTTATGTGACTGATTCTTCAGCTTCTAGGTTTTCATGTTCTGACTCCTTTGAGTCTTTTTTAGCCAAATTGTCTTACATTGGTCTTATTCTACTTTATTCCATATGAGCAAAGGCATCAGTACATCAGTTACAGTATGTAGGTTATAAAAAGGAGGCTCAACATTTAGCTTTTCCTCCATAAACACTCCTGTTGTCAGGGGCAGATCAGATTTCGGTTTGTTCATCATGTAACTGCTTGTGTTGGCTCTGTACGACTCTGTACGTGGTAAGCAATTCATCATGTTGACTGGGGCTGAGAATGAAAGCTTTTGTCTTTATAAATCATGTCTGCAATAAGTCTGAAATTCACCTGTTTTTTTATATGAAAAACTAGTTTTGTACATCGCCCCATACAGCTCAGTAAAAGCGGATCAAATATCTCTGCAAGAAATGACATCACAAAACTTAAAATTGTCCATAGGGACAGATTCAAAACAAGATCATAAATACCAATGACAAATTCTTATCTTGTGTTTAGTTGTAACTGGGAAATAAAAATCAAATTATGAATCTTTGTTCTTTTGGAAAAAGGCATTTCCTTCTGATCATGACATGAAAAAAAAGCCCATCAGCGACTGTACTTGATTTAAAAACTGGAGTCCACCTCGTCTGGGTCCGAGACACAAACTAGTACAAATTACTTTACACTTCAAAAAGTAGTCTTGAGTGACGAGCATGGTGTTTTGCTTGTTGTGATCTTTTGTGTTCTGAGTTTTGGCTTCCTCTGGTGGTTGGTGGTGGTGTTCTTGCTGGTTGATTGAAAGACCCTGCCCACCAACCTGGGATTACAGATGGCCTTCACCTGAGTGGAAGGGCGTACACAGCTTTCGGGCCTCGCTCCCCTTCTGGACAGCCGAGACAGACAACCTTTTTGCAAAGTTTTTTTGTGGTTTGTTATTGAAGAAAATATGTACTGTGTGGACCTCCCTTGCCTGTTATGACCTGGACGAGCTAGAGCTTCCAGAGGACAGCACTTTTTGTGCTCATACAAAGATAATTTTAAGATATAAATTATTGATGAAATTAAGATTTTCATTCTCGTTATAATTACCTGTTCCACAGTTTCTTGTCATTGTGGCTGCAGCAGATTTTCTCTTGAAGTAGCTTATAATAGCTAAAAAGATGCTAAAAGGTCTCATTTATCAACACCGAAGAAGAAAGTGGAGGTGTGAGGATGTGTTAAAGATTTTCTCGTCCATCTCATTATTTTTTCATTCAGAAGTGTTTTTAACGTGCTATGTGAGCAGTTTAACAGCCTCCTCATCACCTCTCAGCCTCTCATCCTCCTGCTGTCTATTCTCATATATAGGTTCACAGGCCATATGCTCCGGTTACGCTTCCTGCTCTCTCTCTCACTCTCTCTCTCTCTCACACACTCACACACACACTTGACACACACATTCACGCTAGCTCTCACACAGCTCTTACATATCACCCACAGGTCTCCAGAATACATCAGCAGATGGTGTGGGGAAGGAACATGGCAGATTTCGACTCGTGAGCCAGTCTGAGTTTCCTGGTTTCTATCAGTATATTTTGTAATAAATATATTTTGTAAAGTTTTTTCACTAAACCTACTTTGTCCCTTTTCCCCCATCACACTGTATCAGAACACTCATTGGACTTAGTGAGTCTCTGCTCAACAAGAAAAAGCAGGCCAATGAAAATAAACAGATGAGATTGATCATGCTGGACAAATTCAATTAGTTTTCAAGTTGCAGCTCGTCTTATTGATGTACTTATAAGTGATTGGGTTTGAATCACACTGTGGAACTTGTATCTTAACAAACTTTTTTTCACACATTGAGTGTTCGTTGTTGAAACACATATCTATTAAGCGTAACATTAACACCAGATTAAAATACAGTATTTAAGTCAATGTGGAAGAGCTACAGACTGCAATACCTTGAGTGTCTGCTTGTTGCTGGCTCAAAAAGACTCAGAGGTCCCATACGACATATAAACAATACCAGTTATGCAAAATAGGGTCGTGACCAATCTGAGTGTGAGTGACTGTGTTTTAGTAGGTTTAAGGCCCACCTTAGAAAGTTTGATAGTCAGCATTTCCAATATGGCAACCACCATGAATAGGCTTCCAAAACAGCCCTTGGGAAACCAATGGGGGACATCGCTACGGCTTCATCCATTGTTATTGACTGCCAATGATGAAAACTGTAGTTGTGTTCTATCACTGCTTTCTCAGGTAATGGTTTCGACCTGTTTTCGCAAATACAAAGGTGACACTAAAAAGACAAACTCTACGCACTCTTAACTGCAAAATCAACTCTATAAATAATGTGGCTGTATAATTGACATATAATTGTCAACAGCCAGAAAATACATTACGATTGTTAAGCAATGACACTAACTTTCCCCTACTACTTTAAAGGCATTAAGTCCTTAATCTGGTTGAACTCACAATGAAAAAAAAAAAACAGCCACTACGTGATTACAACGCTTACTCGTTATTCTTTCAGCATTTTCACCACTTCCACATCCACACACACTCATCTGCCATCTGCACTCTCTAAGAGCTCTGAGTTTTGTTCTCTTACAAAAAGCAACTCCTCAGTACAAAGAGAAGCAAGCTTTATATAAGAAGTGTCTCAATGCCACTGTGAACCCACTGTATACTCAGCAGTGTTGATGGACTGTGTTACTGTCCAACAGAAAACAAACAAGCTATAGAAAAGTCTTCGCCTGCAGGCTTTCTGTAACTCTGAATGCACTATTGTTGTTTCAAACTGTACACAAAGCAAAGCCATTGTAGCAGATGCACATGAGGTAAATGTAAATGACTGTAGTATGCTTGACTACAATGATGACATTCATCATGATTCTTAGCAACATACTTCAGACAACGGCCCACACTTGTGGAGAATTCCCGCTCATGAACTAAAACATGCCATCACTTTAAAAACATCCTTTTTTTGCAGGAAGAAAAAGTTGTCGTCTGAAAATGTTGGTTTAATGATGCATCCAGGAACACAAATCATAACGCAAACTCCTCTTATCACACATTGTTTGTATCAAGCTAACTGAAGGAACACTCACGAGTTAGCCGATACCGGAACAGTTAGTTTTTAAAGAAACTCAAAAAAAGGCTCCTGTTGTATTGTATTTGCTGGATGTGTAAATGTGAAACTATTTATGAAAACAGTCGCTATGGAAACCAAGCATTAACCTCCAGAGGTAGGCATATGCATAAGTGCAAAATCATCCAGTTCGTCTAGTGTCAACTTGAGGACGGCTACAGGAGCCTCAAAAGTCACAGACATGGTAAATGGACTTGAGCTCTTATGGCACTTTTCTAATCTTCTGACCACTCAAATTGCTTTTACACCGCAGGTCTCACCTACACATTCACACACTGATGTCGAAGGCTGCTGTGTAGTGAGACCACCAGAAGTAATCCCATTCATGCACACGCCACCACTGAAGCAGCAGAAGCAACTTGAGGTTAAGCGTCAAAAGGACAATGCGGACATGTTGCTGCAGGAGCTGTTGATCGAACCCCCAACCTTCCAGTTAAGAGACGACTCTACCAATTAAGCCACAAATGACATTTTTAGAGCATAAATTCACATGTTTATAGCTGGGTTCAAAAAATGAAATAGGTCGGATTAGTGATTGTCCTTATTTGGACGCACTGTATGGAATCCGTAGTTAGGCCCGAAGCTTACCTGATTAAAAAGTGGGCATGTTGTACCAATACTGTATGTCAGCTGGTTGTTATAGGTTGACTGCAAGTCAGGCTCAGACAGGATTTCCAGCATTGCAGATGTTGCCCATGAGCCATCCATCCATCCATCTATCTGTAGCAGATTATAGATAATGAGAAATTTTGTTTAGCCCTTAGAAAGAACAAACCTCCTGTTTTGTTCTGTCTTAAACAAATATTTCTGAAACAAAATTGACAGACATGTGTGGGATTGTTTGAATAAAGAAATAGGTAGCTGTTTGAATACAAACATACAGCTTTGCAGCGGCGGCTGTTGGCCTTTCTGGTACCCAAACAGCCTTTTGTGTGCATTCTTCATCTTCCCCTTGCGCCTCAAAGAATCAACAACAGAGGAAGACAGGATACAGAACTTTTCCCTTAAGTCACCTGCAATATCAAATTGTGTCTTAAACTATACTTGGGGGGTGGGGGGGGGATTAAGGCCTGCTAAGAAAAAGAAGTATGCTTCCATAAAAGGCCCATAATAGCACCGGGGAAACCAAGTTAATGTCAATATACCCTGAACAGATAGCATTCCTGTAAAACACATTCTCCAGCAGCACCTGGTACGGCACTGGAGGCGATAATTGCATATTGGTTGTAGAAGGGAAGGAAGCGGCACGCAGTGATTGGCCACCTTTAAAGAGGTTGACAGAGCAATCTTCTCTGAAATGCATCGGAGGAGCGCTGAAGTACACTCAGAGGGAGAGAGAGGAGGAAAAACAGCTTGAGAATGATGACCATCATTTGTATATTTCAGCGTATTTAATCCGCAGTATGGCTTTTTTTTTTTGCTTCCAGGTTAAACTTGTAGTGTTTTTCATTCTTTAAAAAGGAGAAACCAGATTTTGCAGGCTTCAATATATTTTTAAGACCAGTCTTGGCCTTCAAAACCATACTTATTGTGTGACAAAAACGTAGCAATTGACTCTCCAACATTGGGCTGAGGCAGAGAAAAGAACCCAAATACCCCAAAATTTAAGGTCCCTGTTTCCAAAGACCTCTTGTGCATGTGAAACATTCTGGTTTAACATGATTTGCTCTTTGGAAGAGGGAATAGTTACATATCAATAACTAACAAAAGCAACAGTACCATTCTTATTTACAGGTGATCAAGCAAAAAACAGGGGTTCAGAACCTGTTTCCATTGAGGCCCTTTATTTGTATCTCAAAAAAGCTAAGCCCACCCGGGATCCACAGGGGACAAAAAGTGTTACACCCTGTCAAATATATATCAAGTTTGGCCGCTGTTAGCCTTGTGTTTATTATGTGCGCCATGAGAAGAGGCTTAAAGTCCGAGGTAGTGGGCAGCCAGGGTTCATTCCCCACTCTCTCTTTCTCCCTGACTTCTGACTCTATCCAAACCATTGTCTCTTAAATCAAGGCATAAAAGAATAAATAAAGTGTCAATTCAACTTGGATTAAAAGTCCATATTGTTCTTAACAATTTTGCACATTACTGCAGCAAAGATGCCCAACACTGACAGCTTATTTTACCACTAACACTTGAATGACGAAAGAATTTCAAAAAGTTTAATTTGTGGGCAGCCAGGGGCTTCAGGGACATGTGAGACAGATTGCAGCGTTGGGTTAATAATTTAATTTTCTTTTTCTTTTTAACCTCCTGGCAAGCCTTTCAACACTCCCACAGCTCATGGGAGGGTCACGACACAGTGTTTGAAATACATCTTCTAGTTTTAGTATGAAGCTTAATGCTGAGAGGAAAGGAATGAAATCATACTTGTACTCTTAAATAGTTCACAAATGACCTCAGAAGCATTTCCTGCTTGTTTAAATGCAACCCAAAACGCAATTAGTCGAATCTGAATTCTACTTTGACTTTTGCATTGAAGCATTTAGTTGATTTTTTTTATGCAATTTACTATAACTTACAAGATTGAGAATAATCTCAATGTGTATTACAAACATGACATAGCAAACTGTTTGTGTTAGACTGCACTAGCAGAGCTCAATGTGTGGAAAAATACTGCAATGATCTAGAAGGATCCCTTGTTCATGTACTGTGAGCACAAGAGAGCTGAAGAGGCATATTTGAGGGATGCTTCACATCGGGACAGGGGCCAGAATCCGAGTCTGCTTGACCCCAAAGTCCGATTAATTTGACCAGTCTGAACACACACTCAACATACTTGCACCGTGTCCGAGATCTGTGCACCCGAGTACGTTCCACAGGAGATGTGAACGCACCCGTGCTTAATCAAGGAAGTGGATCGCTATATGCCGTCATTCATTCATGTCCTTTCCCTTCCAAAAAGGCTATCTCCGCAAATCAGTTGCATGTTTCATCGTCTGAGCTGCACGGTGGATGTGAAAGTATCAAAATGGTCGTTGGCGTCTCAGAAACAACAAAAACATCAACAGTTGGTAGGATGGACTGGTGGTTGCCATGGTTGCTTCGGCTTTTTGGTGGGTGGGCAAACCAACTTTCTGCATCCTGCCACCTGCTGCACTGGACTGTGTACTATGGAACGATGTTAGTGTGAACGAAAAGGGGAGGGGGGGTGGCAATTTTACTTGGGCACAGCACAAAACAATGGTGCTTGTGTGAAAATGCCCTAAAAGCCAAAGCACTTGTGATTGATTTTAATTTCACATTCCACCTAACAGAATACGGGGCTTTAAAAAGTTGCTGACTTTTAATTTAAAGAATAATGAAACAGATTTAGATTTTCACAGACTGAGACGGAGGTTTTCACTGTCCATGACATTCACTGGACCCAAGACAGCTTCCACAGTATAAAGAGCTTCTTGTTTAATCGAACTTTTTTTTTTTTTACTGCAACAAGTCTTTATGATGCGTGTTACTGCTTCAATACACTTTACCTGGCATTTATGAGAAGTTTTACTGCACATGATTTCAACTGCCTCTTTCATAACCCTCTACAAGCCGACCCCTCCTGCAAGGCAGCGGTCATTAAGTCACCAAATGAGCCCAAGTGGAAGAGAGAGAAGAAAAGTTAAGAGTGCAGTGACCTTTGATCTCCTCGGCCACTGCACACTTGAGTGAGTGTGTGTGTGACTATGTGTGACAGCGAGGGGTTAACCAAAGAATGCATGCAGTCTGCTGGTACCTCGGATAATTGAGCCATTTGTTGCAAGGTCACTGCAGAGCAAACCCCCACAGACCTCCTTGAGCTATCAACAGCTTTGACCAGGGCTGCAGAGTCAGGCCTTTTGTAACATCAGCAGATATGCAGAGAAATGTTGGTCTTGTCTCCATCTCCATGTCTGAAAGTGCAAAAATGATTGAATTATGAAACATTAAATGCATGAGTTTAAAACAGCTAACGTGCAAAACGTTCCATTTTTGTTGGTTAGGCCACCATTCAAATCTCTGTTCTGATCTATAGGCCATTATATTTACAGTACCACCATGACTTCAAAATGTTGGGTTGCTGAGCAAAACTTAAAATAGAACTAGCTTGGATTTCATCAGAAATGAGAGCATGCAAGACCATGATTTTCAAATTTAAAGATATTTTTTTGTTTTTACTTAAATAGGCCAATTACTGATTTATTTAGCAATGCAACTTTGAAAGACTTCTTTATTTATTCAATTGTATTTGCTTTAAAGTTAAGCGCCTTACCATGCATTTTGTTGTAGCATCAAATATTCCTTAAAGCAGGAATCCTATATGGGTGTAAAAGGGTATACAGACAACACATCTCTCACAGCTCTGAACTATGCATGACCTCTAAAACCCAGAATTTACACTATGCAAGCCGAGCATCAAACAGCAAACACAAATGGTTCGCATCTCACTCTGACATTTAGGTAAAGCATTTTTAGCGAGAAAAGAAGAGCTTTCAATCATTAGTTGGTGGAGACCAAAAATTAAGCATTATGAGTTTGAATTTGTCCTGCAGTCATTGTTGCTTTTGTTGCCCCTGGACGTGTAAATTGCTAACTTTTTGTAAACAAGTTTGGCATATCAGCTTAGAGTACGGTATATGTGACTTTTGTGTGCCACATCTTCAATCTACTGCCCCCAAGTGGCCAAAATGGAAGGTTATTGTTTGATGAACATCAACTGGCTATAACGCAATGTTACTTTTCTTTTTTTTTTCTTTTATTTCTATTTTTAATTACAAGATGTAATTTTTTTAATGACAATTCAGCCACTTTCAAGACTGTTTTCATTCACTGTCTTACTGTAACATCAGGGAATCTACCTTATTCTTTTGTTTCGAGATACTGAAAAACTTTTCCATCATATAAGGAGAACAGCACTGCTTTTTGTAAAGAAAAAATGTATCAGGCAGATGGACAAATTTTCTTTTGCATTGTAAAATACATTGATAAAGGATTAAGGCTGCTCTCTCAGGCTGATGGTTATCTTGTGTAGTTGCAGGTTGGTTAAAATTATGATTTGCACTGAATAACGTAGATCACATTCCTGGACATGCATTTACATCAGATCAGTCAGTCTCTCTGTTTGAGAAGAGGAAGTACAATAAAAAAGGGAGCCTGGTGAGACCTCGCTCTAATTGACTTTATGGCCTCAGTAAACACAAACTGCAGCCTCAGCTCAGAGTGTGTGTCCTTTAAACAACCAGAGACACAGTCGTAAACTCACACAGACAAACTCCTCTGTAAACACTGGAAGAAATGTTGAGTGGACGTTAGCAGATGTTTAAACCAGATGACAAAGACAAACTTGTATTCATATAATTTCACTGAAATCTGTTTAATAAAACATACTACCCAGTCAACATCATGAGTAAGCCTTTTGTAGTTACAAAGACTTTCATTGCATTTCTAGTTCAGACAGTCTTATTTCTGTTTGTAATTAAACATGAAACAACTAATACAGAAATTCAGACTCTCGTTTTGTGGGTTTTATTGTTATAGAAAACAAAACAAAGGCATTCATTAAAAACGTACAATTTTATTATGTATTGAACTTTACTTCAATCGCTTGATGGAAAGTTTGTATTTGATCAAATATTCAGAAGCAACTGAACGGTATTGTTGTTATATTATGAATTTCACATGATACAATATGATACAAAATGATACAACACAATAACATATGATGCAATAGGATATGATAAGATACAATAAGATACAATAAGATACAATAAGATGCGATATGATACAATATAATAAGATACAATATGAGACAATGCAATATGATATAATACAATAAGATATGCTGCGATACAAAGACAATACAGTAAGATGCAATAAGATACGATACAATGAGGTGCAACACGATACAATGAGATACAGTAGGATATGATACAACACACACACAGAAACATTTATAGTTCACTCAGTGGGTCAAACCTTTGCCTACAAACAGCCTAGATTCAGACAAGAGGAGAGAGGGAGCGAAGAATGAAGCAGTGACTGGTTTGTGGTGGTTATGTAACAGAAACAAAAACAGGAAGATATTTTTAAACCCGATGCTGTGTAGAGGTAAAGGAACAAACATCACACACCTCGCTCACCTCTATCATCATCTCCCTCACAGGTTTGTCATTAATGATGCACAAACTGCATGAGCTGTTTTACCAGTCTGTTCCATGTCCTAGATTTCTAGATGTGACAGGTAGCCTTGAGACGTCTTTCTGTGTTGTTTTAAGATAAATTATTCATAGAGGTTATGAATTTTAAATGAGAATTTTCTGTCAAATTTGGGAACGGAAACTGCAGTTATACCATCAAACCACAGTAGTTAGATTGTATGTCAAGAGTATTGAAATAACTAACTTAGTCATCTGTTGATCAATGAATTCATTAAATGTTGAATCATTTAATTTGTTCTTTAAATCATACATTGTACAAGATTTGGAATAGTCTAATTAAGTGTTGAATTAGCAACACCAGCAGCGACAGTCTCTTTAAAGCAAAGACTGTGACATTTTTTGGCCTGATGATGGGGCTGCATTAAAAGTAGAGGGAAGTCCAAAGTGATTGCAATGCACTACATTAACATCCACCAAATAGTCTGTTTTTCCTCCATTTCTGGCAACGTAGCTGTGTGTCAAAATGAACATTCTTCATAGATTAGTAACTTTGCATTTTCATTGTTTCGATGAGACGCAGAGTCAACAGTTCTGTCTGTGTTTTGTTTGAAACGTCAATATCAGGATAAAACTTTTTTTTCATTAGAACAAATAATGAATAAAAAACACAATCAGGGAACCGAAACTTCAGAGTTGTGCTTATCGATCAGGCAGATGATGAAATAAATCCCTGGATAGGGACAGGCATTAAAAGTTAAACAGAGAAAAGAAACCGATCCTTGTTTAATGAATGCAGTAAAGTGTGCAGTGTCTGCAGTGATTTCAGGGCTACTTTTATAGGTTTGGCAAACCTTCCTATGAGTAGCACCATCAGTATACACTGATTTTTATTGCAGAAAGATAAGAATACGTTGTTGTTTGAAAAAAGAAAAATCAGACAAGGCGAATGAAGAAAATAGTCACGATCACACAATTAACACAGACTGAAAACATACTTAATGAACTTCTTGCCAGTTCATGTACAGATAACATGACTCAGTGTGTGTGTGTGTGTGTGTGTGTGTGTGTGTGTGTGTGTGTGTGTGTGTGTGTGTGGTCAACAATGATGGCCTTCTAATACCATGTTCACTTTATGTTTGAACTTCAGACATTGTCGCTCTCGTTATCTGTCTGAATTGTTGGCCTGTTTGGAACCTGATCATCTGACTGCCCCTGTTCTTCCCTGGTCCGACTTTGTTGTGATGATAATTACAGGTTTGGACAAAACTCTGTAGATGCTAGTGTTGTAAATTACTTGAATCAGTGGAGGACAAATGAATCAACCTCCCTTGAGAAAGATTTCAACATTTTACTTCATATTTTTTGTTTTGTTTGGAACAAAACGTTTTTTTTTTTGTAATTGTTGTTGAAAATGTAAGCTCTTAATTATGTGAATCGTGACTTCTTTTTAGAGACGTTTAAAGGTAAGCCCGTCGTTTTGAATGTTAAATCTGCAGGATTCCCTGCATGTGTACACGACAGAGTCAGTTAAGGGAAATCCAAATAATGTTGACAATCTGCAGAGAAAGATACAGCCTGCAGATACACAGAGGGGAGCCTTTGCTTGCATTAGTTGGATTTTATGCTGTGCCACTTATACCCACACACACACAAAAACACACACACACACTCTCTCTTTCTCTCTCTCTCTCTCTCTCTCTCTCTCTCTCTCTCTCTCTCTCTCCAGGGACATCAATATTTCAGTGAGTTGTTGTTAATTCTAGTCTGCTGGGCTGGACTTGCCCGTAGCGAAGAAGCAGGCCTATGCAGATCAGTGTTGCCCATTTCTAACTTTTGCTTTATTTTGGTCTCTGTTGTTTGAAGAATCGTCTCTTTATTTCAACAACGTCGAACCGGCTTCAGTTTGAACCTCGACTCTTCATGATCTCCAGAAGAGACACCTGGAGCCTGAACTACAAAGCTGTTTCTCTCAGTTAGCGAAGTAACTTCAGGGTTTCTCTTTTCAGTTAACAAGTGGTTAACCTCTTCCAGGGGTAAATCACCATGGTGATTTACACCGAACACATCACCTGCTCTGTTTCAGGGTTATGTGTTTGGCTTATGCTACATTGTTACATTCAGAGCACTGCCTTTATGAAACCCTGCCCACTGCCCAATCAGCTGTGTTTGAGCCTCATCCAATGTTTGTCTCTGTCGTCAAAGCCCTCTAATAACTTCAGACCGCCTCAGCTTGACGTCTGACCCGTATCAAATCAATTAGTCTCATTATCTCTGTGGAGATGCCAGATGTTCGATCACAACCACAGCAGCAGGGGATTCCTTTCAAATGATCAATCAATATGTCATTTCTTGGATTTCTTTTTTTTTTTTTTTTTTAATGAACAATCACAAAGCAAATGAAAGAAAAAGTTTCTTGCCAAATTCTGTCAAAACAACTTTGATTTATTAAAAGTTTCATCAAACAACTTTTTCAAAAATGTCAATTCATTGAATCAATTGTTGATGTTTAGAATAAAAAATGTCCATCCTACTCATTCTTCATCTATTTAGTGCACGCATTGGAGTAGAACAATTTGTCACACAAGTTTAAAAATAATAATAATCATTAGAGTCTGTTATGATGGATCTTTCTGCAGTGCAATTTGTCAATTAAAGTATCATATGCTTAGCAAAAAAAAAAACATGACATTTTAATTTGTTCTCGTCTTCTTTGCAGACATTTCCAGTTTCCCCCCGTAAACATTCTTCCAAACAGCTGACATGTTTATCACCAGCACATCTCTGCTCTGAGGAACATAACATCATTTTGTGCGTTCAAACGGCAAGCAGCTCAGAAGCCTTGAAACTGCCAAATGAGCTCCCTCATTTTCAACAGGTCACTCGAGTGAATCGTTTGCCTGTCAGCTGCTGGAGTACAGACCTGCGGATACTGAGCGGGAGAGACTGTCCAATCTGACAGAAAAAAAATAAAATAAAAGTATTTTCTCCAAGTTTCTCCAAGAGGCTTTTTGTTCTATAGCCTCCATAAAATGGAAACACATACAGTAGATAGTGCCTACAGACTGCCATTAACAGTAATGGCAGATAACTAACATCCCAGTAACGTCTCCATGCAACATGGAGGAGGGATGGTGGAGCGAACTTGTTCAACCCCTGATCTGCCATTGGAAGCAGTGAGAGGCATAAAGTTGGGAATGGATTGGCAATGTTTAAAGTCAGAACCAGTGAGGAAGAACAGCACTGTTGAGTTTTTGTGCATGCTTACATGCCGTGCCTCTCCCGCTCCTTCTCACCGTTCCACAGCGCTGTGCTGCAATGGCAGTGGACCCACTGGGACGTGAATATTACGCTGTTCGGTGTACTGATGATTATGGCTCTGTTGCGAAACCACAATCTGTGAGCTGTTGCAGAGAACTAAAATGCGGGCATGAAAAACGTGGAAAGAAAAATGTTGCAGGATTGAGCGGACATCTGAAAGAAAACAAACAAACAAGTAATAAAAAAAATTAAAAAGGGACTGAACACGATCAGGTCTTCAAAGAGAAAGAGAAGAAAAGAGAGTTGTCAGTTCTTATATGCAATGCAAGACACGTGCCACACAGTCATTGATTTTCTGGACACCGTCAAATATATTTTTGGTTTAGTGCTGTCTTGATTGGGGCTCTAAAATTGAAGAAACTGCATTTGAGCCTGTCATGGCCTTCAAGGTGATAGAGAGTGGAGCTCAAAGCCTCGCTGTCACCTGCGTACAGGTATGGCATGCTGATAAATCAAAACAGACCAGAACTGCGGTAGAAATCAAAGTGTCAGGTTTATCTATTGTTTGTGTCGCAAGAAAATAAAACATCAGGGCCTTAAAGCTGATTGTTAACACTGAATATCATGCAACCAACTATTGGTCACTTGTTTTTTTTTATGGTTATTGTTACAATATGAGGCTTCTTCGAGCCTAATCTGTGCCTGTGATTTAATATAACGTTAAGAATATCATTCAAAAGAGACATTTTCTTCCAGGCAATAACATTTGGCGATGCTGGATCTTTGCATTGTGATTTGGATAAAAAAGAAAAAAAACATTGAAAAAAATGTACTATACAGAACAACCCAGCTATGTCAGTGTGAAAACGTTGCTTATACTCACCATTAAAATGCTGCACTGGCAGCTTCTTTTGCAGTTCTTTTAAGCAAAATAAGATGCAAAAAAATTAATTCTCCGGATCTGAATGTCAAGTACTGCTTAGTTTACACAAACAAGGACATTCCCCGCTACATTGGTGCATAATAATAAAAGATAGAGAGGGAGTAGAAACTTCATAAAAAAACAAACAAACACATATTGACTCTACAGATATCATAGCAGTTAATGCACAGCAACTTAGCGAAATAAAAATGTATTCATTTAAGACAAACTTGAATTTATTGCAGTCTGCTAGCTTCCTGGGAAGGTTCAGGGCATTGCATTGTGATGTATGCAGAGCAGAGCGCTGGTTTAGGAATGGACTGAACGCACTCATGAATCATGTCAATGAAAATTATTCCATAAAGAAATGGACGCACTAATCAGGTGAGAACGCTTTAGAGGTACATGTCAGGTTTCATCTGTTCTCGCACAGATTCTCATCACCTACAATAAAAGAAAAAACTGATCATGCATCTGAATTATTTCTGCACTTTGTGGCACAACCGTACAACCACACACACGATATATCAAACTCCTGGAGTGCTGGCGTTGCCCCGTCCTGTGATTGCAAATTAGCACTTACAGGCCTGTAGCTTCGGGTTCCATGATTGCCAATTATGTTTTACTCAGCTTCTGTTCGATGATGGCGTGCAAAGCTGCTGGATGAGTTATCCCGGTCAGCATCCTCATTGTTCATTATTACCACATTATCATTCAGGGTGGTGAAATATTGATTTTTCTTGTCATTGCGGAGAAGTCATCCTCGTAATATGACGCAGTATTTGTTCTGCAGGGACGTACACGGACATTTTCAGAGGGTGAATTAAAAAAAAAAAAAAAAGGTCCCCCTCCTCCATCTGTATCGTCACGCACTCATCTCTCATAAGTATGCACACACAGTTTCAGCTCTGTGTGTGTGTGTGTCCTGGGGTTCTATCATTAATGGATTTTGAATTTTTCTATTTGTTGAACAGACATTTTTCACAGCAGACATTTTGGCTTGTCATAGCCGGAAGAGCACAGGTGTAATTAAAAGGATTAATGCTGTTTGGCTCAGCTCGGTTCCGGGGGTATTGTGCTCGCTGGCTCACTGTCGTGGCTTAATGGGACACTTAGTGGAACGGAGCCTTCACAAAGGACATGTGTCTTTCTGGTGTTTTTCCTGCTATTATAGGTCAAATGTCTGCTGTGATAAAGCTCTGTTATCCTGCAGTAATGGGATCTACATGATTATCCTTAAACACACGCAGCTACATACAGTATTCACCATTTTTAAAAGGAAGTTGGGTTTTTTCCACTTTGAATTGTGTTTTCTAAATGCAAGGATGTTGAAATGTCAAAAAATGTGTGGTTTGAGCTCAATTTCTTTATCAAATATGTTAGAAAACATTGACACATTTTTACTATTCCTATCAGGAGCAGAATCAGAAATAATCTCTTTATCTTCAGGGGAAATCTGGTCATTACTGTTGCTGTTAAACATAATGTTCGGAATAAATAAATCAAATTATATGTAAGTTTTCTGTCTCCTCCATAAATGTATAAATCACCAGGCTCCTCAGGTGTTTATTGAAATCTTGAGTATCAGGCTCTGTAAAGGTGAAGCAAGATAGAGACTGTAAGGGGTCATTTTAAGCTCAATAGGAAATTGTTCTTAAAGTCATGCAGTCGTATAATGTCTTGTTCTTCCTGTTCCACTTTACTCAATAAAATTATATTTTGTTTGCTATGATTTTTCTTTTTGATTTTTTTTTCATTGTTGAGCTTGCTTGTTACTGTGTGTATTTGAATAAATAGTAATGACTATTCTCTCTAAACACAAAATTCTCAAACCTGTCTTCCACCAGGATACACCAAGTTCTTCATGACTTTTCACTCAGAGATACAAATAAAAATATACAGAGACAAATGTACATTTGTTTGTTTGTGGGTAACTCTCCATCATCATTATACCAGATTTACTCCAAAGCATGCTTTTACTGCCTCAAACTTTTCTTTCTTTGTGCATCTGTCTCTCATGTTTATCAGGAACTGCCACTGTAAACAATATGCATCCCTTATGTAAACCTTTATTTCTACAGCAACATTAGCCTCAGCCAACCCTCATCATAAGATCCAGGATGCCTAACGCAGCTGGATTTCCAAAAAAATACCATAAATACCGCCTGAAGACATCTTCCCTAAAGCCCACTGGGACGACTGGCGCCTCACAGCTATCACACAACAGCTCAAAAAAGAGACTTATCTGTGATAGCGCCCTTTATGAAATGAATGAGAAACGTAAGAAAAAACTTCAGCTTTAGTTTCAGCCAAACATACGGAAAAACCCACAACGACTGCCATCGATTGCATACTGGTTACTCCACTTTGCAGACGAAGCCAAGTCTGGGAGAAGAGGAGACAAAAAACAGAGAAGACATGAACCGGCCAAACCCCAATCACCAAGCGTGCGTCATCAAGCTGTTTGAAACAAAATGGAGGATATTTCAGAATATTTAGAGGAGGGGAATAATCGTGGTGATTCATGCTGGTCCCGCCTCCAGAGAGCTGAGAGTTGGACTGGTTGTTATTTAGTTGGACAGAGGACAAAACATCATTGTAATTAAGTGAGCTTGGCAGATTGGTTGCGGTGGGTTGGAAGTGGGCGCACATGTCGATCTTGGTGTTAAAAAAACAACCATTGCATAAGGGCAAGCAATACTGACATGTTTGAGCATCTTTGTGTAACTCACCTCAAGCTATCAAACTGCTGATTTACGACGAACGGTCTCCTACATAAATGCTTAAAAGCTAAGATAACTTAATGAGAATGCAGCTTGTAATATGAAACAGATATTAAACTAAATTAAACATAAATTGTAGATTGGTGCAGTGTAAAAAAGAAGATTAGGAATAATAACTGATATTATGTCATGTCTGTGAGAATTAGTCTGTGAATTTTCAAAATAAAACTGACAAATATGTGACTGTAACATTTTTTAAATGTTCAGCAACATTACAATAAGTAAAACAAAATATCCAACTTTTTATTATCTATTTTTACCACTTTAAAAGTAACCAGTTAAATTATGAATAAATACTTAACCTTTTTGTTGCTGAATGAATTCTTCAACAGAAAGACAAAAATAAAGTCATGATCAATGATGTTGTATTTATTTGTTTCAACTGAATAATTTTGCATTTTTTGATTGCTCTTTTCAGACTTTTAATCCTTAAAGTAATTTCTCGATGAACTGGTAAAGAAAGTGTTCAGTATTTGTGTCCTTTCAGCAAACTGGAGTAGGAGAAAGAATATGTCTTGAACAGTTCATTGTCCTCCTGCTTCTCTGTTGCTGATTTGTCAAGGAGCAGGCCTTAGTAGATGAAGTATCATGTAAGGTCGATCAGTGTTTGTGATAACTCTGGAGGGCCGTTCAACATATTGATTTGTTTATCTCCTTCGTGCCTCCGCGGGGGGCACCTCCACGCTCCCCGCTCTGCATGCTAACACAACATATCCAATAGAAGGGAAACTGAATGAAGCGCAACCTCTGGCAAAGTTCACCCAATGATGCTCGATAATGGAAGTCCTTGAAGTGATATTTACTGCTTTAAAAGCTCTGCGGGGAACCAAGCTTGATTTGTCACAGAATTAAGAGCTGAAATTGTGTTAATACAGAGAGAGGGCTTTGTTTTTTCCTAATCAGCAGGCATCCTACTGTTGTTAAAGTGTTTTTCTCACCCTGTTATTTTCCTGATGCAGTGCTATTTTGCTCTACAATAAGAAAAAGATCACTATAATTTCCCTGCAGTATTCCTATAAGGACCTCTAATATGCTTTTGGAGCTCAGTAATGAGTGTTTATTTCGACTTTATCAGCTTATTACTGTTGGGTTATTCAGACAAGGGTTATCATTTGGATCACAGTTGCTCAATAAACTTTTGAAATGTTGCCCAGAACTTTTAAACACGACAATCAGGGAATTATTTCACACTTGTATTGTTTTAGTAACAACAAGCAAAAGCATTCTGTACACATTACGCTCATGCCGTGCATATCCAGATTAATATCCGGGAGCAGGGGGAAAAAAGTTGCCTTTAATATTTAGGAGTTTACACAAGACAGCAAACATCCATCCCATCCCATCCATCATCGATACTGCTTTTCCCATTTGGGGTTGCGAGAGGGTGGAGCTGATTCCAGGCCCAATGATTCCATTGGGCGAGAGGCAGGGTACACCCTGGACTGTTCGCCAGTCAATCACAGGGCTGAGAGAGACAACCAGCTACACTCACATCTACGCTCAATTTAGAGTCACCAATAAACCCAACATGCATGTCTTTGTTACTGTGGACCAGAGTACCTAGAGAGAATTCCTGCATGCACGGGGAGAACATGCAAAGTCCACACAGAGAAGCTCTGTCCAACGGGATTGGAACCAGTATCCACCTTTCTGTGGGCTACAGAACCACTGCACCACTGTACTGCCCAGAAGAGCAAATCATTTGTATCTTAGGCCAGATATTAAAATATCTGCCATATGTGATGACCCGTCCACACTGACTGGTGTTCAGGTGCTGCTCCTTTGTTTTCTGATGCAGGTTCTGGAAAGGCTGGGCTGTAATCAGTGGATGCTACCTTGGTCCTGTGCCAGGTTTTAACACATAATATATACATTTATTTTTATTATTATCCACTTGTTGTACTTGTTGTGCATCATCCATGCTCCACCTTTCTGTGCAGTTGATCATTATAAATTCTAATGCATGCTCACCAATAGTCGATAAGGTTTTCTGCCCAAACGTCAGTAACTGTAGTTACACTGTACAAAGACTTGGTTAATGTGAAGGTCATGGTAATGTTTTCTCCATTTATGTAGGGTTCCCTCCATGTTTTCTGGTGTTCTCCCACTTTCCAAAGACATGCACATTAGTTGACTCTAAATTCCCAGTTACAAATGGGAGAATTAATGTTTGACTGTCTCTATCCGTCAGCTGATGGCCTGGTGATCAGATGTAACCCACCTCCCGCCCAATGAGCTGGGCTCGGCTTCAGTCCCTCTGAATGGGATAAGATGATGGATGAATGGATGGATGGACATATGGATGTATTGTTGGATTGTCTGGGTTAAAAATAAGGAGTTTAATTTAGCACATGAAGGTAGGTACACACCAAGCTGACTTTTGGGGTCTAGGCTTGTCAGGGCTGTCGTATGTGGTGGAACAATGGATGAATAATAATGAGTAGCTTGAACAAACAGCCCAATGATCGTTGATCCATGAAATGCTTTGAATGCTTATTTTTTTTCTTTTCATTCTATACTGACACTGCCATTTTACAAGAGTCCTCCTCTTTCCTTTCTGCAACCCTACATGACATGCAGGTTGAGTTAGTTGTGTAAGTCACAGTCATACTTCTCACTGAGTCAATCTCCAGTCATTCTGCTCCATCAAACAACATCATCGCACCTCTCAGTCAGACACTTTGATCACTCTCCAAGTGTGGCCAGTACAACCCGATGCCCTGGAAATACATTTCACAGATAAGTTTGGGAAGCAAACTTCACGTTTGTCTGGATTAAGTTTAGACCCAGCATGTTTTGAGAGACTTGATGCTGTTTTCTACAAAGTGGAGACCACATCACCAGATTGTATCAAGAATCCTGTGGATTGTTAACTTTCACAAAAAAAAAAGACAATCCTAATTTGGTTCATCTAAAGGAGAGATTGTGCTTTTCAGTTAACCACCGCCAGACGCCCAACCACCAACATCAGGCCGTGTTGCCCCATCCGCCGCCTGATGCCCAGTTACCCCATCAGATTGTCGTCCCGACAACCACCGCCGTCATCATTCATTTATGGCCTGCTCCGACCTCCACCTCAGCGGTAAGAAAGTGTGAACAACAGCAACTCAAGACATACAGAGGAGGAGAAATTGTTCCTGCAGGTTATAGGAGCAGGGTTGGCATCACTGCTTTTGTCTTTTTGAGTCTTTGTCGCCGTCTGTTTCTATATTAGTTTGTGTTTTTCTGAACTTATTAACCTTAAATAAACATAAGCCATAACGCCAACCAACAACCTTATGACCCCTGACAATTACTTACTATTAACCTCGATTAAACCTTGACCCCAAACACAGAGGGCAGCACTATAAAGAAGAGAGTTTGAAGTGGAAACTGACTCCATGAGAGCACAGAAAGCGTCAGCCTTTAACTCTGTCAGTTATTACAACCTGCTGCAGCTTCACCTCAAAGAAGACGTCCCTGAAGTAATTCTTCAGACAGCGATAAATAAGTTGTAAGATCAGCAGCTTCAAGTAAGATCAAAACACATCAACCTGCAGGCCCCCATGTGTAATCCCTGTTGGAAGGAAGGGGAAAAGGAAAGGTGGCATTTTTCCGCTACAACTTACTCACTTGCACTATTTTGTTGCTCAAATGGATTATGCAACAGAGTTTGACAATTTCACAGAATTTCACATGATTTTTTTTCTAAATCACACAACTCAGTTTGTTTTCTTGTTTGGTACAACACAACTGAACAGATATTATTTTAGGATTAGCTTCTTAACACACTAAAAGCTATATATGCTTTATTTTATTTTTCATTTTTACAACAAAAAAAAAAGAAATGCATCTATGGACTGAAGAATGCAGAGTTCAAACACAGACTATCAGGCTGCAAAACTAGAACGCCTCTTTAATATACAGTCAGGAGTAGAGCGTAACACCCAGACAAACACGGGCCTTGTACTCATTAACAATGACACACATCTGGTGCATCAGCTGTAATGTTTGTAACACATCACAGATAACACTTGGACCACGGCAAAACAACCCTGCATGTTTCTTTGATTTCCAATTAATGCTTCAGTCCTTACATTCCAGCAGAGTTATAAAGATACAGCTGCAACGTGAATGACATAAGTCATGAGAAATATGTGGTCAGCCCTGTGGCTGAGTAGAATTGATAACTTTCCATAAAGCAATCCTGTTGAGTACACGATCGCTCAGCTGTCCGAAGCTGCCTTATCAATCTGCAGCTCTGTCTGATCCCATTTATCAGCAAACTTGGGCAGTTTTGAAATACGCAGGATGTCCTAAAATGAAACAAGAGATGTTTTAAAGATGAAACTATTGCAACTCATGGCATCACCAAAACACATATTCCAGAGTTACCATCAAAGCAACATAGCCAGCATGTGATTCGAGAGTCTTTATTAGTTCTAACGGATGAGAAAGCGTGAAATAAAATGTCATCATTTGCATCCACTTCTTTAATGCTGGCAGACACAATTTGTGTGTATTTCCCAATATGCCTCTGTGTCTGTGTGTGAAAACAAACCACAGATTTCAGCCTTTAGCAGCATAGAGTGTCAATTGTCAGAAGTTGGATTTTGACCATACTCAGTTTCCAACAGTGACTAGCAGTTTTTTTGATGATGCTTTCAATGCTTCTTGTTGTGACTTTGCAGGGATGAAGGCAGAGAGAAGCAAACATTGTTCAGTCAACTCCCTGGGAACATATACCTTAACACTATAACTTAAATGTTTGGAGTCCCATGTCACATACGTGTGAAGCCTAATTCATACTTCTGCATCGTAGAAATAGCTACACCGTAGCTACGAGGTCGACGTGGACAACAAAATTGTACCAAACCATGTCCATTTCTTGTTTATAATTAGAAACTATTTATAAAAACATCATGGCAAGGACAAATAGGGGTTGTTAAAAATCAGGTCCAGACACAGGCCAACTTTAGAAAGATACAAAATATGCCTTAACAAACCAATATGCAAGGCTATTAAGTTCCTGAGCTTATAGGCGAAGTGAGGGGTTTCCAAAGTGGGGGGTTGCGAGATTCCTTACAAAACATATCAAAATGGACATTGTTTAAAATTGCATATTTTACCCCTTATTGTGAAAATACAAAAAAATAAAATACATTCTTATAATTAATTACAAAAATAATTTTAGGGTTTTTGTGTTATTGTGTGTTGTTTTAATGCTAATCTTTGAAAAGGCCTGATAGTTAAATGTTTTAACCTCCAGGGACAATGGGGGAGTCTCTAGCATCCCCCCCCAGTCTCTGGTCTCTCTTTATATTGGGGGACACAGACAGAAAAGTTTGGGAACCCATAGGCTAAGTTACAAAAGACAATCAAAAAAAAAAAAACTATGCTGAAAATAGAGCCTGCTAAACATCCATATTGAAATAATTATAAAAACGTAATTATCAAATATCGTTTAATTTCAATAATGGCGGAAAAAGGGGGAAACTACATGTCCCATAAGGCCTCGCGCGGCTCGTTTATGTGTGTGTGCTCTGCATGCAGTGGTGAGAAATGTAGAGTGTTCGGAGGCTGGCTCACTGTGGAGCTGTGTCGGGCAGCAGGAGGAGCCGACAGCGACTGAAAAGAGCGATTCAAAGAAAGACATGAACGTCGCTCAAACGCAGAAATACGGACTTCATTGAAGCGGTGGAAACGGTCGAGTGCTTTATGTGGACGCTTTAAACACGGACAGAAAGGGTGTTGACTACGGACAGCAGCAACCAGACCCCCCCCTAAAAAAAACAAACAAGAGGAATCAAAAGGAGAGGTGAGGGGGGAAAACCGTTCGGGGATGTGAGACATTTGAAACTGTAGCTCGGACAGAGAAACGCTCCACTATTGGCTAAATTGAAGTTTCGGGACAGTTTCGAGTGCTTGCAGGAACGCAAACGGCTTCAATAATGTAGTGTAGTTTTTCCTCTTTAATGCATGCAACTGTTAGCTGGGTGTGAAAGCCCCCCGTAGGTGTAAATTGTACGTGAAATGGGTGAGGTTTTGTCTGGCCATATACAAAAGACTTGTGCTGCCTTTTCAGTCACTGGAGTCAATCGGTGTCGCTTTGCTCTCATAGATTATTAGTCTTCTTCCGCCTCACCACACACAGCCATTGATAGACTTGCATGTTTTTTTTTAAGCATTGTGTTGGAGGCAGCGAGCGCCTGAGAAAAAAGAGAAAGGTGGAAATGTAAGCGCAGCTCGTGTTGTTATTTGGCAGCGTTACAAAGTAACCAGCAAAGACTCGGCGTGAGAGTGTGTGCGTTACTGTCTGAGTGCGCGCGCGCCTGTGTGTGTGCGCGTGTGTTTTCTCTGCTAGAGAGGATGGGTAATATTGGCATTTGCTCCATTATAGAGAAGCACTAGTATTAAGCAGCGATGAAGGGCAAAATAAAAGCTGCACTTGGCCAAAAAACATCAGAAATAATACAAGAGAGATGCAATTTACTCCTTTTTAAAAGATCTATCGTGATTATTCTTAATCACAGGCTTCTCTCAGAATGAAACTCATTAGATCTCTGTCACCCTGCAAAGCTTTACATTGTCCACCCCATGTAAAGGACCCCTGTACATGAAGGAAAGGAAAGAGAGAGGTGGGGGTCTGCTCCCATTTGGACTTTCCCACCCCCACAGTTCAGGACGGATGTGGACTGTTTTAGGATTTAAAGCCACATAGGAAGGAAGGGGGGATCAGTGGATAGACTAGAGAAACTGGACAAACCCCTGCCAAGAATTTAGTTGCAGGGCAAGCAAGCAAGCAGGCAGGCGGTGATGTGGGTTGTGGAGGATAAAAGCACAGTAAAATCAACATGCTCACCTTTTGATACACTGCAGGAATCGAGTTTGGCCGACTCTGCAGGTTGGAAAATATCCATAACAGTATCTTACATTATAACAAGTAGTTGCAAACTGTTGCAGATGTAGGACTGTGGCTTGTTAGTCGTGCCGTAGCAAGTTGAGTTTGAAATCTGTCCTAATCTAGTCCTTGTTTCTGTCTTTTTTTTTTCCAGGTCTGGAGCCAGAGTTTGTATGTTAGTGGAGAAACTGACTCTGCACTGGCTGCCTTCTCTGTGTTAATGTAATGGAAACGCGCTTTGGTCACCCCCGGTAGCATTTGAAATGCATCAGCGGAAATATATTAGCAGCTCCCATGGCTAATTGCATCAAGCGGCGGTGGCTCGAGTTTGCCAGTGGATGCACTCAAGAGCCGGGTGCCCTGCCATGTCCAGCGCCATGCTAAAGCAACACACTCATCATAACAAGGAGCGCTCAGTTCAACCAGTGGGGAAGCTGTGGAAGAAGTTGGTGGAAAATCTAAGTCTCGATTTTGATTTCCCTTTTTTTATTTTGACCTAGATATTCTGAAACGCACCGTAGCTCAGCTGCTTTTTCCTGCCATCTGCTTCTCTTCTCTCACTCAAGCTGCATTCTTCTTCCAAACGTCAACACGGAACGCAGAGAGAGAGAGAGAGAGAGAGTGAGACTGCAACCTGCCTTCTGAGACAAAAAAATGGATGTTCGAAATTTATGGCCGGCCTTTGTTGGAGTTGAAAATATGAGGGTGGGGATGAAGGGACCCCTATGAAGAGGAGGAATAGGTGGAACAGCAGCACTATATCAAAATGGCACAAACCAGTTTGCTGCAGGGGAAGCGCTTTTACTGCCGGGAGTGGGTCTTCCACAAGATCCAGCATTGCCTCCAGGAGAAAACCAACAACCTCAATGGAGTGACCAGCACTCCCAGTAAGCAGCCCCCTCTGGCGCCCGGTGGGGGTGCATCAAACCCGGGCACCTTGACGACAGGATCCTCAAAGTCAGGTAGCTCTTGGGGGGTGTTGTTGGTAGGGGGTCCGGGAAGCGGGAAGACGGCGCTGTGCACAGAGCTGTTGTGGCCCACGTCGGTGCAGGGAACACAGCGGGGTCTGCAGCAGCAGAGCCTGGCGTACCACTTCTGCCGGGCGGACGACTCGGACACGCTGTGCGTCGGCGGGTTCATTCGAGGTCTGGTGGCTCAGATCTGCCGCAGTGGGCTAGTGACGGGCTACGAGGAGAAGGTGCGCGACCCAGCTGTGCAGAGCACTCTGCAGCCGGGAGAGTGTGAGAGAAACCCCACGGAGGCGTTCAAGAGGTACAGATGAACACACACAAACACGGCCCTCCGTGCCCTCTGTCTGACTCTCACTCTCAATTGGAGCTGCATGAATCCAGAGATAAGCACAATGTCTGACAGTAACCTCATCACTGAGGTTAATGCTGAGGAGAAGTTGATTAAGGGACAGTCAAATTACTTCCGTTTTTTTCCCCGGTATAACGCTGAAACGGCTTTTCAAGTAACGTGGAGATTTGCTGCTCTTCTTAGATTCACATCACTCTTAATGAAGCTGCAACAGAGGATTGATCAGGGGAATTTGTCAGCACATAGTTTGATATTAACAATTGATTTCATCAAGCAAAGATGTCAAACACGTTCTTGTTTAAGGCTCTTTAGTGTCAGGATCATTTTGTACACGAGCAGTTTCAGGGTTTTGATCAGTGGAAGACATCGCTTCAAGCGCTGGGAAGCTGTTGTTTGTACTTTTGTCAGATTTCGTTAGACTCAAAAGAATCTTCAGAATGTTCCAATACAAAGATGATAATAATATTAATAATAATAATGACGCACTGCAGACCTAATATCAACGAATGTCTTTGAATGTTGGACTTGTTGATGAGCCAAACTACAATCTTGCATTTTCTGCTCAAACATTAATAACAACACATACACACTGTCTCAACCCTGCGTGTCGTCACGTAAAAAAAATAAAAAAATCCTTTTGTTGGAAAAGACAAAAAAGCATATTTCTAGTCTTCCTGACCCATATTTGAGACGTGTGTCACCTGAATCAGAACCGTTCCTGTTCTGCTCCATCCAGTCCTCCGTGGTCCAGGTAAACCGCCTGAAATCCAGGAATTTGCTTAGCCGCACATTGTAAAGTGCACACCCAGCCCCTCCCCCGTCCATTCTCTTCCCTCTCCACCTCCTGACCCTGACGCACCCCTCCCCCCTCTCTCTCTTTTTTTTTTTTTTTTTTTTGACTGCTCACACTCACCGCATAGCTCCGCCTCAGCAGCCCCTCCACTTATTTGATGTCATGGGTTTGTTGGTTTTCCCCCCTGGCGTGGCATGCCGGGGTGGGACCGTCCCTGCTTGGCTTGTGATTCAAGGAAAGGTCAGATATTTTTAAGTCGCAGCAGAGCTCAGGTGGCCGGAGACTCGAGAGAGGGAAAGAGCCTTGACCTGCGATTGACTGACTCACTGACTGACTGACCCGAGTGAGTGTGCTGCAGAAAAAGATAAAGTAGTGCACGCGTGAAACTGAAGTACAGTAGGCATGTCGGCTTCCAGCGCCGTGTCTGGGCATGAAACTCAATCAAGATGGACTGTTATTGTAGGCCGGGGCTTTAAAGGGAGCTGCACGTGTGTATGTGGGTTATTTGCATGACTTGTCTACACGGTATAGGTCAGGGCAATGTATGCAACACGAGCTGGAATGCAGTGCTGAACACACACACACACACACACACTTCTTGTCTGGCCATCTGGTGATGCTTATTGCACCATCTCGACATCACACAAAGGGTGGATAAAGTAGGTCAAACGTTCAGCGAGGTAAATCATTTTTTAAACGCTCACCAGAGTCAACAGCTCGACCCGTGCCGTTCCGTTTTTTTTTTTAACACGCTCGCTACCAATGAAGTGAGCTGCCCTGTTGTCATCTGCTCGTAATCACGCCGCCTCTGCGGACGACTCTGACTTCAGTTTGACCCTCTGCGATAAAAAGGCAGGTTAGGGTAGGGACACGAGCAGAGGCTGAACCCAGCAGGGATGGACTCCTCACTTCAGCTCTGCTCTGTGTTGTGACGTTCCTTCCCCCCCCCCCCCCCCGCTGTAGACATTCACAGTTTGTCAGCCTCGCTTCATGGAGCAAATATTCCGCAGCACACGAGACCTCGGGCACTAAATCTACGGACTACAAATTCAAAAGGCGTATCATCGACGCCTGTTTTTGTTTGTGAGTCAAACATGCGCTCGGGTGAATGCCTTATCACCATCTCAGGTGTAAAAGCGTTCCTGGCTCTGTTGTACACAAATAATCTGAACGGCCCCCCCTGCTGTTCAAGATACTATCTGGCTCCAGGAAGACGAGATTGTTGACTATATCTGGCTGCAACATAAAAAAAAAAAAAGAAAGAAAATGAAAACAGATCCAGGAATGGAGGATGTAAGACATATTAGTGGTCCAACAATATGACCACAAGTTTACATCCTGCAGGTATCAAACTCACTGTGGGGTGCATACTTTGTTTTAAATGAACAAAATCAGACTTTTAACTCAACAAATAAATGTTCTACAACTTTCATTAAGGGGCTTGTTAAACACCCCCCCCCACCCCACGTTGAATGTTTTCAACGTTACACAGTGAGTGAATACAAGAGGCCCCGTCAAATTCTTTGGCCTGGTCAAAGACAAACACGTGTGTTTGTTGTTAGTAATCATCAGTCCTGTGTTAGTGCATTGAAAGTGGTCCAGACAAGGCTTTAACGTCCCACTCTGTGCTATGACATCACTGCTGTTCCCATCGCCACCCTTCAGTCCGCAGCCCAACAGATGTCATGTGTCAAACATATAAAAGATGAGTCACCTTTCAGTGTTTTTTTTTTTTTTTACATTTTAATGGTCTATATTCCAGAAGTAATCTGATCCTTGCGCAGGGCATCGGTCAGCCAGCTGAGGTCACAGTGCTCCGGATAAAAGATAGTTTCACCTCTCACTTTGCTTTTCTCCTCCTCCAAGTCAGCCAGTACGAGCTGACATCCTGTCCAGACGATAAACGTGACACTCGTGCTACGTCGTCTGCTTGTCTGGAGCACTATTATCTGAAGGCTGTGGCTCTTAGGATTTTTTTTTTATTTCCAGACGCAGCAGGGTCGCATTCCCCGGCCTCATCAGTCTCCGTCCCTCAGCTTTATCAAAGGCCACTGCCGTGTTTTGACTGGATTCCTCCGAAGTTTTTAAATGAATGAAGCCATTTGAAACAACCAGTCAGGCTTCTGCTCTCCAACATGCCCCACTTTCTCCCTCCTGGACAAAAAAAAAAGCTGCCTTTAAAAAGAAAAAAGGTGGAGTTAACCCAGGTATGTGGGTCAAACTAAAGGCAGCAGGTTTTATTTTCTGCTCATGGGACAAAGCTGCGGGTTTAGTTTAAAATTGACTTATGATTGACTTATGTGCATCTGTTGTCGGGCTCTTTGCCACTTGAATTGCAGCTGGACACATTTCTGTTTCTCTGTAAAGGGCACAGACTTCAGAAATGATGAACGAGCGGGTTTTCACATTTGTGACCAAGACATGAAGTTTCTGGGCAGAGTCTCTTTTCCCTCTGATTGTCTGTAGCAGAAATTGAAGCTTTAGTTTGAACCTTTTTTTTTTTCTTTCACCATTTTAAAAAAAAAAAAAAGAGAAAAAAAAGCCCTGTTGAATTCTCTCTGGCTTAGACAAGCATTTCTTTTGAGAACGTTGCCTGTTTTATTTGAAATAACTGTGGATAAATGAGACTCCAGTCATGTGGCAAACAATATACGTTGATATTGTCTGGTTTGAATGTGAGACAAAACAGACACCACAGCAAAGATTAAGTACATCTCAACGAGCGGATTCCAGTAATTGGTTCTTAGAAACGAAGGTTGGCTGCAAAGTCAGAGATATAAGATTGTCATGGTTAAAAAATAATGAAACCCTTCAACATGTGAATTTATGAGGAAATACTACTGTTGCCCATCTTTGTTTGATTTTAAGAAAGAGTTGAGTTCATGTGAAAGCCAATTAAGACATTTTTATGAAGCTGCTCGGGGAGCGTTGTGGTTATTTTTTCACTTTTGTGTTGACTTTTCGACTGTTGCGCATCGGGCGCCCTCCCGCCTATCGGGGTTAAGGGACGCTAAATGAAAGCTGTCCATGGTGCCTTTCATGTGGTGCAGGGTTGTGGAAAACTCGCTGCAGATTAAGGCCACGTTTCAGAAAGTCCAAAAAAAAAAGAAGAGAAAGAGAAAAGGCTCCCGGTGTGACGCATCGACCCCGGTCGAGCAGACGAGGAGGAACAGCAGCACTGGTGCGGCGGCAGTGATGATTCAGCATTTTGAGGGCTGCCTCTGTCTCCACACTACCGGGGGATAGTTTGTGTGTCAGTGGATGTGCCTACATGCCTGTGTGGGCACATATAACTCGTTCATATTATTGTTATCCCACGCAATGAATACATGTCATACACAATGGTGCTCAGGCTTGTTTAATGGCTCTAATAGCAGGTCATAAAGACAGAGTTCATGCAAGTTTAGACTCCTCCATGAAGCCAAAGCAGTCACTTGTAATAACTTGATTTTAGTAACTTTAGAATAACTAATTACTCTTTCAAGTATGAAGAGGTCGAGATAAACCAACCACACGTTCTCGGAGACCCAGTCAACCATTTGAAGCGGCGTGCTGACAGGAGTAATTATTGTAACATTTTTGGAGAGAGCGGTGGACGGATTATTCTGAGGGCGTCCTCATGCTAGGCTGCCGAGGCACGCTTCACCCCTAAAGTCCACAGAGGGCGCCGGTCGGGTACACGTCCTCGGCCCTGGCACTGCTCGGAGGAGATGTTTGTAGCGTGTGAGTGCGCCCTGAGAGGTTTCACTGATGGACTGATTTCTGTCAGATAAACGTATAAAGGTATCAATTCCTTTTCACACCGATCTCAAGTGAACACTTAAATAGTTAGACCCATTATTAGCTTCAGCAGCAGAAAGCTAATGCTTTCATCCGAGCTGTGGCTCAACTCCAGGCTGGCTCTAAACTTTATTTCAAACATCACGTAACTATGAGGTTGTGTTGACTTTAAAGATATGAAGGACGAAGGAAACCTTTAACCAATGACATCAGTAGGAGCAAAAATACCCGTTTACGCTTTATTTCAATTGTTTGTCTGACAAAAATACAAGAAAATATCAATTCTTTTTTCTGTGGTTAACTGCCTGACACAAAGATGTGTTCAATCGTTTTAAGCCCCCTAAAAGCCTCTATTAGCTCTACTGTTAGATTTGAATGAAGAGTCAAATGAAGTCTTTAAATGCCAGGTTGATGGTCTTATACAGGAAAGTTTAACCATAACTTAATATGTTTGAAGCAACTGGAAACAGTGAATATTTGACACCCTCACTCGTTAAATCGTTTAAAGGTTTAATCATTGTTCATTCATTGTGAAATTAGCAACAATACCGTCTGAGTTGAAGGCTTTGTGTGTGTCGACTCGAGCACACAGCTTGTGCGATTCTTAAGAACCGTGTGGGTGCGCTTGGATCACACGTGATTGACAGTGGTTTGGCAACTTATGCAAACAACCCCGCAGCTGTCATCACATTGTGATTTGAAAACTGCCTGAACTCTGATTGGATGACATGCATGTGTGACATCACCTTATTTTTCCCCACACGAGTCCGCCCCTCTTCAAAACCGCTGAGAGAACCAAGGATGAGAGACAGAAATGTGAGGGGGCTGATTGAGGAAATATGTGCTGAGGCGTTTCATATGAACCACGGCTCTGTGATAGTCGACTCTCTCGACACGAGGACGTTCACGTTCTCTTGTGCTCACGCTCTTGCCGCGAGTCGAGGTGAAGTGGTTGAGAAAATGTTGTCCTGGTCTGCACTGGACTGTTTTCACTCATCTGTATCGACCCTGTGTGTTCTCCTTGTGTTGGAAGGTTTTTCTGCCCATGTGGACCGACCGTTGTGTTTTCGTGTGAGAGGAGAGCTGAGAGTGTTTCGCAGCCAAACTCTGGCAGGAGTGTCAGCAGGGAAGAGAGGGAGGGAGGGAGGGGGTGAAAGGGATGAAATTTCAGATTCCTCTGACTGTATTGGATGGCTGGCCAGGAATGCACACCTCGTCTGGGTTGGGAAGAAGCTCTGGGATTTGGAATAGTTATCTCGGTGTTTGTTCGCTGGCCAAGAAAAGAAGTGTGCACTATGTTTACACTCTGTCAAATCATGATCAGGCTGCATTAGAGTGGGGACGGGGAGAGGTCAAGACAGTCTTTGCATTAAAAAAACAAAAACTAAGCTGAAGTTATAAAAGAAGCCAGCTCTGTAACTACCACAGTGTGGTGTGATGTCATTTCAGGGTGGGAGAGTTCAGGAGGGTCGTCGTCGCCCAAACAGTGCGATCACTGTTTGTGTGTGTGAGCGAACAGTCCCATGACCGCGGTGTTGTTTAGCCACAAAAACATCATAAGACTTCACATAAAAGATCATCAGACATCATCTGAAGTGTGTCTTTGTAAGGACCTGGACACACACGCGCACACACACACACACACACACACACACACACACACACACACACACACACCACCAAGCAGACAGCGTGAGGCATTTGTCTGCGTACGATCCAGCACAGCATCGATTGTGCAGAGTCATTACACTGAGATCAGATTCTTGCATTGTCCGGCATGTTTTCAAAGAGCAGAGCAGAAAGAGAGATACTTAGCGGAGCATTTGAGGCGTTTGAGTTTTCAGAGATGAAAAGGTGATCAGAGGGTTTTTTTTTTTTTTTTTTGGTGCTGATTCATGAGGTCGCTGACAGCTTGAGAAAAACACCAGCTCTGACAGCACGAGCTGAGGTAGAACATGCAGAAGAGTTATTTTTTTTCCCCTCATCACTTCAGTTTTTAATGTTTCCCCCTTTGACAAACTGCTGAATGAAAACTTGATGAATAAATAAAAAAAAGCCTGAGACGAGCAAAGTTAAAATGCAGTAATGATTTTTAAGATTAAAGAAAACCCTGCTCCTCCGTGTTAGCTGACATCTGTCTACATTTGTTCAATCGACGTTAAAGGTCTCAGCCTGTAAAAGGACTTCACTTTCTGGATCTCCATCTTGAATGTTTGTCATGTTGATTTCCTCAGATAAAACTCGGCTAACAGTCTGCAGACGTGCTCTGAGTGTGAAGCTTCTGCGGCACACTGCCAATAAAGAAGCAGATTCCTTCTGCATGTCCGTGGGAACATGGGAAACAGACCCTGTAGCCCGTATCTGACCTTGTAATAAACTTACGGAGATGTGATCTGTTGCTATGGGTGGAGGTCACGTCGTGGGAGAAGCTCTTCTTCTATCGAGACAGGATAGTTCAAAGATCTGTAAGCATTTTTCAAAATGTCGCCCCATCCTACGCTCACTCGTTGTCAACAAACAAATACAGCAGCCTTTTTTTTATATATGATTTGAAATATGCTTCATGTACTGCTGCATGCTTGACGTCCTCAGAGGGTTATTCCTCTAATGAAAGACTCTCAGCACAAATTCATGCAAATGTGTCCACGGCCTTCATATCAGCAGTTCTGCTCCACAGTCACCACTCTGCATCCGTGCCTTGATTTGTTAAAAGCTATAAAAAAAACAAACAAGCTCTTTTTCAATGAATACACAAACTGTAACAAAGCTTCAGACTTGGAGTCGATGTTGAATCAGATCAAATTGGACGGAGATGATGACAGATTAAGTGGGGAGCGGAGAGCATATGGCTGATGTAGCAAAAACGCTGTCTGCGTCTGAACGTTTGCTCCCACATCCACTCGCTTATTGTTCTCATCAGTGTGATTGCTCTGAAGCAGATGATTGCAGTAACTTTATGCATAATGTAAGAAATGGGTAGAAGAAGGCGCGAGGGGAGCATCTGCAGGACGGGTTGTCTCTTTCACTCGGGCTGAGCCGGTGCATGAGTCAGCGCTCGTCGTTCAGCATCGTGGCACTAAGCTCTCCTGACTTTGCAAAGACGCTGAGGCAGGCTTCCTCCAAATTGACGGGGCGCTAAATGAAGAGGCGGGGGTTTCTCCTAATGAAAAGGCCTCCCTGATTTTCTCCTGATCTCGGTGGAAAGTATTGTCAGTATTGCTCTGTGTGGTGATCTGTCTTAAGCCGACGCGCTCAGTGTACCAGTTGGCCTTTCCTCCATTAGCAGAGCAGAATCGAGGCCGGACGGGGGTTCGCGTTTCCTCCCCCCATTTTTCTTTCTTGATGTGTAGCTGTGTCCCGCTCACTGCTTATGAGTGGGAGTTGTGGTCTGTGTTTGAGTGTGTGGCATGGATTTCAGGCTCCGCGCCGGCTCTATAAAATGAGCTGTGTACATTTGTGAGGAGCTGGCTCGCAGCCCGGTGCTGCCCCGTCGGCCCCGACATCTTCACTAAACGTCACGCTGAAAACTTCACTTTGCACATAACTGTGGGAGTGGAGGCCGCCGCCGCCCCGTACACAACAAAACAGATGGTGAGTGCATTAGATGCTCCTCACATCCCCCCTCATTCCCCCTTTTTTTCATGTCTTAAATAGCAAATTGACATCGACTCGGGCATCTGTTGAGAACTTGAGCGAGGAACAAAATAGTTGCTCGACATGTGGCTGAGTTTTTTTTTTTTTTTTTTTTTTCCTGGCCCAGGTAAGCTGCAGGTTCGTCCGGCAAACTTAATCAGCTTTTGCTGAGCCTGTGTTCTCTCCAGCTCCAGTATCCTGTGGACTTCTCTTTGTCTGCCGTCCTTGTCTTTTGACTCTTTGACAGCCTGAAAAGTAGCAGGATTGTGAGAGAAGAATGACTCTTTGTTTGTGCCACTTGCTGTCACTGTGGATTTGATTGTCTGAGTAGGCAGTACGGCCTCGGACCCAGCCATTCACACGCACTCGCACACTCCATCCACCCCTGTGGATGGACCTTCCTTTTGGCGAGGCTCCCAGATGGCGCTGCAGGTTTTCTGTGTGTGCTGCAGCCATCTGATGGAGAGATTAACGGTGTTCATCATGACGGAGCATAAACGTTGGAGGACATTTTCATGGCTTCCTTTCTTGCTGTATTTTCACACTACTTGTAAACAACGTTTTTAATAAACTAAAGTTTGTATGAGATCTAGAAAAACAGGTTAAACCCTCCCGAGTCCACCTCGCAGAGAGCTTTAAGAACTTTCTTCTTTTGAATGGACCGTTGAATACTTGTAGTTTTTGGAGTGTTCTGTGGACGAACAGAGATTGCCTTTACAGTCACAGCTATTGAAGCCACACTATATCAAAAAATAATCAGGAAGCAGCTTTTAATCGACAGCACAATGAGAAGCTCCGATCACCTCCCGATTCTCTCAAAACAAACGGACTAAAGAGAATCAGCATTGTGAATGGTATCGTAAGTTGATTGACTCGGTACCTCTCTCTCTGCAGGCCAGAAAACTGGAAGTTATCAGACTGTGACTTTGGGAAATCGAGTCAAACAGCAGAACTGTGTCAATAACTGCAGTAAAGTAACAAAGAAGAAGTCATGGTAAAAAAAAGGGCCTCTGGTGAACGTCCTTGCACTTTGGACTGACAGCACACAGACCTTCACCACGGCCGTTTGGGCTCCCATGTGCTTAAGGATAATGAACTTGTGCTAAAATGGTAAATGCTTTGGAGCCGCAGGCTTAGTGACAGGCTGTGGAGATTCCAGCTGAAGTCTCATTAAAGCAGCGTTTCAGTGTTTCACCACCAATGTCTCTTCCATTAAGGAAGAGTGTCACCATGCGGAAGGTGACCGATTTTATCTGCACATTTGTGTCATGTGGAAAAGCTTGAAACGCCCCGAAGATGCGTTTACTCTTGAAGCAAGTTTCCATGTCAATTAATTGAATCGTTCAACCCTTTCGGAATTGTTTAATTAACCTACGCACAGATTAAAATGTCACTGATGTGAAACGCTCGCGTCTTTTTATCACGGCCAGTTGAGCTGGAAGTAATTGAATGAGTCTTGGGAGATGACATTTTCCCAAACGGACCTCTCACGCCTGTTGGTGGCACCGGCAGAGGAGCCGCGGTCCTGACAGCACAGACACGCGGGACGCGGCCAGCGTTTGCCGCTCGTCTCGCTTCACTGAGAGGGCTCGTGTGGGTAGTAACACGTACGTACTGAAGCAAGTCGATTGAATGCCTCTCTGACAGTTTGGAGTCTAAAAAAGGATAATGCAGCATTTAATCTACTCTCTGCTGAGTATTGATGTCATGCAGAATGTTCTACGTCATGTTGTGTTATATCGCAGGGTGCCACAGGGCTGCTTTTAATCAGGGTTCATATTCAAGCATCAGAGAGTGTTTCTGTGGTCCCACATCATGATGCATATTTTTATCTCCTTTAAGCTCACGAGCACAAAGGCTCGTTGAATTACACGAGGGTTTCCGTTCGGGCTTTCACACGTGCAGAAAATCTCCTGATATTTGCCGGAGGAGCTGTGTATGTGAACGCCACATTTTTTTCATCCGCCAGACCTTTTTAGTACGTTTTCTGCAGCAAGTCTGAGTGAGCTGATGTGAGAACGCAGCAGGATATTCTCCGGAGAATTTGGCTCGGTGCCTTGCGTCTGCACGTGATTAAACGGCTGCATTAAGTTTTCTGTTTGTCATTCTGTTCTTTTCTGCTCTTATGTTGAACTACACAGCATTGATTTAAAACATAAAATATTCTCATTAATGCATCGTAGATTGGACTCTGTTACTTCGTCTGCTAGAGGTCACTTCCCCCCATCATCATAATGTGAACAGACAGGTCAGGAGAATATCCTGAGCAGTCCTCCTGACACTATGAGCTATCTAGAAGTTATTTTTTAGATGGAGATGGTAAAAAAAAAAAAACGAGGATGATTTTAAATTATTATTCTCACCTAAAAGAATTTTCCCTCAAGTAGAGAAATTATACCGTCCTTCCAATGAACTTTACATCTTACGAATAAAGTTAAAGTTTTATTTAGCATCCACATGAATCTCAACCAGTGCAACATATTGAACTGCCAGACAAGTTCTGGGTCTTCAAAGTATTTGTCATTAAAATATTCTCTCTCATCATACCAGTCAGTCAAACATATGACCGTTTGATGACACGTGTCTGTTCCTTCCTTCCCTTCTGTCCTCAGATGTGTCCTCCTGCCTCTCCTGAGTGTGAAGCCTCCTCAGCAGTCTCTCTTCCTGCTGGTGGACTCCATCGATGAAGGCTGCCAGCTGGGGGAGGGCGAGCAGAGGTCGTCTCCCGGCTCCCCCAGGACCATCGCCGAGCTCCTGGCCGGTCACCACGAGTTCCTGCCTCCCTGGTTGCTTCTGATCTGCTCGGCACGGCGACAGAACAAGGCCATCACCAAACTCTTCACAGGTAAACCGTCCAGCTGTGGCTCTCACTCTCGCCCCCCCCCCCCCCCCCCCCCCCCCCCCCCCCACACACACACACACACACACACACACACACACACACACACAAACATTTACAGAGTCATTCGTGTTTTGTTTTTCAAACCTTGTTCCTTTTAAAATATTAATCGGCATACTTACTGTACAAGACAATCGAGTGGAGCAAATCCCAATAATTGTTTAATCTCTACATCATGACGACCCCAAACTAAGTCAGAGATAAGGCCGAGGTTTGAAAATGCCAGAATTCCCCTTTAAAGTATCGTGAGTGGCATTTCTTTGAATCAATACATCAACGTCCAAGTAATTGTGATACCTTCATCGCAGTTGAGCTGAACTGATTTTGAGGGACAGTTTGATTGATGACACAATGCGTGCTCTTGTCAGTACTGCTCCATGCTCGTTTCCTCTCTCTGTTAGGACGATGCATTTCACCTGATAATGTGGTTACAAACAAAGCCTGCAGCTGCTTCTTTCCTGTCACGGCTGCTCCTCACTGTGCAGATGCAGAACGCTCACAACACGCCTAAAGAGATTAGGGTCAGCGTGGCAGAACCCCTGCAAAGGCTGCAGCTCTCCCTCCATGTCCTGTGACACCGTTCCACACCAGCTGCTATTATCTCCTTGTCAGGCCTGCAGCCTACTCTGTGGCGATGAGCTGGCATAACATTAATCAAGGACCTGCGTGTGTGGGAGGAAGTCTCCTCCGCAGACTCGCACTGCTGTGTGCGTACCCTCTCTACCTTTTCAAAACCCGCTAAACGTGGGAGCTTCTCCAGCCCTCGGCTCACCTCTTAAAACATTACGCAACACACCAGCAGTCTAAGCAATCCTTTTTGTGCTGCTCCCCACTCAGGAGATGCATCAATGTTGCTACTCGTTTCTTTCTCTCTTTCGCCGCATAAATTACAATATTTAAAATTCACGAAGGTAATCTTTGATTTTGCACATTTTCTTTCATATTTGATGCATAAAATGAAGACTCGGCACAGATTTACTCGCAGGTTGGAAGTCTTTGTTTTGTCTTCCACGGTTGCATTTTTCATGCCGTGTGTCATCCTGTAGAAGTGATGAAAATATTTGGAACGTTAAGCAGCAGCTTTGTTTCCTACATTTTGCAGCGAAGTGGTAAACCTATGATTCAGACGCTATTGTTTCCTCATTTGTCTCTGTCAGAAGTCGACAGCTGTTAAGATGAAGTGGAGATGTAAAGTAGAGAAAGTAGCTCATGAAATAGACTCATGTAATAAGAACATGTTGAGAAAACCTGTTTGGCTTATCATGACTGCTCAGTGGCGTTGGTTCAGAAGTCCAAGATACAGATAAAACAAGCAAGAAATAAAACTGAACTTTTAAAATAGCAAGAAAATACAATATGTGTTGTAAAATAGAGTAAAACTAATAATATTTAATATTCAAAATGTTAAAAGCAAGAGCAGCTAAAACCAATTAAATTAGAAATTAAAACTTGAATGTGTTAGCATATACTGCAGAGCACCAAAATGAATCCAGTAGTGTTAATATACCTGCACGGACGGATGAGAAGTCCACTTAACATGACAACAAATACTTGAACAATTTCATTAAAACAGAGTGAACAGGAAGCTCTGTGGATTCATCAGTATGTCAAGCCAAAGATTACAAACCAGTTTAAATCAGAATCAAATAAAAAAATCATTTTCTCAGCAGAATCCAGTCGTCTTTGTCTGGGCACCTCTGGCAGTTGAGATGAGCTGTGGCCTTGTTTACCTTATGTAACGTACCTCAAGAAACGCTTTCTGTGTTTCTTTATGTGTACAAAATAGTTTCACTACTTCATGACGACACAATCAACAAAGAGAATGGTTGGCTTATGAATGTAGAGTCATCAGTATCAGAGAACATCTACAGCTCCAAGATAATCCCTGTTGGTTGGTCAGTCACCATCCTTCCAGCCTCTAAGGTCAGTGTCATGACCCGTGGACACGTACTGTGTAAGTGAACAGTGTAAACGTTTATCACAAAGAGGATGAGGTGTGTTTGTCAGTTCATCAGTGTGTGAGTGTGTTGTGGTTACTACAATTAAATATGCACATGAGGAGATAAAGGTTCACTGCCACCTGTCTTTTAGAAGAGTGACAACGTGCTAACACCTGACGATGCTAAAGCTGTGACTGACTGGGTGCAGTGTTTGGGACTCAGTGGTGGAAGAGCAGTTCTAGATGTGCGTCGATCTGATCAGTGTTGATGGTGGCAGCCAGGGGTTCGGGAGGGGGGGGGGGTATCTGACGGGGGTTTCAAGATACCAGAACTGGATGCGAGTGTTTTGTGGGAGCCATGCATCTAATTCAAACAAAGCATTGGTGTTTGTAAGCTGCCCACCCACGCCTCCGTAAGACATCAGAGCTCTCACGTCGGTGCCCGTGCTAGATGAGATTCTGGATCGGTATCCCAGATTGGCACAAAGCCTCCTCACAGCGTTCTCCAAACTTTTGAGCCCACAACACAACACAGACGGAGAGAAGAAGTTTTCTATTTGATTTCCTTTCAGCAGCAATTTGCATGAAATCGTATTTTCTGCCTTCTCCTGTGCGTGTGTGCGAGCTCACCGCTGTGTCTGGCTTCAACCGTAGATTTAAATTGTCAGATTTTATTTGCTGTCACACGTAAAGTTGACAGCAGGAGTCACCACAGGAATATATAGCTGTGTTTGCCCTGGATGGAAATGGTAATGGAGATTTTTTTTTTATCTGTAACTTACTTCACGGTATCTCACAGAGTCGTCTGATTGCCTATTTGCCTTTTTTTCTCCTCTGATGTTGAGCTGTCTGTTCTTTTTTGTTTTGTTTTTTTTTTTAATTCAGTTTGAAGGGAATTTCTTCTTGGAACAATCTGATAAACAGCAGTTCTCTTCTTCCTCTTTAGTTTTTCACAGCAGCGCTCATCTCTTTCCATTTTTTTGATGATGGCCAAGCTTGTGGACAGCTTTCATTCTGATTGGTCAGAGATGGTTTTCAATAAGCAGCCCCCCCCCCCTTTTAAAAGTAGTGAAGGACACGTGATCTGGTTGGTTCCACGCTCTTGCTTTCACTGTTTGGATCCTTTTGAGTTTGTGCGTTGAGATGCTCCTACAGACCCACAGTCCGCCTCAGCCGTCCTCCTTTGTCGACGCTTTTAGCAGCGTTTTTGTTTTGTCTACATTCAGGCTTCCGCTTTTAGTTCAACACTGGAAATTCTTCTGCTGCACTGGCTCTCTCCCCCCCCCCCCCCCCCCCCCCCCTCCCTCTCACATATAAACGGACGTAGACATGCACACAAACACGCCCTCGTGCCTCATCGTGTTTTAGCTCAAATGATGAAAACAGCAGTGTGAATGCTCCGTATTTCTTCAGGACTGGACTGAATCAAGACCAGAAGGGGACTTCAGAGTATGAAATCCAGGCCAAGTGTCCCTAAAAATATCCTCCATATTGTTTACAAGTGAGACACGGCGGTGACCTGCCAAAAGACTCCGCTTTCATGCTGAGCGCGGAGCCAAGTTCTGTTTTATACGAGCGGCCTTTTTTCGTCTGGGGTGGAGGTTGTGTGGGTTTCCCTGTATACTCTGGGAACGTTGTGGTTGTGTGAATATAGTGTCGATAACGTTCCACGAGTGACCTTTAACCAGGAGGTCTCTTTTTGTTGCAGGACCAGAGGGCTGCTTGAATTCTTTTTTACCTTTTTTCCCCATATTTTCCTTAATTTTGGTTCCATTATAGAAGGGAAAAAAAATATCTTTTACTTTCAGTTGTCTTTGTTTTGAATTTGATTCAACGGATTCTGACACATACTGTCTGTATCAGAGGCCTCTTTCTCCCCAGGAGCACAAAGTCTGAATTCCTCTTTCCTTGCTCAAACTGTTTTTCCTTGTGTCCGTCTCGGCGTGGAATGTGCTTTGGGAAGTTTTCAACACCTCTGAGACCCGAGCAGGAAGAAGGAGGCATTCTGACTCCTGCTGCAGAATGAGTCGCTCGCATCCGCTCGGCTAACAGCCTCACCAACAAAGACGGCTCTGTGTGTGAGGAGGAGTACAAGAATGTTTAGTAGCGTATCCCTCTGGCTGACTCGCATTATACCATCACTGAGCTTTGATTAGGACTCATTCGGTGTGTATCATCTTTGAAATTGACTAAAATGGAGTCTTGAGGTTAAAATAAACAGGGTTATGCTCAGATCAGAAATCCTCGAAGGCGATCTGTATGAGGTGCTTCTTTCTGTCCCCAGTGACAGCACACGTATCGGAGAGAAGCTCTCTTTGTACACCCCCCACCCCCCTTGTGTGCTGTGCTACTGTAAGGCCATGATAGGGGTAGCGGAGTGGAAACACTTAGGCAGCGATTTTGGTTGGGAGCCGGGTAGAATCTGTGCCAATTTAACAAGGCCTCCGGCAGAAGGGAGAGCAAGGGAAAGGGGGAAAGAGAGGGCGGGGTGGAGGTGGGGGGGTTGGTCTTTTAAATAGAAACAGCCTCTCAGACATGTATTTCTTCAACGGCTTATTCCTCAACCTCTCATTATTTTCATCCCATGTCTCAACATATTGCTGAAATGCCTCTACGAATTCCAAATAAGCCAATATATTTTGAAATCAGGGATTTCATTTATTGATTTTGGAGGGGGGGGGCATTTGAGGACACTCATTGCATCCATTGCCATGTTTCCCAAAAATATCTCCTCACTTATGGTCTCATTAAAATAATTACAGACTCGTTTGAATCATAATCCCCTCAGAGCGTCTGATCCAGCCTAGTGTGTGATCTTTTTATCGTGAGGAGGCATCACTGAACTGTAATGGCTACCATCTGCCCGATATTCCTTGTGCGACATGCTTGTCAAAGTCACTGCGTCTCGAGCAGTAAGCAGGGGGAGTCGCTGTCCTAGAGGCCGCAGGGAGTACTGCGAGGAGCACGTGAAGGTTTGTCCTGAACGTGAACAGAGCAGTCTCAGCTGATGTGGAAGACTTTGATTCTGAGCTGCTGAGTAAGTGCACACACTAACCACCAACCCAGATATGAATCTACTATTTATTATTGATCTTTTTGTGCTTGAGCTTCAGTAGGCACATATCTTACGTTGACCTCCGTGCTTCTCTTTTATATTTAAACGACTAAAGCTTCTTACAAGTGCTGCACCCAATAAAAACCCAAGTAAAAGAATCCTTCTTTTCTACTTTTCCATTGTGAAATAGATCATTTCAAAAATGATCAAAAAAGATAATATGCTAACCACTGGAACATGCCGTGTATCACCCCTCCAACCTCTGCCCTAAACTGGCACCATGTTGTGACTAATCTGTGCTGTAGCTGCAGACGGGATTCAGAGAGACAAGCCAACAAGAGCGAAGCACAGAGAAGGATGGAGAAGAAGGAACGAGTTGCCATGTTGCTGTGCCAGTTACCTCATAGCATAGCATCAGTGTGTTCGCTGTACTCATGAAAGATAATGGCTCCCCTTAAAACTGCTGCATTCCTCCTCTGAAGTCTTACAGTAACGTCAATTAGATTGATTTCCAACACCATAAAATAAGTTATTATTTTTTTGTATTTTTTTTTTTCCCAATTTGACATCCAGTCAGCCGGGGGAGGCGACTTGGCAGGTGTTGGGTTGGGGGGTTTACCAGCGAGAAACTTGGAAAATAGCCACACCAAACCTCCCATAAAGCCCCTCTTAGTTATGAATCACAGCTGTAATTGAGACGGTTATATTCCTGGCTCAGTCTGAGGAATGTTTCAGGAGCATGTGGCCACTTTTTAAGAAGACACTCATCCATGTGAGGAATTTCAATGGGGGGGAAGGGGGGGGTTTCTCATTTCCTTCAAGATGACACATTTGCACATGCTTTGAGTTTTTCACCCCGGCACGTCTTCTTGCAGACCTGTGCAGTATATCTAGAGAAGTCATTACGAATTCCATAGCTGTTGCATACAAAGAGAGCTGCACTTTCAGGAAATTCTGCGACTCCAGGGTGGGCCTGTGTTTTTGTTTCCTGTGTTTGTGGGAGTGGTAGCCCACCCTGGCAAGGACTTGAACCACATCTCCCACCTCCACTCAGCCTGTGCCCTGCCATCTGCCATGAATGGAGCTTTCTATCTCAGACAGGACAGACACAACTGATTTACCACCAATAATCACAACTGAAAAGAGCAACCCTGTTCAAAGCACCCGCCCTCCTCCACCCCACCACCCTCGGAGGCCTGCTGCTGAATCGGACACGAGGCGTGATTCCTCCTCTGCTGAAAGGTCAGCAGCACTCTTCACATCTCCCTGGATCTGTTTCTTCTTCTGTGTTTACTTTCTCCTCGGTAAAACGAGAGACCTCACTGGAGGGACCTCGATGTCTTCTGGCCCTCTGACAACACAAACAAGTAGTGAAGAAGCGAAGACGCTTTATTTCTTCTGGGCCAGAGGAATGCACCCTGAAGACAGACCAAGATGGCTCTGCTTTCTGAATCTCCACGAAATGACATGTTGTAGCCTCGCTCAGTCGACTGGACGTGTGATGAATCTGAGACTTAACTATGAAATCTGTGCGAGTTTTACGAGAGACGAGATGCCAAGAACCATTTTCAGTTCTGAGAGTTGGAAGGGAGCGCCAAGGTCCTGGAATGAAGTCTTTATCGAGTACTTAAAAGAACTTTCAAACCAACTCCAACACGCCTTCATCAGAGAGACTTAACAGCACCGCACTTAGCTCGAGAGCACAATCCACGATAACATCATGCTACCGGAACATAATAAAAGCCATCTCTTCTAAGACTTGTCAGTATTCATTGCCCCTCGGTGCCTGGATGGTGAGGTTACAAGAGCAAGGACGACGCATTTCATTAGCTTACCCCCCCCTTCCCCCCCTTCTTGAAATTGGCTTACACAGACGAGCTGATTTATGTCCATATTCATGTACGAGTTGTCGTCTGCGAGGCTGCATGTCGAGCCTCACTTTGGATGAGCTGAAGACCATAATCCCAACTGAATACTGTAATTTACCAGCGTGCAGTCTGACAGCCGGGCAAATTACAGGTCTACCTACCGTGTCTGTATCTGTAACACCTTTGGTGCTGCGCTGCAGAAACTTGACTCTGAACATGGCCGCCGAGCCGGCTGGCCTCTCTCCTCCTGAGGTGATGCCCTTTGGTATGTGGCATGCCCCTGCCAAAGCTTTTAAGACACATTTGACGTGTCAGTTTCTGCTTTAATTGAAGAGTGTGTAAATGAAGTTTTAATTTAAGTTTTTTTTTTCTTCTGGAATGAATGCAGTGGAATTCCTGGCATGTTTCTTGGGCTGATTTTGCTGCAGGGTTAAAGGCCTTTAAAGTAAAGATAGGCTTTTTTTTTCATACCTCACCGCCTTTTGACCCGCATGCTTCGGGTGACTTTGCAAGTACCTGATTCCACAGCAAGCTGCCGCAGCTTTTCCTCATGCTGAAACTGTTGTCCAGACATTTCCCGGTGAAATCACACAGAAAAATAGTTCCAGACCTTTCCTGGCATTGCACTGTTATAGCCGATAACGACGTGTTTAACTTGAAGGCTAATGAAACACAACGTGACATGCTAAACTTGAGGGGTTTTCTAGCGCAGGTGAATGGAAACATGTGCTGGTGTGGGACTAAATGAGGTCAGCGGGAGGTCAGCCACTGTGATGATGAACAAAAACACGGGCAGGGAGTCAGGAAATTTGATCCGATGTGGGGCAGGGAGCTCCCAGCTCTACACAAGCTCACAGCCACAATGAGACCTGGAAAACTGTCAGGAGGAGTCCTTAATGATTTACAGAGAGGCTTACTTAGAGCTTTCATGAAGCATACTGAGTGCATAAAAGAAACATGACTTTTAAAGTCATTGCAAAGAATAAAAATGAACAAGCACTGCTTTTTTCCAAGCTTGGGGTCAATAAAGTTCATCTATCTTTATTTATTTGTATACATGTGCAGCTAAATGAACTTCATGCTCTTAATGCGCTGATGTCTCAGGCTGAACAATCACATGTTCCACCTTGGATACATTTTCCAGACCTCTGTGCAGCTGCAAAGAAGCTCTATGATATATAATGACGACTCTGTGAGAATAGAGATCCATTATGGGACGCAGTGAGTGATTCCATACACATGCAGCCAGGTGCACGGCCTCATGACTCGGCCTCTTGTCGCCATCTTAACGAGCTGCCGTCATTCAAAGCCAGAGCTACAGTGACTTCAGTATTTGTTTTGTAACGGAGAGCGTCTTCATGTTTGATGAGCTCTGCATGGGCCGACACATGATTGACACTTTTGTCTTTGTGCCGGTTATTGTAAATCCAAAATTGACCCTCTAGATATTACGAGTCCCTTAGAGATGACCTGACTGCAGTTTAACACTCGGATCACATTTAGGTCAAACGTTGTAGACTTACAGTTCTAGACCGTGTAGCATGTTCACCACGTCGCTCTCGGCTGAAGGATCAGATTAACATAAACGCTTCGGCAGCAACACGAGGACAAACCTTCAGTGAGAACAAGCATGCAGATGGAGAGAGGTTTCATGCATGTCTTACTCTGCCTCACAGATATGTCATCTGTTTACACACAGAACAGATGTATCCCTACAACTCTGCTTGTGTTGGGTTTGTTTGCACCTACAGAACTCCTTTACTAAAGACGAGTCCACCTCAAGTATATCCATGAATCATTAATGCCACCTGCATGAAGGGATTCATTCATGAACACTGTCCAGTGATTAAAAACAGGCAGCAAGATGTGGAGTCATTTGATAATTAAGCTTACCATTAAAAGCAGTGGGTGACCCTCATAATGATAATAATGATACATATTATCTCAGGGCGTCTTTCAGGACAGTCAAGGTCACCTTGCACATTCAATAAAAAACAGCACATTACCAGGACCTCTGATTCTGCAATAAAAGGCTACATTTATTCGCAGTAAAAAGCATGAAACGCCATGGGTGTCATAAATTATCAATTCGAAAAGGACGGGTTTTTGAGACTGGATTTAAAAGTAGAGAGAGAGTCAGGGGGGGCTTGTGGGAGGGGTGGGGGGCACTGCTGAAAGCTGGAGAGGTGGTAGATCGGAGAGTACGGTCACAGGTGTGTAGCTATGAAGGAGATCAGAGAGGTACGGAGGTCACAGGTTAAGACAGGCTGACTTTCAGCCGGTTAAAGGCTTCTGATGATGATCCGGGCGGCTGAGTTCTGGACCAATTCAAGTTCATGCAGAAGTTTGTGTGAGAGTAGAGTTACATGAGCTCTCTCTCTCTCTCTCTCTCTCTCCCTCTGAGTAATGTGAAGGTAAAAGAGCTTCAGTCAGACGTCTTCCTTTTAGCCCCGCCCATTCCCCTTCACAGTCGAGTTCAGTCGCAGCACAACAGGTCGGACTGGAAACCTCCTCACATCACGTTTCTCACTGAGAGTGTGAGGCGTGTCGGGACAGGAGTGTTTTCATGTGCTTTGCCTCTGGCGATACATCAATTAATTGTTAAAGTGTAATCATTTCAGCGTCTCGCCTGCTGGTCGTTTAGCGTGGCAGGAAACGTACACAGGGCACATGAAATGATGTTCCCAGGCAGTGGTAATCTTTGCACAGCTGAGTTAGAGCCCCACGAGAGTCCCAGCTTTTCTCTGCCTGCCTTTGTCATTTCTAACTTGACAAGATAAAACAGAGTGTTATCTCCACGTCTCTAAGAGTGGAAATTAGAGAGTGAATGTAATCAAACGAGGAACTTGAAGGTATTTTTTAAAGCTTATATAGCAGCAGTCTATTGGAAGGTCTCTTGTTTGGAGCTGACTCTCATCCACATACTTGTGTTTTGAAAGGTTGGCGCTCATGTTTTTTGGAGCCGGGAACGCTGCAGCTGTCGAACAGACGTTTGTCGAACCGGGGTTTACTGAAGGGCCCCGAAGACAGTTTCTGTTTTCTTCATAGATCAGATGACCCCAAGGTACTGCACCGCGTGAGAGAACGTGCTCCACCGGAGACGCCGGCGTTCTGCAACTCTGAGCTCTCGTTTCTCACATGCACGCACGCACGCTGCCTCGTTTGTCATCTGAAAAAATTAATCTAGAAGGCAAACAGTCCCTCTTTTGTACGCGGGGCTCTGTCTCCTGTGGCTGGTATCCAGTTCTGTAACGAGCAGCAGCTGGCTCAGAGGCCTGTACTCGGGAGCTGCATCCCTCACCCTGATGAATGTGTCATTTGTTGCTTGTTTAGCAGTCGCTTTTGTTCGAATTCTGAGCCATCCTCTCTCTCTCTCTCTCTCTCTCTCTCTCTCTCTCTCTCTCTCTCTCTCTCTCTCTCTCTCTCTCTCTCTCTCTCTCTCTCTCTCTCTCTCTCTCTCTCTCTCTCTCTCTCTCTCTCTCTCTCTCTCTCTCTCTCTCAGAACTCCTTCAACACTCAGCTACAGCCTGTGTAGCCCACTTTTAATGGGTGCAACAATCTAGGCCTTCACCACTATTTGATTTTTGGAAACATAGATGATCCTTCTTGGAGGCATTTTGACAATTTATTGCCAATGAAAGTTCTTGCATTCTCATGTAGTACTTAATAGCAGTTCCTGTTACACCACAGTTAAATGCAGGTTGGATTAGAGAAGCCCCGCCCCTTCAGCGCTTCATCTGCAGGAGTCAGCCAGTAATGGTTTCTTTCTTGACGTACTGTGATGTACTTCCTCTTCCCTCTCGCTCACTAACTGAAGATGTTGATTTGACTTTGTTCTTCTTCTTGCCAAGAAAACATTCTTTTGTTCCCTGCATGTAAAATGTGTTTTTTCTCTTTATTTCATGGTGTGTGCAGTCAGATGTTGGTCTCCTCCAGCTTTCTTTGACACTGTAGCTTCATAATAAGTGTGTCGGCAGCTGTGGAATTTCAGAGAAACTGTTTATCATACATTACAGCACAGAAGCATTTTTCTTTTGTATTCATGATGAAGTAACATCTCCAGAATTGGGCTGTAATGCACACTCCCTCTGTGTGTGTAACAAATCAACAATAAGAAAAAAATACAAAATGTCACACTTGCTAAAATCCTTTTGCAGAGTGAAAACTTTTTTTTCTACTCTGAATCAGTTGGGGGGTTTTTTTTGGTCCTTGTTCTTCCCCTTTAATGGCCCCTTCCTTCCCTGAGCGAGTGGGTTTCCTGTCCCCACTGGAGCAAACCCAGACTGTCCAAAGAAGGATTAAATCCAGAAGGAGCAGGAGGACCAGTGAGGGACGTCACAGCATTAAAGAGTCAAAAAACATAGACAAGATCACACCAAGCGTCAGACTGATGATCCTTTATTCTAATGTTACAGAGACACGTTTTTTAATCTAACCTTTATTTATCCAGGAAAAGTCCCTCCTTCAAGGGAGTCCTGCAGAAGTTACACTCCCAATTAAACATCTTTTTAATTTTTATCAATTAAAAAGATTAAAAAAAACAGCTTAAAGCAACAAGGTCGTCTCGTGTGTCCTCAGCCTGGATTTAAAGGCATTCAGAGAAATCTATTTTCGAGTCTTTTTGCTGCATGTTCCATGTGGAAGGTGCAGAGTGGACGAAGGTCCTTTTTCCCAGTGGAGCAGAAAGCAACAACTGATCATTTCAACGCGAGCTGCATGAATCAACACTTCTCGGTTTGATTAGGTTGCAGATGGAGGAGGGGAAGTGGCCCGAGCACCAGCGTCCCAGAGAAGGCCATCCCACTCGAGAATACAGTTCACAGTGATGGGTACAGTTAGTAATAAACCATAGAGAACAACAGTGTCAGTCTTTCATAGGCACTTAGCTGAGACATTCATATATTATATCAGGTCTCCGTAATACAGATAAAGTTGTAGTGACTTTTTCACCTCAAAAGAGGAACAACATTTGTTTTGGAAATCACAAGATTGTCCGTATGGGGCTTGAAGGTGAGGGAGTCTTCTGTGTGCACCAGCATGAACAGCCTGAGCTCAAACACACACACACATAAAAGAAGGATGGCAGCATGTGCAAAGGTTGGGCCTGAAAGCTTAACAACAAAACGTCCATGAAACAAAAGGCCAGAGGAAATACGATGAGGAGGAGTTAGAAATGCTCCGGTGGTGAGGTTGAAATATGAGCTTTAATGCTTGAAGTTGTAGCCAGAGGACTTGTGAGTGCACAGAGAGGAGGAATGCACGAGGATCATTAGATACCTCCAAGTGTTCCCGTTTCTTTGATATTAACTTAAAAGAAGCCTTTGCCAGACTTTTAACGAGCCATTCCTGTTTCTTTTCCACGGCTCTGTGAAAATGAAAGGTAAAGGTTTTGAGTGTACATACTGTTTCTCATTTTTCGTTGAAAAGAAAACAATGTTTGACTTAGTTCTAGCGTCCATGCGTACCTTACTATGAATCTGTCTCTGTTGGAATGTCAGTGACTTTTCCAGTGCTGGAGCGGGGAGCTGGTTAAGGGGGTCATGTCGACAGAGAAAAGAGGTTGAAGGGAGGGTGGAAAATGCACTCAGCCACTGAAAACAATGAGAGAGGGTTGGGGTCAATGAGTTTCTGCACCGACTGGGCAATTATAGTTGAACACTGTGGAATTCTACTTTACAGATTTATTAATGCTTAGTGTTTGACGAGGTAATCCCTATTTCAAACAAGGAATGAAATCTGTTGACATTAAGAATTGGCAACATACTTTTTCAAAAGCCTTCCAGATAAATAGGTCAGCCAGTAATATTGAGGGATATGGGCCTATCACAGGTACATGTGTATTGGTATTTATGTTTTCCAGATGCACCACAATGAAAACGTTGACATCAAATAAAAAGTAAGCAATGCTTGTTGAGGTTAAGTACTAGTCTCATATTGTTGCAGGTCCAGAACAATGCGCTCCATCTTGCAGACTTGCAGCCCCGTCTGCTGCACATTAGACAAGCAAAAAAAGTTGACTGTTAAGTCTGTTACATATTCCTTGTTAAAGTATGGTCTTTGGAGAAAGCTTCCTTTAAGAGACATCCATGCAGATATTGACATAAAAGCAGAAACCATTACGAGCTAACATTGGCAAAGGTATTGGGCTCCGAGAACTTCCTCTCTGTGGATTGCCTGTGTCAAGTCGGGAGTGTGGAAGGTTTTCATCTCTTTTTTTTTTGAACCAGTATATCTATTAACTGTCTGTCTTTATGATCACTATAACATTAAAGTCCCAAATCCCCCAAGCTGTACCCCCTTCTTGTCGGGAGCTTTAAATATTCTCGTAAAATCCTTTATGGTTGGTAATTAGTGCCCACAACTTGGTCCAACCCTGCTTTGATTTTATACAATACAAATCTGTGTCTTGTTGATTCTTATTTTCTGCCAAGTTCCAAATGATGTAATTAAACATCAAATCTGAGGTGTAAACATTTGAATATGACCTGCTTTTTTATTATCAAAGTTTGATATAAAACCAAGTCCTCAAGGAGGAAGCAAAAGGAGGAAATTGTGAGGCACAGTGAGCAGAGGCCCGCTTATCTTAAACAAACTCAGAAGCAGATGATAAAGAAAGCCATCACTCCTTGTGTTTACCAGGATCTGTTGTCCAAACTGTCAGCGCCTGCTTGGGAACTCTCATGAAACAAGCCAGGTTTGTTATCTGGCTTCCAGGTGTGGTTAGCACCTGCCCTGTGTGGAGTAGGATATCACAGTCTTGTCTACCCACACAATGGATGAACAGAGCACTGCCTCAGGCTGGAAGACAGAGTCTGATTCATATTATGTTCAGGGAAAAGTTGTTATATAATCAAAGTAATCAGAGTTTATAATTGAAGATTGAAGTACTGTGGCTCACTTTCTTTTTTTTAATACATATTTAAAATGAAGTTTAAAGTCAGAAGATAAAATGTTAAGTCATTACTGAGATGCCTCCATTTGAAAGTTTAATTACCTTACTTTAAAAAGGTCAATATTAATAATCCCACATCCATCCCAGTGTGCAACATTGGGAACTGTTTAGAAAGAAACGTGTAAGTGCTTTCCCATAGTCGGCCTGTTATTCTCAGCACAGTACAGTATGCCAATAATCCTGAGAGAGCCTCTGGTGACATTTACTTCCTGTCTCAGTAACCCTGGGAACCATGGGAACTGTAAGTATGCAGAAATGCTCTACATGCCCTCAGGGTGATGGCCACACAGACCATGAACAGATTGTTTTAACGTGGAGGGAAAGTTCACTTAATGCCCATTAGCGGAGGCCATTATGGAGCCATTTTCCACCTCTCTGAGAGGAATTCCCATTAAAGATCTTTCATTAAGACCCACTGTGATAATTCCCTTTTTTTCCGGAAGGATTTGTAAAGGTCTGCGCTGGGAGCATGGGAGCATGTAGCATAGTAATAAGTGAGGCACCGGAGAGATGTTTTACAGAGGGCTGATGTGCTACAAGCATTGAAATGATGTCTCCTTTGCCCTCAACAATTTGATTCATTAACACATTTAACCACGACCACAGATTTCACATCTGCAGTCAATGGTTCAGCTGAAGAAGCAGTCAACCCTATTCTACTCAGATTTAAGTTGTCATTTCTTTAGGCACACAAAACGCCATCATTTTATATAATGTGATTATTATTTCACTCATGTTTCTATTCAGATTATTAATTTGTTATCCTGACAGGCACACTCTTAATCATGAAAACTGATATTGCTTCGAAATAAAACACAACAAAGTGCACTAATTGCCATGGTTATGTTTTTCTTTGAATGAACTGATAGTGAACTCCTGCTTATCATGTCTGCTTCCACCAGCCCGAGGGGTTGTGCTCTCAATTCCTCAAAGTTTTTTTGAGGAAAACAGCATAGCTTCACTGTTAATTATCATATCATATGCCTTAGTTAAAGGTCGATTTAACATAATGTTCAAAAGGAAAACTAAAGGAACAGGATTATTAAATAGATACTATGTATGATCTCATGGTCAGACCTATGATGATGAATCAAGAGGGACTTTGGGATAACACAGAAAACATGGTTCCTACAACCAGTGCCTGCCATAGGTACATTTATCCTTTACAACTTTTCCTTATCTTCATCTACCGTCTATTTTAATTGTAAAATTTGTCGAGTCCTCTGATCTTTTCACATGTTAATCATCTCCTCTAATGTCCCTTTCTGTTGTTTCAGGATTCCGCAAAATAAGCCTTGATGATCTACGGAAAGCCTACATCGTCAAGGACGTTCAACAGTACATTCTCCACCGGCTGGACCAGGAAGAGGCCCTTAGGCAGCACCTGACCAAGGAGACCGCTGAGATGCTCAACCAACTCCATATCAAAAGCAGTGGCTGTTTCCTATACCTGGAACGTGTGCTGGATGGCGTGGTGGAAAATTTTATCATGCTTCGGGAGATCCGTGACATCCCTGGTACTCTCAATGGCCTGTACCTGTGGCTCTGCCAGAGACTGTTTGTCAGGAAACAGTTTGCCAAAGTCCAGCCCATCCTTAATGTTATCCTGGCAACTTGCAGGCCACTGACTGTCAAGGAACTGTACCATGCAGTCTGGACTAAAAACATGACCCTGACAATGGAAGAGTTTCAGAAAAAGATGGACATTCTCTCCAAGTTGTTGGTTGATGGCCTTGGAAGTACTAAAATTCTGTTTCACTACAGTTTTGCTGAGTGGCTTCTAGATGTTAAGCATTGCACCCAGAAGTACTTATGCAACGCAGCGGAAGGACACCGGATGTTGGCGATGAGTTACACTTGTCGGGCCAAGCAGCTCAAACCACTTGAAGTGCAGGAATTCGCACTGCACCTCGTCAATTCTAATCTGCAGATTGAGCCATTTAATCTGGCTCTTTGGATGGTTTGGAATGGAACTCCTGCTAAAGACTCACTGACCACCTCCATACCAAGAGAACAGGAGGTTTTGCAGCTTCTGGTGAAAGCCGGAGCTCACGTAAACAACGAGGATGACCATGCATCATGTATTGTGCAGCAGGCCCTGGAAAGAGAAGATTCAATAAGGACATTACTTGACAACGGGGCATCTGTGAACCAGTGTGACTCTAGTGGGCGAACTCTGCTGGCCAATGCAGCATACAGTGGAAACCTTGATGTGGTTAACTTGCTCATATCGAGAGGGGCAAATATGGAGCTAGAAGACAACCATGGGCAAACAGCACTTACACTTGCTGCAAGGCAAGGCCATACCAAAGTGGTTAACTGCCTAATTGGTTGTGAGGCCAACATAAACCACACAGACCATGATGGATGGACTGCCCTGCGCTCAGCAGCTTGGGGTGGGCATTCAGAGGTTGTGTCTGCTCTGCTTTATGCTGGTGCCAAAGTGGACTGTGCTGATGCTGATGGTAGAACTGCTTTGAGAGCAGCTGCCTGGGGAGGCCATGAGGACATCGTGCTGAACCTTCTTCAGCATGGGGCTGAGGTCAACAAGGCAGACAATGAAGGAAGAACAGCTCTCATTGCTGCAGCATACATGGGACACAGAGAGATTGTCGAGCACCTCTTGGACCATGGGGCCGAAGTGAATCACGAAGACGTGGATGGCAGGACTGCCCTCTCAGTTGCCGCTCTCTGTGTTCCTGCAAGTAAAGGCCATGCCTCTGTTGTGAGCCTTCTAATTGACAGGGGAGCAGAGGTTGACCACTGCGATAAAGACTGCATGACCCCCCTCCTTGTGGCTGGCTATGAAGGACATGTCGATGTAGTTGATCTGCTTTTGGAAGGTGGGGCTGATGTTGATCACACGGACAACAATGGGCGAACTCCTCTTCTGGCTGCTGCATCAATGGGCCATGCCTCTGTTGTCAACACGTTACTTTTCTGGGGAGCAGCTGTTGATAGCATCGACAGTGAGGGAAGGACTGTGCTGAGCATTGCGTCTGCTCAGGGTAATGTGGAGGTTGTCAGAACTCTGCTGGACAGAGGTCTGGATGAGAATCACAGGGATGATGCAGGCTGGACCCCGCTACACATGGCTTCATTTGAGGGCCACCGCCAAGTGTGCAATGCGCTCATTGAGCAAGGTGCTCGTTGCACAGAGGTTGATAATGATGGGAGGATACCGCTAATATTGGCTGCACAAGAGGGACATTACGACTGTGTGCAAATTCTTCTGGAAAACAAATCATGTATTGATGAGAGGGGATATGATGGGAGAAATGCTCTCAGGGTTGCTGCACTAGAAGGCCACAGAGACATTGTTGAACTGCTGCTGAGCCATGGTGGTGATATTGATCACAAAGATGCAGACGGACGCCCTACACTCTACATATTGGCACTTGAAAATCAGCTGGCCATGACAGAGTATTTCCTTGAAAATGGTGCGAATGTAGAAGCGTGTGACACTGAGGGAAGAACCGCCCTGCATGTGTCCTGCTGGCAAGGGCATGTTGAAATGGTGAGGCTGCTGATAAACTATCATGCTGACGTGAATGCCTGTGACAATGAGAAGCGATCTGCCCTCCAGTCCGCTGCATGGCAAGGACACACCAAAGTTGTGCAGTTTCTGATAGAGAATGGCACCCACGTTGATCATACATGCAACCAGGGAGCAACAGCACTAGGCATAGCTGCACAAGAGGGTCACATCGATGTTGTGCAAATACTTCTTGAGAATGGTGCTGACCCGAACCATGCTGATCAATTTGGACGCACAGCGATGAGAGTTGCAGCAAAAGGTGGCCACTCAATGATCATAAAACTTCTGGAGAAGTACGGGGCCACAACTCTAAATGGCTGCAATCCCTCCCCAGTTCACACTATGGAAGAAAAAACACCATTGTCTGTAACTGGTAAAATGCAGTCCCTCACCATTAAATCAAGTAGCTCTGGCAGCACTGGGGCTGGAGATCTGCAGTCCACTGGACGTGGTCTGACCAATGGGCCTGTTCACGCCTTCAGTTCCCCTTCCGAATCACCTGATTCAACAGTAGATAGACAGAAATCTTCTCTTTCAAATAATTCCCTGAAGAGTTCTAAGAACTCCTCTTTGAGAACCACATCGTCCACAGCAACAGCCCAGACTGTGCCAATCGACAGTTTTCATGGACTGACATTCACAGAACAAATCCAACAGCACTCACTGCCCCGCAGCCGGAGCAGACAGTCTATTGTGTCCCCCTCCTCTACAACTAAGTCCATAGGTCAGCAGCCATCATCTCCTTCCAGTGAATTTGATTGGTCGATGTTAAAATCAGGACTCAAGTCAACCAAGGGGAGTAAGAGCGGAAATGATACATCCAATAGTAAAGTAGTACTGGGAGACAAGAAGAAAGTCAAAAACAGTGGATCCATCCAAGGTCAGGTTCTCGAGTATGAAATGACACAGTTTGACAAGAGGATTGCCCTCAACAAATCAGTGGCAAACATTTCTGTGAAAGATCCCCATTGCAAGATCATGATTGGGGGTTCAATTCGGCAAGAAAGGGGGCAAGTCCAGGATCAATACTTTATCCAGCAGCAGAGCTGTTCAGAGAAGAAGCGGAATGGTATCATGACTAACCCCAAATATCTACAGGGTAATCAGGTCTTCCTGAGTAGGGTATCGGTTCCTCGGACTGTTCAGAACAGAGGCCACCAAGACGTTTTAGAGAACTATCCCATTGGGGATACCGAGCTAAGCCTTAAACAAGCCCTGAAACTGCAGATTGATGGATCAGACCCTGGGTTCAACTACAAAAAGGAGACTCCATTATAGCTGGTAAGAGATACTTTGCAAACGAGTCCTGCAGTGTGCTCACTTGTTAAAATACATCATGCATTTGGCTCGATTTGAAATGAAGGTCAGGGTGACAGTTCTTTGACAAGACTTTGGCTAGTCTATTCATTTCCAGGGGTCAATATAGAGGCCACTGGCTGACCTTTAGTTTGACTGGATTGTATTCAACACAACCACAATTAGCTGCATGAAGAACGTCTAAATCTGGATAAACTGATTTTTTTCCTGAAGAACAAAAAATTAACCCGAATCCTTCCTACACTCTTTCAGATGTCTTGAATGCCATTCATCATGCAGACATTGGAGGGAATGTGCCAAAGCAACTGTTTTCATCTGCATAGGGAAAAATAAAAAAAAATGTTTTCATCAGTGGGAGACTTCAAAACAATACTGGGGACAGTCATTGATTGCAGCCTAAGGCGTATGTGAACTGAAACATCAATGTGCCTACATCTGTTACAGCCTTCTTCATGTATTCATGCAAACATTCATTTTAATTTAAAGTAATGCTATTTAATAAACAGTGTATGCACTTTTAAGAGTAAAATGACAGACGTGCATTTGTTCTTATTCACTTTGTAACCCATCCAAGAACTGTTCAAGGCAAACATACCAATGCTTTTGTTTTATTTTACTTTTGATTGTTTGGTCTACTTCTTTTCACCCTGACAGCAATGTGCCACTGAGTGCATTGTCACAAATCACAGGAAATAACAGTAACCGATTGCCATGGTATGAAATTAGGCAGAATGATAAGTCTGCCTTTCTAGAGGCCCCAAATAATCTGTGTTAGTCTTGATCAGTGTGCTTAACCTATGTTGTATGTAATGTGTTAATAGCTATGGCAATTTATGTCACAAGTATAAACGTACAAGCATATTTATTTTCTGGAAAAAAAGCCACTTTTGCTGCATTTTTTTGTTGAATTATGCTCTACCATGGTGCTGTGTTCAGAAGTTGCCTGCAGTTATTTTGGACTCCTGGTTTTGTTGGCTTTGTGCGTGTCTGTATTGTTACAAAAATGTAAGAAAGAGGGAGGTGCATTGGAAATGTAAAAAAAAAAGAAAAAAGATCATTTTGTCCCTATGGGATTTTTTCATTTGCCTGTTTGTTATTATTTTGTGTGTGCATAAAAGAATATTTAAATAACTCATGGTGTTCCATCAGCAACGGTTTGGTGCTAAATGCGGTGATTTTAAGTGAAAGCAGCTATTTGAGGGAATGCATTTGTCTGCAGAGTCACTTGTACAACCCGATGTAAAGCGAGAAACAAGATCTACGCTTTGTTTCCTTCTTGTCATGTGGTTACTTTTTAGTCATTCGTGCTGGATATTTCAGGGGCATGGCACAAAATGGCTAAAAAAAATGTTTAAAAAAAGGGTTCAGCCATTAAGACAACTCTTAGCTGTGAATGATTTTGTTTGCAATGCGGAGTTGTAAAGCCAAAGTAGAAACACCATAACCCTGTCCCACCTTCTCCCCTGTGAGAAGCTGAATATCAGCTCTGCAGTACTTAACCGCTGCGGGAGCTCGAGGGGAGGAGGTGCTCGACTGTGACGCTGAGGGAACAGAAACATCTGTTTGTCATGAACTGCGTGGAGCTGTGTTAGCGTTTGAAGGCTGTGTCATATTTTTGCAGGCGTTTCATACCATCAACAGTGAGCTATTTTTTTTTGAGGATCAGAGGGAGTAGGAACCTATCGCATACAAATACACTTATAAGCCCAAGTCGAAGCCCTCAGCTCTTTGGTGCCACAGTAGCGCAATGATATGCCATGAAGGGTCAATGGAAGGATTGGAGGCGGGATCAGGTCTAGAAACAGTGTTGGAAAACATACTGTAAAGTCTTATGAAACAGTACTCTTGTTTGTCTTGACTGTGTTTTGTCAGTCATCTTTGATTTGACTGTCAGTGATTGGATTGTAAATAGCTTACCATGTACATTCAACTTTCATTCAAAAAGAATTCCTGTATTATATGAAGTGGAATTTTCTGATGTATATTAAAGTGCTTAATAAACATATTTGCTTTACTGCTGAAAACGATTGTTCTTTTTCTTATCATCTTCCCTTTAACAGATCTGGATATCGGCAATGTTCACAGAACTAAGGCACACAGTAAGGTATAGTTGTGAGTATAAAGTCTGCTCATCGACGAGGCAAAGGGACATGCTGATAAAGATATTAAAGAGAAGTTTACCTTCTGTAAAATGGCATCGTATAGGTGTGGCAGATTAGGGCCCAAAAACATTTCTTAAGTACACAAAGCCCTCAAGAAAAGTTACAACAAGATGCAAGCATATGCCAGCAATTACTTTGGCTAATAAAACATGTACATAATTATGAAATGAAATCAGGGATATTGTCTCAATCCAGTAATAAGGTCTGAAATGCAACATAATCGCAAAGCAATGAATATGTCTAGATTTTAAACTTATGAAAGGTAATTTATCGCCTCTTCTTCTGAGCTGAACTGCCAATATCCCTGAATACTAGGCAGACAGATTGATTTGTCGGGCACAAACAAGCCTCTGCAAGCACTGATGATCAATTGACTGGCTTTTTTTCCCTTTTTTTTTAGAAAGATAAGACAGTTGAAAGGGCGAAGGCAACTTCGTTCAATGACTGATTATTTTTCTCTCAGAATTGTCGATTTCTACCTGGAGGCCCTTTTTTTAAAAATCCACTGCGGTGTTACTTTTCCCAAAGCATTCAGTCTGCAAAGCCAAAGGCTACACACATACAATACGTACCTCACTGTTGGTCACTTGATTGCAGAAGGCCAAACGAGGACACAGCAGGCAGCACGACACATGGATCAAGCTGAAGTGGGAGATAGGAGTGTGCCAGGTGCTACCACTGGCCCCTCTTTCCCTTCAGTTCACTCAGTTCATTGCAGTCAAACAGGAGCTGCCAGAGAGATCAAATACACAGATGGTAATGGTTTGAGGGTCAGTTGAGCTCTAACACACATTTTATGATATCTTACATTCTTCATATGTAACTGGATTCCTTGGCTGTCATGAATAACATCTTAGTGGTGATTTACATTTGAATGTAAGCATGCATTTGAAGTGTTTAACTGAGTATGAAGCACTTCAGTTTATGGAACAAAGGACAGGGATTGAACACATTTCTTACTTTGACTAATTAGGCTTAATTGCCAGCCATTATCCAACATTTTGTGAAAAAAATAAATAAATCAACAGAACAGCTAAAGCTGTATACAGCGTTTGGACTTTGAGCACAGTCTTTTGTGCATGTTTTGAAAAGGGTGGGTGTTAATGAGAAAACCATCTGGTACTGATGTAATGTAGTATGTCCTGTCCAAGCTTGGAGGATCTCCTTGTGAAGTATCTGCCAGTGGCCACATCTGCTTCTTCTCCACCCATGCCCTTGCTTTGGATACATCACTAACAAGCTCCCACGTAATATACACAACACGGCGACAACACGGCCGAGATGTTCCTGACGCAACTTTATACCAAAAGTTATAAATCCTTCACTTAGAGCTGTTTTAAAAGTCAGATAAGACACGTAAAAGATTTTACTCATAAGCACTTAGCGTTTTTGCACAAGCTGAGCTTGTTGCAAATGGGTTAGAATATTATCAAAACAAAAAGCTGTTTGGCCTTTGTGGGCTGCCACACTGCAAGAACTTAACAAGAACTCATACAACCAAAGTATATCTATTCAGTTTTGCAGCGTTGTGCCTGGTTTGTTGCTTCCTGTGAACATATGTGATTTGTCTCAGAATAGCTCATCAACAGAGGGCAGATGTTGTTATAGGACAGGAATATATCTTGAAAAAGAGACGCTGGGTGCTGCACCTTTTCTCCAGGCCGCCATTTTCCACTGTGAACGCTCTCTACATACTGAAAACCATGCTGGCGCTCAGAAGGTGGACATGAGGGCTAAAATGAGTTACATTGATGGGTTTCTCTATTGAATACTGTTGTTATGCTCAGTATCAAACGATAGTTGTTCTTCTAGAGCTGGTCCCTGAGTATAACCTTGACTGAAACAGTCTCAGGAATTGGGTCAAATTGTTACACAGACAGATGAAATGTCAACCAAGAAGTCCAACTCATAGAACTGGTTCAAATTATTCTCCGTTTGCTTGCAAAAGTAACCACAGAATCAATTAAATGTGATTTAAAAATATATCATCTTACATGAACTCATCTGTTTTCATGACATAACTATCATTATTAGAATGGTAAAAAAAAATCTTCGCAAATACGACCCATTCTGTACCTTCCAAAGTACAGAATAAGAACATGACTGCTACATTAAAGAGTACATCTTATTGGACTTCTTTTGAAGCTACAAATTAGTGAATTTCTGTTCTGGAAAGAACCAGCTTCAGGCAGAGCGTCGAGTCAATGCCAGCAGTCATTTGGTCAGGAGGCAGCCAAGTGTCAGACTGATGGAGGAAATGTACAAAGGGCTATTTAAATCTGTCCATTTTTATAATGACACAAAAGCAGCCATGTGGAGCCCTTCATCATACACGGTTTCAAATTAGATTGACTGCAGTAGCCAATGTGGAGACAAATTGCTCAAACTGTGAGCAGAAAAAAGGGATTCTTTTTCAAACCAATAGCAACATATAGCTTCGCTGTTCAGAACAGGATAATGACTGCTATTTAAGTATTTAGAATGTAAATCCACGTTGAAGTCAGAAGTCCTGGAGTAGCTTTAAATACATTCACAGCTAGATGTACTAAGTTTTGATTCTGCATGATTTCGCATCAGTCACAGTTTAATGTGTGTAGTCTCCTGTAGCTGTTTCCAATTCATCCAGAAGAGACTTTTCCTCACCACACCTGTTCTTAGTGAGCCTCTGCTTTACGTTTAGATACGCTGTGCCTTGCAGCAGTTCTTTAAAAACGGAGATGATGAAGCATTCAAAAGAAGTACACGTTTTTTTGCTCAGAAAGGAAGCGGAGAACTCCTTAATTAATATAACATGTTCTTAATTGGATTCATTTGGAGGTTCAGCCTATAATTTGTCTGGTGTGACAGTAGTTTGAAAGTCAGAAATCGGTGAACTTCCTCAAGTAGCCATTAGATCATTGGTACTGATAAAGAAAATCCCATCACCCTCCTGCAGATACTTTATAGTCACTTAGTGCTACAGGGTAGTATAAATCTTACTTATAGCTTTTATAAACCTTTGGTCCCCCACAATGCCAACAAGGAATAATCACAAAGTGGATTTAAGATGCTGCTTTGACAGACAGCCTGCTGATTTTTATGCTCCGTATTGGCAACATTTCAAACACAAAGTGTTTGGGTTCAATAAGGCCATTCTAGTCTGAATTTGTGTCAGCGTAGTGCAGCAGAGCCGATGAGGATAGAGGCATTCATGAGCCCTTCAGGTACCAGGCATTTTAAAAGATGGCTTAACGGACCTGCTTTTGCTGTTTTCATAAACAGTTCTTAGATCCATCAAAAGGACTGAATGCACTGTCATGAATACAAATTTGACAAAGGGAAGATTCTTTTTCAAAATGTACCCTCCGATCTGTTGCATTGCAGCAGAAGTTGAACGCTAGATTTTTGAATAAAAAAAAAAAAAGGAAGGGACTTGTGCTATAAAGGCAGCCTCCGCTCAACAACAATGAAGCGACGAAGCTGGAGAATGTGAGATTATACAGACTGTGTTCCTCTTTGTTGCCTGTTTACATAATCCACAGTCTGTCATTAAGGAGCGTGAATGAAACGCTTTCATAAACTCTCTGTGGAAAAACCTGTTTCGTCCTTTGAAGCTTGACAAAGTAGCCCAACATGTACACAGGTGTTCCACTTTCTCTGAACAGGCGAAGGGCAACACCTGACTGTAGAAAGGTAAGTCAAAATGTCTTTCACAGAGGAGACAAAATACCTAAACACGGCCTTTTAAGTGTGGTTGCTTTGGCTATAGTGCACCATCATACTGTGCATCATTAATCATAATGGCTGAAGCCAAGGACAATAAATGGACCAGAGCTCCACACAATGGGCGGACTGTAGCTCCACAGGCCGAGATATTCTGGTGCGAGACAAAAGCAGCTGCCTGTAAACCAGAGAGCTCAGTGTTTCACAGCACCACGCTTTCTTCCCCTCACAGTAACTTGCTCATACAAACAGAGTATCTCAAAATGTCAGCTTTCGAGGGACTCCGAAAAACAGCTTTGTTGGCATCTTGAAGACATTCCAGTTTTGAAGCTTCTCTGTGTTCTCCAAAAGGTTTTGTAAGCCCGAGAGGTGAGAGAATTTTCCCAGCCTGTGGAGCATATAATCCTCTAATTCACTTTTATTTGAGTTACAAGGTCTGCACCCAGCAGAGAAGATATGTAAGAGAGTGGAATCTGAACAAAGCAGCTGTGAATGGAAAGGTTTCAATATAAACACGGGAAAATCACAGGGAGACAGCTCTATCAGAGGAGTGTGTTCACTAAATTCACAAAGCTCTCAAGTTGTCCCTCTGAAGGTGGTAAGCCTACATGATGTCATGATGTTGTACTGCAGTTTTCTAGGATTGTAAATCTACGAAACTTAGGAAATAAGAGTGTGTTCATAGGCAGCTCTTAGATCCATCAAAAGTACTACATGCACGATAATGAATACAACAAACTGCACCATTATATCTATTGCATTGCAGCAGAAGTTAAAATCAAAATTTTGAAAGAAGAAAAATGAATCTGTGACTTGTAACATAAAATGCTTAAGGTCTTTTATCTGCCTTTTGCCAAATGTCTTGAGATAACAATTGTTATACATGTGTGCTGTACAAATAAAGATTGATTGAAAAAGAAGCCTTCACTCAAAGACTATATGGACCAACTCAGCACCAACTTCAGGGTCTTCAACAATCAAACTGACTTCAGGGTCAAAGCTCAGTAGCAGAACTGTGGAGCGTGTCGGACTAGCACATTAGATGTATATAATGTGCTCAGAAATATGGCTCACATACATCCATATTTTTGTTAGCCAATGTATTGCCAGTTGGTGACAGACAGATTTGCTACTTGTACTTGGTAGCAAATCTAAAAACAGCAGCATGACATCATAACCATATGTAAGACCCCCATCCTGAGCTTAACGTCAGACTTGAAAAGCCACCCTGTATGGTAACTTTTAAACAGTAAAAAAAGAAGATGTAGATGAAACTCTATTTGGAGATTACAAGTCATTATGTATAATATTCTGGATGGTATTTTATTGCTAAAGGGCAAAGTGACTAAAAGCAGGTTTTTCAGTTTGCCTTAATCCTAGCAATTTCCGAAGGAAGAGAAGGTAAAAGAAGTGAAGGTGAGTTACAATGACGCCTGGAAGTAACACTGTCGACCAACTTTGAAGGCTTTATAAAGCGTACAGTAAACAGTGTCACTTTGACCCTATGGGCACTTTATATAATTTGTGCAGTGTTGATTAGCACAGCTGTTATGATGACACAATGCAGGAGCTGTGTGACGGTAAAACAGCAGAGTATATTTAGCCCCCTAAATGTCACGTACATTCGAATAAAACACAGAATGTGGGCGAGGTAACATTTTAAGAGGATTTCACTGAATTGTCTGAATGGATCACTCAAAAGTGGGCGTAGCTCAGAGACAAATGTACGGCCTGTGAAGACTGACAGCTCTGCAGAGGTGTAGATGACTGATGGCTTCCACCCACACCTCCTTCCTCAGAGTGGGGGTGGAAAGAGTTGAGGAAGAAATGAACAAATTATACCTCAACCACATGCATTCAGTCATGCATAAATGGCTGTTTTCCTCACATCCCAATCAGTGGCTCCACAATTGTTGCAGACTGGTGTATCTGGTTTCTTAAGGAGTAAGAGGTACATGTGAATATACTCCACAGAAATGTAGTCAAGAACTGTAAGTTGAGTGAATTGTAACAGTTTTCAATGTTCAGTTTCTTTGCCATCAATTTCACAGTAGCAGTGTGCTTGACTTTACCCATCTAATGAACTTTCAAAATTCCTCACATTGGCTCTCATCATGGTCTGCTGGTAGTCCATTCTTTGCATGTAACAGGTTTTGTTCAAAGCCCTGGCTCTGAGTGAGCAGCACAACAGTTCCCCTTAAACAATCAGCTTCCTAGTTTTTAGAGATAAGCTGTTGTTGTTGTTGTTGTTTGCTGGTTTGTGGTCTGTGAGAAGCCGCCTCACCGTCATTCATGCTGGCTTTTTAACAACATAGCATCAGTGTTTCTCACCCAAAAACCTAACTGAAAAAAAGGAACATCAATAAATTACAAAAGAATGACTTAAACTTCAGACTCAGCCTCTGAGACCAAAACACGCTGCACCTCTTCCTATTCTCCCCCATCCCTCCCTCACTGTTCATATTTAACCAGGACACATTTCATAGGCATATGCATATACCATCACCAGCTTTAAATGGGTTTTTCAAAGCATTCTCCGCAAATCATTCTTTTTGCATTTGTACAGAAATCATCGGCATATATCTTGATCCACAGTTATTGACATACAGGTCTATTGCCTTCTCAAAATATTATTTTTTAAATAACTGTAAGAATCCCGAGCAACTCCACAGGTAGCGTTTTATTCAGAGTGAATTAGTTCTTTCAGATCATAATGATAATGTCTGAACCTCTTACAGACAGTTATCAAAGCCTCTTTCCCTGAAGCTCGTTGGGTCATTTGAAACTGTTTGTCTAATCTACTTGACCTCCCCTTCCTGGCTTCTCTGTTGCTGACCATCAGGAGTAAAGCATGAAAAACACAACAATGAAAAACAGATTTTAGCTTGAAACACCAAATGTGTTTGTCTAACTGAGAGAAGTGAGCCCCACCTGGGTGTTTTACTGGCACCGAGCTGCGAAATCGGCTTATTATGCATAACTATTATCGCTGGGAGTTAAGGAAATTTCACAGAGTTGGCAGAGGGTTTTTTTCCCCCTCTATCACTCACTGTGTACTACCTGGCTCCGTCTCCGCTCTTGGCTTTGTTTCCTTTATTTTTCTTCTCTCTTGTCTTTCTTACTTGCGCTCAGTCTCTCCCCGTGTCACGCTCTTTCTCTCCTGTTTACTGACTTTGTTTTTCCTTCTTAGTGTTGTTTTTTTTATTTCCCCTTCCATCTCAGTATTTTGATTAATTTCTCCTTCCTGGTCTCTGCAATTTCCTTCCCCTCCCCCCCATTTCCATACGCCCGTCCTCTGTGATTATGTATTCCTTGTTTGCCTTTCTCCCCTTTTGCATTTCCTGATCTTGTCTCTTTTCTTTGCTTTGTCATCCTCCTTTTAACCCCTTTCTTACATATATTCCTGCTTTCACTGTGTGTTTAACGCTGCTTTCCTGTTGCCATCCTTGTGGCTGGTTCTCTCTCTCTTTTGTCTCTCAATCATGTGCTGTTTTTTTCCGTTGCAGGGGGAATTTCCCCCATTTTTTTAAAATTTCTCTGCACCTCTTCGATTTCTCTGTCACGTCTGCCTTCTCTCTGTCGCTCTATGCTCTTTGTTTTCTGCCCTCGCCTGCCATTTTCTCTGGCTGCCTCTGTTTCTTCCCTCCGTCAGCAGCGAGCAGACCTCAACACGGCTGCTGCAGAGTTCATTTCAGGACAGAATCATGCTCCGCTGCTGTTTCTGTTGCATACAGACACACACACACACACTCCCTTTGCAGACCGATTCAAACTCCTTGGTGAAACGGGGCCCGGGGACAGATGGAGAACAGTGACGATAAAACAAAGACATTCTGAGAATTTCACTGACGCAAAAAGCCGAGTGTGCAATATTAAAATGACAAGGAGGGCTTAGTCTAGAATGCCACATGATATCTCAAATGGATACTGTTAAGCACTGTTTGCACACAAACACACACAGACACACCAACTGGCACAGACTCTGCCCTCTTGATTTGAATTTAGAGATTTTTTTTTATACTCTTTGCTTCTGCCAGTATTTAAATGTGTTTTGTTCGCAGTGATTAACAGATTTGACCTGATTTGACTTTTGCAGCAGATGTTAATCAGCAGTCATAAGACCGACTGGATATCGTTTTTCACGATGTCCACAGCACATCAGAGTCATAAATTTAGATTACAGCTTCTAGGCGGCAGCCCTGGGACAAATATATATTTTGTTTCTCTTTAAAGACACAATAAGATAAAGAAAATAAATAACACAGTGGGGAAAATCAGCAGCATTTGGTTGCCAGGAAAACCGTTGTGTCTTGGCTCTGAACTGAGTTCAGCCGGTGAGATTAGCCAGTGTTTCCTTGGGGATGGTAATGCTGGCTAGGCTATTCAACACATCTTTCCAGCCCCTACAGTGCGGAATATCTACAACTGAATACATTGACATACTTTGTGGTGCAGATATAAAAGATCCCCAAATGAAGACTTGTGAGCTATTGTTGGTCACTTACTTTTCATTTAGCTTCATGAAAACGTGGATGTTTCTAACTCATGAACAATTATCTTAGTGTCAGCTGAATATCGTCAATGTTGCTATCAAGAGAGAAGGGTTAGCATGCTAATACGATCAATCTGAACATCAAAGGTCACAGTTAAATCAAAGCTGCAATAAATATTTCATATAATTTATGGAATGACTTCATTTAAATGTGTGTGATGTTTTCAAACATTTATAAAACATTTTCTGAAGCTGCATTAGAAAAAGATGCTTCAGGAAAATACATGATACGTTTGACCTCAAGCAAGCAGCCAGGGGTCAGGTTTACAACACGTAACAGGTAAGGGACCATTGCAAACATGCGGTGCAGCTGGTTCATACTCTAAAGATGAAAACATCAGCATCTGTCATGGCCGCAGGAAGTGGGGGTGCTGGGGGTGCTGCAGCACCCCCTAGTGGCGAGGGGGAGCTTTTTTTGATTAAAAAAAAAATATATATATATATATATATAAAAGATTTTTTTGCACAATTTATAAATTCCATTTTCCCATGTTTGTTAGTGGAACTTAGTCCAACACGATGCTACATCTTGAACTGTGCCACTCTTAGACCGAGCATGGAGCGAGCGGGGAACATCTGCAACCGCAAGCGTCTGCAACCATGAGCCGGCCTTACGTTGACAACGTAACTTCCCTGAACTTGTGTTGATTATACCTAAAAATAATGAAATTAACAAAATCAAGCAATACATGTAATAGCCTACCTGTGTCAAAATCTTTTCCCATTCATAAAGGAGCCATGTTTTCAGAGACAGAAAAAATTTATTGAGTTACGTCTGTGCCTACCAATCTCTGTGGCCTCATCTGATCGCACTTTCTCAGCCTTGCGTCTTTTGAAGACACGCAGCACCATGATGACCCAGAAAAGACTCACAAACCATTAATTGATGTATGCCAACACAGACATCATGAACTCTCTGGACATTCGTCCCCTCATTAGAGACTTTATTTCCACGACCCCAGAGCGCACCTGGACATTTGGACCCCTGTAACCAGGGCACCCTGTCTGCAGCTCAAAGTAAGATCATGGTGCCGCTGCGCACTTTCATATATGAAGTTTAATCTCACACTATAGTATTTTTGCAAGGTGGTGGGGATTGAAAGTGTTACTTTGATCGTGAGTTCTGTGCGTAATGGATTTGGAGAACTGTTTAATAACGTGTAAATGGTCGGAGATTGTTTCCTTGTGGCTTGCGTAAAAAAGGTTGGAGATGGAGAAAAAAAGTGTGCTCTTGTGCGTATGTTTGCGTAATGAATGTGGAGAGCTGTTCAATAATGTGCTTAGATTGTCTGAGATTATTTTTAAGGATTTAGGAGCTGATCGAGTCGTGTGTGACATAAATGTAGGTGCAGTGACCCAGGTTGATGCAAGCTGATCAAACCTATTGCATTGTTAAAGTGTTACTGTGAAGTTTAAGTAATTGTTCAGATATTCCTCTGAGAACTGATGGTGTCTGTGTGTGGCCCTGGCTGTGTTCTCTGAAGAGTGTAAAACAATGACGTGGTGAATCTTCATCTTTTTAAAAAATATTTCAATGTATATAATATTATAAATGTATTCTAAATAGGCCTATAGGCTCATAGGTTTTTTTGTCCAAAAAAGAACAAAAGATTTTTTACAGCACCCCCTGTTCAAAATAACTTCCATCGGCCCTGGCATCTGTTGTCCTGAAACTATTTAGAATTATTGGTGCAGGAGTGAACGTGTAATAAAGGCAACTAAACTGCTCGGATTCTCTCTGACTGCTCTCACTACTTTAGCAGACATAAACGCCACTCTTTAATCATGATGACAGTTTTTCTGAATGATCCAAACCTGCCATAGCAGTCCTAAAAAAAACCTTTTAATGTTGCTTTTTTGTCAGACCCACGTCTCATGTTGGATACATTCACCACTGACCATCCCTGAACTAGGTCTGGAGACAACTCTCTGAACCGGAGGTCAAACTAGGGAAGTGTCTGTCAGCCAAAAGAACATTGCTCTAGCTAGTCAGCACCAGAATTACTAGTACGTTAATTTAACTATTAATATTGTTGGTAATTGAGATCCACAATTCTGTTCAAATGTTGTGTCTAAGCAGCGACCTGCCACTAACTGGGGCAGAACCACTGTCAGGGCTGAACTACTGCCAGGATGTAAACAAGCACAGTGGTAGAAAGTTATCTCGTAGCATGGAGCAGTCCAGAAGTTGTTTTGATATAGAAAATGGAGATACAGTTGTATGTAGGCTGTGTCTGTTTAAACTGCAGCAATGTGTAACAAGCACAGGCTTGTGGAGGTTTAGCTGCAAGGACGACGGAAGGCTGGTGGTGCTAACACTTCTAATGTTTGGCACACTGTGCAAAACAACTGAATACTGGCTCCCCGCAGTCTGCGTGAACCCATCATTCGTTTGTTTTTTTAATAAATTGAGCTAAATTCAGACATATTTTTTTTTATTCTTAACTTCAGGCTAGCTGATTAGTCTCTGTGTAATGGACTTTGAAACCAGTCGCCCAGAAACATCCCTGAATTAAACATGAGCTGTCAGATTTTAGTGATGGGAAATGTGTCTCCTTTTAGAGATCTGGATCATTTGGCTTTGCTCAATATTAATTAGCTCCCAAACAGCTCGTCGTTTTGTACCATGTTGGCTTCATTAAAATATTCAAATGTTTCATAACATATGATTGATAATAGTTCATGTATTTCACTGAAATTATTGTCATATAATTACTAGAATAGCACTTTTTTACATGAAGTTTGGTATAAAGCGTTAATGTTAAACCCCAAAACTGTAATTAAAAAAACAGCTTTGTTAGCCACGTCATAGATGTTAAGTTCTTTGTTTATCTCAGAGATTCATTAGCATAGCTGCAAGTCTAAGTTGCTACACAGTTGCTACAGTATAGAAGGCTAATTGCTTCTGGCTGGGGTGTCTCTTCTTGCTGCAGACGTTTACTTCCCACCATTCAAATCGCTGGCCAAGCTTTTATGTGAGACACCAAACCCTGAGGAGCTTCCATTCAGCACAACCAGTGCATGACTTTTCAAATCAGGCCTCCTCGAAATGTGAATTAGTCCTGACCTGGCAACCCGGCGCTTCCCCTCACATCTCTCTGTCACCCTCTGCTCATTAGCACAAACCCTATTCCAGGTCAGTACCTATGGCACAGAGACACACACACACACACACACACACACACACACACACACTTACACACTGTCTTTGTCTTGCTTGCTTTATCCCTTCCTTTGCTACACACACACACACACACACACACCACACACACACACACACACACACACACACACACACACACATATTTCTGATCAGGGCAGCCGAGCTGGAAGGAGTCTGACCTCATTAGGACCTATGGCAGGCAGCCGGGAGGTCACTCTGCTGAATGAGCAGAAAGAAGCAGTGAAAGAGGACGAACCGATCAGCAGAGCACCAGGAGGTGATCTGAGATTTTGGCTTGTCTCTTGTTTTCGTATGTAGGTTGGATTTTATAAATAACACGACCCTAAATGAGGCATTCAGCAATGTGGATTAATTTATGAAACAAGGTACTTTCAATGCAGAATACAGGCATTTCATTTGTTGTTTTTACAATGTTAGCTGCCCAAGGGATTACAGTGAAATCTGGCCAACGCTGATGTCTGTCCCAGGATGAGTTGTAATCACTCTGATGAACTACAGACTTTTGTTTCTCTTAATATTCTGTTTGTTTAACCAAATACTAGATCTGTTTCAAATAAACCAAAGGAAATATTAGCATGCTAATGTATTGGTTAGATGAAAACATCTATGTGGAATGAAGTGCAGACTTGGTTAGATGGTGAACATAATTCACATGCTAAACATGTAAGTGTGTTGTTTTATTTTTGTGAGTGATTTGGCTGCACCTTGGAACAGCATCACAGAGCTTGTTAGCATCTCTTGCTCTTTTTCTACTGGTTTTTAATCTACTCTTTGAACTGGGATGCAGACGACACACAGACTTTGATTAGAAAAAGTATATTTCAAGAGATACAAGTAACATTTGAATCTCTCTTGTAGCCCAAAAGACTTAATGCAACAGTAAATAAAGCAATCAAAAGTTGAGGCTAGTCGGTGTTTTGACTCATACAAGTGTATGACTTAATAAAAGAGTATTGGCATTTTATGTGTTAAGTGCTACATTACCATACTGTGTAGACAGGTGGATAGACATCACACCTCTGTTCATGTGTAGCCCTGAATCCTTTAAAAAAAATACATGCTACATGTTCAAAGCAGCAAACAGGCCAATCCCAAACCTTTTTACTCCCCTATGTCGGAGAATAACTTCCATCCATCATCCTACTCTTTCCACAGCTTTCAACAGGCATTTGTTTGCATTAGCGGCCTGTGAAATATCACGTTTCCTCCTTTCCCTCCACAATTGCCATTTACAGTGTGCCAGTTACTGGATGGAAAGTGAGTACAGTCAATCATACACAGGCAAATTCCTATTTTGTCTTCTGGATTGATGACAAAAGTTAACCTCAACTGTCTGGCTGCTCTATATTCAACACATATTTTGCAGGTAGTCTTCTAAATAAATGGAACAGTTATGGAGTCTGAGGGGGGCAGAAATGCTGCAAAACATCACAAATGATAGATGGTGTCGACGCTACAAGGATGTTCAGGCTTTCCACTGCCGTCAGAACATGTCCAGCTGAATGCATTACCAAACCTTATGCTGAAATCACTCAAAATCCTAACCAAGGTCTGAATACAGATTAACATATAAATGAAAGTACAGGCAAGCTCCTGCCCTTCATTTCCTATCTGTTTACACCAATCAAGTGCAGTCTGATAGGTTTGGAGGAGGTGACAGAAAGGTATGTCATGGCATGGATATCAAGCCTCAGTACCAGAGATGGGAGCAAACATTGACCTGAAATCGGAGGATGCGTCAAATGAAATTCCTGGAAATGTTTCTGCTGGCAAAAGTGAAAATTCTTAAAGTGTTTTAAACTCTCAAGAAAGCTAACGTAACAGAACATAAATGTCTTTTCTAATCACAATTTCTTGTCCAATGTCAAAGAAAAAGAATATATGTAGTTGATTTTACAAAGCTACTAAATACAACGTTATGAAATAGACTTTTGGGATCCTGGTTATTATTCAGGTCAGGGAGACGAATGACAAAAGTCTCCCACGTAAAAGTAATGTAATCAGCTGTTAAATATTATTTTTATTCATTTTTTTCTTGGCAGACAAAAGTCACTTTCCATTTGGATTTTCTTCAGTTTTACACAAAAAACAAAAAAGCTACATATGGATAACAGCAAATTAAAAAAAAAAAGAAGAAGAAATTTGACTACTTAAAATCCTGTAAAAATCATAGGATTAGTTGGACACACTCCACAATGCAAATGTGCTGAATTAGTTTTCAGCAGCTTCCAAACTCACACACTTTAATTCCTCAGCCAAATATCTCTCTCTCACTGGTGTATTTTAAAGCCCTGCTGAAGCCTGTTTGTTGAAGCCTTCAAACACACAGTGCAGTAAACAACTGGCACGTCCAACAAAATCACTGTATAATAGCAAGTTAGGCATAACGAGCTGTTGCTATTTTAATCATCACGCTTGTGTAAGTAAACATTGTTTGCTCGAACAACAGTGTCATGACTGGTGTGAGTTAAATAAGGGGCATTTGTCTGTTTGTAATCTCCATACAAAATAACAAAAAACATATTTGTCCAAAGCTTTAAATACATCAGTCTGTCTGTGTTTGCTGTCCTGTCTCTGTGATATGGAGACACTATGATGACTTTACAAACAACAGCAGGATGAAGCATATGAAATAAACATGAGCTAATACAAACCAGGTAAGAGTGTTTGCACGTTTTATTTTTTCATATTTTATTGTTTGTCGGAAAGATGTCGTTTGGGAGTCAAAGTGTTTGAAGAAGGTTTGATTTTTTTTAGTTCAAGGGACAATATGTAGAATTTAAAATAATGTTTACACGAAAATATCTAGCACCAAATAAACTAAACCTATATATTTAGTTGAATACTTCCATTTCCTCAAATGTCAGTTTGTCTTGACTACGGTTAACTCAGACTCATTTTTTAATCTCTTGCAGAGAGAATCACTCCCATGATTTCCCGTCAGTCATAAAGTAACCCATTGTTGTTGTTGTTTTGTTTTACTTAGGAGCCCTCTGGCAGTGGAATTTACATACTGTGCCAAAAACAGTTAAAACCAGTTGAACTTTCAGTTTTTGCATCTCTGTTAAAAAGTAGCTGAACCAACAGTTAAGCTTCAGCTCGAGTGTCAGGTGTCCAATTCATAAGAGCAGTTAAGATTGCCAGTTGATAAGCAAGCCTGGAAGCAGAGGCTTGTTTTTACCTGTGCCTATGTTTATGTTTGTGGAAGCACCAAAGGCAGATGACGTACCCTGCAAAACAAAAAAAAGTCTCAGGGAGTTAGGAGATGATTTACAGTACATATAGCAGGCCTCTATAAAATATGTTTAGCACTGAAAACCGACCGTCGATTTAGACTGTTTGTTGGACCTTAAATGTTTCTAAAACCCTGAACATGACAGCTGAGCTCCCATGTCTGCCCATGTCACAGATCCCATAAAAATACCAAACTCAACGATACACAGATCTTTTAGTGTATTGTAAGCTCTATTATCTGTGCATTAACACTTTTTCATCTCCAGTGGTTGTTCCCTTTACAGTGAATGTTTATGTTAAGTTCCCTATAACATACTAAGCCGACCTGTTTAAGTATTGTAATAAAAAAATATATTTTTTTGGGGCTGTATTTAGCCTTTATTAGAGAGTCAAGACAGAATATAGAGTTGGAAAAGCAGGAACAGAAAGAGTGGGGAATGACCTGCGGGAAAGGATCCGAATGTAGGCCGCCTGCCTCGGGAACAACCGCCTCTGTAGTCTACATGGGGCGTGAGATCATTCAACACCCTTAACATTTAAAAAAACAAAACATTGATGATCCAACATTTATAGCCAAAGGACTTGGTATGGCATCTATTCAGAAGGAAATTTGAAAAGTACTGAGACATGTCCTGTAGATTGTAGATTTTCTGACTCATCCTTAAACCCTCAACGATCAGTCAGCATGAGCTGGGTCACAGTAAGGACAAAAATCCTACTCCTCACATGTTTTTGTGTGTTGCACATCAAATGTAGGTGTTCCTACGTTGTTTTTCATTCGCGTCTGTCATACCGAACATTTGCAAAGCTAACAGCGTTGAGATAGATAGATGGACTGATTCTGATAATTAGAAATTCTTTAGGGCATGGCAGGTGAGAAGGGAAAAGAACGTCTTTTTAAAGACAGCAACAGCATGTGTGTCTCCTTCAACAATTTTGTGTAATTTTGTCAAAAGGGTCCACAGAACATCTGCAGATGGTTTTGATTTTCCTATCTGATTAGTAGCTCATGATGAAAAAGGTATAAAAAAGAAACATTTTGCCATTATTCCAGCGTGTTACAACACCATACAATAACCAGCACAGAGCAGGGTGACTAAGCTGAATTCAGTGAGTCATCACAGCAAGGTAAAGGGCTGCGGAAGGCCCTCAGCGAGCAGACCACCCACTCATGTCCCCCATTAAGACGGTCCGCTCTTCCTGCACATCAACGCCCCTGCAGCAATTTACTGCTCAGCCTGCATGGAGGCAGAATGAATGGTGAACGACAGAGTATTCTTAATGAGACACGGGTCAATGAAATGTCAAAACTGGACAATGAATAGAAGAGAAAAAGGCCTTAAATTGCAATTGTTATTCCAGTCTTAATACCTTCAGAGGGAAAATGTCAACCTAATGAAAGTACCTACACATTTTCTCCTTTGTTCATCTTTCTTCTTTTTTTTTACTGCCAAAAGGTGTTTTTAAATCAAGTCTGCTTTTATCTTGACTTTGCTGTTATACTTTGTTTTATTCCACTTTGTAATATTTGTGACAAAATGATAAATATTCTGTCTCTTTTTCTGACTTTATGAATATTTTAGTGTTAGGTAATAAATAGAATGAGTTTCTTCAGGATAAATCCTTTATACTAATGAAATGTTATAGTGGTGACACACTTGTATTTGTTATGTTCTTTGCCTTGGTTATTAATGGACAGCTTTGGAATTGAGTCCTGCAGCCCAACAACAGCCTCCTCTGACCCCGGGAGATTTAATAATTTCTAACAAATCAATATCCTCTCAGCGGCTGTCCAAACATGTTGCACAGCTTTCCTTAGGTACCATCCCCCACCAGTCCCCCCCCCCCACACACACACACACACAGACTTGACAGGCCTTAGACCGCTGACACACACTGGACAGACACAGGGAATCACTAGATTGGATTGAACGGAGGATAATTCACCCCTTCTGCCCAGTGTCCAGTATCCAGTGCAGACCATCAACAAGCCTGAAAGAAGGGAAGGGTCAGGATTTATCTGATTCTAATGATGATTTAAAGAGCTCTGTCTTACTAAACTACTTTATTTCCTGCATTCCCTCTTTAAAAAACCCAATGTTAATCTCTTTGAAAAATGATGATATTAAATAACACATTTTCTTCTGTTTGATTCTGTGGAGAACATTGTCTTCTCTTGACTGTGTATTTTTTCCTAACATGATTTCTGAAATAATAAGTAAATTGACATGCAGTCTGAAAAAGTCATATCAAACTGAAATCGAACAATAACACATTTCTGGAAGTTGCACTATCACACCTAGATTAATGATCATCAGGGTTTCATTACTCTGTCATGTACACAAAGGGACATAGTCTATGTTGTATTGTGCATTTTAGATAACTGAACATAGATCTGCTCTTTTGTGTAGTGTCTTCAGATAATATTTGTTTTAAATTAGCGCTATACAAATGAAGATTGATTGCTAGTCCAATTACACGACCTAAAGGAGCCATAACCAGCTCAACTTAAGTGAGTGTTCTGTGCTGCAAAATTGAGATGGATGTGAATTGTTCCTGTAAAATAGCAGGAAGTCATAATTAAGTTGTCAATTGGCTTTCAAAAGCTATTAAAGTCTTTACGTTACCTTGTAAGAGAGCAGATTGATAATCATCAGAAGAACATCATTTAAAAACACCTTTATTATTAAGGTGTTCCAAGAGAAATAAATTGATTTCGTAAAGTTATCTGAGGTTTAAATCTTATCATTGTGTTGGAAATTGGAAAATAAGAAAGAATTATTATTGCCAGAAATTTCAAAGACCAAAAACCAACATTGTTCTCGTCACAATCCTGTTTGAGATGGAGCCCCATCTTTGTGCACAGTTAATTAAAAATGACATCAATACTGAAGTGTTTCCCTGAATTGAATGCCCCTACAAGCTCAGAATCAGATGTCAATCAATCAAACCCACAATCAGTCCTGTTTAAATAACTACATTTCTTCTAATAACAGGAATACTGTTAATCTTCACTACAGTCAGCTGGAGACTTGTGTCTTAAGATTTCCACCATAGGCTCGCTGTTAGCGGTGCCGCGGACAGGTAGAGGGTTGATAAAGAAATACTGTACAAAGACACATTAGTCTCATCCTCCAAAGAAGCTCCATCCATTTTCTGTCATTGTGGTGAAAACTGAGTCAAAAGATATTATATTAAAACATTAAAGAAATATTGAGTATGAACTGCAGACATCTGGGAGGAGCAGAGCTTACCCCCTGAGCTTTTTCATTAAAAACAACTTAAGCTGTTTATTTGAAGTGAAGATATATTCATTTTCCAAATTAGCACAGCATTATTTGGTGTGATGAAGAAACAGTACCCTCTCCATCATTTGTAATGCAGTTGTTGCAGTAGTCCTTCAACCTTGACCACTTTTAATGGAATAGTAGCGTGCTGTTTGTTGTCCACTGTTGCTGCTTGATGAGACCCATTTTCTCCTCTGGCCTTGCAAATTGAATTTCCCTCAGGACAATAACAGATATTGCGTCTTGTATCTGATGAGCATGCAGACTGACTCTGAAAGGAGGAACTGATCGGCGCGCTCCACTGATCATTGATTTCTGTTTTGCTGAGTCTTTTCCTGTGCGCCACTTTGCTGTTTTGTGCTGGGTGATTGTCGCCATCATTTAGTCGGCCACTGTGAAATAATCAATAATTTAACATTTACGTATTTGTCAATACTGTATGTCATTATGCCAAAGCATGTGGACGAATGGGTTCTAGAGCCAACCAATAAAGCTCTTTATTAGTCTTAATAGCTTTTATGTTTTATCTGTATTTTTATGTTTCTGCATTAAGTCGGTTTTTATGTATTCATTTGAGTTCAATTCCCCATTTGTCTTTCACAAAACCTCACTGTAACTGTCCGTCTCGCCTTGTCACAGCCAGCATAGCTCTTAACATCAACATGGCCAGATGGATTTGAGCTTTTATAGTGCTTTTCTTAGTCTTCTTACAACTCAAAGTGCTTATACATCGCAGGTCACACCTGCACATTCACAACCATTCGCACACGGATGTCATGGGCTGCTATGTCAAGTGACCTTCAGAAGAAAGAAATCCCATTCCCATATACATGCATACGTCAACGATGAAGCAGTGGACGCAACATGGAGTAAAGTGTCTCGTCCGAGGATACATTGGACATGGCGCTGTAATAGCTGGGAATCAAACCCCCCACCTCTGGTTTAAGAGACGACCAACTGAGCCACAGCCGACCCATGATGAAGTGACCCTTAGCAAAAAGCATCAAAGAACTGCTATATTAGTGTTTGTATATCCAATCAGTCTGGGCTGAAACTGCTCCATATGGCTCGTTCAGTGTAATTCTTTCGCAGCATGTCTGAGTTAACTGATGGCAGGTTAGCTGCTCAGGCATTCATCCACCCACATAGAAAAGTCTGCAGAGGTGGACTGACACTTTAATTTTTTGCTGTATTGATTGAATTGGCCTACACATGATAGTATACTGCACATTCACTCCTGGAAGTGTTTGCTGTAAACGAGACAGCATCAAAGCAACCGAATAATATGCTAATGACAGAACGCTCACACTGATAGCGAATGATGACTTTGGCTGTGATTGAGCTCCTGGGCGTGCCACATTCATTCATCTACCCCCTCTCCCTCCCTGCCTCTCTGTCTGTCTGATCGTCATCCCTCGTTAAAGATAAAGTGGGGATCAGGATGGGGGTGGGGTCCACAGGTGCAGCCAAACAGGGGCTGTGCCGTGGTTAATGGTGTCCTCTGATCAATTATGGCCCGGCTGAGGCACAGTCTATACATATTTCATGACTATCAGCGGATGTGAGCCCGGCTGCCTAAACCTCTCAACCCTCAACCGTCACAAGCAAGCCCTTTCTCTTCAATCCACCACCACTCCCCCCCCCCATCGCCTCAAGGCCCAGATGAAAGAGAGGCTCGACTTGTTAGCACCCTGTGTCAGTTAGCTCCGGACAGAAAGGTGGGGTGCCACAGCGGGGGAGTCTGGTCAAGCCTCACCTCCAGCTGTGTGAAGCTCCTGGTTCACATTTGTCTTTGTCTGCCAGCACACACACTGTCTGCAGTGGGGGTGCATGTGTTACGAGGACACGGGCACGTTGCAAGGTTCTGATTGGCTGGATGCAGATGTGTAAAGGCAAGGTTATATGATTAATGATAGAGGTGTGATAAAGATATTCTTACATCATTTTGGTCCATTTAGTCTTTAGAATTGTGATACATTTTGCACGTCCATCAAGTCCGTGAAGGCTTGCCAGATTCATAGAAGAAGAAATGTCATTGTGTAGTAATAATGCTTCCTTCAAACATTTACAGCATGTACAATTATCCATAATTCTTTTACTTTTTTTTAATGATCTGATCCAGAAACCAACAGCTTGAAGTTCAGTTTGAGCTGAACAAACAGCTCTCTCATCTGGATGGACAGATGGTTGGCTGAAAGGCTGGAACGATCCAGTTATAGAAATTGGTTCATATCACTGAGATAAAAAATGTGCTCTTACCAGCACCAGGCTTTATGTACGTATGAGGAGGTTTTGTAAAGGTTCAAATTGTTCTTTTCGATTTCAGCTCAGTAATTTGAACATATTCATTGGTGAAGAAATAAAGGCGGGGAGTAATAACAGATACTCTACATTTCAGCCCTCAGTGTCTGCAGCTCAGTGATTGCACTCTGAAATGTTTTGAATTCTTCATTAAGAGGTTACGGAGCATTGCATTCACTAAGAAAAACAAGAAGTAGTCACATTATCTATCTATCTAATTATGAGACAATATGTCTTAATTACAAAATCTTATGTCGTGATTTTCAATCAGTTAAGAGTCTATCATGTGTCTATGAATATATATTCATTTTTATAACCATTCTTTTATTGACGTTATTCCTTTTGCCAATTATCATCTCTCTATCTTTGTTATGTCATCAGGTATTTTTTTTTAATCATTCAGATGATCTAATTAAATCCATCTATCCCTCCATCCATATTTGTATACCAAAATGTTCATCATAATCCTCATAACATCTTTGTTTTCATCACCCATCCCCCATCTTCCCATTCATCCCTTTGTCTGTCTTCAATCTTATCTTGTATCAATTCATTGATGCCTTTTTCTATCCATCTCTATATCAGCTTACGGCCCATTATTTTCATATCCATGTATTAAACTATTGTTGTGTTTTTTCTGTCCACTTCTCACCTGAACATCATCCATCAATCCATCCACATATCCATCCATCCATCCATCCACCTATCCATCCATCCACCTATCCATCCATCCATCCATCCATATGTCCATCCAGCAATCCCTGCAGCATATACATCTATCCCTTTGTCGACCTATAATCAGTCTTTCTGTTTTATCCATCCATCAATTCCTGTTTCAACCCATTCATCAGTTTATCTTTATTATATATGTATATGTATTTTTTCTTCTGATTCCCCACCCTTTCTTCATGTATATGTCCATCTTTTTTTCCGGTGACATCAGAGTATTGTTTATTCTGTTCTATCTCAGTTATAAAGGAGATTACAATTGCCCTGTCTTTTTCTTCCTCTTGCTCTTGATTACATCCATGATTATACAACCGAACCCTCTCATGTAATCAAACAGCGTCACTGTGGATGGAAGCCATTTTGGTTGAAGAGATATGGGTGCTGGAGGCTATTGGCCACAAGCCTGTTAGTAATGCTTTGTAGTCTGTTCCCAAACAAATGCTCATTACTCCAGAGAAAGACACAGCAAGAAATGTGCTGTGCAAATTGAACCTTTTGTAGCTGGTCAACGACAACAAAAAAAGTAGCATTTCTATAATGATTGACGTATTACTGTTTCTATTTTGGGGTCTCAAAATATTTAAGATTGACAGTAGTAATTTACCCATTAAAAAATGTCTGTCTAATGAAAACTGGCAGAACATTTTGAGTTGTGTTATATTTTCAAAACCTAATGGCAAGATAGGTGTTGTTTTAAATAAACACAGAAGAATAAAACAATTCACACAGAGCAACAGATATGAGGAGACACCGGAGTAGTAATTTCTATAGAATGATTTTGAGGAGCCTTGAAGCGTGTACGCCTCCTTATCTTGTTGAAGATTTTAGGTTGGATCACTCACAAAAGAATCTCTCGCCTTAAAATGCTAAGCTGAGAGTGTGTCCTGATCAAACAGATCAAAGTCTCCTCTCAACCTGTAAGGAGCCAGCTTAAAGCCTTCCTAAATCTTCCTTTTGGTTCTGATAAGAAAGTTTAAAGTAGGGATTAATTCATTCTTCAACTTGAAATGTCATTCTTTAAGGGTAGAGTCAACCGACTTACTTTTCCTTAAACGATTTAATGGTATGTTGTTATTCAAAAAAGGAGATTCATGAAACAGTCAGCAAGATCCCCCAAAGTAAATGTTTTTTAACTGGAGAAGTGTAGCTACTAATATGCATGCAACAATAAGTCAATTAAAGGTGGCAAATGGTAAACACTTTGTTTTCCAACAGGCTTGTAGCAGATGTGTTTCGCAACCTGCAGATATATCCAGCTGACAGAAAGCAACATGAACACTAGATAGGAGCTGTGTTTACAGCCGTACATTGAATGTATAAATCTTAGTCGTCTTTTAGCTCAGTTTTAGTCTCCACCATCTCCACAGGTATTTGTCTTACTCTAGAGTGGCAAGCCATGAAAACAATAAACAAACCTGATTATTTAAGCTTTTGGAATCAGCACTATGCTTAACAAGCTGCTGAACAAAAAACTCTGCATGAAACAGAGTTTAAAAGAAGAACGAGAGTGAAAGTAATAATAGGCCATGAAACCAAAACAATAATTTGACAAATGTTAAAAGGCCCAATAAAGCAGGTGAGAATTGCAGAGTTGGGTTATAATCACTGATAGATCAAGCCATTTTATTCATTTCTTTTAGAAAAATCTTTCCAAGTTAATACATTTAAACTATACTCAAACCATAGACTTAAACTTCAAAAACCTTCATATGGATTTTAAAAGGAAGAAATCACCCATGTTGCCTTTTTGATCTGAGAAATTGTTGGCAGCTTATGGAAAAAGCCTATGACAGCTCTTGTTAACCACAATGAATAGTTATAAATAATAGATGGATATTAATATGTATGGTCCATGATGCTCACGTAGTTAAACCAGCATTTAATACAACGAGCCCCTATGTTTGCCCAGCTGGATCCACTATGGCCTGCTTCCAGGGTATTTACTGGGGCATATGAAGTTGAGGCTGCCATGTTGGAGTACTGACGAGGAAGATAAAACATTATCAAGCCGCTTTCACATGCTCTTTACAGTGGTAGATTATCCCTGTCAGACAGAAGCCCCCATTGGCTCACTGTGAAATCTTCAGAGAGTATCCTGCTATGTTCTCACATCAGCTCAATCGGACTTGCTGCAGAAAAAATCAAAGGGGCTGGAGAAACTCCGGGTGAAGTCCGAGTAAAAAATGTGGCTGTTTGCATTCACATACAGGTATACAGCTCATTAGGCAAGTATCCTGAGTTTTTCATGAGATTTCCACATGTGTGGAAGCTGTAGCTGTTACTCTATACTCTGGTGTAATGGCCTTTGTTAACTTTGACACTTGCTGCCAAATAAGTGACGGCTCACATCATCGCTCTGAGATTGACCCACCCTTCTGACAGTGCGTCAAAAACGTTGGTGCCAATATTTTGGAGCAAAACAACTGATTGCTACGGCATCAGTCACGAAAAACATTGACCGCGACATTCCACACTGCAAATGTTACAAATTCTTCAAATCTCTCTCTATTGAGTATTCAAAATGAAAATTGGACCGCAGCTATCACACAATGGTGCCTCTCATCAGTATTCCAAATCCATTTTTTTATTTAAAGATGTTGAATGAAATAAGACATTTCATTGGTGAAACATTTGTTTTAACAGTTTGATGTTTGATTAGAAATCAGTACAAAAACTCAACTGAACCTTCTAATACAACTCTAGACAGAGCTTTCTTAGTCCTTATTACAACTTGCTTCCTGCTGTGATGTGATCTTTAGACGACCCCTAAAGTTGCTGAAAGTCTCCAGCTGCAGCTTGTCCTGAGTGCATGTATGTAAAAATATAATTGGATTTTAAACTCTTTTTTTCTTTCTTTACAAACCGTAACTAAGCCTAGTCCAAGCCCATCCACGCCCTGCAATCTGGGAATTACATTGCAAGTCAATAGCTCACTCAATCCCTCACCCAGATGTCATATATTGGGTCATATGTGGGCTTCTGAACCTAACAGCAGCCTTTCTTTTACTGAGTAATGCACTCTGTCTGTGAAGTTTGGATCTGATGAAGGATCTGATGTGCAATCCAAAGGTTTACCGAGGTCGGAAGTTCATCCGTCAGTTTTTACGGAGACATTTCCCAGACACATCTCGTTTGATCTGCAGCTTTGTTTATGCCACGAGTGAAAGGCTTTATGCTGAGATGTCTGCTGCGTTCTATCGAGAATCCCAGAGATAGATGGGATGAACTGAAAGGGATCGTATTATTCAATCCCTATTTGTTTTGTTCAATAAGTGGTTCTTTTGGATTCCTGCATGTAAGATTGATAGATCTATATTGTTTTATATTAAGGCAGGAGCAAAATGCCACAATGACAGCTTACCCAAGCTCAAAAAGGTCAAACATAAATAAAAACAAGAGTCTAATTGTGTGCAGCGGTGAGGTGAGAGGCTCCACAGTGAGACGTGACATTACACTCTTAAACCTCTTCAGCTTCAGTCGTTCTGGTTGCCTTATGGCATCACTTACCTATAGGGAATTTAATCTAACAACATATGCACTGTAAAGATAACAGCTAAGCGAGTGTGTCCGTGTGTGTGTGGGGTGGGCTTTAGTTTTATGTAGGCAAGGCTTAGAAAGTGTTTCATGGGAAAAGATCCTGATTTCGACAAAAAATATATATGCCAACAGCTGTCACACTCTGCATTCTCCATGGACTATCCAGTGCAGATGTACTCTGAGCATGTGTCAATGCATGTGCATAAAATCTCTTCCCTGAGAAAAGGTGGCGTAAGTAATAAAAGTTACATTTCCATTTTGCATCTCTCCTTTTATGCACCCTCCATCTTTCAGTGGCAGACGTGAGCTATTTATATTTCTCCGTTTTGTGAAGAGTCAGAATAATAACATTTAAATGTCAGTGTAATTAAATAAAGACGTCCGCTCTCCAAAGCCTCTTAGCATCCAATGGGCCTGCATCCCTTGTCCAAAACAGGGCTGACAGGAAGCGCTGGCTGATGAGTTTACTGCAAATTACCCGTTCTCAGAGGAACTTTGGAGACAACGGCTTTAAAAATATCTTTAGCCAAGCCAGATGATAATTTAAAAATAAAAGCAGAGAAATAGGAGGTTTACTAAGACAGCTGCAGCAGAAACACAGATTAGTGAGATACACTGCAGGCCATATAATCATGTTATTTGTCGTTTAATTTGTCTAAAAATTCAAAAGTCTTTAAATATGTCTCTTGCCTAAAATGTACTCCTATCCTGTATTTGATCATGCCTATGAACCCCTCTGTTTGAGCCCTGTTCAGAACAGGCTGTTTCTGGCTTGGGTAGCTCAGGCTTTCTCGCTCCATGATTGTTTACGGTGAGAAGGCAGAAGAAACACCTCGCTGTGGGAGTGTCACCCACCTGGGGGAGGGGTTACCGCCCTTTGTGACGTCACAAAGAGAAGATCTCCAAATTGTTACTGGGCTGTTAGAAGACACATTTTCACAAGATGAAGTTTACTTAAATCACATACTGTACATGCTGGCTGCAAGCAAACCACTTCAATCAGCAAGAAGTATAACTTTAACTTTATTTATCGTCCATTAAGGCATCTGAGCATGGTATGAAATGATCCCTGTGGTTCCTCCTTTGCAGATGATGTACCTGTAATAATACATTTTACTTTTAGGCAGTAGTTGAGTTTACATCTAATGTTAGTCACATTTAAAGCAAAATTGTAAGAAAATGTGTGATATGTAAATAAATGAATACAAAGGGGACAAGATAAGGTTATTAGAAGTATCAGCATTTTCTGCACACAAAAAAACTAAAATTAAAATATATGAACTATCTGAAGATGAACCTCTGTGGCCTCTGAAACTTCAGTTATGTAAACACGTCACAGCTTCTTAACTCTTCGACTCCTAAGAATACAGTGAGCAGCAGGATCCCACTTAAAGGCGCTGTGTGTTGTCTGAACACTCGGGAAAGTGCTCGGAGGACTCAATAAAAACTAAAAAGCAAATCTTCTATTAAACAAAAGTACACAGTCAAGTTTTCCACAGAAAGTCGTAATAATAAAGTTCACTTAATCTAATCTGTGTTGTCCACACAGAAGTCAGTAAATCCAGAAAACCCATTCAGCCGGAGCAGCAGCACACAACTTCAAAATGATGAGGCTTATGCTTCTTTTATTCCTGCTTGCTTGAAGAATAGACTTTTTAAGTGACAGATGGCGAATAAGGATTTTATCCTGAGTTTCCAAACATTTAAAACAATGAGGTTTAATCTGGAAGGAGGAATAATCCCCAATTTATTAAGTAAAAGAAATGTCTTCTTTGTGAGGATGTTTTCTGATAATTAAATCTTCTATTTTATAGCTAATGGGTTGATAATGGTGTTCTTTTTACTCTGAAAGGTTAGCCTACGTGGTCTCTTGGGTGGCAGATTATAGCGTTTCCATTAAGCCTGCTCTCTTGGCCTCTTGTCTTTGTCTCCTCACCCTCTGACTCTCCAGGGAAGCACTCCAAAGGTTCCCGAGTGGCTTATTTGCTTGTAAGGCAGCACAGTGTCCCCTCAGCGGCCCTCCAGACAGAGCTGACAGCTGATTGGCTCGTGGCGTTGCATTCAAGTCCTCTTATTGTGCTTAAGTGGAACAGCTCAGTAAGACCTAAGATACACTTCTCCTGAGTCAGAGAAAAAGAAAAGGAGGTGAGAGGAGGGGTGCAATGCAGAAATTAAATTCTTTGAAGTGAGATGAAGACAGATGGGGGGGGGGATCGAAGAGAAGCAAACAGAGAAAATGTTTTAATCAAGGTGTGAGCAGTGTGTTTGTTTTAGGAATGAGAAGAACTTTAACGGTATCTTTGAGCTCGGCAGTTTAGTCAATGAATAACTCTTCTCTCGTGTAAGCATAACATCTGCTAATGATTCTCTGCTGATCAAGAAAGAGAATGAGAAATTAATCTTATTTCTGTTATTATAACCCTTGTGGCTTTGACTAACTAAAAGGAAATGTTTCATGGAACAGGTGCAGCATCTATATTTGTGTTCGGCTCATTATCTTCAGCTGTAACCTTAATTTTAAAAGCCCAAAACTCACTGAGTCTCATTTATAAGACTCTTCATGGTTTATTTTCATTCCTCCAAAGAGCAAGGAGCCACTATGCCTTCCGTTCCTGTGATGTTTTTAAGATGTCTGTTCCTCGTGTCCTTGAAGGATTTGGCTCGATCTTAGAAAGAAAAAAAAAGACCATGTGCCAGCGCTTGTGTTTTGGAATCGTAATCCGTGATCACAACTTCTGCCCTTTACCTGCGAACCAATTTGCACATGGTAATAGTTGTTGCTCATAATTTATTGTTTGTGAACTGTTTCTTAATCATGTCATTATGATGTGTGCTCTTGGCCAGGTCACTCATGTGAATATGATCAATAACCTGGTTGAATAACAGTTAAATTAAGAAGAAAAAAAGATGTTATATAGATCTTATTTTGCCCACATATATTCTCATCTAAAGACTTGGGGATGTGTATTTATCACAGGAGGATCTAGTTTATGGAACAATACAGACACGACTGCTGCATAAAAATGTTGAAAAAGGAGGTTGAAAGTTTGTTGAAACCAAACAGTCATCTACAACATGTTTTTCCTTTAGAAAAAAGAAAGAAAGAAAAGAGTCATAAATATGTATTGTCTATGTGAATGAGCACATATGAATGTGGAAGTGTATATTGTAAAGTCTGCAGCCTCCCCACAGACGATGATTTATAGGCTGCCGTCACAGGCCTGTCATAGAAGGAGATTAGAGTCCTCCCAGGTCTGACCATCAATACTGTGAATGGGGGATTGGAGTGGCCTGCCCCCAGATAAACAGGGGGGACGCCAGCTTGGAATTGATTGCCAAATCGCCACATCTGTCATAAAGCTAACCAGAATGTGATCGCGCAGGACACTGGGAGAAAGATTTGTTTGGCTTGGCCTGAGTGAAAGGATCCACACAAATCGATATCCATCAACCTATTCATGCATCTTTCAAATGCTTATTTTTTCTCCAAAAGTTTTTAGCCTCGCCCCCACATGCTGCTTTAATCAGCTCCCTGCTTCTCATTCAGAGAGTCGCATATATTCACACCCAGGAGCTTTGCAGTACAATTAGTTTGTGTTGTGTTGGCGAGTGAGCAGCTGCACTCGAGCAGGTGGTGGGTAAGTGTTTTTCCAAAGCACACTCCAAGGCTGTTTCTTTTTCCAGGAAAGTAATAAATATTTACTCTCTCTATCGAGATTATTCAACCAATATATAGATTGACGTACCGAATTTCATTGAATGCCAAATGGCATTGATAAATGGAAAATCTGTCAAAATCAGTTTAAAGTCCTTACGAAGAACAATTGCTAGGTTGCTATAGGCTGTGAATAATCCATTTGGCTGTTGCCTCTCATACTCATTTTGCAATTTAGGCTCTTAAAGGGAACCAGTTCTGCTCATCTGCAGCTCAATCATTTTATTCTGGGATTCCAATGCTGTAGTTTTCTGTGACTGGCGGCTTCCAAAAATGGTCGTACACTGGCCCTCTACACAGACCCTTCGTTCAACTAGTCGTCTGAAACAAGCCATTCAGAGCTCCTGTTTCTTTAAGACCACCCCGCCTAGCAGAACACTTTCCTCTGATTCGATAACTTTCGAGAAAAACTGCATTGGGGTAAAGCAGCAGCACCTATTGGATGTTTGTGACATCCTGAACATGGTTGAATGAGAATGAGAATCAGAAAGACTTCTATTTCTATTCAGGCATGACAGATGCTCTTATACACAATAAGGAGGTAGAACATAGAGACACAATTATGAATAAAATAAGCAACAGCTCTAAAGCACTTTGAAGTACATTTAATATGAAAGGTGCTCTATAAATAAAACTTGATTGACTGACAAAACTATAAAAAAGAAGTAATAGGAACCAAAAAGTCACAGTATGTTATCTACAAGGTGCAGAATGATAAGCGTACAAATTAAAGGACTGAACAGATGCAACTGTAACAGCCAGCACAACATGAAGGGTACGCCTCAACAGATGGGTTGCAGAATACCTGGATCAAAATGACTGAGAACAAACTTTTTCTTTCCTGAAGCTTTGATTATTGCAGTGCAATGTGTACTATGATCTCAATCCAGTCTTTACTTCTGTTTAAAAATGCAGTGTAAGTGAGTGATGGTTCTATATACATTCACTACTAACAGCAGACTTCACAAAGTGTGCTACAATAAAACATTTGGAAGGTAAAAAACAGAGAGATTGCAAAGAGACATTAAATACACAATGTGTCTACACTCAACAATTCTACGGATTTGATTTGCATGAAGTTTTACTGCCGGTCCAAAACTGCAGGGTTATGCTGTGCAGTGTTTTGTCCGCAGGATTAGCTGGTGGTGAAGGCAACAGGCACACAAAATAACTCAAAGCATTGTGGACCGAGACAAGAAAAATAGGAATTTATTGGTGTAACATCACCCCTGCCAATCATTTTCACCTGCTTCTTTCACATTTGGCTTCATAATGTAATCATTTATTAGCAAAGTTTCCTTACCCAAGGTGAACCAGGGGACTGTAACAAAACAATTGCTGTTGTTTTGATTGATTGATTGATTGATTGATTGATTGATTGATTGATTGGTTGATCAGACTTCCTACTGACAGGTATATTATTCAACAAAAAGAATCGGAAAATGTGAAGCATGCACTGTCAGCTCCAGTTAGGCACTGTGCCTGCGAGGAATTATCGACCAAAAAGTGAGAAAACAACAACAGAACATCTCATTGTGGATTCTGAAACACACAACCTTAAAGAACACCGATAATGGTGATGAATTGTTTATTGTACTGCTGTCCCTATAGGCTCTACAACAGTACTATAAAGTAAAGATTTTTAAAAGTTGAAGCGCAGACAAGAGAACAGCAAGCATCAATAAAACTGAAGTCCATGTGAACAGCGGAACAAAAACACCCTTGAGACGTTGGAATGAAAGTTATAAAAGGGAAGCTCACAATAACTGAACAGGTAAGAGTGTGATGTCATCCTCAAGGATCCTCAATGTTGTCAATTGAAATCTTTTCGGTCCCGGCTATAGCCGCTAGCCATTACACCACCTTCACCTATGTTCAAAGGCAGTGGTTTTGATTAATTTCCCATGACTCATTGGATTGACATTCACAACGGGCCTCCATCAGAGAGAGAAGTCAATGATGTCAACAGCGCTCAAAAACGGATGTAAAACTGCAAATGCGTCAATGCACTCAACGCTTTAAATCCAACATCTCTTACATTAGGAGAAAACAAAAATAAAATGATGTACAATTTGGACAAATGTCTGCGAAAACAAAACAACCCACGCCTCCAAACCTATTCAGCAGGTAACATTAATCACCTATGGAGCCCCGTTGATTGACTTGTGCTTTCGGCGTCTTTTGATACAAAGGTTCCCAGCATTCAGGTACTTTCCAGCTGAGTTATTCTACCATTGTCGACAGATAATTAAGAAGGCTTGGCTCTTTGTTCCTGTTGGTAATTGCTACACCACAAGCTAGATGTGACGAATTACAAAGGACACAGCATAAATGGGCTGTGCAGGTGATTTCAGGTGAAAGCGGATTATTGATTTTACAAAACAAATAAAGCCACTTTTCCCACTTGATGTGGATGAGAGAGTGAGGAGCAAAATGTACGTGTTAAGGTAGAAATTGCGCACACTACAAAGTAGTCGTAGTAGTAAAGGTAAAATCCAGTCTGTCATTGGGGCATTTGAGCAACAGCTGATTTTTCATTTGATGTATTAGGAATTTTGACAAGCTTTCACAAACCATACAAACAGAATCAATAAAACCAGAGAACGCCGTCCAGTGCAATCCCAGTAGGGTCTTTCTCTTTCTTCCTGTATTGCATTTTTATGGTTCAGAGGTCAATACTACTGATTCCCCAAAGACAGATCTAAGCCCTCCTGTAGCAGCACATACAGCAGGTTGCTCCAGTCAACTCACTGAAGGCAAGATTGCCCTTTGATAGAACAGTTTGACTCTAACAAGCTCTCCTACAGTGAAACCAAAAGACTTATTGACCTGACCATTCAAGGCCTTTCGGATTTGCTGTCGACAGGGGCATTCAGGACTGTTTCCTTATGTTCTGTTTATTTTATGCCTCTTAACTGAAATTAACCAAAGAAAGCTTAGACTTCTGGTGCATTAAGACAGGGCATGATGACTTGATTAGTATTGTAATGCTGGCATCTCATTACTAACATGCAAGCACAATGCAAATTTGAATGCCACCTGCATAGCCATAGCACACATCCTCAAAAGGCTGCTCACATGGTTAGGTTTTATATCTTACAACTTCCACCTTTGTGATAATGCTAAAAGCTCATCACAAGAGTGATATCACCTATGGCAATTTCCTGAAAGCTTTGTGTGTCTAGGTCACACAGTCAGTGATGCCTTATGCCACCAGAAGCAGCAGCAGCAGCAGCAGCAGTTTGCAATAAATACAAGATGAACTGTAGTTCATTGTTTGATTGACAGATGATCTTTAGAAAGTGTAGTGCAGCTACATCACAACACCTATTATTTGAAACGTCGTAGGAAAAGAGCTGAAAATGAAGGGAGTATAAAAAGAATATTCATCAAAGATTTTCAAAAGGTCAACCCCAGCATTTCACCCCAATTAACGCTGCAAGTGACCAGTTGGAAATACTGAAGTAGCCACTGCAGAAGAAGAGAGAGAATGTCATGAAGTGCAGTGGGAGGCCATGCTTGTGCAACATACTTGGCTCCGTCACTTCAATGAAGTCATGATCACAGTCGTAGTCAAGGTTGTGCTGAAACCCCACAGCAGGATTGTATTTCTTTTTTCTTGAAAGGACAATGGGGATGTGGAGCCTGATGTCCTTCGAGAAGAGAAGTTGGTGAAGGATAGGAACTGAGGCGTAAGTGGGAGGCCCATAACGTCCAAATTGGAAGTGCAAAGATTGGATAATTGCATGAATTGCAAAACTTCCTGCAGGGGGATAAAAAAAATGGTCCATATGGAAAGTATATTAGTGTTATATGAGAATCCTCCTCTTGAACTTTCATCATTAGTTTCAGATGCATCCTTTTGAACTGGACTCTGGGAGGTACGATAAGCTGTGGGCAAGACTTTGATGATCTGCACTAAAGTTTTGCTCTTAACGCTTGAAAAAGTTCCCCCGCCCTCATTCTTCCCTGTTACTTGAAAAGCTGAATGAGAGCACATAAGTTACATGATTTAATGACGTTTTTCTTTTGTATTCATGCTTTATAAGTGTATATTTCTATTTGCTTAAACTGAGTTTTCGCCAAGTCACAAAGTGTCGTTAAAAGGGCAAGCTTTTCTCTGTGCCCATCAAAACTACCAGGAGGCAAAAAGACCAAAACAAAAGCTTGCTCTGTTGATACACCTCCTTCATCCTGAAGCTCCACCTCCCCTCCTTTCTTCAGTGAGCGGCAACATTGGTGTTAATACATGAAGCAGAGGTGGGAGTGCAGGATCATGCAGTTCGCAGAGTGTCTGCTTGAGGCTGGTTGCAGAAGCAGGTTACCAGCAGAAATTGACATGTTTACATTGTGGGTCTAAAAACAAATTGGTCCGATTAGCCCATGTCTCGATCTGCAGATATTGTACATGGGGGGATTTTTTTGACAACTTATCCCTTCTGATTATTTGAAGGATATGCTTGTCATAATTAGCTATGTAGCTGACCTGCTTGACAGGCGGGCATGTTGTAACAGTTTGTCAAAAGGCTTAAAGCCTACCTCTTAGCCTACCGTTGGATCAACTGAAAGTTAGGCTGAGACATCATTTCCAGCATGGTGACAGGTATCGATGGGCTTCCAAATCCCCGTGCAGCAACAGATGGGTGACTTAACTCGGGCTTAATTTATTAATATTTACAGTCTAGGGTCCTGTTGTGAGTCGTGAGTGGGGCCTATCAACCAAGGCCCCAGAGGCTTTGACAGGCGCAGGCACTGTGCAGGTCTTGCTAGCTCTACCTTAGCTAACAAGGTACTAATGTTATTAATTTACATTATGCTGTAGTACTCATGATGAATCGTTTGCTAATCCATTGACAGCTGGAATTTAATCGCAAGGTCATAGAGAAATTTGCACGTGGATTGCGTAGCCTCATTTCCTTTCAAGAAATGGGCATACTGGGCTAGTCATTTATTGTTCTGCTTTTTCTTAAGTGTTATTCACCAGTTTATTTAAGTATCTTGTTCTTGTTGTAGAAACAATAATTTATTTGTGATTCATGTTGTGGTAGAAAGAACTCAGCAGTAACTGGGTGTGTTTTGGTCTTTGTCACGAGTTCACGGGTAGAAAAAAGGGAGGACGACCCATGTGCAGAAAAAACGAATGATTTATTTAAACTAAAAGACCAAGACAACAAACAAAAACTTACTGTTCAAAAACCAAAATGAGGAACAGTGAAAATCCAAAAAATGATCTGAGGAGGCAGGGTATCACAATACACAGTAGACCGACAAACTACAATGAACTGACACAGAGGGTAACAAAGACAGAGACTAAATAAGCATGGGGTAATCAGACACAGGTAAGACTAATGACACAGGTGAGACTAATCAGGGTAATCAACAAGGCGGGAAACACAAGGAACACAGAACACAAGACCAGAACACTGAGGACAACAACGTAAAACCTGACACTGAAAACACAACCTAAACAAGATATTACAAAATAAAACAGGAAACACTAAAGACAAGATGTAAAACACTAAACTAGGAACTTTAAAACACGACACAGGACAGGCAATGTAGGAGGACACAGGGAAACACACTAAAGACTAAAGTAAACACAAGACTAGGAAACATTAAAACACAAGGGAAACAATGAACACTAGGAAACATAAACATGAGGAAAGAATGAAAACTAAAACAAGATGAAACACATGAAATAAAGAATATTATGTGATCGTCATGTCTGGCGACCCTCCTGTCACTGATGACTATTAACAATGATTATCACCCAACATCAATGCATCGTGTATTTTCTGTAGGGCACTCATTTAACTACCTTTTCTATTTTTCAACCAGCGGCGGTTCCATTTTGTGCCTTTGCCTTGCTTTTTCAATCAGCATGACTTACCCTGCCAAGGCTTCACCTTGTCCTTGTGATGTGATGAAAAGCCAACGGGGGGAGCCAGACAAAGTCGAGTGAGCCGGGCTTTGATCTAACCACAGCTCAAAAGCTTGATACACTCGTAAAATGGCCAATAATTCCTTGTTTTGACCAGAATCTAGCCGATGGGAATTCCAGATGTTTGCGGGGTGTCCAACATAGTGAGAGACGTGTGAACACCGACAAGGTGACCCAGGGGCAACCTTTAAACCCAGAGGAATGGTGATTACAAGTATCACACACTGTGAATCAACCTTGTAAGCTGTTGCCCTCCTGACACAACACTCCACTCATTTGGAAAACATCAAAGTGAGACCTTCCAGTGGTGGTGTAGTTGGATGCTGTGGTTGGAGCACATGCTGACTGATTGCAACACTATATGATGTGGAAAGATGACTATATACATATGTGTGCAGCTACCAGCAGCTCTCTCCTCTGTGACTGTTTGACCTGACAAAGAGAAACTAACACGCCTTGCCAGGCCTCTATCAGCCGTGCAGCAGAGCAAGAAGCAATGATGATAAATCAGAGTAAAAATTGAATGTGATGACATACTAAGAAAATGACAAAGTGTGAACAATTTAAATTATTCATCTGAGGGGAATTTATGAGAACTGGAGGACTTGATTATGAAATACCAGCCAAAAAATAATCCACTTAGAAAATGTGAATATATTGTGTCTCTGTTTACAGTGGATGTGATAAAGGCAACGTGAGAGAATGCATGTGAATAAAAATGAATATGAGGATGTGCTGAGAGAGTGACAGAGCTTTACATCAGCTGGGAAAAAAACTGCAAAAATGCAACTAAATGGAGTTCTGGTTCTTTGTTTATGAGAGGGGATCATTTAAAATTAGGCAAAAGTGAAGTGAAGTGATACAGATACAGGGATGATTTCAAACCTAATTCAATGAAGGCATAATAAGCGACATTCTGAATATTATAATGGAAATAGTCAAACATACTCGATGTAAAAAATTATCATGGAGTAAAGACTTCTGAAAAGAAAGTGATTTAAAGGTCTCTCTTGATTTGGCTCACAACTAGCATATTTATATTTCACTCAGAGTCTAATATTTCATACATATTTGTTTTATTTCGAGTCAAACCCTCCCTGTCCCAAACTGTTGGCTCTATCCAGTTGGGGAAAAGCGACGGCCTCACCGACTCAGGAAATCTGCGTTTAGGTTCATTGAAACGTAGTGTCATCACAAGAGTACGACAGACGGACCACCACACTCTCCAAGCGAAAGAAAATACTTTCTATGGCCTCAGAAGTTAAACACAACAACCCAACCATGCATATTATTACTAAAAATTGATACCTGAATTTACCAATAGCATGTTGATGGACTGAAAAAGGTACAGACACTTGACAGGATTTTGCGGAAATATGACTCTGCTAGTGTCTGCATATATGTTTTACTTTGCTATAGAGGGCTCCGGACTGACTAAGCTAAGATGGTGCAGAGACAGCGCAGCGGAACCAGTAGAAGCACATACGTTGAATAAAGTGAAAACCTATCAACGCCGCTCTGCTTCAGACTGAACACGAATCTGGTGGAATTTGGCCGTTAGCCTCAGCCATTGTATCCAATAATAGAAACAGGCTAACTAGCTATTGTTCTTGCTAAAGACTGGTGTGTAAACTCGTGCTGTAAAACCGTACGCTTTTCTCACAGGAGCGTCGCAGCCCACCACCACAATTACACAGTGGTAGAAAACTGGCATCCAGGGCGCTCTGTGGACATGGAATAGACATCATTGTTCTCGGTGAAAGTTATTATACAATAAGATCAGTTTTGAAAATACTAATTTATAGTGCAAAAGTGACATAGTTGCTTCAAAGTCTTTAACACAAGGTGGTTATGGCGAATGAATTGGTTTCACAAACACAGTACTTTCCCCTTGTAGACATGGGTTTGAGTACCTCTTAAAACCAAAACTTATTTTAATGGACTTAAAGTGCACCACTTATGTAACATGCCTTCACTTTCATCTTTTATAGTTCGACTGTATTTAACCAAAACAACAGTTTCTTAATCACACCAAGTAGTTAAGATGCCTAAACAAAACCTTCAGCCTCCGCCTATTAGGGTTTGGTGGGTATTTAGTATTGTTGCCATGACGACAATGGTCTGGAAACATTCTGCGTCTTAAGAATTGTTGACAATAAAAGGTTATGCAATCTCCAGCCTGCAGGTAGGTTAGGTTAGTCCCCACTTTGAGCATCCAATTGCCGGTGATAATAACTTAGAACAAGACTTTTAATGGTCTGAAAACATCCAGTGGGGTGGTAAAAGTAGACCATAATGAAAAACTAAGCATATAAACTACTGCTCCTGTTTGCCAAAGAGGAAACCCGCCAGCAGGATTTGTTAAAAAAGCTCAAATTACCACAAAAAAGTAGTCTAAGCTTTCCTTCGTTTAAAGATAATCAAATTCAAGCACCAACTGCAGGCTGAATCAAATGTCAGTGTTCTTAGGACTGTATACTAACACAGTAAACACATTAAGTCACATAATTAGAATTTGTAAAAACGAGGGGATGTTTACGTTGGGAAGATGCCTCGTCTCCGTTTGAAAAAGCCAATCACAACAAAGTGACGGCTGTGAACTAGATCCCATTAGCAGCACGATCCTCTCCGAGCCTTCTCATTCATCACTGTGACATTTGTGTCAAACTCATCTGATTGGCAGTTGCTCATTATCCCAGCATGCAACATGCCATTTAAAGATAAGAGACAATTATACAGTGCACATAGCAGGTTATTGGGGATCTTTCAAAGACCCTGATGCAGCCATTAGTGTCTAATGTGTGCACCTTTTGACCAGCTATTAATATCTCATCACCTGCCAAATGATATGTTTACATGAATTACAGCTGCTATTAGCTACAAAGAAGGACTTCGGCACGTGAGATAGATTTGCTGTCATATCCAGCACTGTCCTAATGTTGCCCTACTCTGCAAAACAAGCCCAGATGGTGATGTATGTTAAAGATATCATGGCTATTCGCTGTTTATCTCGCGCTCACCGAGCACGAGGGAGAACTGTTGTCTCGCTCTAAAACCTCCCATCACAGAGGCTTCACTTCACACCTTTTGTTAAACAAGCCACCCTCAGTGCCTTTGGCTAGGAGAGCGGTTCATTACAGGGGAGTGAGACTGCGGGGCGGGAGAGCTCACAACCTGTTTGACACATTTCTCTGTGGGTGTAATTGCATTTCCTGTTTCCCTGTTGTTTCATTTCGGAAAAATGCCAGAGCTCTCCCAATTAAACCCAGGGCGATGCTGTTTTGCAGTACATTCTCTTTAGTTTCTCCGTCTCTCTTTCGAGCTTCCCCCCTCCTTCCTCATCCAACCGCCTCCCCCCTCTTTCCCTGTTGGCTCAAGTTGGCCAGCAATGCGTGGACAAGAGGGATCCAGACAAATTCCGTCACAGCTCACAGCCTCATGGTTCCAAAAAGCCTCTCTGTGCTCAAGATGTTTTCCAAAGTCGGTAAAATATTTGTCTCCAGATACTGGCCTTTGAAGCCTGTGAATCCTGACCTAAAAAGGACCCCTTTTGTTTTTCCCTGATTTCTAAGCGCTTTACAAGATTAGTGCGACTGTTGCCACATGCACAAACCCAAATCAAAAGCATTGGAATTTCTAAAGTATATGGATGCACAGTTGATTGTTCACTCTTTGATTAAAATATGTTCCGTCAGGCTCTAGGAGGTTGTGGGCGGACACTTGATTAAGCTTTAATGACTCAATTAAGATTTAATATTTGAATGCATTGCAGAAAGTTGTTGTAAAACCATTCATTCAATTAAACAGTATGGACAGCCTCCATGGGTGTTCTACTTTGCAGCAGCACAGCCCACGGATTACACACTCCAGCACTTAAATGCATGTCTGTAACAAATGTTTGGAGAAAGCACATCTTACTTTGACAGAATGAGACATTAATATCAATAATTAAGTCTGCTGCATACTCACTGTGTACAGCAATGCGACCAATCTCGAGCAACATCCTCTATAATCTCATGTGCTTCACTGGTCGATGACAACTATTCATAAATTTAGTAACAAGGCTCCTGCTTGCTTTACTGCAAAAAGTGGGGAGTGTGGCAGTAGATTTTATCACCTGCTTCCATGTGCTGATACCTTATTCACATCATAAAGCAGTGACCTTGATCGCAAGAAGCCAAGTGGGGGAAAAAATTCAAATCAGTCCCCCAGCTGTAATTCTTAGTCAGAGATAGTGAACCGGAAGTTTCTAAAAGTCTCAAAGTTTGCGGAATAAAAAAGTGGAGAATGAAGTGCCATTTTATCCGAGACACATTTGAATTTAATACAATTTTACTGTAATGTTCCCTGCAATGACTCCCAAATCCAAACATTAGGTTGATCAGAGGAGTGCGATAGGCAAAATTATCCCCAGAAGAACATTTTTACAGTTACATTTCAACTGTTTTATGCATCATAACCACAACATCTCCTGATCCTTCCTGTCATTGACTTGGCTGGCAGTCTCAAAGCAAGCCAAGTCATAAATGTCCAAAAACAACTCAACTAGTAGATTAAACTACCAGAACTAGTCAGTTAGGGTCTTGAGCTGGGTTCTTTATTACAAAAAAAAGTGGCAACTTGTTGTATCAAGTTTAACGTGTCAGTGCTCTACAGTATGATATAAATATCTTGTTTTAAAAGCATCTGCTGTCCTATTAAGTAGCAGTGATGGTAGCCATCTTGAAATGATGCATGCTGCACGTCTTGAATTTTGTGTGGATCGGCTCTTTCCAAAAAAACATTTAACTTTCTTAGCCTGTGTTCTCATACTTGTTCACACAACTTAAAAATAGATCAAATAGAAGTTGAGACAGTTGGAGAGGCATCATCACCTGCATGCCCAGTACAGTAATTACACTGTGAATATCCTGAAAGAGCTTGTTTGACAAACTTGGCTCATAGCTAACAGTTCCTTGCCAGCAGGGTAATTTTTTTACAGTGTTGTGTGCCATGGGTGGAGGTGGGGAAGAGGTTATTGTGTGTGGATCTGCTGTGCACGCAGGAAGCTGGACCAAGTTGCTCCTAATTAGCGAGCACAAAGACACCCGCCACCCCAACACGTCCAGTCCAAGGGAAGTTTGGCATGCATGAATTTCAATGAAAAGCATTCCATCGCTGACAGTGTGGAGCTCTGGAAAATAACCCAGTCTGAAAAACACTGAGCAGAAGGTGATAAAAGAGGTTTGAGTGCTGTGGATGGTACTGGTGTGTTTATTTATCTTTCAGGTGTGTGTGTGTGTGTGTGTGTGTGTGTTTGCATGAGAGGATAGAGGGTGTGGCATGGAGGATACTGAATGTTTCCCTCAGGCTGAACTGAGCCAACGTGTTGTCCTGCAGCTGCTCTACCTTTAAACAAAACAATTCAACGATGGCTGCTGAAGTGGATGCACGACAGTCAGAAAGACTCCAAGGGGACAGGTGTCGGCTGTCAAATGGCTGCCAGCACTTTATGACATCTTCATAACATTTGTCACAGAAAGCAACAGTCAGTGGAGTTTATTTTGTGTCCAATGAACATTCTCAGTATCTGCAGTCTTAGAGTCTTAGAATTGAGTTACCAAACCAGCTGAAATATGCATTAATAAATATAAAACTTTGTGATGGAATAGTGGCAGGAAAATGTGTCTCTGTTGGGGGAGTCGGCCGACGCTCTCAACCGAAAAGTCATCACCAGCTTCTACAGCCACATGTCTGATGTTTCCTCGGGGAAGGCAATTCTCGCCAAATTGCTCCTGCTGCTTCGGCGGCTGTGTATGAATGTGATTACATACTTTTGATGGTTTATTTACCTCGACCATCAGTGGGTGAATGTGTAGGTGTGACCTGCAGTGTCAAAGTGCTTTGAATAGTCAGAGGAGAAAGGAAAGTGCTATACAAGCTCAAGTCCATTTACCTTTTAAAATGTGCAATAAACAGCATAATTTGGGCTGTAATGGCCTCCGTATACCTCTAGTTAGCTACAGTTTTTTTAAACACTCTTTTAGAAATAATCCAGGACGCAATACATTAGGGCACTTACCTGTTTACTTCGGCTAGTTGCTTCTCTTTCTTACATTCTCCCCAAACATTGATTATACTCTTCTGTTTTATGTAGTATGCCTTGACGTGTACAAAAAGGTCCTTGTGTCCATTAAAAGTTGCTCTAAGATTTCAAGAAATGACAATTCAATTATACAACAGTTTCAAGTTAACTTGGTGGGATCTCAACAAAAAGAGTTAGGACCAAAGACTGGATATGAAGGTAAAAGGATGCCAACTCAGATGCTCCAACCTTCATTCACATCTGTGACACTGTGTCAAAGCTATTTAGTCCAAGTTCAAATCTTTTTGCACTGAATTTACACATCCTTGTTCTTTCTCCTGAGAGGGATATCTCTCAGAGACGCCGGCTTGTGCCTCTTTGATGAAATTTCATGCGACAGAAACTCATCATCATAAGACGAAACTGACACAAAGTCATGCCCTTGAGAGACAGGAATCCTTTATGCACATGACCCCCATATCGTTGTCAGGCTTTTGCTGACACTAGCAAGAACAAAGACCTTGCGGACATGAGAAGTGGTCTCAGACTCTACTCCATTACTGCATGGCACGGGTCCAATCCCACAATGCATATCCACAAAGGCCAGGGCTCTGTTTACAATGTAGGCACATGCAGCACAGAAGGATACACACAGAAGTTGTGGGAGGCAATTATAGACCAATAACTTGTGTGTGATTACATCTTGATGTTTTGTCAAAGTCTAGCGGAGTGCAGAAGAGTATCATGTTGCTCCGTTTGGTGCAATCACACAAAGAGACGTCGCCTTTCCCCACAAGTGCTCACTAAACTGGAGTTTGGATAGCACGCTGCATTAGATGTGGTCGGTTTTTTGTGTGTTTTTACAGTATGGGTGTTACCAAACAGATCGCAAATATTGGCAGAAGACAATAACATTCAAATATTCCCACTGGCAGGGTGGCCTGGTGAGAGAAACTCTCGCAAGTTTTTAAAAGACTGAACTTCTCATGGCTTGCACAATGTTAATGTGGCAGACAAGTGCTAAAAATTTAAGATGCTTCCGTCTGAAAAACTTCCACCTTTTAATTTTTAATTGGGACAGTCTGACTCACTAAGCGTTCTCCTTCTTAATTGGCTGTGCGAGACCGTGCTGTTCTTGACCACATTGGTCCAATTCAGAAAATATTCATTGTTTTACAAAGTGATATTAAACATTCATAAACAATCTCTCGGCTGAACACGGCGCCTTTGCGAGGAGGAAAGCTGCTGAGCAGTTTCTTTATAATGCATACTGATGGATTGGGGTGCTTTTGTCTTTGAACTCTTCCAGCAAATCTGACTGAGCATACTAATACAGCTCATTAACATATTTGGTTATAGGGAACACATAAAACTGTGAGACGGAGTTGGCTGCGAGTGCTGTTAAAGTCGAAAAGATTTAGTGTTGTTCTAACAGTATAAGAGCAGGATTTACCTTCCAGTTAAACAATGGGAGGCCATTATTTTTTGCCACCTCATGTCTGCAGGTTAAAGCGGATCAACTGATGGTGAGAAGATCATTAACTCCTCGTACCTTCACTTATCAAAACAGCCCCAAGGCCACTTCTCTACAGGATCTCAACTTTTAAGCGGATGTGCCAGTCGGTAACTTCACTTGTGTGTGTAGAATAAACTCAAACTGGACAGAGTAAAGGAAGATGAACTGTCTGCAAAGAAGGTTGTACAAGGACAATGAGCCTGGTCAATGCAGGGCTGAGATTATATATTATATAGTAAAGAATAACCATTCTACATTCAATGGATAAACAGTGTGACAAAGATAGGCACAATCCCTATTGCAACCACCCAATAAGAAGCCAATTCAATTCAAATTCAAAAAACTTTATTTATCCCGGGGGGCGATTCAAGGGCACACAGAGCAGTAAGTGAACGACAGTGTAGCTATACTAAAACAATTAACCAAGATACAGAGTCAGCAAAATACTAAAGTGTCACACAAGAATAAGTGTCATGATGTTAGTACACATTTCAATGTTTGCATGGTGAACAGTAAAGTGTTCAACATAGTTTGGTAGACAGATACTAACATCTCATAATCATTGTAAGATGATGATGTTCATTCACACTAAATCGATGTCAGCCTGGTGCTAAGACAATTATTATTTTCTGTATTCTAACGTCTTATACTAAAAGAATATCGAGAGAACAGTAAACTGTTGTAAAATGTGTGTAATGAGACAGTGTGAAAACAGAAGCACCACACACTGTATTTCAGCATAGATACAGTACACTCAGCAGTCTGAGGCTGTGGGTGATTTAGCAGCACATTTAAATCCACTGCTGCAGGGCAGAGTGGACCAACAGAGGAGTGGTCAAGCATAAAACAAGAAAGGTTCACATTTAGCATGGGTGACAAGCATAAACGTATATTTTGGGTAAGTGCTTTCTTTACTGAAGTTTCAACAAGCAGGGCTTCACTGGGGAGTAAGAAATGATTTTGTGTTTTAGCTCGGCTCCCTCTCTACTCGTTCCTGGTTGGCTGGCAGGTTTAACCGGATATAAATCAAAATGGAATCTGGGGGCGCCATCAGCCTATTGGTTAGTGCGTGCTCCTATCCTTGAGTGTGGGCAGTCCCGGACCAAATCCCACCTGTGGCCTCCTTCTTGCATGTTATTCCCCACTATCAACTGTCCTATCTCTATAATAAAGGAATAAAAAGACCAGCAGAAAATCATTTTAAAAAAATCAATTTTCAACTGAAGGAAGCCATGCTGTAGAAAATGAAATTGCTACAGGTGCTTGGGCAGATGTTGTAGCTTGATTTCACATTGTTTGCTTTCTTTTCAAATGTAAGCTCATCTGTAGCCATGCACATATGAGTCGTAAAGGTAGGGTAGGTCATTTTCTACAGATCAGCAACATTTTATTAAACCAATTAAGCTGCATAATCTTGATCTTTACTGTTCATTTGTGGGGGCCATTTTCTTATTCACAAGTTAGACTAGTTCTTATTGCCCCATTAGATGACAATTTTAATTTGATTTGTTATTAAGAACTCACAGCACATTTTCTAGAAATTCATGAAAAATGGAAAATCTGAATATTTGGAGATTTATAAAGCCTCTTCTTTTACTTGTTCTAATTGTGAGTGAGTAAGATGCCTGGCAGCAGAACCTGATATGTGTTTAAAGACGTACCAGGACAAGTCAAAGCTGTGCAGATATCACAGCAGAGCCTCAGCACTTTAAGACAAACGCACACTGAGCACAACGTACCACATTTTGAAACTCAGACTGCAGCACCTTTTGAGAGAGGCAGAGGATGAGACCTTTGTGAAGACGCAGCTAACTCGTGCTGACACCACAGCGGCCTGAGGGCCTTAACTTCAGCAGTTGACAAATGCTGGAGAGCAGCCATCGAGCCTTAGGGGGTAAATCCTGCTCACCCACACCACCAGCAGAGAGCGGGGAACATTAGCAAGTGTCAGGATGGGGAGCCGATCTGAACACGGCAGTGAACGGAGTGAGAGGAATTTGATTCAGGGCGACATGCGATGATGTGCCTCGAAAAGTGTCTCCGTTTGTGCAAGTGATATAAAGACCGCTGTCAACGTGGATCATGTCACATACTTTGGTTTCGTATTGAGCTGGAAATACTGTTTTCATCAAACAAAATGATGAATGGATGTTGTGTTTGTAATGATGAGTCAGTTCCTAATTTGTGTTCTGAGCTTCAAAAATCTGTAAATATGTAAATCCAGCCATGATTCTGCAGTCATATTATATATATATATATATATATATATATATATATATATATATATATATACTGTATATATATATATATATATATATATATATATTATATTAGTCATACATTATACTGTTATGTTAAAGACAACTTGTGGGTGTATGCTACACTTAATATGTACAGTCTGATGCTTCATTACAAAACAAAATTTGCAAGAAAAGTAATAAAGGGGGACAGAGACACAGTAGTGGCAGAAAGGTAGATTATGCATATTATTTATATAGTATGATGGTAATACGCCAAGACATCAGAAAGATGTCACGAGTATTTGCACTAAGAAAACAACAAGCTTTATTTGAAAGTTACATTGAAAGCTATTGCTGTTAATCTACGGCCAATTTCAACCCTAAAATACTGTTTTGATCAAAAACAGTTAACAACTGTAATTAACAATGCATTGTGATGATCACCTTGAAGCAAAGTGACAAAGGCCATAAAAAGTGTCATGATGTTTTAAATTACAGGACGCTACAATCTGTTGCCTCAATGTTATTGAGTGGACAATGTGTATCTCTTGTTACAGTGTGCAGGAAGCTCTTCAAAACACCTCATACCTGAGGAAAACTAACTCTGAGTTGACAGTAGTCAAGACCAAGACCTATTATGTAAAACTGTATGTCCTATCTTGACCTCTGAGCTCAACACAGTTTCAGCAGATGACTGCAGATCACTTAAACTTTTCTACATGTTGCCAACTGCTTTGATGACTGGTGTCTTTGTAACTGACAAACAAAATTATTGCTTTTTTTTTTTTTTTTGCACACAAACACATTTGCATGTGTGAAGGCAAACAGCTGAATTTTTCATTCTGACTTTATGCTGAATCTTTCCCCCAGTACATTGTCTGCATAAAATCAGAGTGAGTCAATGAGGGAATGCAGCAAGACATATTCAGGCAGATTCACTGCGAGCAAGCTGGAGGGGTTGGTAACGTTCATATCGTGCAGCCTGCATATGACCATGGACATGTTTTGTGTTTGCACAATTGTTCTTCTCTGCTATTTTGTTATGTGAACAAATTGGATAAGGAAGCAACTATATAGAGGCAAAAACTGCCATTCTAACAATGTATAGTGGTTTCTGTTGCTTTGACCAAATCCCTGAGTCCTCTCAAACAGAGATTGTTTCGCACAGTGAGGTGTAAATGTATGTTATGAATTTAAGACTAACACAGTGACAAACACGTGTCAGGGCAGCCTGTAAGACATGCTGGCTTGTTGATACAAGTAATTTTCTTAAAAGTGTTTTTTTGTTTTGTTTCATTGAGCCTGCACTACACATTAAGTATAAAAATATAGCTTGTAAAAAAAAAAAGGTCGATGCCTTCAAACTTTGGGGAACAGAAGACCCTATGATTTTTCTCTTCTTTTGGAAGCAATATGGCAGGATCGTTTCAAACAAAGATGCTTGATTGTAAGTGACTTTACCACCAGATGAATACATTTAATGCCAATGAACACACTCTGGTGCTGTGACGGTACACTTGTCTGATATACTGCAGAGCACCAGTCCAACCATTACTGCCTGATAAGTCTATATTTATAATGCCTCCTCCTCCTCTTTAGATATATACCAGGAGAGGCTGCATAGTCAAGGCTTTGTCTTCTGCCTGGACATGCATTAAAGTAATTACAAAAAACTCAAGGACTGAGCTCACCAGACGAGATTATTTCCTGAGTCAGGGAGCGGCCTTCAATCTTAACAATGGGGGATTTGAAAGAAACCTTTTTCTTGTCTAATTAATAATCTTAAAATGAGAGTGTATTTTATGGGCAGTGTCTGTGATTCACCAGTGAGAAGAAGAATAGTAATATCTGCATTTAGATTTCTGGCCATTTAAGGCTTAAAAAGTGGGAGCAACGGGCTAATTAGGTTTATTTAGAAATAATAGGAAATTATAATTACAAACTCGGTCATCCAAAACTGCAATTAATATCAAATCCTTATAATCATATATAGCAGTGCCATACATAAAGTCAATATTGGCACTGATATCTTAAAAGACAATATTTTAAAATACAATTTAATAACTTTTGTTGTACAATTCTACACAAATCACATAGCAGACACTTTTATCCAAAGCTACGCACATCAGAGTAGAGTCTCACTTGACAAACAAAATGGACTATAGGGGTGAAGCCTGCTTGGCCGCGGTTCAGATTGTCTGGTGTGAGTGCATGCACGTTCGGCTTTTTTGTGAAGGTTGGGTCGGACGCCTCTCATTGGGCGGGCATGGTGGGTAAGAGGGAGTGTAGACCTGGATGAGAGAGTTCAGGTGTAGGGAGGAGCTGTTTTTGTGGCTGTTATGTAAGTGAGCAGCAGGGTTTTAAATTTAATGCATTTGTTGGTTTCTGCTTTTTTATGAACTTCAACTGTAAAAAAAAACGTTTATTGTGATAAGTAACTGAATTTTAAGTTGATCAAAATTAATCACATTTTTACTTGATAGTTTAAAATTCCATTATTTTGCATTTAAAATCAGTTTTTGTGAGGCTTTAAGTTTTGAGCTCAGGGTATTTTACTTCCTGTTTGGATGTTGCATTTTTATCAATTTTCATGATAGCTGAGCCCATTTCAAACTGTGGTACTTTAATGGCCATATTTTGAACCAAAGGCCGACTGACGTTCCTGCCGTTTTTGGTGATCCTTCCTGAGAAAGTGCTCCTATAATTGAGCCTTCACTTCTCTGATTTCAGGCTTTCCATCACCGTTTAAAACTTGGCTGCAGGGATTTGTTCCAATTCAGCCACATGAGCATTTTGAGGTCCAGAGCTGATGTTGGATGATAAGGTCTGACTCGCAGTGAGTGTTCAAGTCATCCCAAAGGTGTTGAATGAAGTTTTAGGACTTTGCCCACCAGTGAAGTTTGTCCTGACTGAACTCAGAAAAGCATTTCTTTCAGGACTTAACAGAGTGCAGAGCGGCACACTCATGTAAAAAGGGTCTTACTCTGACATGCATGAAAGCACATTACAGTTCAAATATTCCTAAGATGTAACATTGAGTGAGCATTAGTAACCCTGTATTATCATTGTGCTATTTAAAACATGAGGTCATAGATTACAATATACACACTTAAAACAGCCCACATGAGCTACTTCATCAAAACTATACACAAATAAAAGTAACCCAGAATCTAAGAGGGAAGTGATCTAGATTACTGGATGTATTTTCTGATCATTTCATTCTGTTCACAACAACATCGAGCTCTGTGATTGGATGCTGCTTAGTAGAATCTAATCTTTTATTTAAAGAGTGGACTTTTTTCCTTTTTCTGTGCACAGGCCTGCATGTTTGACTCCTTATCAAAGAACCAGCCATTTTCATACCCAGTTGCTCCTTTTTCCAACAGATAATTTAACTGAGAGAATTTCTTATTCATTAAAGTGCTTGTCTAGTGCTGCTGGAGTGCACCTTCCTGTTTGCAACTGTATTATCTCTACAGGTAAGAAAAATCACTTCAATTAGTTTGCATGCATGAGACGTACATTGTACGATTTGTATTTGAAGACATTGTGCTCATTCTGGTACTTTTCATTAGATTGGCGAGGTTAGAAGTGTTCATATTGCTGAGTTGTGATCAGCTCACATCAAACACTCGTACTATTCACTATTCCATTGCCCTTGAAAATTCTATTATAGAAATCCATTTGGTGGACTGAAATGACTTATTCCCCCGAAGCCTTTGAACCTCTGCCGAGCTGCTCAGACCAGCAGGCGCTTGGCTCCCTCGCTCTCAGGCACGATGACGAGCGCTTTGGTGCAAAGTGACAGGCCGACACCTCGCCTCCCTGCAGAGAGGTCATAAGCAAGGTGGCGACACTTCTCATCTCTTCAGGCGTCATCAGATGCTGGTGGCGGAGAGGCACGTAATCAATACGTCCCGAAAAACAACAGAGGTGTCAGGGCCGCCTTGTAAGACATGCTGGCTTGTTGATAGAAGTAATTTCCTAAAAAGCGTAATGTCTTGTTTCATTGAGCCTGGACACTACCCATTAAGTATAAAAATATAGCTTGTAATTACACATATTGGATCTGTTACAATGTTTCCTTTGGGGTTTGGCTTTATTAAAAGAGACTGTGGATTTAAATGTCCCCGAACTCCACAGCCGAAATTACAGCGGTTAAATTTTACAGGGTCAAGGTCTTATCAGTCCTGTTTTTATTTGGCAAAACCACTTAAAGGTAATTACAAAGTATGTAGGGACCATCATTCAAGAGTACCCACAATGCAATTCAGCAGCCCAATGAGTCCCATTCAGTCAGACTTTGATTCAGAAAGAACATTAGAAAAAAGGAGGTGATGTGAAATCGATTTATTTTTTCATTGAAAATGTAACAAGAAAAACCTGTTTACCATGTTATCTCAAAGTTTTCTGGAAGAACCATTAAACGTGATTAATATTTTATATCAGGTAAACTTTTTTGTTAATTTAATTCTCTTATGACTCTTTTCTCAGCATGATGATTATGTACATTGTAGTATTATAGTTGGACATGTGCAGTTTCTTTTCTCACATAGTGATATTATTACATTGTATTCCCTACATTACTGTCTTACGCTCTTTATCCTTCAACATGTCCATTCTTCTTATTTTTAGTTTGGTGTAGTTTAGTTTTATCTTTACGCACTCTGACAGGCGGCATTAGCTCAGACTGTAGGGAAATGGAGGTTTTGGTTTTGAAGCTGGAGAGGTGCAAGGTCACTTCCAGAGTACTGCTTAAGTGCCCTTGAGCTAGGCACTGAACCCCGAGCAGCTCGAACAGATGTCAGTTTGTAGCAGCCCCACACTGACATCTCTCTACTAATGCATGTCCACTGGTCCTCATTGCACTCTGTCTCTCAATAACACAGTGTAATAATTAATTAATTGATCCCGCAAGGGTTGTCTAATGAATATAAACATACACACACATACTGTAGGCTGATACAGACACAGGACTCTATTGACATGCACTCGTACCATTCGGCAGCACTGAGTCATGGGGGGTGTGTTTCACTTGGGGAGGCTTGACACCCCCTCGTGAACGTGACTTTATTGGCCTATGATGTTTATTCGCACTGTTATGTAGCATGACAGCGTGTCGATAGTGACAGCATGTCATGTACACGTTCATTAGGGGAGATTAGTGATGTGGAGCATTGTGCAGACGAGTGGGTGTTAAGGGCTTCTCTCCTCGTGCAGCTGTAGAGAATTCAGCCATGAACACTGGAGATGAATGACACACTGAATCAATCAACCTCAGCAGTATCTGCTACTGATCATGTAGTGTATTTCTGCCATGAATGTAATAAAGATGGGAAGTATTTGGTGAGCTCACTCCGGCAGGAAGATGAAGAATGCAACAGAGAGTTTTTGTTTTCTGTTATGATCTTGCCTGTTTTTCACCATTATGATTTCCCATGTTGTGGCAATCTTGGCTTTCAATGAAGTTTAATTGCAGTTTTAAAATACTTTGGATGACTCAATCTACTGTGTAAAACATTCAACAAACACAGAGATCATCATTGCATCCGAAAAATAGTCCTTCCCTCAGGTTGTCAAGCAGTAAATTGGCTCTGAGATCCAGTTTGCTTCACCAGAAACCACTTGTTGGCTGCAAACCTTCTGAAGCAGCATGCAGGCTGCTCAGTGAAATGCTGCTCATGTGAGGTGGTTGATAATGATGCATTATAATGGAATGATCTCAGGGGGCAAGTGTAGGAGAAAATGATGATTGTAGGAAAAAGAATAGCGGAGTGATTTCCTGGAAAATTAGTCCACACAAGCATGTCCAATACATTTATAAAGCTCACGAATGGTGTGTGCAATGCCTAAAGAAATGACCTGCCAACACAATTATGAAGAAACACCAAATGTAGACAAGACAGGATATGAAAAATATACCAAATACTACGTGTTTCAGCCTTTTCTACGTTCTCTATACGTTCTGATTTAAGTCTCAGAGAATGATATACATGTAGTGTCCAAGCCGTTGGATTAGACTCTTTCCTCAATGTTATAGTCCTTTCTTTGTCATTGTGGGTGATGCTGCTTCACCTTCACCTGTACACCTGGTAGGAAAGGTATTATTTGTCCATACTGTTTGACTGTTAGAAAAGATTTCTCCCCATTTTTCCGTTATTTATCTGCATATATACCCTGCTGTCATTGACCTCTCCGAGTGCAGGGATGCATTTTCAACTATATTCAGGCTCAGGTTGGAAATCTATAACAGCAATGACTAAGGTTTTTTTACCTATTTTTTTTGTCAATTGTGTCGAGATTACATTTTCCTATGAATTGGCCATACACAAATAAAAACTGATTGAGTGATTGAAATGCTGTTATACAGCTATGTTCACAGTCATATAAGGTGAGAAAAATGGATGAATTCTTTTCATCCCAACGCTTGTTATCAGCTCAGCGCCTAATCAGTATTGAACAGTGAGAAATATAGAGAAAAGCGAGACTCAGCAGATGAACAGGAGCTTCTCCTGGATGTTATGGACTAGATTTACAGCATTTATGTTGCAGACCACGGAAAAGGCAGTCTCGCCTTTAATAAATTCACGTCCATTCCCAGAGGCATTTATTGTCTATCAGACAATAATAAACACTGACTGGGTTCTGAGATTGGGTAAGTAAGTACTAACCTGCCGACACCATCAGAAAGAGATCACATTTTTGAAGGTTGCTACATCTACCTGAGATGGGGAAAAAAAGCCAGGTCACTCGACTCTTTTTGGGGACAAGAAAAGCTAATTAACAGAACAAAGTTACAAGGCTTTTTTTTTACCCTCCAGGAGATGACTTCCACCAGGTTTCTCTACAAACAAACCTTGACCTTTCTTAATGATTTTCAGCCTTCTTGCTATCATCATCCTAAAGAGGGCACATTCACATGGCCCTGCTGATTGTAATGAGGTACTAAGTAAAGATTCAGCGGAGCTCTATCTCATCCAGTCCTGGGGAACACTTTATTCTTTGACTGGTTGGAGTAGCAGCACAGTGAGTCAGCCTTATTTTCTTCCTATGTGTGTGTAATGGAATCAAACTGGGCTGAGCTAATGCCTGGGTTGGCAGCCAGGCTCTGCGCCCACATCCATCAGAACAGGAAGTGAGCTGAACCCTGAGCAGTACTCTCCTGCCACCTGCTGGTCGGATGCGAACGGTTAACAGAAACGTGGCAGGCCGGCGGCTCCAGAGCTCTCCACTCTGTTGTATCAGGGAAGGTCAGGACTTCCTCTCGGCTCAGCGGGCAGATTTGATGTAGTTTATCTCCGAGGCATTTCTCTCTCACAGACACAATCTCATAAAGACACCTGCTGTGTTCAACCACAGCCCTGTGCTGCAAAGGTTAAGTGTCTGACTCAAAGGGACAGTGGCAGGGATTCTAGCTTACTGTGACTGACACTACAGCAGTTCACTTTTCTGTACCTCACAGCTTCCTACTACAACTACAGGAAACATGTTCAGTGTTATGAGAAGACCATGCTTTGTCCTAATGGATTCAGATGGGTTGGCAGATAGCTTGGCCTAAGGATGCATGTGTAGGGTGCAGACATAAGTGGATTAATAAATGAATAAAGAAAGGGATTGATGGTTAAATGATGAAGGGATGAATGTAATGATGGCAATAAAAGGGATCAAAAGGTAGAAGTCAAATGATTGATGGATTATTTAAGGGGATTATCATTGAACAAACAATTTACAAAAGGATAAATGGATGGATGGATACATGGAGGGTCAGATGTGCATGTACATATGTACATATATGTATGTGCTCTAAATGTTTGAAGGAATGAACACACACACAATGACATGTCTCGCTAAATACAGGCCAGCCTTAGTCATCAACTGCTGAACAATCAGTCTTTGTTTTGCTGCATGTAGTTTAAGGATAGGTCCACTTTTAAGGGTCACAAGGTTAAATGATCAGGACCCACAAAGTACACATAAGTTGACCAATTTACAAATGTCTTCGTCCAAATGATGAGGCTCTTTTAACGAAACATAATGTTTGAGTTTAAAATATTAGCGTTAAACTTAGGTTTTGGCAGTACATGCACAGACAAGTCTTCAATTAACTCTTTAAAAATCACTATTGTCACTGACTGAATCGGTAGCTTTCCATCATGTTGCTCTACACTGATTAATGAGGGGAAAAAAGAGCTGCATGCAGTGATTGGCACAATGTTATGTTCACTTTTTAAAGGCATACGAAAAAGGGTGCTACACCTTAGAAACAATCTGATAAATCAGTCTTAAAAAACATGCTGCTAAGTTTTTAGCCCTAATTGTAGTTCTGGCAAAGCTGCATTTATGTGATCTATAACAAACAGATCGAACCTTCAACAGGCTGAATGTAGCCCGCAAGAGACGAACACTGAACATTTAAGTGTTCTTGTTGATAATACGAGTGGGGAGCAGAGTAACTTTAAACTCTTCTGCACACATCTCATGGACTGCTCAGTGATAATCAGCACAACCTCTGCTGCTGTTCTCTTTCTATGACTGTCCTGTTGAATGCATGTTCTCTTTCCTCGTGTGGTATGGTAGATGATAAACTAAGAATGACAACAACAAAACATCATCTTATCTTCAACTGAGGACACAGAACACCAGAGTCCTCATCTGGCTGCAAAAAATAATCAAGGACTCACCGCATCTCAACTACGTCTTCACTCTGCTGCCCTCTGCAGGTGTTATAGGTCCTTCAGTTCACATACTGACACACTGGTGAACAGTTTGAAGAGCTGTTAGTATATTGGGTAATCTCTGGTTGTATTTCTGCAAAAACCCTGAACTGGAATCTTTGGAGTAGAGCAAGATGCACGTATTTAAAAGTATGAACTTAACTATTACAGACAGTTCAGAGACCTTTGCACATCTTTCTGTGACTGTGTCTCGTATGTGCAAATGAATACAGTCACTTATGTGCTGTTTTTGTTTTCAGTACTGAGAGGGAATGCTTAAAATGTTCATTGTACAGCTGAATAGTCACAAATAAGAGGTTTTTGTACTAGTCAGGTTTAGGTTGTAGTATATAGAAATATCATCATAAGTACAAAGTCCTTTGTTATGTGATGTCTATTTGAGACGTTTGTGTTGTTCTTAATCATTCATGTGTTTGTTTGTTTTGTGAGATGATGTGAGAAGATGTTCTGTTCTAATGTTTGTGTGGTAGAACTTCCTGCGTAGGGACCCTGCAGATGTAGAGCAGGTCTAAAGCCTTTTCTTTTTTTCACATGGTGCTTATTGAATCAGGTGATAAAGTAAACTAAATTATTGAACCGGGCTGAATGAATGAAATGATTCGAGTAAACCTCTGCGACAGTTTAAAATAATGTCTTTAAAGTGAGTCATGCTGGACTCGACCACGGGCCACCAGCTTGATGACTAGAGCCTCTGTGTAGCCCTCTGTGGCCCAGGTCATATATTTTTTTTTACCACTTTACAGTCGTGAAAATCAGGGATGAAGAAGACAAGGCTGTTAAACTTCACACAGGACAGCAAACAATCTAACTCTCTTCCATATCATACATCATACATCTGCACTTACTGTACGGGAATTACTTTTTTCCTCTATTGTACGAGAAGCATCCCTCATCCCTGAAGTTGCCAACTGATTAGACAGAAGCTAAAGTGCATCCAACTTACACCCCCCCCCCCAATCACTCTCAGCAGAGAGGTCACACATGGGAGTCTGGTCGCATTCTGCAGTTGAGACGGTTATTTCCTCCTGTCATTCTCTGGGGAGCAGTGGACTCTAAAGCCCAGTGGGAGTGCTCCGCAGTGCTCGGGGCACGTCAGCAGGGTTTGAGGCTGGCTCCAGCAACCCCCCAGGGGAATTTTCTTGATTAATTGAGCTGGCAGATTTATGACGGGGCTGGCAGCCCCTCAGCATGTGTGTTAATGTTTGTGTATGTACTTCAGAGTGCGTCTCCTTCTTTGTGTATTTATGCTTCGCTCTAAGTGAATGTGTGCCCCTGCATGTTTGTGTGTTTAGGTATCTTCTCTGCAAAGGTATTTCTGTTCGTGTCTGTGCAGAAGTGTGTGTTTTTGGAGGGTTTTGTCTTTGTAGCTTGATGTTTATGTGGTAGTGCATGTGTGTTTGTTCACGTGTGTGTGTGTGTGTGTGTGTGTGTGTATGCGCGTGTGTTGACTTACGTAAGTCCAATTGTGCGTATTTATGCTTCCAAATTCCTGAGTTCTACATAAGTTTGTCTACTGTTATTGTGTAGTTGCATGTGTGTGTGTGTGTTACCGTGTGTTTGGAAAAAGGCTCCCTCTTTCTGCCTCTTCATAATTACAGCTCTGAGGCCTCGAAGCGGCATGGGGTAACCTGGATGTCAGGGCCGGCAGACCCTCAGCATTCCCACCGGGGTGAGTCTGGGGTCTGCTGTCCAGCCAAAACTCAGCAGAGCCGCGCGCAGGATTGATGTGCATTAAGTTGGATAGTCTGCAGCCAAAACATCATCAGGACCTCTCTTTGACTTCACATTCTTCAGCCAGCAGACAGAAGAAGTGTTCTTTGCAAAATGAACTTGGATTAAAGAAGCGGTAGTGTTTGTGGTCAAGTCAGAAAACTGCAGAACCGAGCTAGAAAAAAACGGCACAAATGTGATCTTTGAGAATAACTTGGATCTTTTAATGTGTGTTTGTTCTGGCTGAACCATGCCCAATATGTATGCGTTTATTTAACAGGGACACATGCAATGAACATTTTTCCATCAGTAAAACAAAAAGTAGATGCCATGCATGCAACTTTTTAAGGTGTTTATGGTATTTTCAGAACTAATTATCGAACTGTACAGTAACAATACCAATATTCTTTTTTATTAGAGTGTAGCCTCCTGATCAACATTAATCTGGAACTCTTGTTCGTCATTCTTATGGCATGAAATGTGTATAGAGCTTTTCTAATCTTCTGACTACTGAAAGTGCTTTTACACCGCAGGTCACGCCTACACATCCACACACTGATGGAGGAGGCTGCTGTCTAAAGTGTTCCTCAGTACTTTAACTAGTCCCATTCATACACCGACGAAGCAGTGGGAGCAACGTGGGCTTAAGTGTCTTAAGTGTGTTAACTCAAGGAGGAGGGTTCAACCCCCAGACCTTCTCGTTAGGAGATAACCAGCTCTACCACTGAGCCACAGCCGCCCCAAACTAATGAGTTCAACGCCATAAATTGTGTTTCAGTGAAATATTTTAAGTTTAGACTTTTATCTTTTGTAATATTGTAAAAATCAGTCTAGCGTATGTAAGCTCTTTCTAGAAAAAAAAAATCACATCTAAAAAATATGAGCAGAGACTTATCACAGAAGCAGATACTTCTGTTTTATCTTTGTGTCAGTCCAGACGTCAGCTCCACAGGAAAGAGGAGGCTGGGGCTCTGTGAGGTGGGGTTAAGGGGTTACGGAGAACACACACATATTTCCACACACACACGAATACACACAGAGCCCCTGGAGAAATTCCTCAGATTTTTGTTGGGATTTTTGAGAGTGATAACTACTACTAGAGAGCGTAAGTGAACAGAGAGCTGCACAGAAGAAGGCTGAACTCTCGGCTTTTAGAGAATCACAACTCCTCAGACACCAGACTTTTTGAGCTGGATGATGTTAACATCCATTTTTTAAACAGTGTCTCAGATGTCTCTGCTATTCTGCTGACAATAAGACAACCTCCAGGTATTCTTTCCAAGCCGTCTCATGGCCTTTGTTGGGAACATTCAGGAATATATGATTCCCTTTTCCTTGTACAAACATCCGTTTGATGCCGTACAGCCTCAGATTCTCCTCTGCTATGCGCTTTGCCTGAACTGCAGATCATCATCATCATCTTGTAAGAAGTGATTGGATTCAAAAATTAAATCCCTAAATGGAAATATACGCCGTCCTATGCATGCGTCTGGAGTGAGGCCATAACACAACAGTCTCTGAGCGAATTCCACGCCATAAATTTTAACTGCAGTATGTAAAACATTTCATTTCCTGTCCCTCGTCTGTGCACTCAGAGCTCTGAGGCTGCACACACTCCACATCGCCTCTCGTGTCTGTACGAACTGAGTTATCTTTCGCTTGAGGTTAGCAGTTATTTTAAAGCTTGTATCGACTACTGGAGCGGGTGTTTATGATCTTTGGTTAACAAATTGATTATTGATTGGTCTTTAAAACGTTCATTACTCTGTATATTCTGGGCTAGTTTTGCATTGTAGGATTAATCTGTAAGGAGGACACAGGGACAAATCTGTAAGCGCCTCGTTTTACTGAACTGATCTCAAGTTCTCATGTTACCAGATGAATCAACTTTGCCACGGTTAAAACCAAGTTTTGAACATAACCTCCCAAAACTCAATAGGGTATTCAGAAAGACTGCACAGTGTTTACTGAATCTTTATTATTCTGCCTCTAAAGCAAATTGAGATGTAAAACATAAGAAACTTTTAACTCTAAATAACTGCACAGAACAACAGACATGAAATGCTGAAGTGCTTTCTGCTGGAATATGTGAAACCTAAATTCCACATATTTCAGGCTTATCTCTCTGTCTTCAAGACCTGATGCAACATCCGCCTCTCCTTGTTGTTTACTTGTTGTTAATTGATGATTTAAACACAAAATAATAATGACAATTAGTGCAAAGGTTGCAGGAAAATACAGAGAAAAAATAAATCAAAACTCTGTGGCACACTGAAAAACAGGAACTTAATAGGAGAAAGTGTGGAAGTCTGTGCAAAGTCTTAAGATTAGGAAGTTATTACATTTGTAATGGATTTAAAATAAATAAATAAACAGATTGTGCAAAAGCAGAGCCATGTTCAGGGAAACTAAAATCTCTGCTTGAGACAGACTGTCAAGAACAACTTCTATTCGCTGATCTTTTCTGGACTGAAAATGCAAACTCATTGAGCACCAGCAGAGGCCAGTATGGTGACAGCAAATACAGACCGACAGAGTCACTTTAAATTTGCACATTAATACACACCAGATCAACATGTGTATGAAAATGCTGAAAACAGTCAACCATCTTTCTAAATAAGCGTAGTAGAAACAACGATGTTTACTTGAACAAAGAGTTCCAAATCAGACCAATAACATTTTATCTGACTCTATTAAGTGTCCCTGAAAAAGGAGTTGTAACGTAAGTTTGTACTTGTATGTGGATGGTAAGGATCACAAGACAGGAAGCAAATTATAAAGTGGATGTTTTCAGTTTGAGAATGGAAACACTGCCTTTTAAAAAAAACATTTAGAAGAATTGGAAACATACAGATTTACACCATGTCTCATTTAACATAATGAAATAAATCTGCATGACCCGCTTTAGATGTCTTCTTGGCAAACTTCTGCTGCTCTGTCCGACATATGAGAGAAATCTGGGAGTGTAATGCAGAAAAGGCCCGTTGTACCTTAGAGCATTGTTCTTTTCAACCTTGACATCAAAGCGCACAGAGCTTCGGCAGGAGATGCGTTTTCCTTCCTTCAGCTGTGTTATCGTTTATGATCGATATCAAACAGACAGTCCACATAAATCAAACACAAGCAGGCCCCGAAACTCTTTCAAGTATCTACAATCTTCACCGTTCTGAAACAATACACAAACTGTGGCTGCCTGTCTGTTTGCCAAGAGCAAGGAAGTCAGGAAGCATTGGCCAAACATACCCGCTCTTTAAATAGATAGGGGCTTAATGCCCAACACAGACACACACACACACGTGCACACACACACACACACACACACACACACACACACACACACACCTACACACACACACAATACAGACACAAAACACAACCAGCTGCTCACACAGACACACACACACAGATGGAGTCACTTGTGTTCACATGCACAGACAGGCAGCAGAGAACAGACTCACAAAAACACAACACAAAGAGTTTGTTTCTGCACGCAAATGTGTTGCTGTTCACTCATATTCACACATTAACTGAATAAAGGAGCAAACAAACGGGTTGGAACTCTATCTCAATGATAAAAGTCATTACTCAGTGAGCTCACACAGGAGGGGACATCTGCAGTGCCCCCTGATGGTGTTTTCGTTAAACTACAAGAGGAAGGACGAGTGCAGGTAGAAAGAAAAAAAACGCTCCACTGCTGTCACTGTCACTCACTTTTACAGACGGAAGTTTTAATCCAAGTGTTCAGTATGCACTCACATACCACAGCACTAGCTTTGGGCATTTTTGTTTGACACATAATCTTTACAAAAAGCTCATGCCTTGTTGTAATATGAGTTGTAAAATATAATTTGAAGACAGCCCTTTAAAATTTAGATTAGAAAAATTAACTTGAAGACTTTTCAAACTTGCAGAAAACTCCTCAAAAACTCTTGATATTTCCCCCCCGGAGCTGCATGTGTGAATGCTATCGCACAAATGTTTTCACTCTGACTTCACCTGGAGTTTTTTTTTTTTCTGCAGTGAGCTTGTGTGAGAACCTATAGCAAGATATTCTCCGGAGAATTCAGCTCCAGCCAATCAGAGGGGGGAGTGACGATTATATACTGTGACTGCTGAACAAAGCAGAGAGTGTACGCATGCAACCTGTAGCATCTCTTGAGCACTGCTGAGGTGCCAATGAGCAATCCTGTTTATGCATTAATTCGGCCTGTGTGTGTGTCTGAAACATGTCTTAATAACAGTGTAAAAATAAATGACCCCTTATGGGATTAATGAAGCCTTTTCTTCTTCTTCTTCTAAAATGACAGTTTGTGCATTTCTATCAATGCTAAGTATAGTTGAACGCAACAGCATCAACAAACGAGTGATGCAGAAATTGCTGACGAGCAGAAAATGGAATAAAGCAACGAAGGTCACGTGCTGGCAGTGTGACGTTCACATCATCACTCACCTTGCTGGTCATACATTTTCCTGAACATGACCTGTTGCACGCAGCGGCTCAGCCTGTCTTCACACATGTTTACCAGGGTCCTGGTCCTGGAAACATTCCAGATGAAGTAAAGAAAGAAATTGAAAAATGTGGCTTTTTGTATTCACATAATGCAGCTCACCCCCAAAATTATGGACATTTTCAGGAGTTTTGTGCATGTGTAAAAACACCATAACATGAATGTGCTATTCATTCTGGAGAACTTACCAGCTTTATTTTGAATGTTCATATGTTGCTGAAGCAAACTTGACTGTGGGGCCTTACATGAGCCAAATTCGTCCTCGGGTTAGGGTTAAGAGAGCAGCAATTCAGGAAACATCATAAGTTGTTTTCACTGCCCTTTGAAATACACTGATATGTATTGTTTTTACTCAAATGTACGACTTTTAACTGGAGCAACTCGTGGCTGTTTTAAGATCCCACACACACTTTGTCCTCCTCAGTATCTCCAACATCGTGTGTTCTTTCCTTTTATTGTAAACTCCCAATCCAGCGGCCGGGCTGATGGAACGCTCAGGGGCCATTCCCAGCCAAAAGGAAATAGCATTTCCTCAGGACATCTCTCCGGATCTTTTCAAGGACATAGCAGTGGAGAGGATTGTTTTGTTTTATGGAGTTCTCTCAGATAACTGAAAATTGTCTGTTTTATTTATCCCCACTTCCCCGCACTGTTTGGTCACAAGGCTCCTCCACACACTGCCTGGAGGGACCGCCGTCCCCTACCGCCGAGACTGTTTGTTTTTTGAAGCACTATCTTTCGTTGGTTGTAGATTTTGTTTTTCAGACAGTTCTCAGAAGGGAAATTTGTTCAGTTTACATCGACAAAAGTGTGTTTGAAAGAGTTGGCTCTTATCTGTGTTTCTCCTCAGGGCAGGAAGTGACTGGCTGGCAGGAAAAGCTACTGCTAATGTAATCTAATAGACGTCCAAAAAGAGCAGGAGGTTGTGAATTCTTCACAGGAGATGAAATCAGGAGGAAGTGAAGGTTAACCCTTCGATGGGTCAAGACAGACAGATTTAGTAACAGGTCAAAACCTGCACCTCACAGGAGACTTTCTCTCATTAACTCTTGCATCTAAGGTACGTTTGCTGAGGGTTTCTTTAGATGTGAGTTATGTGTTGTGATGCATGAATGCTCATTTGAACTTAAGGCTAACTGCTTTAATTAAAAATGCCTTCAGATTTCAGGTCAAGATTGTACTTTCTGGATTGCTTGATCCTGGCCATGGCATTGAGATCTTATTTTTATTTACAGGGCTTTGAAACGACAACAATGTGTTGACTACATGACTGACAGAAAATAAATAAGAAACTAATGCTAAAGTGGAACGTTGAATGCATTTTAGAAAGGCAAATTTGCATGTTTTAGGCATGTCTTATTGAAAATGGTTTACTGACACACCTCTCAAAACCAATCTTTTTTTTAAAATCAGGTGTTTTGTTGACGGTTGAACAAGGATGTTAAACAATTTCACACGTGTTTTTGCCAGATATGGATGGACCGCTATTGAATTTTTTGCATTCCTTATGCTAAGATAAGCTATAAGTTAAGTAGCTGCAAGCACAAGCCATAAGTTCTTTACAGTATAATGTAAAAGCAAGATACTCATCTTCCTACATGTCTCCCAAAAGAAAGTGAACAATGCTATTTTTTTAGATGCTAAACACATTTATAAATAAAGTTCCAGCCCAAAAGAACACTTTACCCATCCATTTGTAGTAAAAAAAAAAAAAAACATCAGTACTGTTTGATTTAATTTACATCTTTACCTTCAGTGTATGTCTGGCTTTAAAATAGAGTGATTTAACCACCTAAAAAGCTACACTTTGCCTGCCTGTGATTGATGGTGACAGCTTTAATCCAGTCCCAATCCCCACCAGCCCACTGCTAACTCCACTATCAACCCCTCAGCAACACCACATAGAAAACCTGCTCTGACTACAGCATGCCCTTGCTCCTCTTCGTTTTTACGTTTTTAACATCTTAATTCTATTCTCTCAAACAACTCTTTCTCAACAGTTCTGTGTCTCTCAGATAACTCTCCTCTCCTTGCAAACCAATTTGATTTGTGTACGTGTTTGTATTGAAAACAGGCAGGAAATGTCTCCGTCTGAAGCTGGGAGTGATTTGTGGAGCGCTTATTTCCCATGCACAGGGCTGCGGGAGCAAATTCCTGCGCTGCTATGTTTCCTGTTTAAGCAACAAAATCAGTTCAAATTAACCAAAACAAAATTGCTACAATACCAATGTAATCTGAGTATGTGTTGATGATTTTTTTTCGTGTTCCTACATGCCACTATTTCTATTTCAAGCTTTCTAGGCTCTCTCAATTAACTATTATTATATGTAATTGTTAAAATACCTCATCACACATATTGCATCCTCGGTTTAACATCGATAATTTCTCGAGGGTTCACATTCTTTATCCCTGCCTTGGGGGTTTTGCAGTGTTTGACAATTTGTGTTCCATTTTTCGCGAAAGATAACTCACCACAGAGACAAGTGATTGTTTAAAAAGCTGCACAAGAGCACAGCACTGGCACAGAAATTAAAGTCGTTTGCCTAACCACAATTTCTATTTGACCACAATTGCAATTACGCCAATTTGTTACATGACTAGAAGCAGCGACGTAGGGGATTTCCTACCTCTCTGATCACAAATAGCCTAATTACACCATGACTCACGACACAGAATATTGAAACAACACAGGGCAGAATACATCGAGTTTTAAACGCTGCTGCTGTGCAGTTGAATACCATTGTGCTTTGTTTCACTGGATTACCACTGATACAGAAACCTATTAAAACTGCACTAATTAATGTTTTGTATACACAGCATTGATAGAGAGTCTTTTATGAATGAAGTGGCTCGTAAAAAGGCTTTCCCTTATCCATACGCAGGAGTGGAGCCAGACTTCTTGTTTTGACTGGATGGCCCGACTGCTGCACTGACTTATGCAGGGGTGGCATGAAGATTGTGTTTGCAGAGCCACACATTTGTCACCCTTTCCATCTCTACTAATCATGTGTACTTCAAATTCCAACATTAAATATCTTAAATATAGAAAAGATGGGATATTCCCTTTGTATCGTTTTTACTAAAACACAGCAGAGCGGTAACACATATATCTTTTGACCTTAATTCTTTAAGGGCTCTTTATAATTTAATAATAATTAATTAATAATTTACATGGTACTTTGGTTAGTACTGGTGGTACAAAAGGACTTTAATGAAAGCTAGCAGCCTATAGCACAGTCAATAGTTGATTTTAATATAGGTCTGCCTCTGACAGGGTAAATGACCACCCCATGCCACCCCCTGGATCCACCACTGTTCATACAAAACATTAACTTAAACATGCAAATTTTAGCTGCAAGACATTTCGAGGCAGCTTTTGTGTAGGTTAATTGTTATATGTGACACAAAATATTAACTTGCAGAGTACAAGTTAACAATCTTTCGCTAAAGAGCCTTAGAGTAAGGATATATCACATTATTATCTGAGAACAACTGCAATACAAACTGTCGCCTTAGCGCGACCATGTGGTATTTCTGTAAGTTAGCTATTAGCATATGAATAGTTAGCCACAAAAAAGCTACAGAGAAAATAAATGTCCAAGTTACATTACGTTTATGTGATATTGCTATGAATCTTCTAGATGTTGGCCCAACATGTGTTTTACCAACATTATAAATTGGTAGTACGACTTCTTTGACTTGCAACATATGTTCTAAAGAAATACGATTTTAAGAAACTTGTGCTAGCGCAACTATAAAAAGTTAGTGCTCTTAAAACGCTTGCTAGCTTTAGCTTTAAGGGCTTATTCAATTAAACAAAATTGTCTCAATCCCAACTGACCATTAGAGATTTTCACAAAAAGAGTTGATCCAATGAAAGCTGCTAACACTATATCTTAAAAAAAACAGTGATCTGTGTGTCTGAGCTGTGACTGTTAGACAGGTACAGTACATTTATACCTCTGGCCTTTTAAACCTCTTTTGTATCTCATTACCAAAGATTTTTCTCAGTTGTGACAAGGAAATATGTTAAAGCTGTTATGTTTGAAAAATTGTTTTGGCAGCTTCTGCTAATGTATTTGGCCAACAAAAAGCGGCATCTGGGAAAATTACAAACCCATCTGAGATCACTCTGCACTCGTTAAATATCTTTGTCAGACTTCCAGCATTCAACATATGGTTTTTGTAAGCACATTTAAAGAACACTTTGCCAAAGTAAAATTGAGTTGTAGGATATCCCCATGTGTAGAAATATACACTTACTGGATTTGTTTAATTTAACCTCTTTTGTGACCACGAATGGTGACCAAGTCGATCTCATGGACTGATAGTTGTACAAAATGTATAGCCTATACGTTTTGATCTAGTGTATGGACTTTTTGAAAATGTAGACTTATCATTTCACTATGTAAACAATGTAAAGTAGAGCCAGAGCCATTGGACATGTATGAAGTTACTGCCTAATTCCCAAATGTAAAATGCTTAGACTCAATGGGATGGATTTATTCAAGATAGCATAAGTAAACAGGAGTCCATTTTAAAATCACTCAGCTTGAGTACTTAACAGAAAACCCAACAGTTCTCTACTCTATTAACAACAGTGGCCATAGATGTCAAAATAGTTCAATAAAACTGGCCAACAATGGTGAAGGAGAAATTAATGTGACTCTTCTTTCCTGTTTACAATTTCTTGGTCTAGCTGCCGCTTACGAGGGGACACAATACCGTTCACTTTATTTTAATGCTTTCTTGGTGATATTTCCTTGAATAAAAAAAAGCCTTAAACACACGGAGCTAGTTAAAACAGACCTGAACTTCACTTTGGTTTTACCATTGATAAATGCAAGTGAGAAGCACTTTGAAAGAGAGCTCTTTCACACAAAATGTTTTTTTGCTAAATTAACTGTAAAAAAAGTAAACGTTTTGCCAAAAGTGTAATATTCTTGAATTTCCCTCGGGATCAATAAAGTATCTATCTATCTATCTATCTATCTATCTATCTATCTATCTATCTATCTATCTATCTATCTATCTATCTATCTATCTATCTATCTATCTATCTATCTATCTATCTATCTATCTATCTATCTGATATGGCCTCCTGATGGCAGCATTCAGTGTGTGATTTGGTTACTGAAAAACTGTGACATTTTACAAGAGAAAGTATTGTCCATTGCCTAAAAACCTGAACGCCTTTGACATTTAGCATTATTTATAATTTATGACTAACCACGGCCAACACATTCCTTCTGTGGGAGGTCCATCATCAGGAGCTCTGGGTCGGACCAGCCATCAGTGTCGACAAAAGGTAAACCACAAAACCATGAAAGTCTATTCTTCCAGACTCACACTTTATGTTAGTGAAGAATTTGCCCAACACACCATTCTCATTCTCACACAAAATTGCATGGTTTTTTTTTTTGTTTGTTTCTGGTGTTTTTTGCTTTTCTTAAGAGGACTTCATGTACCATTGTGCTGCTAAAATCTCTAAAAAACCAAATCAATGCCAGTCAAATCAACATAACCTGAGGCCCATAACATCGTTAATGACATGTCATCATCCTTTTTTAATAACCATACATGGTCTATAAAGTCGTAATGCTAAAGTTATTCTTAAAGCAGAGAACGGTTCACTAACTCCTTAATTTCCAGATGTTGAATCTCGACCTGATATCGGCATATTTTACGGTGGAAATCTAACCATGACCAAGCTTCTTGCCATCTTTGAGTTTTATTAAATGGTAAGTTCTCGTAGCATGGTAATTGGTAAATTAAAAAAAGAAGAAATAAATAAAGTTAATGCTAACCCCAAAGCTGCCATTAAAATTTGCACACAGAGAATGATGCTCAGCTTAGACTTAATATTTGACATACGTTCAGGGGATGTGATGCCCTGCAAATGCTTCGCTGCATTTGCACCTGAGCCAACTGTTGTACTTTATTTCCATACACGGCGGCTAACAAGAACTTTGCACAATACTGAATGTAGCAGCTGGCTAATCAAGTTGAGAGGAAACAAGTGTTATTGTCCACTGGTCAGAAGGACAAGACTTTGTGCAGCCAAAAGCCTCTTGGCCCTGCACATCGCAGCCCAAAGGATGAAGGATCCTTGGAGTTCCGCTGCGATAGGGAATCATTGTCGCGGTTCAAAGCGGGTGCCGAAGCCAAACCTTAAACAAGGACTTAAAAGGACAGCGGGGGGTGAGTCTGTTGGGTGGCTGTCATGGTCATTATCCTGGTGGCTCTGAACCCTTCCTCCCTCCCTCACCAAAAACCACACATGGACCAACCCTTCAAACGCAGATCTGCAGCAAGCCCACCCAGACCTCCCCATGCGCTCAGCTTTTTGAAGTTGCATTGGGAAATCTCCCCAATGCACACAAATGTGTGCATCGTGCCAACTTTGTAGCATAAGGGGATCTATTTGTGGAGCGAGAAATAAAAAAAAAAGAGTGGAGAGATGGCAAGAGCAAGGTGGTGGATTAAAAGGTGAGAGAGAAAAGCGTAGAGGCTCTTTAATTCAAGAAATCCTTGATCCCCCTTCCCTCCCTCTGCAGAGAGTGATACTTCATGAAACACACTGACAATGGCTCAGTGGAAGAAGTCACCCTTAATTCTCCTTTTGATCACCCAGAGGCTTTTGTGTCCCTGGGCTCTTTACACATTCTTTCCTTTTTGTGCCAATGCTCTAAGTTGGGAATGATTAGTGTCTGTGGATAAATCCCCTTATTTCATTCTCCCTCTTCAGGGATGGTGATTCTCAGGCAGGCGGCTTACCATAATGCCCAGTCGCCTCGCAATAAATCCAAGTTACTTTTGATGGTGCAAGCCGACAGCTTTCCCTCTTTTATCAATCACTGGTCATTTGTCAGCATGCCTAATCTAATTACTTCAGTTGAAGGACATTTTGAGAAATGAAAAAGATCATTGTAAAACATTTCTATTAGGGAGGAGGTGGGAACGTTAAATGTGCCATTGGTTTTACTTAATTGCCAAGTAGATTGTCACCATTTTAGTTATCACACCAAGGGCCTGATGAACTGATTTAAATGTGCTTTCTGATCTACTGCTAATCTTCTATAAGGCTTGTTTACAGTACTTTTCCAATTAGCATCTGTTGATAAAAGCTAGCTTATTGACTATATCAAAATGTCTTAAGACACATTATTTAATTCCTGCTTTCTGGTTCGTTACCGCTCATTTAGCTATTTTTTATGGCAAATCCCTTATTTAAAAAAAATTTTCATTATTATTTAATTACACTGTCACTACAGTATGTTTTTTTATATATATATAATTGACATCTGATGAAGGGCAAAGCCCAGAAACGTTACATGGTGATTTTTCCATTTAATTTAAGCTTCTGACGTGCTTCTCTATCTTTGGATGTTTTTGTTCAGCACTCAGTTCGTATACTATCTCAGATGTGTGTGCTTTGTCGATGATTGATTGATTGATTGATTGATTGATTGATTGATACGTCTTTTAATAATTTCCCATTGAATGACTGTGTACCTGGGGCAGGAACAGTTAATGAAACAATATTATAATGTCCATACTTAAAAGCAGGTATTGCACCTAAATCAGTGCCTCATATGAAGCGATTAAAGATTAAAATAAGAAAATGCTTCAATCAGTTTCCTGATAAGCCTATAGGCTAATTGTTCCTCTGTAACTTGGGTGGCCCTAAGTAATGTCTGTGTGTGAGAAAATGACATGTCTTTAATGGATTTCGCGACTGTTATCTGCCCTTGAAGATGACACACATCGGCCATATTCAGCTCTTCTCATCGTGGAGGTGGAAGCAGGTGTGCCTTGTGAACAAAAGGAAATCGGGCTGCAGATCTTTGCACGCACAAGAAACTTGAAGAAAAAAGAATCAGCATATTGTTCACTATTGCTTCCCTTTGCTCTAAAGACCATCAGTTCGAGCAGAGAAAGTGTGTATGTTAGCGTGTACTCTTTTTGCACACATGGAAACTAACATACATGTGCACCTGTGCCCTGCTGTTGTACTGTGTGTAGTGGATTTCAAGGAGGAAATCAGTCTCCACACACCACTCTAACCACTTCCTCCTTTATCTCTGACAGCTCCTCGCTCCTCTGTGGAGATAACAGCCAGACTCTGATGCTTTGATGCCTTTCCCGTCCTGACAGCACTATACAAGGGAGAAACCCACATGTTTTTGCCCCCTAGCCTTCCGTCTCCAAACTTATCTTCGGCTGTGTGATGTGGCGCCATCCCTGAGATCAAATCTTTCATTAACATCCTTTTGTTCACCTTACAAGTGGAGAATTTACACTTTGTTGTTTCATCAAAAAATACGTCTCTGTAGTGAGGGTGAAGATTTCGTTATTTTTCATTTCAGAGAGCAGATAAATAAATACCAATCAGGTGATATCACGGCCCACTTTTGTGTCTTATGAAAAGCTCTAAGTGGAGTGCAGCTCCTTCACTTTGTTTGGATCTCATCACTTGGCTCTTGCATAATGCACATAGAAAGTTCATGGGACATATACATGCCGAAACATGTCCAGGCCTGCAGGCGTGTTAGCCTGAGTGCTATCGAATTCAAGTCCAAAATGCCACCTACAGGAAAACGCTGGGAGACGTGCACGCTCCAAGGCCCCTGGTTTAAAAAAGATGAAGTAATCCTTTCCTCTAATTAAAGGATGAGAAAACATCAAAGCAGAGGTGTCTCAGTCAAAAAAAAAGGATATCCATTAAGTAGGATTTAACACCCCCGACTCCAAAAAAAAGATTTAAAAGGACTAATCGAATAACAATCCTGAGGTAAAGAAGGAAGATCTGATGACACAGATAGCAAAATGAGCATCCTTTTTCTGTGAACTTCAGGCGCTTGTCTTTCACAGAATTGAAATGTGATACTGTTTTGAACTATTAAATAGTGTGCAGGTTATCTCCCTGAGGCTGCTACTTATTCTGTTTCCTCCGTCGTGATGAGCTGGGATATTAAATACAAAACAAACTGCAGAAAGAAAAAAAAAACGAGACTACAGAAGATGTAATAAACCATCAGTTTGATGCTTTGAAATATTTGGACATTGTCTTTTCTATAGTTTCATATTTGTTTCTAATAGGTTGAATTAAATAAGTTTAAGAATCCTGAGAGTCATTAATGAAACCCTGAAAGAATTCCTAAATGTCGCGTGCTCAAATCAAACTGTGACTTTAACCTGCAAGAATTCATTTCTTGCCAATGGAAGTTTTTGCTAAATGTTGCTAAGTGCTACTCTCATGATGAATTAACGCTAGGTCTGTATAATAAAGCATAAGGTCCTTTACCTGCCTTTTATGAAGCGTCTCGAGATAACACTTGTTATGAATGGAGCTACACAAATAACGATTGACTGACTGATTGATTGATGGATACTGTATATTGAAAACATTTGTTGTGGTCACACCAGAAAGTTGCATCCAAAGTTCACTCCAGATGATTGCTAAGAGAGAGAAGGTCACAAACTCAGTGACACAGTGAGTGCTCACAAGTGGGTGGACTTGAGATAAGCGAAGAGTGAAAAGAGTTAATCAGCTTTAGGCCCATACAAATGACTTGCTAATAGCCATGAAAGCTAGCCAGTCTGTAAAACTGACTGCTAACAAATGAGATTCAGCCCATACATGAACAGATTCAAATATACACAGTTCAAGTTGTTCATACTAACAGTTCAACACTATTTATAAAATAATTATATAAGTATTCATATATTCTACTTTGGAGAGGTGCATCAGCTGCCCCCCGTCAGCTGATGCATTTAAAAAAAAAAAAAACATTTTTAAAATGCTAACTCCCTTCTCCTTAGGGTGTTG